>NC_091796.1:5687500-6312500 GCF_041296235.1 Equus asinus
GGGGCGTCTGTTATGTCTAGCTCCACAAATAGGCTCTTTCCGCTTTGAGAGCTGACAGTACTGAAGAGCTACTGTGAGCTTTTGCCTCTTCGGTTTCCTTTGTTCTAAGCTGCTGTGCTTCTGGATCGGACACAGCTGGTGCCTCACGTCCTCTCTGCCCATCTTCTACTCCGTTCATATCTCTGGAACCCACTTCACACCAACGTAACCTGACCAAATCTCACAGAGTTTCATTAAATTTCTTTCTTTCTGCTTCAGGGCTTCTCTGAGGCTGAGGGACGGGGCTCAGGTGCAAACCCGCAGTGGCAGGGCTTCCACCTGTTGGGTCACAGTTGACAAATGGAGTCTGGGCTGGTGGGTTAACCTTCTCCTCTTCTGAACAATTCTGAGGCACGTTATGCATCATTCCTAAAGGGCTCCCAGCAGGACTGAGCTCATGTCCACGAAGGCAAACAACTCAAAAACATATCTGCGTGTTATTTTCTTTCTTTCCCTGTTCCGTTCTCCTTAGCCCCCTCTTCTGTTCCTGAGATCATGTGTCTCCAAACAGTACCTGCACCAAGGTTTGTCTCTGGCTCTGCTTTCTGGAGAAGATGAGGGGAAAGTGGTTTTTGGGATGGTGTTCTAGAACCAGATCATGCACTGGGAGGACTGTGTAAATGGGACGTGAGAGCGCTGGGTCTTAGGGCTGTCCCAGTGATAAAACTGCATTGGTGGTGGATTAGGATAGGTTGCAGGTGGAAGATAAAGTGTTGGCTGTGCATGGCCAGTGATCCTCACTAGTAGGGAAGCGATGGTCACTAGAAGGATTGTCCTGGCTTTTGTTAATGGCTCTTGAGAAGCCTGGGAAAAATACCAGGCTCGGGGTAGGGAACCCTCCACTGCAGGCTCACGATGAACAGCAGCCGGCTCTCAGGCAGTCTTTAAAACACCAGTTCTCAGCTTTAGTTTCACATTAGAGTCATGCAATCTGAGGTCCAGGTGATATCCCAGACCAATAAATTCACGGTTTCTAGAAGTGGGACCCAAGCAGCAGCTTTTTAAAATTCCACGTGTAATTTCAACATTCAGCCAAAATTTAGAACTCCTGAGGACCTTTGTCACCTGAGCTGCAGGGCAGACCATGCTGAAAACCAGACCCAGGATATAGTGAAGAAGATAGCAGAGCTACCAAGGAGACTGAATTCCTTCCCATGCCAAAGTTAGGGCCTGACAGAAAAAAATGTGGCTCTGAGACGTGGGATGGGGTTATGTGAGAGGAAGACAATTTTAAAGCGCCCCCCCCCGCCCCGCCCCCGGTCTCCTAAACGCTCCGCCTCAGCAGGGATAGTGGCCTCCCACTCAGGAGGGAACATCCTCCACTCACTTGGAGACTCTGTGAAGACGTCATCAGAGGCAGGGGCTGCATAAGGAGCTAGATTCCTCCAGATCAGCTCTACCTGCCCACATTGCCAACACTCCAATACTCAAGGTCAGGACACAGCTGTGGGGGACTAGGTCACCAAGAGGCCAGAGCATAACTGCCCAAAGCATTGAAAGGCCTGGCCATTCCAGAAAGACCCAGGGGAAACTGGGAGAGCATCTTTAGGGTCCTACAGCATTGAGGACAGAAAATAAGGCAGGGTAGGAGAGAATTATGGTGATGAGAGCGTCCTCCCTTGATGTGTGATTCAGCATCCTTGCAGGGACCCTGAGACAGGTCCTGTGGTGCTGCTGGGATGCCACCTTGAAGCCAGGACTCGTGATGTACCACAGAAATGAGCTAGAGATCCCCGAATGCCTTGGCTTAGTATTGAGAATGGATCAGAAGGAAGGCTCAGGGCGGAAGAGATGTGGGGATGTGTTTATTATGTGAGAGCAGAAAATCCATCACCAGAGTCACCTTCCCTGGGGAGGCTCAGAGGACAACCCTTTAATAAAGCAGTTAGGGAAGCCCGGTGAGAAGAACAAATGCTGGTGCCTTTAAGAATCCTGGAATACCACCAGAAGACACAAACACCATGAAGAGTTGGTGGCCTGCCACATGGGGGAAGTTGTAGGTACTAGTGGTCTGGAGCATATTGTCTCAGCCTCTTTCAGATAAATGGCAAGTGATTGGAAGTGAGTCATCTGCCCTACTATTTAGAAAGAGTCATCTTGCTTCGAAAGACTCTGGCATTTGGAAACAGAGTGTTGCTTCAACCCATTTGTCAGGTAACTCCAATGCTTCCAGTTTTGAAAGCTTCCCAGAACAAAATCGAGCTGTGCAGCAGGCCCAGCTGCAGTGCGAACTGCTCTGTTGTTCATAGTGTGACTCAGCAAGTCTGATGGTTCTAGAGGTATCCATGGTGGACAAAGGTGCTGGGTAGAGGCCTAATAAGCAGCAAACAGAAGAGTCAGTGCAGTCCCCTGGAGATCTGAAGCAAAGCCTTCTGCAGCAGAGAACTAATCCCCACTTGAAAAGAACTACGCTGCTGGGCCTGAAAGCACACTGGAGGGGCCCATAAGGGTCTGGGTATTATCAGATCCATCAAGCCGTCAGGCCAGGCAGGTGTAGCATCAAATCCAACATTGAAAATGGTTCGTTGGAGATCGCTCTTGGACAGGCCTAGAAGTCCTGTCTGTTACGTGAACAGGTAGTCCAGACTCACGTACCTGTGTCACACCTACGCCTCAACTTACAGCTGTGGCCTTGTGGTGGGGGGTTACTATGACCAACTTACAGAGGAGGAAAAACCTGGGCCTGGTTTCAGGCAGTGGGCTCAATACCTTGTGCTGAAAGAAAGTGGAGTTTCACACTGCAAGCTCACTCAGGTGGAGCTCGGAAGGAAAGTGATGAAGGGAGATCCTCCTGGAGGGCAGAATGGTGAGCTGTCATTCACTGTGAATGGAGTGAAAATGCTCAAGGTGTGGATATGTATGCAGATTTCCGGCCTGGTGAGGGGCCCGGAGGAGGATGACTGGACACACGTAAGTGTGAGGAAGAGGCATGTGAATGGTCTCACGGCAGAGGGAACACACAAACATCTTATGAAATGCTAATGCCACCCAAGAGCATGACATTAGAGGTTACAGCACTTGTTGGAGAGGGGGACTGTCCTGCGGGCATCAGCCAACCTCTGTCTTTGGCTCCAGGGCTTGAGGACAAGCCCATGAATGGAGTAGCCAAGGTGATGGGCATGGAGGCCGGGCATGAGCTGTCAGCACGAGCTCCCTGGGATCACGGGTGATTCCACCACTGCTGCAGCCCAACTGAGCAAAGTGACATGGCATCCACTCTCGAGGGCCGGCCACTTGAGGGCAGGGGGTACATGGTAGACCCCCTTTGTCCACTCAGGGTAATCATGGTTTGCATGTGCTTCCAAGTGAACTTTAGAGTAATGAAAACACACTTTTAGGTAAGCTTCCGCATTTCAGACCTTTTGCTAATTATTATTGGCTTTCGGTAACCCGACTCCATAAGGCTTCCTACCTATCAGCTTGTACCTGTGTTTGGTTTCCTCCTGTGAGTCTTCTCAAGTGTTTTCTGTGCCATTTGTTTCCCATGGACATTTCAAGTTCAGAAAGGCTTAATTTGATGGAATTCTCCCTTCTGTGTTAGTGATGGCTTTCTTGTAGGTGCAAACTATTTCCTGGTCTGTTTGAATCGCTTTTCCCTCTGGGCCCCGAGCCCAGTAAACTACTCCAGGATAATAAACACTTGCTAGGTGCTGATGACTCACAGTGGCCATGCCCACCACCGCCTGGAGAGCTTGCTGATTGATCCACTTTGCTCCTTGGTTATTGATCTGAATATTTCTTCACCTGCCTTCTTTTAAAAGGAAGTTGTCTTACGAAAAACATAGCAATTGGCAGCTATTTCCTATTGACAAAAGGACTGTAATGTAGGTGCTTTTCTTGTCTGTTTTGAAAATACAGACAGAATGACTTTCTTCAAGGCTCTACTCCCAACTTGACAGACCAAGATATTGCTTAGAAGAACTCCCAAGGGTAAGCTGCTTGACAGCCAAGATTGAGCCCACTGTGTCCATTACCCTGTGTCCTCAGCATTGAGCAGAGTTCCGGGCCCCTAGCAGCTGCGAAGTATTTATTGAAAAAAGGGTGAGAGAAAGAAAGGAAGGAAAGAAGAAATAGACAATGAAAAGGACATCATTGTTGGGAGCCAACATGGAGAGAGATCTCCAACACTGAGCCTAGTGCTCCCCTACATCATCCATCCTTGTTGCCCTGTGTCTTCGCCCGGCCCTGTCCAGGGAAGTGACACATGGAAGGCCATTGCGATAGCTGGGTCAGAGATGGGAGTTACAGAGGACACAGGTAAAACAATTGACAAAAATAATTGGTAACAATTATGTGCTCTAAATTCACCTAGGTGGTGACTGAGTCAACCACTGCTTCACAGACCCTGTAATTTATGAGTTTGGGGAAAATTTAAATGCTGTTGCATTAGTTTTCTGAGGCTGCCATGACAAATTATCACAAACTGAGTGGCTTAAGACAACACAAATTTATTCTCTCAAAGTTCTGGAGGCTGGAGTCTGACATTAAGGTGTCAGCAGAGTTGGTTTCTTCTGGAGAATCGGTTCGATGCTTCTCTCAGCTTCTGGTGTTGCCGGCAATCCTTGCTCTCTGTCCTGTACATGCATCATTCCAATCTCTGCTTCCGTCTTCACTTGCTGAGCAGCTGTGTCTGGGCTCAAGGAAAGTGCAGCTCCGACCATGCATGGCGTGATTTCAGAACGGGGCGGGAGAGATAGCCTCTTGGTTCTTGGATGTAACAGCATTCTTCTGAAGATCACTGTGGCTAGGTGGCCTCAGGGACCTCCCCCCTTTGTTGAGTGTTGAGCCCAACCTAGTCACATCTGACCCCAGTGTCCAGTGAATAACAGGCAAATGCTACTCTGGATTAAATGTTGATGCATCTGCCTAGAGAAATAGTTACCCCGGGGCTGCTTCCCAGTGTTGCTTAATTTGCTGGGTTTAAGAGATTTGAAATAGTTTCCTGAGCCAGGAGGGATTTTTAGAAGTACTTTGACTTTCAAACAGCAAAACTCAGGGTCTTTCATGCCAACGTCTAGAAAAGTCTGAGGACCAAAGATGATGGCAAATGTGGCCTGAGCTGATGTTTCAAACTCTTCGCTAGCTACAGGAACAGGTATGTGAGTGTGGCAGAAATCCTTGGCTTTACAGAGCCCATTCTTGGCTTTTCTGCTCCAATTTACCCCCCTTTACATAAGGAAAGTATTTCATTAGAGCAAAATTCCAGAATATGTGCATTTTTTTCCCCCACTTTCTGTGATATGATCTTTTGTATCTTTGCTGAATTAAGTCTCTAATTATAAGAGTGTACTTTGGAAAGTGTCTTCTTCTAATAGGCTTTCCCATGCCTGAGGTTAGGCAGGCAGATGTGAAAGGAGGAATTGCCCTGGGTGAGGGCCGAAGAGATGAGTGTAATCTCCCACAGGACCAGGAGGCAGGCAGGTGGAAGCAGACCTTTTGTTCTTTGGCCAGCATCAGTACCATTATAGCTGGAGTGATCTCCCAGCATCTCTCATGATCTGGGAGCTAATTTTGAAACACTTCCATCTTTTAACTTCTTGCCCACCTCTCGTCCCAGAAAGGGGTAAAAATTCCTGCATGGCTGGAGACACAGAGCAAACTGGAGGCACAGGTGGCGGACATGGCTTAGAGACAGAGCAAGAGAGGGCAGGCAGGAGGAGAAAGCCAGCTCAGAGTGCACAGCCCACTGTGGGGCAGAGACTACAGCTGGGGGTTAGGGGAAAGTTTCCTGAATGGTGGAAGTGCCTTTGTTAGAGTGGGTCACTCAGAGCATCCTGTGAGTTAAGGCGGGAGAATGAACAGAACTCAGAGGATGCGGGGAACGGGAAGGAGTCAGGAAATCAGGCTCCAGCTCATTGTCTGGGGTCGGGGTTCCAGGGACCCATAAAAAAAAGGATAAAAAGATCCAGGTTTACAACCACGAGGAGAGAGGAAAGAGAGGCCTCCAGATGGCCGCCATCTGTGACAGTTCAGTCTCCTCAGCTCTCAGCATTTCCGAACTGTTAGCTGGTGCTGAAAGGCTATCCTGTCCGCCATGATGCTGTGGGGTGGGGGCTGGGGGAAGTTCTGGCTGCAGAGTTGGTAGCAAATGTGGGGCTGATGTGGTCAAGGAACTGAGCCTCCCACATCCACTCCTTGCCTTCTAGAAACGTGTCCCAGGAAGGTAGCTATGTGTCCTGTGTGCCACTCCTACACCCAAGGCGGACCACAATTGTTGGTCACAGCAACACAGCAGAGTGGTTAAGATCATGCGTTTTGCAGTCAGGCCAGTGGCTTCAAATCCTGGCTCCTCCTCTAACAATAAGTGGGCAAGTTACTCTATACAACTAAGTGCCCTCATCTGCACATAACACCTATCTCAAATGTTTTTATGAGGATTGAATGAAATAATTGTATAAAATATTTAGCACAGGGTCTGGCACATAATTTGCTCTCAATAAATAGCATCACTGATAAAATATAAAATTATTTATATGTGAACTCAATAATAATAAAATCATTACTAACATTCTTAGTATTTCCGGCTGCTTACCGAAGAATTAACAGTACCCAAAGGGAGGTCCAGCCTTTGTCCTTGGCTCCTGGGAGGTAATCTCCAAACCCTTGGGATTTCCTGAGTGATGGGAGGGTCTTTGTGATTCATGGTGCACCTCTTGACCACACCAGACAGCTCCTACTAAGTAGATGACTCAGGGTGGGAGCTGGCCATCCAGAAGGACCAACCATGTGATTTGAGGGATGGTGCTTGGACAGCCACATGGGCAGTGATTAAATCAATCAAGCCCATGTCCATGTAATGAAGCCCCAATACAAACTATGGCCACCAAGGCTCAGGTGGACTGAGGTATTAATGCTCTGTGTGGGAACTGCCACAAATAGATGCTGGGAGGGGAAGGTGACCCTGAGGACATGGATGCTTGGTGTTTGGAACCTTCCTAGCCCCTGATTCCACACTATTTGTCTGCCTTAGTCTGCTCGGGCTGGGCTACTTTAACAAAAATACCATAAACTGAGTAGCTTATGACAACAGAAATTTATTTCTCACAGTTCTGGAGGCTGAGAAGTCAAGATCATGGCACTGGCAGGTTTGGTATGTGGTGAGAGCTTCCTGGATCGTGGACGGCTGTCTTTTCCCTATATCCTCCCATGGCAGAAGAGGCTAGGGAGCTTGGTGGGAGTCTCCTTTATAAGGGCACTAATCCCAGTCATGAGGGCTGTACCCTCATGACCTAAACACCTCCCAAAGGCCCTGTTTCCTAAAACCATCACCTTGGAGGTTAGGTTTTCAATATATAAATTTTGGGGACATAAACGTTCAGTCTATAGAAGTGTCTCTTCCTTTGGCTGGCTCTAATTGTTATCCTTTTGCTGTAAAAAAACTATAATTGTAAGGATAGGACTTTCCTGAGTTCTGTGACTCATTCCAGCAAGTTATCAAACCTAAGGGAGTCCATGGGGGTCCCTGAATCTATATTTAGCTGGTCTGAAGTGAGGGTGTCCATGGGGACCTGAGAGCTTTTAGCTGATGTCAGAAGGCCTGGGCAGACTTGGCAACCTAGAACACAGTGCTCTTAGCCTGGAGTTTGTCTGATGCCAAGTATTTGCTGATCTGAGGCACAACCTCAGAGTCCTGCTCAACACAGCACTCCAGGCAGCCACTACCTTAGTAAGAACTGCATTTGAGAAGAAATCTGTTTGCAGTCCCTGTCCTTTCCTAGAATTCCCGTGCTTATAATCCTCCCAGAAATGGCCCATCTCCTGTTAAATCCCCTGCTGCACTCATTTACATATTCTAAAACCACATCATCACACTTCTGTGCAGTTGTAAACTTACAGTTCCTTTGCACACTGTATGGAGACCCCATATTCATTGTAAGTCCCTATGAAGTGTATACTGCTCTGTACAGATAAGACATTCAATGAAACAGAATTGAATGCAACAACTATTGATTCAACTTCTGTAAAGTGCAAGGCACTTATTGACTGGTCATATAGCCAAGCTACAAACATACAAGGGACAGCAGTTTGTTCCATGGCCCTGAGCACTGAGTTACCTCACCCCTGGCCTGAGATAACTTGCTTTCCTTGTATCATTCTTGGCTCTCAATTCATTCCATCCATTTCTAAAGAGTGAAGGCAGGACTCAGGGTAGACTTTATGGCAGGGAAGGGCAACTTGTATTCCCAGTGTCCCTGCATGTATTTCCCAGCCTCCCTTGCACTCTCTTGGCCTGTACTGAATAGTGGGCTGTGGAGTCTGTAACTACTGCTGTGCAGCTTTCAAGCTGTCTCCTCTCACACCACTGAGGGGCCGTGTGCTACAGATGGTGTGGTTCCCAGATGGCGCAGCCTCTGATGAACTGCGTCCTTGAGTATTCATGTGGAACAGGGACCCCCACTAACATTTTGTGGACATATAATGTGAATGAGACATAAATCTTTGTTTTATGGTTGAGATTTTAGTTTCTGTTTGTTTTGCTACCACTGCATGACCTAATATTATCTTGATCACTGGACTGACTCACAATCTACAGTAGCACCTTCAACAACATACCCAACTACTAGCTGTGACTTGGAGTTAGAAGAAAACAAAGGTCAGCATTTGTCCTGGGTGGTGGTGAAACCAAGAAGAAAAGGAAGAAGCAGCAAAATTCATATATATTGGTTATACTTCTGATATTTTTCTCTCCATGTTTGAGCAAAAGCTGTTTAAAATACCGGTTTTACAACATATACTTGGGAAGCCAGCTGTGGTATAGAGCGAGGTTTCTCAATCTTGGCCTTATTGATACTCGGGATGGACAGTTCCTTGCTGTAGGGGCTGTCTGTGTACGGGAGATGTGCGGGAGCATCCCTGGCCTCTACCCATCAAACGCCTATAGCATCCCCGCCCACCCCGAAATGCGACAATCAAAAACGTCTTCAGACATTGCCAGTGGCACCCTGGGGTGCACTATCATCCCCCCATTGAACCTCTGACACGAAGAAAGAATCCTTGACTTAGAATCGGAGGGCTGCTTGAATCCTATTTCTGCCGCTTACCAACTCTTTGATCATGCGTAACTGAAGCCATGGAAGCTCCAGTTTCCTCATCTATAAAACTGGAATAAGAGTGATTATTCAGAACATTCATAAATTCACGTGCATAACACTTTGTAAACTGTAAAGCACCGCACATACGTAAATAGAGCTCTTCAAATTGCCATCCATTTTCTCCCTTGTGCACAGAAAATATTTTCAGCATAAGAATGTGTATACTTAATGATTTTCTTATTGCGTCGTGGTCTGGGGGGGATGATTCATAGATCATCTGAATCAACCCAGGCAACCCATAAAAGCTGACGTCATTTGGCCGCACATTCTAGGGGTGTCAAATTGGTGTTGGGCGCTTCCTTTTCAACTTTCATCTCCTCCCTTTGGTTCCTGTGACTGTGCCTGTTGATGGCATTTCTCCTACCACCTGACTCGTCTTAGGTACCCAGAGTACTGTTAAGGTTTTCTACCTTGCCTTTTAGTCATCTGTAGCTTCTATTCCTCTGCTCTGAAAGTTTTTTGCTCCAGCTAAAGGAACTTCTTTCTCCACTGTAAAAGCATCAAACCTCATTCCCTTCAGCTTTTGCTTCCAGCCACATGCAAATGCTAGAAAGTGATTTGATGGACAAGTTGAAGGCTGAGATGGCAGAAACTGACTGGCTTATAGTTCTCTCGAGGCTATTTCTCAACAATTTTATCAATTTACACTTACTCATGTTCCAGTTTCTTCATATCATTGTCAACACTTGGCATTACCATTCTCTTTAATTTTAGCCATCCTAGTGGGTGTGTATTGGTATTTCATTATAGTTTTAACAAACACTTTCAGTGACATGTTACCTAACCTAAAGAAAAGGGCAATCTCTGGTTACAGAATATGGTGAGAGACCTTTGAGCAATATTACGATGGACTTACAGAAGGGAAAGCACATTTATTGCATGCTTATTACATGTGAAGCACAACACTAGAAGTCTACCCACGCTATTACATCCAACGCTTCTAACTACCCTATACAGATACATTAAGTTTCACTTTTCCTCATTTACAGATGAAGTAAAAGACTTTGGAAACATTTAATAATTTACCCCCAAATCTTACGTTTATGAAGTTTTGTCTCATGTCATATCATGCAGATGGCTGCAAATTTCTCCTAGCATTGGCTCTAATATCGAGAATTATAAACTTCTTTTGCAGAGAAGGAACAGAATGCAGGGAGTGGGGGTGGGGAGATAGGAGAAGGTGAGGGAATTTCTCAGCACACATTGGGATTTCTGAGGGAAGGACAGGAACTGAGCCTGGAGCTGCTGATTCTCCATTCAGCGCTGAGTTCACGGCCGTGGAGCGCTTTGGAGGCACTCCTGGGTACAGTTGTCCATATTCCACTGCAAAGCACCCGGAATCCCTGACGGGAGACATTCGTGCTTTCCTGCTCGATCTTCAAGTGCCTTAATATCTGTTATCTCTTGGTCCACATAGCCTGGTGAAGAGACGGGGCAGATCGTATCTTCATCTTTGGATTAAGCAACTGATGCTGGAAATGTTTTAGTGACTGTTCAAGATCACACAGTGGACAGAGCCAGAGCAAGAATCCAAGTTCAGGGCCCTGTCTGCTGTGAAAATACTGTGAAGTGATCCCTCATGACCTATTCTCTCGAGAGTCCTTTGTAGCATGTTTGGGTCTGATGGTCTCATAATTCTCCTATTTTATTGAATCTGGTATTGGCTACGAGAGGGACACAGTGAGTGCAGTGTCCTTAATGATAGCAGTCCCTGACAGTCATCGAATGCTTGCTCTGTGAGAGGCACTGTGCTGAGAGCCTCAGGCACACACATCCTAATAGGAACCCTGTGAGATAGGTACTGTTCTCTAATGACTGAGGCATGCAGAGGTTAAATATCTTGCCTGAGGACACTGACCTAGAAACCCAGGCGTGTACAACACATTAACATTGTGTTTGTCCTGCAGCCTTCCACTTTGTGAATATGACAGTAAACCAAATATGATTTTACAGACGGGCTGTGAGCACTTCCGTCAGGAGTCTCCAGGGGTCACGGGCATGGCACTGGATGGTGTGATTTCTGACAATGGGATGAGAGAAGGCTGGGTGATGAAGGCTTGCTCGTTAGCTCTGAAGAGCACATCGTGTCAAAGCTCTGCCCATCGGCTTTAATCCACTTAGCATCCCTGTGGCTTCTAAGTGCTGATGCAAGGAGACCAGATGGAATAGCCGCATTCAGCTCTCCCTCCCCTCCCCTCCTCCTCCTCCTTCTCCTCTCCTTCTTATTCTTCAATAGAAAAGGCATTACATTCATGCGCTTATCCATGGCATGGATAAATCAGCTGGCCGTAGATAGGAAGGCATCGATCTGCTGTTAGCTCAACCATTCCTTTTGTTGAAAATGAAATATTTCTAACATACTGAGAGTTATTGATACCCATGTGCCTTCTGCTGATATTTTTAACACATGTTAATATTTTGCCTTACAACTTTTAAATGAAGAAATTAAATGTTTCAGATTAGGTTGTGACTCTGCCACCTACCCCCGATCACTCAACTTTATAAAGCAGAGCTTTTGATTTCCCACCAAATGTGTTTGGCCCTCAGGTTCCCCTATCTCAGTAAAAGGCGTCACAGTCCACCTCTTGCTCAGCCGTAAACAGGTCTCTCCCTTCCTTCTTCTTTCCTTCATACCCCACCGGCAGTGCATCAACTGGTCCACCATTTCTCCCACGTCCACAGCCACCCTGCCTCATCATCTCTCTCCCAGGCTTCTGCGGCGGCCTCCCAGCTGGTCTCCGTATGTCCAGTCTAACCTTCTACAGTCAGTCTGTCATGCAGTGATCCCAGTAATTTCTAAAAAGTAAAGATGTCGAGTCACTGCCTGCTATGGACTGAATATTTGTGTTCCCAAAATTCATATGTTGAAACCTAATCCCCATGGCGATGGTATTAGGAGGTGGGACTTCTGGGAGGTGTCTTGGTCATGAGTGCAGAGCCCTCATGAATGGCATTAGGGTCCCATGAGACCCCACAGAGCTCTCTAGATCCTTCCATCATGTGAGGACTCATAGACAAGATGGCAGTCTGGGAAGCGAGTCCTCATCAGACACTGAATCTGCTGGTGCCTTGATCTTGAACTTTCAGCCTCCAGAACTGTGAGAAATAAATTTCTGTTGTTTATAAGCTGCCAAGTTGATGGCATTTTGTTAAAGCCGCCTGACTGTAATGAGACGCTCCTCGCATCACATTCAGAAACGATCCACACTTCTCACTCTCGGCCCCAGGGACCAGCATGATCTGGGCCATTGGCCCATCCGACTCCCCGCTCCCCTCATCAAGGTCCTGCTGCATGGCCTTTCTGCTGCTCCTTCGGGACATCAAGGTCATTCCTGCTCTGGGGTCTTCTGTCTGGATAGCTTGTTCCCAGATCCTCACTGACACCCTCCGTCCCTGTCCTCAGACCCTCTCCACAGCGGGTCCCTTGGAGATGTTCTCACAGAGATCCCCCGCATGGCTGCTCTGCACTCTCTCTCTTCTCTTCATTGTGTTTATAAACAACCGAGATCATCACATACTTACTGGTTTACTGCCTATCTCACCCACATCTCCTTCCCTGGAATATAAACTGGATGAATTTGTCTTGTTCACCACGATATCCCTCATACCTTTGTGTCTGGCACATAGTAAGTTCTTAATATATAATTGTCGAGTGAGTGACCAGATCTCATTAGATCCCTTTCCTCCAAAAGCAACAGCTATTTTGAGGTTGATTGGTATTAAGCTTACTTCTAATTTGCTATATTTATCACATATTTATGTGCCCATATAGATTTCATGTAAACTTGTGTGCTTGAAATGCTCACATAAATGACACCACATGGTGCGTATCCTTATGCAACTTGCCTTTTCTCTTCTTATCCCAAAATGTTCTTGAGATTGTGGTTATAGTATCATAAATTTAATCCTTGTGCAGTGTTTCACTGAATGACTAAACCATGGTTTATTCACCTGTTCCCTCACTGAGTTATAGTTAAGTTCTGCTTACTTTTGTGGGGAGGGGTCCCTTTATGCACAGCTGTGAGAATTCCTCTAGGTCAGGCCCATAGAAGTGGAACTGCTGGGTCAGAAGTTAGTGGCCACTTCACCTCTGCTGGATACATCAAGTTGCCCCAAACTGTTAGTATCATTTTACAAAGTATAAGGATTCCATTTCCCACATCCTAATCAAAGCTTCTGGTTAATCATACTTTAAAGTTTTACCTCTCTGACAGGCATCTTGTGTGTCTCATTTTTGTTTTATCTTGCGTTTCCCATGTTGTTACCACTGTTGTCTTTTTCCCCCATATGTTTATAGGTCTTTCAAGCTTCTTTCCTCTTGAATTGCTTGTTTATATTTGTGCCTGTTTTTCTGTTGGGTTGTTTGTCAATCTCTTATTGGTTTGAAGGAGCTCTTTATGAACTCTCTATTAAAATACTTTGTGTTTTATTCAAATTGCAAATATCTCCCAATCTGTGGTTTCCTTTTCAATTTATTTCTGGTGTCCTTTTTTTCTATCCCTGGTTTAAGTTTAATGCAGTATTTTCTTCATGTTTTATTTGTTTCTATATGTTTTAAAGAAATCTTTGTTTGCTATGATGTTATAAAAATGTTCGCCTATGTTTCCTTTTCAAGTTTAAAGTTTGCTTTCTGCAGGTTGGATTTCTTTGGTATGGTATAAGATAGGGATCTAATTTCATTTTCTTTCTTTCTCTTTTTTTGCTTGAGGAAGATTAGCCCTGAGCTAACATCTGTGCCAATCTTCCTCCACTTTGTATATGAGTCACTGCCACAGCATGGCTGATGAGTGGTGTAGGTCCCCACCTGGGATCCGAACCCATGAATCTAGGCCACTGAAGTGGAGCATGCCAAACTTAACCACTATGCCACAGGGCTGGCTCCTAATTTTATTTTTAATACCTACAGCCATCCGAACCAGCATCATTTTTTTAAATTTAGGTCTTCTGAACAGGTAACACATTCGTATAATTTGAAGATCAGAATAATGCTAGAAAACACACACTGAGCAGTCTTCCCACCTCTAGCCCAGCTATCCTCTTCTCTCCACACAGGTAACCAGCTCTTCACATGTTACTCTGTGTTTCTCTGTGCAAATAAAGCAAATAGGAAAAGATATCGTTATTTTCCTTTTCTTAAATACAAATGGCATGTTTCTACATGCTGCCCTGAGCCTTGTTTCTCCCACTTAACTATCCTAGACCTCTCCATGTGAATGCACAGGGAGCTTTCACTCTCTTTTTCCGCTGAATAATATTCTATTGTGTGGAGCCATCAGGGTGTGTTAAATAGTTTCCTATAGGTGAACATTTGGGAAGTCTCCAGGCTTTTTCTAGTTATTAATAACAATGCAGCAGTCAATGATCTTGTACACACATGCTTTCATATGCAATGAATTCCCAGAAGTGGAGTCTCTGGGTGAAATGTATATGTGCATACACTTGTAATTGTGATAGACATTGTCGATTAGCCTTAACAGCTGTGGAGACATTCTGGCTTCCATCAAGCATATATGAGAGCATCTCTTTCCTCAGAGGCTTGCCAATAACGAGTTGTCAAACCTGTAAACTTTTGACAGGTGAGAAAGAGTGTCAAGGGTATTCTTTGCATTTTAGTCCTTATTTTACATTTTAAATTTTTAAAAAATTGAGTTATAACTAACATTAAGTGCATAAATCTAAACTCTACAGTGTCATGACATTTTATATACGTGCAACCTCCACTTAAGCAAAATACAGAGCATGTCCAGTACTCCAGAAAGCTCTCTCATGCTGTCCCAATCAGTACACCCCACCAAAAGTAACCACCTCATTTCAAATTTTATATAATTGGAATCAGAGAGTATATTCTCTTTTGTGTAAGATTTATTTTACTCACATTTTGTCTGTGAGATACATCCATATTCTTGCATGTATCAGTAGTTTATTTCTTTTCCTTTCTCAGTGGTATTTCATTGTATGAATATACCACAATTTTTGTAACTATTTTATGTTGGTGGATATTTGTTGTTTACAGTTGGGAATATTTTCAGTGAAGCTGCCATGAGCATTTTTGTGTATGTCCTTTGGTGGAGAGAAGGGTTCATTTTTGTTGAATATATGCCCAAGAGTGGAATTGGCAGGTTGTGTTTAGCTGAAGAGGTAATTGTCCAAAAGTTTTTCAAAGTAGGTGTTGTCAAGAACTGTGAATGGTCTGAGGTTTCACCCTTGTTGAAAGCCAACACATTAGGCTGCCAAAGTTTCATCCAAAAGACTACTAGGTCAGCGATGAAGGCAATTTATGAGGGCAATAGCTTTCTGATAAAGGACTCTCATCCCAAATATACAAAGAACTCTTAAAACTCAACCATAAGAGAGCAAACAATCTGATTAAAAAATGGGCCAGAGACCTTAACAGGCACTTCACCAAAGAGGATATACAGATGACAAGTAAACATATGAAAAGATGCTCCAAATCATACGTCATTAGGGAAATGCAAATTAAAACAATGAGATACCACAATGCACCTATTAGAATGCCCCAAATCCAGAAGATTGACAACATTAAATGCTGGCAAGGATGTGATCAGCAGGAGCTCTCATTTACCGCTGGTGGGAATGCAAAATGGTACATTTCCATTTGGAAGATGGTCTGAGGGTTTCTTACGAAACTAACTATACTCCTCCCCTATAATCCAGCCATCACACTCCTTGGTGTTTATCCAAAGGAGGTGAAAGATTACGTTCACACAAAAGCCTGCACACAAATGTTTATAGCAGTTTTATGCATAATCACCAAAACTTGGAAGCAACCAAAATGCCCTTCAGTAGGTGAATGGATAAATAAACTGTAGCACATCCAGATAATGGAATATCATTCAGCGCTAAAAAGAAATGAGGTATGAAGTCATGAAAAGACCTGGAGGAAACTTAAATGCGTGTTACTAAGTGAAAGAAGTCAGTCTGAGAAGGCTACATACTGTATGCTTATAACCATGTGACACTCTGGAAAGGCAAAACTTTGGAGACAGTAAAAGATCAGGGGTTGTTAGGCGTGTCTAGGGGTTGCTAGGATGAGTAGGTGGAGCACAGAGGATTTTTAAGGCAGTAAAACTACTCTGTGTGATACTATAACGGTGGATACATGTCATTATATATTTGTCCAAACCCATAGAATGTACAACGCCAGAGTGAACCCTAATGTAAACTATGGACTTTGGAAGAAGGATATATCAATGTAGGTATATCAATTGTAGCGAATGTACCACTCTCGTGGGGGATGTTGATGATGGGGAATGCCATGCCTGTATGGGGGCAAGGATGTATGGGAAATTGCTGTACCTTTTATTGATCTTGGTGTTTTCTGTTACATGTATCTTTCCTGGTTTAGAGAGTGAGGACTGTGTCCAATATCCTCCACAGTGCATTGCTCTCAAGAGATAAATTTGAACACATTTCTGGTGAAGTATCAGCCTGCCTAAACATACTTTCAAAAAACAACAAAAGTTATTTGATTGTCTATACATTTGTAAATTGTAGAATCTTAAAAAAGTTCTATTTAATATCATGTTCCAGCAAAAAAAAAAGTTAGTGATATTTTAAAAAGGATGGTTAAAATTCCCTCACCTCTGAAATCACATGTCCCATGAAAGTTCTATGAAGAGAACCTGATTGAGAAAGAGTTAGAATGGTTGGTGCCCTGTAAAGGAATCTGGATGTATTCATTTGGAGGAATTCCTCCGTTCTTGGCCCAGGGCCATTTCTTCCAAGTAAGCACAGGCTCGAGGAGCTGGCTCTCAGACCCTCAGAGGGTACAAGAGGAGGAACAGCTTCTGTGAAATTGATTGGAAGGGATCAAGAAGGAGTGTTTTTTATTTAAATGCTTGACCTTAAACATCATCCAAATAAGCTATAGGGTTGTAACTCTTTTTACTTTTACACTTACATGCTATTGATCTTCTGCTTTCTCTGTATTAGGAGTGGCAAGGATCTGTAATTCTTTATTCCTGTTAATGAGAACCATAACACATCTCTGACATTTCAAGCCATCTGAAGTCCAAGGTGAGGTCAGTTTACTCTCCGTCCCCTGCTTACTGTGAATAAATAACAATAAAAACCATCCAGTGTTACAGCAGGAAATGCTGGCATATGCTTGTCTTATCTGTACTTGTAATGAGAATTGCTGCCCTCATTTTCCCAAGACATATGCCAATTTACCAGTCATAGAGCAAGTTTAATGGCATTTTTGTGGCCCATTTTGCATGAAATTTGTTTAAATCCTTAGATTTATTATCTCTGTAAGAAGGCTTATTTTTGTGTCGCACTGTCGTTACTCTGCACAGCCTTCCTCGGATTTTATTACAAATTAAATCCTTCCAATTAGGAGATAGTTTTAATTATTACTTGGTGTGAACACTGGCACAGGAGAAGTGAAAAGTAAGCAAAAGGAAACTTCATTTTATTTAAAACTCAAATAGGCATCAAGAACCTTTGCTGAAGAAAATCAGTTCAGATGGCATAGGGATCAAAAATGGGAACAGAAAACATACCTTTTCTCTCATACTTTTCATATTGACAGTAACTTGCAACCTGTTAGATTCTTTTCTATGCCTTTTGTACATCGAATGTGCTTTCTTTGCAAAAAGTTAAAATAGGTGCTAAAAAAGTAAATGATATATGTTTTTTCTGGATAAATTTATATTTCTGAAATTTGCAAATATCAAAAACCTTCCTATTTCTTTTTTAGCTACCATTCTGAACTTCATATTGCAATTGAGGAACAATAAGAAATATGAAATTTTACTATTAGCATACATAAATTATCATATTTATAAGATGTATTTTCTTTTTACCATCTGCCATTTCAAACTTAAAGTAATTAACCAAACAGAGTTTGTATAATATTTTGTGAATGATCTGTGATCCAAATATTCCAAAACCACAGAAATTCTGAACCTGAATATTATTTAGTTTTTACATAATTTGGAATTTAAAATCTCACCTTTATCTTAAAGTCTATAAGATATAGAAGTGAATGAATGAATGACGTAAAATCTTATTCTCTCAAGGCCATTTCAGTTAGATAGAATTAGGAATAGCTAGGGCAGTTTGCAAATATCATATGTTTTTATTAATCTTTTAAATGAGAAAAGCTAGGGGCTGTCATCTTCATCATCCTTCTCCAATTACTCAGCCTGTCTTGAGCACCTGCCGTGGTCTGTCTTGGATGCTGGGACACAGAGAGGTGCGAGGTAACGTGGTCCTTCTCCTCCTCCATGGCTGGCACCAGGGTGAGGACAGAGAGGCAATTGCTTCAGGAACAAAGTTTGAGAAGTGCCAAAATTTCAGCAATCAAGATAAAGAATACCCACCTGCCCCACCCTAGTCCCCACACTGCTGAGCACTTACTGTATGCGGGGTCCTATACTAAGAACTTTATTCGTATTCTTTCTATAGTTATTTCTATAACCTTCTTAGGAAGGTTCTGACCCCATTTTGATGGTGGAGTCATGAGTAAGTTCACACAGTTAGTAACTGGTAAAAGTGGAATTGAGACCCAGACTTCACATTGTGAATAGTTTCCTTCCCTTTAAAAATTTAAATGTCGAAGCATGGGCAAGAATGGAGTAGCATCTGCAACAGAGGTCAATAAAGTAAGGCTGCTTCGAGTGGTGAATGGATTAAAAAAATGTGGGAGATTATATATATATATATGTATAACAGAATATTGTTCAGCCTTAAAAAAGAAGGAAGTCCTAGCATTTGTGGCAACATGGATGAACCTGAAGGGCATCATGCTAAGTGAAATAAGCTAGGTACAAAAAGACAAATATTGTGTGACCTCACTTATATGTGGAATCTGAAAGAGTAGAGTAGAAAAGTGGTTGCCGGGGCTATTGGGAAGGGGAAATGAGGGGATGTGGGTCAAAGGGTACAAAAATTGGGATATGCAGGATGAATAAGTTCTGGGGATCTAACGTAGAGCATGAGGACTATATTTAATAACACTGTATTGGATACTTGAAATGTGCTGAGAGAGTAGATCTTAAGTGTTCTCACCACAAAAACAAAACAAGAAAGTAAGAAAGAAAATGGTAACTTTGTGAAGCAAACAATATGTTAATTAGCTTGACTGTGGTGATCATTTCACAATGTCTACATATATCAAAACATCAAATTGTACATCTTAAATATATGCAATTCCTATTTGTTATTTATACCTCAGTATAGCTGGAAAACAGAAGTAACACTGCCTCTCCTCTCAAGGAAGACTACGCACCCACCTTTCAGGAGGGAGTCTCCTATATCTTCATGTAACCCGGATATGTCTGACCACTCTGAAGACCGACCCGGGAACTTCTGTCAAATTTTCTTTTTTGTTCTCTAGTCTGTTAAAAATCACTTCACCCCCACCCCCCTTTTCCATAGGTCCCTAAATAAAATATCTGCATTCTTAAACCTTTGAATCAGTTTAAACTTTGTGTTTTCCAATTCCCTGTCTGCATCAGAACCTTAAAGATTTGAAAACGGAGTCCTGGCTGATGCCTTCCTTCCTTCAATCTTGAAGATGCATGTCAAAGTAAAACTTGGAAAAGAAACACTGTGTGTCAGAAACTGAACACTCTCCTGGAAGTGAACAAGGAGCAAAGGAACTTTTGTATTTTACTTGTGTGCAATTGCTACATTTGAACATTATTATTGACTTTTTTTGTTTCTTTGAGGGAACATTGTGATGAACTGAATGATTAAAGAAAGCCTTTTCAGTTTGTGCTGTTTGCTCCCAATAATGCGAATCGAAATTGCATTCTGCAATAACAAGGCTTGAAGTCACAAATTCGGTCTTGGCAATTTGTAGACTTCTTCCTCTTTTTTTTCCTAAGGAAAAAACCCACCCAGCAGCTCTGAGATAATAAGACAAAAGACAGAGGCGAACAATAGCGATAATTCGTGGCTCATCCTGAGCACTCTGTTCAAAGCCTCCTGCCATCAGGTGTTATTATCCCCACTTTGTTCATGAAAAAATTAATCTCAAAGGCACAAATGAGCCTCACACATCAGTTTTCCCTTAAGTGATTTCTCTTTCTTCTCAAGTATAAGAAAATCATAGAGAAAAATGTTTGAAATTACTCCTACCGTCAAAATGCTAAATTTATTCAGCAAAAATTTATTGAGTACCCACTAAGTTCTGAGTGGAGACAACTTATATACGAACTCAGAAGGAGTTGGTGCAAGAGGGTGAAGCCGTGGTCCCAGTGGTGTCAGGCCCGTACTCTGAGCGAGGCACCCCTGCCCCTGCCCCGTGCCTGACTGAGAGTCATGGATGACCAGGATTGATGATCCTCTTGGCTGCTGTGTTCAGACGCTTTCAAATATTGCTAAGAAAGGGCTTCTTTCCTACCTGCTGAACCAATGAAATGTAATTATATATGATTTTGTCAAACTTGGGCAGACTGGGGCAAGCGAAAGACAAGGAGATGGTCCTACTTCTTATTGAGCCTTCTTAAGCAATTTTTAAAACCTGATTGAATCTCAGGGCTCAGGGCTCTGTAAAACAAATGCTGGTAATGATAATGCCTGACTTCTCCATGGGCTGTGGGTTACGGTGGGGATAAAGTAAGATTAATTTCTATGAAAGTACTTGTAAACTTGACATCTTTAACGTCTTTGTTGTTGTTGCTACTTTATTACTGAATTCTGCTTTAAAACTAACACTCACTAAAGGGGATGGGAAGATAAAGAAGATATGATTTTCTTTTCCAGTTGGTGTTGATTCTAATAGAAATAGTTAGCATTTGAAGTTTTGTAATTTAAAGACCATTTTACTTATATTATCCCATTTCAGTCTCATCAAAACCCTGAAGCAGATAAGAAAATTACTACATTTTTAGCCTTATTTTATGTGATTGAAAAATCAAGCTCCCAAAGGCCTGGTCTATGTGAGATCAGTTTATAAATAACTAGTGGGTGTCCCCCGCACAGGTTTCATTTGTGAGAATGCTGAGGGTCTCTCCAGGGCACAGTACTCTGTGGCTGGCCTTTGGCTGTGATCTTTGCTTCAGAAGATGCGGAGGGAATAACCTGATCAGCTCCGAGCTGCTCTCCCTCCGGTCCAAGCCTCTTTGAGGACGAACTGGATCTGGTTTTCAGTTAATAGCAGGAAGAGTGAGTGCATTTATAGGAGTTATTCCTAAGGAGTTTGTATGTTTGCTAAAATGAGGAAGAATATTGACTCTTACTTACTAAGATCAGGCACTAAAAATGTCATACTTTTGAGGTAGAGAAACTTCCATCGTTAATCCTTTAAAAAGACACATCTATCTGTTGAGTAAATTAAATTACCAAGGTTTATGTCTGGATTTTCAATATAGCTTCTGGTTCAACCTTAACATCATTACTGTGATATTATATAATATATTATATATATATGTATTCTATATATTGTACACTGATTTTTGTAGCACCAGGAGTGTAAATTTAGGTATTAATAAATTTGCCATTTTTAAATGGCTATTTTCAAGTCATTGCTGTTATAGAACACATCAGTGATCAAGATGAAAATAGGAGTTATTTATTCTGAAAGTGCATTTCCAGTCCTGATAATTTTCAGTTACTCCTTGTAGAGCTTTGTATTTCATTGTCAGGATGAAAAAGGCATCTTCATTTCAATCAGAGAATGAGTCTGTGTTGCATTTACAAATGTGTTTTATCGAAGTCGTGAGGTGCTACCAAATAGTGGTGAAAGGAAGGGATGATGATAGCTGTACTCACAGCGTAGCAAAGACAGAAAGTGGAACAATTCTCTCAAACCAGGTGATGCGCTTGTATGTTTGTACATGCCTGCAGACTCACGTCTTTAAGTTTGAGAAAAGCCTCATATACTACTTTTACTGTATACTTATACTAATACTTATAAGTACATACTTATAAAATAAGTATATACATGAGCGCTGGCATACCTCGCTTTATTGCACCTTGTTGCTGGTTCGTGAGGTTTAAGGAAAGAAGCCGTCTCCCTAACATAAAAGTGCAAGGTGAAGCAGCCAGTGCTGATGCAGAAGCTGCAGCAGGTTATCCAGAGACGTAGCTCAGATCATTAATGAGAGTGGCTACCCTGCACAACAGATTTTCAGTGTAGATGAAACAGCCTTCGATAGGAAAAAGGTGCCATCTAGGACCTTTATTCTTAGAGAGGAGAAGTCAGTGCTTGGGTGCATAGCTTCAAAGGACAGGCTGGCTCTCTTGTTGGAGCCTACTGCAGCTGGTGACTTTAAATTTAAGCCAATTCTCATTTACCATTCTGAAAATCCTCGTGCTCTTAAAGAATTACGCTAAATCTACTTTGCCTGTGCTCTATGAATGGAACAATAAAGTCTGGATGACAGTACAACTGTTTTCAACATAGTTTACTCAATATTTTAAGCCCACTTTTGAGACCTACTGCTCATGAAAAGGATTCCTTTCAAAATATTACTACTCATTGACCATGCACCTGGTAACCTGGGAGCTCTGATGGAGATTAACGTGATTAATGTTGTTTTCATGCCTGCTAACACAACATCCATTCTGCAGCCCCTGGATCAAAGAGTAATTTCAACTTTCAAGTCTTATTATTTAGGAAATATATTTCATGAGGCTCTAGCTGCCATAGATAGTGATTCCTCTGATGGATCTGGGCAAAGTAAATTGAAAACCTTCTGGAAAGGATTCACTATTCTAGATACCATTAAGAAGATTCGTGATTCATGGAAAGAGGTCAAAATATCAACATTATAGGAGTTTGGAAGATGTTGATTCCAACCCTCCTGGATGGCTTTGAGGGGTTCAAGACTTCAGTGGAGGAAGTAACTGCAGATGAGGTGGAAATAGCAAGAGAACTAGAATTAGAAGTGGACCCTGAAGATGTGACTGAATTCCTGCAATCTCATGATAAAACTTTAACGGATGATGAGTTGCTTCTTTTGAATGAGCAAAGAAAGTGGTTTCTTGAGATAGAATCTACGCCATGTGATGATGCTGCAAAGATTGTTGAAATGACAACAAAGGATTTAGAGTATTACATAAACTTAGTTGATAAAGCAGCGGCAGACTTGAGAAGATTGACTCCAATTTTGAAAGAAGTTCTACTGTGGACAAAATGCTATCAAACTGCATCACATGCTACAGAGAAATCTTCCATGAGAGGAGAAGTCAATCAATGTGGCAAACTTCATCATTCTTATCTTGAGAAATTGCCAAATGTGCCTCACTTTCAGCAATCACCACCAGGATCAGTCAACAGCCATTGACACTGAGGCAAGACCCTTGACCAGCAAAAAACTTATGACTTGCTGAAGGCTCAGATGATGGTAGGCAATTTTTGGCAGTAAAGTATTTTTCAATTAAGGTATGTACATCGTCCTTTTAGACATACTGCTATTGCACACTTAATAGCCTACGGCATAGCATGAACATCACTTTTACATGCACTGGGAAACCAAAAAATTCGTGTGACTCACCTTATTGTGATATTCACTTTATGGCAGTGGTCTGGAATGGAACCTGCAATATCTCTGAGGTATGCCTGCTTAGTATAACCACACTGTATATTATGTATGTAAGTGTATATAATACTATACTATATTATATAATATATAGTGTATAAGTGTATATGTCTATAATATAGATAATACATGTTATATATACCTATATTATATACTTATACTATATGTTATACTACTTACAATATAATTAAATGAATGGATTTTAAAATTAATTAATCTTTAGCCTAGGATTTTAGATATCAAGTTCAGCTCATAGCAATTTCACTTAAACCATTTTTCCCCCATAGATCTTGAAAACCTAACCCAAAGCACTTCCAAAATTCAGTGTATTCAATAATATCATTTCTCCTCTCCCTTTATAGTATTTGCTCTTCAGAGTCCTTTGGAAAATATCACAAGAGGGTTTTACCTACTCTACTTCCTGTCTTTCACTTCATTGATTCTCCCTCCAAAGTCAGGGAAGTACATAACAATATCAGAAGGATGTGAGTTTTTAACCTTTTACAGCTAATAGAATGCTATTTTCTAGCAGATGCTTTTGTCCACATTTCAGAGCGTTCACACTTTTGCCAAAAGCAACTTCCCAAACATCACTTATGTTATTTGTGAATTGTTATTTTCTCATATGTTATTTGTTATTTGTGAATTTCATAGACATACAATTTAGAGCTGAAAGAAAGGAAGCCCATGATGCACATGGGTAAGAGGCTTCTGCAACCCACTTGGTGCTTACAGCCTGGAGTCCTGGCACTGTGATGTGCAAGGGGACAATGGCATAATTAAGGCACTCATCTTCATTTTTCTTTCTTTTTGTTATCATTGTTATTGTTATTGTTGTTCTGGAAAGTGAAAGTAAATTTGGGGAGAGGTCAGGGTAAAGTAAACAGGGGATACAAGCCGAGAGGCTGAGTGGCACTCTGGAGCCAGGCTACCGGGGTTTGTGTCCCAGCTCTGCCTCCTATTAGCTGTGTGGGCATGGGCAAGTCATGTGATGCCAATAAGCTTCTGCTTCTCCTCTGTAGACTGCTGGTAATAATGGTATCAATGGCCCAGGGCGTTAGTGATGGTGAATGCTAGCACGTTTACAGTACCTAAAGCAGCGCCTGGCATGTAGTAAACACTACATAAATGTTAGTTATCACTATTATTATTTTATTCCTATATCTAAGAAGGGATCTGATGAATAACTTAAATAAAGGATTAAATGCATTACAAATAAAAGCTACGTTGTCGTTATAACCATCACCAAGGGCAACAGTACCTTCTGAGTGTGCAGTGTGTGGAGAGGAAGTCTCGTTTTTTCCAACTGCTGTCTTACAGACAGGGAACCTCACTGAAAACAGTTGTGCCACAGTTGATTGGAAACAACATTCTTCAAGGAAAAACATGCTGTTAAGCTGAAATTGTCTTGGCCCTCTGGTCCTAAGCTAAGGTTTTATTGGATGAATAAGCATCCAGATCTGTTTTAATTCTTAGGCTGTTTGTTCTAACCGCTGGTTTGGAAAAACAAACTTCACCTTATTAGAATTGAGTATGCATAATATTCAAGGGAGAAGTGACAATGGACCACAGAGCCTGCACCTATAAACTACAAATACGTGCAGATTACAGAAACAAGAGTGGTGTCCCAAAACAAAGTGGTCTAAGATATGCAGGGAATGTGACCTTTCCAGAAAAGCAGTTAAAGGGGCTGGCCCGGTGATACAGTGGTTAAGTTTGTGTGCTCTGCTTCGGTGGCCTGGGGTTCACAGGTTTGGATCCTGAGCACGGACCCACACACCACTCATCAAGCCATGCTGTGGTGGCATCCCACATACAAAATAGAGGAAGATTGGCACAGATGCTAGCTCAGTGACAATCTTCCTCAAGCAGAAAAAAAACAAAAGAAAGAAAGGCAGTTAAAGTGAAAGGTTCCATTGGACCAAGGAAAATATGTACTTTTCACATTGTTAGATCAATAAAATGTTTTCCAGCCCTCAAGAAAACCCCGTAACAGAGATTCAATTTTTGGAAGTCTATGATGGAAGAGAAATCCCTTTTAGGAGTTGGGGAAGTTTGCTTACTGTTGGGATAAAATGTGCTCCAGCTGGAGTGAGCTTGAATGAATCCCACACTAGGAGCATGGTCATCTAATTTATTGTCCACTCAGGGTCAGTTTTAAGCATAAAAGGGCATAATAATAACTGGTGGACAAGTGCTGTAAACTGGGATGGTGCAGGCAAACCAGAGAAGCTCCATATGTTAAAAAAAAAAGAAATCTAGTGTATGTATCTCTTCTGTCTCCTGTTTCCATTTCCTTTGGGTATATACCCAGAAGTGGAAGGGAGGGATTGCATGGTAGTTCTATTTTTAATTTTTTGAGGAAACTCCATATTGTTTTTCGTAAGGCTGAACTAATTTACATTCCCACCAACAGCCATATTTATTGCAGCGTTATTCTCAGCAGCCAAGATGTGGAAAAAACCTAAGTGCCCGTCATGGGACGAATGGATAAAGAAGATGTGGTTTGTGTATACAATGGAATATTATTGAGCCATGAGAAAGAAAGACATCCTGTCATTTGTGACAACATGAATGGACCTTGAGCACATTATGCTAAGTGAGATAAGTCAGACAGAGAAAGCCAAATACCGTATGATATCATTTATACGTGGAATCTAAAAGAGCCAAACTCATCAAAACAGAGAGTAAAGTGTGGGTTACCATGGGGTGGCGGCGGATAGAGCAGCCTTAGTTTCAGGTACCAACTTGCAGCAAATAGTAAATAAGCCCTAGAGATCTAGTGCACAGTATAGTGAATATAGACAACAATAATGCCTTATAACCATCAAACTTGCTAAGGGATTGGAACTTAATTATTCCAACCACTCAAAAGACAGGATAATTACTTGACGTGATAGAGGTGCTAATTATCGCTACAATGGCAATCACATTACAATATATAAATGTATCAAATTAACGTGTTGTACACCTTAAATTTACCCAGTCTTTTATGTCCAATATATTTCAATTAAAAAAAATATAGTGTGGCAAATGCTTGGCAAAATGCCAGTTAACTCTTAAATATCTAGAGTCCAGATGAGTCTCAGATGCCAGAACCTTCTAGATCCAGGGATGGGCATAAGGATGCTCTGTGATCTGCTAAATAGAAGCAGCTGCATAAATGAGATGCAATGTTTATGATTTCCTCTTTGGTGATTTCTCTTTGATGACTCACTTGAGTTTGGGAGTCTGAAACAGTATTGGGTATAATAGAAGATATATAAAGTTGATATAGTTTACTGGATTGTTATAAAAAATAGCAATAAGGTTATAAAGCAGACTTTTAATCCCCTTAATTCCTTCATTCAGTGAACGGCCTCAGGCACCGATCAAGTCCTTCCCCAATTAGTCAACATTGTCCCTGTGTTCTCCCTCCTCAGAATTGTGGGAAATTGCAGTAAAAATGTTTTGTACTTTGAAGGAAAAGACAAAAAATATACGACTCACAGAAGAAGATTTTCAGCCAGATCTTCATATGTGAATGGAAGAGAATTGAGGTGGGCAGAGAGCGTTAAAAATCTCATGCAGTGTAATTTTCATTTAATGTATCTTTATGGCCTCTGACCCAGAATGGGACAGTTATGAATGCATTCTGCTAATGGCCATTTTTGCTGCTCCCAAAGGCAGACTCAGGCCCATTATTATATTTATTATGACATTAAAAGGTACAGTTGCCTCTATACTCTCAAGGAGTCAAAGCTTTCATTTCCTTTAGGATGGAGCTAATTATTTTGGAAAGTTTCCGTTCAAATTATTTTAAAAAGGATGACCTCTTATGGCTTGCAAGGTATGACTTAAGGAATAAAAAGCAAAATGAGAAGAGAGATCGAATCCAAACCAAGGGAAGCGTTTTGCCTTTGTAGCCGACTGTCCGACCTGTCACAAGCACTTACTCAATAATGATATGATTGTTACTATTACCAGCATTATTCTTTCAATTGTTTCAACTGTCTCGCTAAGTCCCACGGCTACCTGTATGTGAATATTCCAAAATTTATTTCTCTGAGCTCCAAGCTTGTATAACAAGCTGTTTACCTAACATCTCCAAGTACATATTTGACAAAGTGTCTCATGCTCAACATAACCAAATCAGACACCGGATTTGCATCTCCTAAATTGCCCCTTCCCATGTCATTATCATTCATCCCTTTATTTTTTTCCTCAAATATTTACCGAACATCTACTGTGTGCCAAGCACTAACACACGTGCTGTTGACATAGCAGTGATCTAGACAAAGACCTGTGCCTTCGCAGAGTTTATTCACTGATGTAGGAAACAAAAAAGCAACCAAAGAAATACATACTGTAAGGCCAAAGAGTGATAATTATTCTGAAGAAAAATACAACCATTTTAAAGTTCTTAGAACACAGTCTATATAAGCATTTGGTATCATAATATAAAAATCTCTGTTTCTTAAATTCTCCAATGGCTTCTTATAACCCAGAGCAAAAGTAGTCCAAAATCTTTGTGGTTTTACATTTTTGGTCTCTAGCTTTAGCTCATTTTATGATTCCCTGTCCTCAGTGTGTTCAGGCCACACTTTCTTCCTCCTATCCCTGACTTTCCAGCCTTTTTCCCACCTCGCGCCCTCTCCTCCTGGTCCCTCTGAATGCAATAGTCTTCTGCATGCTTTCAACGATTGTTTCCTTTTATCCTTTAGATCTCAGCTCCAACACCACCTCCCAAGAGAGGCGTTCTCAACATCCTCACCACCAAACTTACCATCCCCGGCCCTCTCACATTTCTCTGTTTCGTGTTATGCTTCATAGCACCCACCTTCTTTGTTAACTTCTTTATAGTATGTTTCCTCTCACCAGGATTTAGGCACCAAAAACCCACAGACTTAGCTGTGTTCATTCGCTGCTGCATTGTTACTGCCAAGAGAGTGATTGGCACACAGTAGGCCACCAGCAAATATTCACTAAATAAATGAATGTACTGTTCCTTTTAAAAATTGGGTGAAATTTGAGAAAGTCAAGTCCCTTCTGAGGCCCAATGCAGTGGGGTATTGTCGTTCATTTGGTAGAAAATGTTGACTAGTTTACACCTCATTGCAGTAGCATATTGTCAAAAATGGATAATGATGTCAAAATCAGGGAAGGTATCCAGGGCATTCTTCGGGTCACGATTTAGATGGCTTAAGGCACGTTACTCATATATCCCCTTAAATGCTTAGCACCTGGAGACTGGAATAGTGAAACGATTAGCTTGAGAAAACCCAATATGCTAGTTGTGTTACAGTGTCAAAACCAAGGGCAGTGTGCAAACACATGTCTTCAATATATTCCAGTATTTGTTTTTCAAATGAAAACACGAAAAGACAGGTTGGACACCAAATCTTATTATGAGAAAAGAAAGGGAAAAAAACCAGTTTCTCCAAAGTCTTTTTGAAAAAGATTTTCATGTAGAAAAAATTGTGCCATTGTCATGTGCCACTGATTATTTCCACAAATGTGTTTTATGTATTAATTCGAATTTTAGAAGATATTAGAAATGTGCTCAAAATCCTATTTTATCAAAAATTTAGACAAAATAAAGGAGAACAGTGATATCAAAACTACAGAAAGTTTTGATGACTCTTCAGAGTTTTAACTCAAAAACATGGAAATCTCACTGAGGTCTTTGTGAGACAATGCGCTCAATGCGTTCATTTCCCAAATCAGCTCTAAGTTGACCTTCAAATTCTGTATTTTCCCTTCCAAGGCGATGTGTAAATTGTAGTATTATTTTCACAGGCTAAGTGGAGACAGGGGTTTCTCTATATGAAAACCAGAAGCATTTCATGTGTTTCTGAGGTTTGGGGTGCCCTGGACACCCTGCCATGGGTGTGCCCAGATGTGTTGTGTGGCCTGTATTGCAAGGAAGCTTTGCTCTGTGGGTGGGCTCTAAGTATCTCACTGGAACATTCTAAACCTAAGAAGCGGGGAGTGAGGAACGGCCAGAGTGAGGATTACTATCTTCTGAGGTAGGTGAGGCTGCATTTGTGCTAAATTTTGTTTAAGGATCCCTTTCCCATGAGGCTTCCTTGAGTCCTTGATTGCAGGATAAATGAAAATTCATCTGTATTAAACCACAGCACCCCATTCAGTCATAGTTCAAGCTTGGTTGTTTGGAATCCTTTCCAAGACAGTTGTCCTTAGAGGAAATCTTTGGCACTGTGGATCATTTGCAGCAAAAAGTCTTGAACGTTCAGGCAAATAAGGACATCTTCCCCCGCTCCTGTTGGTAATTTCCCTGTTTATATAGTTTTACCCCTACTTTGTGAGAGCTATTGTCAAGGTCTTCTTGTCCATGCAGTCTAACCTTGGTCTAAGGTCAACTAGACCCCTGGGTAGAGATGCCTCACCCGGCCAGCAGCACAGTGACCCTGTGAAATCCCTGGACCCCAGGCAGACAACCCCCAATGCCCGTCTTTGTAGTAAGTGACCCCGATTTCATGTGGGTGTGTGTTCCAATTCAATCAGCTCTCCTGGGCTCTTGAATGTAACTTGCATTTTGACTGGTGGGCGGGAGTTTGGTCACCCACACTGCCTTACCTTTAGAGCCTGTGATACCCCGTTTCCCATCCAGCACTGGCCTATCACTTGCTCAGAGCTTCCTCATTTATGTATCGCCTGACTGTCTCTAACTGGGAAAAGGTTGCAGCCATCGCTGAAACCCCAGCACCTAGAAGGCACATGGTATTGTTCAATAAGTATTTGTCATTGGATACTGATTTTTATCTTCTCCACTTCCACCTCACACAGCTCAGCCGGTTCTGCGGTCCAGTCTCTGCATTTTGACTAATCTCTGGCCAGGATGCCCACGCCAATGTTCTTCCTTCCTCCATTCCCTGTCCTGTCTTCCTTCTTTGGCTCTGGCTTCCGCAGCTACAGCCTGCTGCCGCCTTGCTCCTGATGCTCATAATGAAACGTGTGGATTTGATCCAGAGTGCTGATCCAGATTCTGGTAGTAAATTCACTCTTACTCATGGGGATCCAAGTTTCCCTTTTCGAGATTAAAATGCGGTCGTAGTCAGACATTATGCACTATCAGGTGAAAATGGAAAAGAAGTCTGCCTACTTTAAATAATTAGAATATAAAAAGGTATAATTTCAGAAGCATTAAGATCTTGCTAATAAATGTTTAATATTCTTTTATAATTCACACATTCTTTGTAGATGACTATTGGTTGAGTTGATGACTTTAAATATAGACAAAAATGATAGAAGGATTGTAAGTATAAAAATCCAAAATGGGTAAAACAATGGGAAAAATTATAAATTGGCTAATGTATTTTTGTTATAATTCTTAAAGGAAAGTACCTAATACCTAATGTCTAATTTCTGTTAAAGGAGATTTTAATATAGACATTAAGCTTCATTATAAGTTTCTAAATAATAATCTACATCTACCTATTTTTAAATTTGAATCCTAGAACTGAACTACAGTTTTTACTAATTAAGATGTGTATGCTTGGAAATTGCATTAGAATTCTGAAGACGTAACTGGTTAAAAAATGGCTTCAGATGATGTAAACTGAAACATTCTCCAGAATCTATGATTTGTTGAAAATATGTTCTTATAACTATACAGTGGCCACAATTCACATGTCTACAGGGACTTGGCAAGAGCACACACTGGAAGCTAAATACTTGGCCACAGGGGCCCAATATTGGACTGCAGGGAGTGGTGAGGCCAGTGGGGACTGCAGAATGAAAAATTTGCTTAAGAGCATTCAAATTAAATAAATTAAAAAAAAAAAACACCCCAAACCTGTGGTCCTGGCTAAACAAACATATATGAAAGATGCAGTAGACTAGCAGGTTCTGTGTGCAAAAACTTTGATCATATTTTTGAATCCACAAATAGTATAAATTTAGACTATAAATATTTAAGACAAATTCTACCTAAAGCAACAGTTTTAAATAATGCTGAAATTGAGAAGGTAGTCAAATGATCACTGGATATTATTGTCCCCTTAATAAATAGCTCAGAGGAGAGACCTGATCGTATTCTCTGCCATGGATATCAGTTAATTCTGCAGCCTGTGTGAGGTGTCCGGTGCTGGGAGCTGTGTGCGGGCTGGTTTCTGGTGTTCCCTGCACCCCTATCCCTGTGACCTCCTCTGTGGAGCGGCATTCTGGGGAAAGGGTGTAACTCTGATCTTAGGTGTATTATCAATATTTGTAGGAGTGGTGAGGGCATTTTACCTTTATTTGTGCAAGAAGCAGAAATAATCATATGAGTTCTGCAGAGCTGAAGAGTAACTTGAAAGTGTGTGTGTGTGTGTGTGTGAGAGGGAGAGAGAGCCAGATTAGAAACATATTCTGGTGCAAACAGTTTCACAATAAAATAGCTATCCCTCCAGGAAATCCTTTCGTGTAGCAGTTTATGCTGTTTCGTGGAGGGAGGAACTGGAGGAGGCAGCATCTCACCACCTCTTTTGGGGGTTAGGGGGCAGTTCCGGAGACATGAAGATGCCATCCTGGGGACTTTCCCTGGTGGCTCCAGCTGCTGCCTCTGCTGCTGCAGTGCCCAGGCCCCTCCTGTCTAAGTCCCCACTCTCTATTTCCAGATCTTCTGTCTATGGCTGAGTTCCAGGTGGAGATTAATAATAATGGCAGTAAATCATTTTATATATATCTATAGTCTGGAGTCAGACTGCCCGGCTTCAAATTCTGGCTCCACATATATGGGGTGGGTGCTTTTGAGCAGCTCACTAACCTGTCCATGTCTCTGTTTACTAGTCTGTAAAATGGGAATGATAGTAACTTGGTTGTTGTGAGGATTAAATGTATTAATTAAGGGGAGTGCCCAGAGTAATCACTTGTTAACTATTAGCCCTATTACCGTACTTTTCAGGCATAGGCTTGCTTAACGTCATCTCCTGGAAGTACCATTCACTGTCAGGCATTGACCATGAAAGCTAGAAAGGGGACTAAAGCAAGCATGCAGTTGAGAAACAAGCAAGGCATAAGCATATATTTTCCCATTCTTTGGCAAGTTCAAGAACTGAGCTACTTTATTTTTATAGCTCTAGTAATGTGTTTCCTTAACTTAGAATCCACAAATCCTGCTGCTTTGGGATAGCATGGGACTGGCTTGATAGAAGTCTGCGAACATTTCTCAGATTATCTCCTCCTCTGAGTTTCTTCTGGGGTTTCTTTCACTCTGCTATGGTCATTGAATTTTTCCTGCACATCTAATTTCTTCTTGGAATTGAAGACAATGCCAGGGGACAAGGTTCTGAGACATTTTGCTCTGTCACTGGAAATGACGAGGTGACTTTTAACACTTTGCAAAGATAACCTGAGTGGAAGGAATGTGCTGTGCTTGCTTAATAATGCTCAGGAGAACATGCTGTAATGTGAGCAGGGTGGCTACATTCCAAGAAGATAAGATTGGCCTCAGAATGTCATCTCTTCAGTGGCCTAAAAGTAAAATTTCATCAGATGAACAAGCAGAGTGTAGTTTCAAGGATCTTAGATGGAACGTCATTGGCGCACTTGTGATGAATAGGGGTGGGTGCTGAGATCACAGGCTGTGGACATTAGATGCTTGGCAGACTAGTGGGTGGGGCTGAGGGCAAGAAGCTCCTGGACTTTGTAGCGTTTCCTAAAGGAAAAATGAAGGCTCTTCTTTCTACTTAGTGCCTGTCCTGCATAGTGTGTGCAGGAAGGAGAAGCGTTTGGCAAGGCTTAAGAATGAGGCCCTTGTCTCAGCACAGTATATCATGGTGCCCATGATAGGTACATTTTCCTTGTTTAATTAGATGATTACCGTATCTATTCAATTTCAGCTCTTGTGTCATCAGCTGAATTAGGTAGAGATATGGAAGAGGTAATTGGCCAAGTGACCATTTTCATTTTTTCTACATTGTCTGGGATCCAAGACCCTGAGAGAATTTATTTCAAGTGACTTCCCAGATTCTTAGGTCTGCATTTGTGACTGGCAAGTCCCCACCACTGTCAGTGAGGTGAAGATATTCTTTCCTACTGCCTTGTTGTGTCTTCCTCACTCTCTCTCCATTTAATTAAGTACAGAAAGTGGTCTAATTATATAACGAGTTGAACTTTATTGGATGTGGAAAGCATATTTATAATTTTGAAACATATTATCTTAAATAATGAACAGGTCATCTCTGAGTTCAGGAAGGAGTTGAAAAGAATTGGCAGCTAAGACTGCGTATGGGGCAAAATGTGTATAGGGAAAGTGGAGGTGAAATTAGCTTATGCCTAATACAGGAGACTCAGTAACCGAGTTGATAAGGTGGGTCCAGGTGAGGTTTAAGAAAGCCCACCAATGGAGCCAGCCTGGTGGTGCAGCAGCTAAGTTCACACATTCTGCTTTGGTGGCCTGGGGTTCGCCAGTTCGGATCCCGGGCACAGACCTACGCACCGCTTATCAAGCCATGCTGTGGTAGGCGTCCCACGTATAAAATGGATGAAGATGAGCACAGATGTTAGCTCAGGGCCAATCTTCCTCAGCAAAAAGGGGAGGATTGGTGGCAGATGCTAGCTCAGGGCTAACATTCTGCAAAAAAAAAAAAAAAAAAAAATGCCCACCAATATTGTAGCAGCTGGAAAACTGGAAACCTTAATCCTATTGATCAAGTCTGGTGGATATATGAGAACTCAGTTTATTTGCCTGAATGAGACCCGCTATTTTGACAGTTTTTGTGACTATGGCCATGTTATAGAATGTATAATTTAGATACTTATCAATATTATAAACTAATATTGACATAGACTTATCAATATTATGAACTATTATAGATAGTACCTGTCAAAAGTATTTAACCAAAAGGTCTGGTTATATAATTGTCCTTGTAAATTATGCTGCAGAAACAGATAAACCAGTAAAAAGTAAAGAAAAAGGGAATGTTAAAGGTAATACTAGCCTTAAGAATTTCCAGAATGTTCTATTGGAGCTGGGCTTCATCTGCGTTCAGGCTGTTGACCCAGGAATGCTCACTGTCCTCTCTCTACTTTTCACCCTAAGCTGTCTTGTTAGCAGAGTCCTGACATCCTCTGTTAGTGCCAGGTAGCTTTCTGTGCCAGCTTGGGCTCCTGGAACTGACCTTTTGGTTTCTTCCTTGTCTATGAATACTAGAGCTCCTAACAGCTGTCCTAAAAGCAGTAGGCAGCTGTCCCTGATCAGTAGAAGGATTTCAGAATCCATCATTCTGGAATAAATCTCCATGGGCAGAGATCAAGAGTGACAGTTCATCAAGTCTTGAGGTCACCCTGCTATTCGACCAGGTGTTGAGTGTGCAGTGGAAAGTTAAGGTGCTGGAAAAATTATTCTCATTTTTTATAAGATGTACAGCATGCAAACTGTGTTTCCATAAGATTATTTTTCACACCGTTCAAGGCCAAGAACACTAGAATCGATGTGCTTGGAAGGTGCACAGTTTGTGAAAAGGGTCAGCAATTGTCACGACTCAAAAAATTACCTATGGGAGGGGCTGGCCCCGTGGCCGAGTGGTTAAGTTCGCGCGCTCCGCTGCAAGTGGCCCAGTGTTTCGTTGGTTCGAATCCTGGGCGCGGACATGGCACTGCTCATCAAACCACGCTGAGGCAGCGTCCCACACGCCACAACTAGAAGGACCCACAACCAAGAATATACAACTATGTACTGGGGGGCTTTGAGGAGAAAAAGGAAAAAATAAAATCTTTAAAAAAAAAAAAAATTGCCTATGGGAGCCAGTCAGGTGGCGCAGTGGTTAAGTTAGGATGTTCCGCTTCGGTGGCCTGGGGTTCACCGGTTTGGATCCCAGGTGCGGACATGGCACCACTTGGCAAGCCATGCTATGCTAGGTGTCCCACATATAAAGTAGAGGAAGATGGGCACGGATGTTAGCTCAGAGCCAGACCTCCTCAGCAAAAAGAGGAGGATTGACAGCAGATGTTAGCTCAGGGCTAATCTTACTCAAAAACAAAACAAAAAAAAACAAACAAAAAACTACCCATAGTCTTTACCCCCTACTTTCCTCATCCTTCTATCTTCTCACTCTGACTTATACCATCTTCCATTTTTCAGACCACTGCCCTAGAAATATAAGCAGATTTGTGTATCTAAACTTTCCTTTTAAAAAAATTCTAAATCTTTACCTAATTCCAGGAGGGCATTTACAAAAGGTGCCAGTTCCCCTTAAGTAAAGGAGTTGGATCTAACGAGGGGAATGCCGCTTATTGTGTGCTGTGCACAGACTCTACCTGATTCGCTCTGGGCCACGCAAAGTCAGTGGCTGCAGATGCCAAATTCTGAGTCTGTTTAAAGCAACCCATCACCACAGGGCTGCACTGTCCTTATAGTGGCCACCAGCCCCATGTGACTATTGGATACTTGAAATATGGCTAGCCTGAATTGAGATGTGTTTTAGGCATAAAATATGCATTGGATTTCCAACACTCACTGTGAAAAAAAGAATATAAAATATCTTACTAATAATTTTTATAGTTGCATGTTGAATAGTAATATTAGGTTAAATAAAATGTATTATTGAAATTAATTTTAACTGTTTCTTTAATTTTATAATGTAATAACTAAAAAAGTTAGTAGTAAATATGTGGCTTGCTTCACATGTGTATTACACAATCCTGTTATAGACTATATATTAAATGTCTTCAGGAAGGTCACACAATATTTCCCAATGATTGCCTTACAGCAGCCAGAACTAAAAAAAAAAAATCCTCCCTGAGAAAAATCACTTCTAAAGAGAGTCAATATTGACTACGTGTTTTTAATCAGGTAACTGTGAGTTCACACGACAGGGAGAAAGTTGTCTGGGAGTTAACAGTGGCTGAGACAGAAAAAAACAGAAGACCATCTGCTACATTTTAGCTAACACATAATGGCTGAATTTACAAGACAACTTAATTTGGATGGTAAAGAAATAGTCATAAAAATATAGATTCTTCCAAATATCTGGAAATACAAAAGTCAATAAAGGAGGATTCCATAGTTGACAAAACACACAGGGTTTTAGTGAATTGTTTTCAGTTTTTATTGCTTAGGTAGTCAAACGAAGCTAATAGTGGGAGAATCATTGGCAGTACCAATGGCAAAGGAATGCTAAGAGTTATAAGCAGTGGGAATTTTGGCAGAAATGAAGGCTCTAGTCAGAAAATTGAAGAAGCATAAGCTGCTTCAAAGAAGAGATATCTAAAGGATGTTGCTGGTACTGACCAGGATTAAAGTACGGACAGAAGAATGGGGATCATCAGTCTGGTCTAGAGGAATTTTTAGTAAAGACTAAATTTTCCATATATTCCTATCATTCCATGGAAATATGGGGTGATATCACATCACCCAAGACAAACTGCCAGATAATGGTCAAATTGACAACCAAGCCAAGGTGTTCAGAGAACTGAAAGCGAACTGAAAATGAAAATTATTTGATTCTTCAGTAACACGTAGCTCTTATTTGTTATGGAGTTTTTCTCTTTACCTTTATTGAAACATAACTTACAGAAAATAAAATGTTTTAAGTGTACAGTTGGATGAATTTTGAAAAATATGTACACTCATGCAACCACCACCACAATCGAGATAGAGAAAGATTCTGTCACTCCAAAAACTTCCCCGGGATTCTTCGCAATAATCCCCTGACCTCCTCTCTAGGTTATTAGTGACAGGATTTACAACACTGTAGATGAGTTTTGTCTCTTCTAGAACTTCATAGAAATGGAATCACGTACATTTTGGGTGTCTAGCTTCTTTAGGTCAAGATAAATGCTGTAGTATATATCAATACTTAATGCCTTTTTGTTGTTAAGTAGTATTCCATTATACGGACAAACACATTTTGTTTATCCCTTAACCTATTGATGGACATTCGGGTTGTTTCCAGTTTTGGGCTGTTATAAATAAAGCTGCTATAAACTTTCACAGGCAGATTTTGTATGGATGTAAGTTTTCATAACAATTGGGTAAGCATTTAGGGGTGAGATTGCTGATTATATGGCATGTTTAGTTCTGTAAGAAACTGCCAAACTGTCTTCTAGAGTGGCTTACCATTTTGAATTTCCACCAGCAATAAATGAGAGTCACTGATGCTCTGCTCCCTTGCCAATGTGAGATGTCTATTCAGATCTTTTGCTCATTTTTTAATTAGGTTGGTTGTTTTCTTATTGTTGAATTTTAAGGGTTTTTGTATATTTTGCATAATCGTCCTTTATCAGATATGTGTTTTGAAAACATTTTCTCCCAGTCTATGGCTTATGTTTTCAATCTCTTAACAACGTCTTCGCAGAGCAGAAGTTTTCAATTTTAATAAATTCCAACTTATCAATGTTTTCTTTTTTGGATTGTGCTTTTTGTGTCATGTCTGAAAACTTGTCACCTGCTATGATTTGGATGTTTCCCCCTGAAATCCATGTGTTGAAATCCTAAGCCCCAAAATAATGGTATTAGGAGGTGAGGCCTTTGGGAGGTGCTTAAACAATAAGGGTGGAGTCCTCATAAACAGGATCATGAAAGAGACTTACAAAGGAGGCTCTAGAGAGATTCCTAGCCTCTTCCTAGCACACAGTGAGAGGTCAGCAGTCTACAAGCCAGAAGAAGGCCCTCACCCTGTCATGCTGGCACCCTGATCATAGACTTTCACCTTCCAGAACTGTAGGAAATAAATTTCTATTTATAAGCTACCCAGTCTGTGGCATTTTGTCATAGCAGCAAGAATAGACTAAGACATCACCAAACCCATGGTCACCAAGATTTTCCTTTAAAGATTATTCTTGTTTTAGATTTATTCAGATTTTCTATTTCTTCTTGAGTCAGTTTCAGTAGTTTGTGTTTTCCTAGGAATTCATCTAAATTATCTAATTCATCGTCATACAGTTGTTCATAGAATTTCCTTATAATTCTTTTTCTTTTTTAAGGTTGGTAGTAATATTCCCTTTTTAATTTAATTTAATTTAATTTTATCTTTATTTTTATCTTTATTTATATTTATCTTTATATTTATCTTTATTTTTTTCTGGTTAGTCTAATGAAAGGTGTGTCAGTTTTGTTGGTATTTGTGGAGAACGAACTTTGGGTTTTGTTGATCTTCTCTACTCTTTTTCTATTCTCTATTTCATTAATTTCACTTTAGTGGGTTTTTTTTTCCCTTTCTCTTTCTTATTTGGGGTTTGATTCGCTCTTTTTTTCCAATGTCTGAAGGTGGAAGGCTAGGTTGTGGACTTGAGATCTTTCTTCATGCTTGATATTTATATTTATAGCTATAAATTTCCCTCTAGGCACTGCTTTAGCTGCTTACTATAAGTTTTCTATGCTATGTCTTAATTTTCACTCTTGATTTCCCTTGTGATTTCTTCTTGACCCATTGGTTACTTGGTAGCGTGTTGTTTAATTTCCACATATTTGTAAATTTCCAAAGTTTCTTTCTGTTATTAATTGAATTTCACTCCATTGTGATTGAAGAAGGTACTTCGTACAATTTCAGTCCTTTTAAATTTGTTGAGGCTTATTTTATGGCTTAGATTATGGTCTCTCCTGGAGAATATTCCATGTGCTTTTCAGAAGAATGTATATTTTCCTCCCATTGGGTAGAGTGTTTATAGATGTCTTTTACATCGAGTTTGTATAATGTCCAAGTCTTTTGTGTCCTTATTGATTATCTGCCTAATCATTCTATCCATTATTGAAAGTAGGGTATTGAAGTCTCCAAGCATATTGTTGAATTGTCTATTGCTACCCTCAAGTCTACTAGCTTTGGCTTCGTGTATTTTGGGGCACTGTTATTAGGTGCATATATGTTTATAATTCTTATAACTTCCTGATGGATTGATCCCTTTATCATTATAAAATATTTCTCTTTATCTCTAGTAACGTTTTTGTTTGAAGTATATTTTGTTTGATATTAGTGTAGCCATTAGAGATTTCTTATATCTGCTATTCACATGATACATCTCTTTACCATCCTTTTACTTTCAGCCCATTTGTATCTTTGAATCTACTGTATGCCTCCTGTAGATAGCATAGAGCTGCGATATGTTTTTTTTTGTTTACCCAGCATGATTGGATCATTTAATTCATTCACTTTTAATGTTATTATTGATGGAGTTGGGTTTAGGTATGCCATTTAACTTTTTGTTTTCTACATGTCTCTTGAAATAAATTTTTGAGGTCCAGTGGTGGAGTATGGTAGGCAGAATGACCCTCCAAAGACGTCCACACTCTAATTCCAGGGACCTGTGAATGTGTTATGTTACATAGCAAAAAGAATTTGCAGATGCATTTAAGGTCTTGAAAACAGGGAGATTATCCTGGATTATCCAGGTGGACATGATCTAATTACACAAGCTCTGGAGTCAGAGAAATGCTGCAGAAGGGTAAGTGACAAAGCCTTGAAGTGTGAGAGGGGCTTGACCCACCATTGCTGAAGGGGGCCACGTGGAAAGCAGGAATAGGAATGTGGGCAGCCCCTAGGAGCAAACACCAGCCCCTGGCTGACAGCCAGCAAGGAAATAGGGACCTCAATCCTATGTCAATAAGGAACTGAATTCAGCCTACAACCTGAATGAGCTCTGATGCTTCTCCAGAACCTCAGCCTTGTGAGACCTTTAGGCACAGGAGCCAGTCAAGTCTACTCTAACTTCTGACCCACAGACGCTGTGAGGTAATAAATTTGCATTGTTTTAAGAAGCTAAGTTTGTGCTACTATGTTACAGTAGCAATAGACACTAACGTGCATATAACAAGGTGTGTGTTGTTGCATCACGTGAATCAAGTGCATTAGAACAAACAGAAAGCCAGTCAAGGAGGGATGTCTGAGATGGGCTCCACAAAGGGAAACAGGACCATCTAGGGAGAACAGACAGAACTAAAGACAGGGAGAAAAGAGAAGAAGAGAATTTGCTGATCAATGTTTCACATTAAAAAAAATAGTTGAAAGTGAATTATGCATAGAATGCTATGCATGGGTGCTTGTGCCTTTGCTCAGAGGGACAAAATCTTGAAATAACTTTTATTAATTAATAACCTTTATCACAAACAAACACAGGGTTTATACTCATGTTTGAGACACTGAGATTCTTATTGTTGAATGGGAAAAGAAAGGGGCAACATATCAACGGAGTGATGATTTTTCTCATTTGATCTTGAATAGTTTAGTAATTCAAATAGATAATACAAATAGCTTAATAGGTAGGGTTAAACTTACTCTAGTAATAAGGGCAATTTTTACATCCATTGCTTCTTGTCATTCTAGGATGGGAAGAGTCTGGGAAACCTAGGGTCTCAAAGAATCTGAAGTGGATTGAATTGTAAATCTTTCTCATTTTCCTATTCCATTGTCCTAGTGTTGTTTGGGTTGGGGTGAGGTTTTATAGCAGCAACTTATCAAAAATATTGCATTAATCCTCAATCATCTTTTCTTTTCTAGTGACTTATTCCATAAACTCTTAAATCAGAGGAAAATGTGAATCTTGACATCCTTCTGATACAGTTCTGCAGAATAATAAAAGAGGTCGGGGTGAGGGTGGCCCAGCTGGAGTCTGATAACTGCCCTTATAAATCCAGCCGGTTGGGGCAGGACGCTGTGATTAACTGCACAGCACCCAGGTAGATCTCCCGGGATTGCCACGGCGTGCAAGGTGAAGCGATTTCTCACAGCTTCCCAACATTTATCCCCATAGATCATCGTGCTGATCCATCAATCCTTCGAAGGTTAAAAGGGACATTACTCAAAACCTGGCAGAGGCAGAATTTCAATAGGCTATTATGTCATTGAGTCTAGGGCTTTTAGCAGGAGAGGTGATGGTTACTTTAAGGTTGATACCAAATGCCATTAAGCCTTCTCTTCCAATCTCCCCCCGAACCTCCCAAAAAGGTATTATAATTATGCTGCTGCCCCTCTTTCTCATTTTCCAGTTTCTACAAATGAGTCTATAATTGGTCCACATAAATAGAAGCCTGTGTGGTTGTTTAGTGGTCCTCCTAGAATTAAATCCCTCTTTGAAATGGAAATAACTTGTCTTCATCTGCTTATATGCCTTTTGGTATTTCTGACCACATTAACATCACAAAAATGTCTGCACATAATCTATAGCAGATGCTCCTCTATGCCAGGAATAAATTACGATGGCTACTAGGGGAAAAGTTGTTTTGCTGTGCTTTTTTTTTCAGAAGAAAGTTTCTTTTTTCAGTTATTATATTGAGGTCATAATGGTTTATAACATGGTGTAATTTCAGGTGCACGTTACTATTTGTCAGTTTCTGTGTAGACTGCATCGTGCTCACCAACAATAGTCTAATGGGGAATAGCAGCGCTTCATGGAGCCAGAGTTATTTTTTGACCTTTAGGTAGAGAAACCCATGCCATGCTCTATGACTTAAATAGACAATGACTTCATTAATAAAACCTATCTATGTCCTCAAGATGGAATACATGTCTCTGTTTTGAGGTTTTCCAAGTGTCTCTCTGTGCAAATCCTTGCTGCTTTACCTGCTTCCTGAAATGCCACCTTTAGCTCACTCTTTCGCCTGAGGCTCTTCCCCTGGTTGGAAAGCAGATTCTCATGACGATGTTAATTCGTGGAGCTTTACTTCTGACCTGGTCTTAATATGCATGACATTAAGGTGAATGCATTAATCAGATCATCTTCTAAAACATGCTTTGATAAGGGAGAGGAGGAAAAGCACAGGGCAGTGGCCAGCGGCCGGGGGGCATCTCTACTTTGAAAGGCCGAACAGGAGAGGTCAGGTTGAAGACAAACCTCATGAATTAGATTATTTTTCTTGGGATTAGCCCTGTTTTGAAAATAAATGCTTTGCTTTCCTCTGTAGTTTATCCTTTCTTTATAAATTTAGTTTACAGGTTGTTATAAATGAACGAACGAACGAATGAATGAATGAATAAAATGTCTTCAGAGGCACCAATTGGAGAAGTGACAGAATACTCTGATAACATTTTTTATTTTTTTACTTGGAGTGAAAGAAGAAGGCTTCTCTTACAAGGAGCGGCTCTCTGACTCGGCAAGTCAAGGAAGAGAGAGGACGAGCCCTGTGGGAACATTTCCAAAGGTCAAGTTTGGGCTGAACTTTCTCGCTCTCTTTTTGCCGTCTAGTTTTATTTCCACCTACTGCAGTAACGGTGTTGTAGAGTAGCGGGCTTTTCTCTTTACTCAAGCTCTCTTTTTGGCTTCTCTTACTTATTCTGGTCCTTATCGGCATCCGAATTTCCTCTTCTACAACATTGGGTGTGTGAGCCACGACAGGCAGAAGCGGCACCTACAACAGCACATCCAGCCTCATTTCCAGACTGTAATTTGTAACTTGAGCTAAATTGATGCCCATTTTCCTCAATTGGGATACAAAGGTGAGGCTTTCAGCTTCTATTTATCTGAGCCATAAAGAGCCAGATGTACATGATTAGATTTTTCAGTTAGGTTTTTGTTTTCAAAGTTAGGGATTTTTCCCCTTAAATTATACCCAGATGATTGCCTGTTATTGGCAAAGATTTAGAAATTAAAGACTTTATAAAGATTTAGAACTCTAAAGTTCTAAAAGCTGTGAAAGCTACAAAGTTGAGGCAACGACTTAGAGCTATACAACTTATACATTGCTGTGAATGATTTTAAGGCCTTCAAGAGACATCACAGATATAAATTACCTTCTCAATCATTAAAGAAAACATAACTCACGAATATAAAAATAGTATTGTATATTTCTTTGGAAATTGGTACGGATGGGAAATTTGCTAGGCTGATAATTATCATGTACTGGGTATAATTTTTTTTCTCTCTGTCCACTGCGCTGCTATGGACCACAAATGGGAGTTCTTCACGCTTCTCTGGGGAGCACTGAGGAGACATCTTGAGTGTTTCTTGCCTCCATCCCTCTATGTCTCGTCTCCATCGGACAGGTGTGATTTAATTGCCTGGCCTGGTTCACTGTGCTTCTCTCTCCTGGAAGCCCGGCGCACATGGCTGGTGTTGCCCTGTACCTCCTCCCTGTACCTCCAACCGGGGCTGACCCCATCCCCGAGGCCTCTTTCCACACTCCCTGTGCCTGAGCTGGCGAGTTCACCGCCAGGTGGTCACCCACACCTGTTTCGGCCTTGGAGCTAAGTTTCATTCTCTACTCTATCATTGCCCTAAATGAAACTGACATGTTGTTCTCCAACTCCTGTATCAATTTCTTAATTGTTCCTGAATTTTGGGAAAGGTTATCACAGTTCAAACTCTAAGGAGAACATCTGGGATGATCTGATTAGTCCCTGCAGATAAAAGAGTTTACTGAACTGCCCTCAACTGTGTAACATTGCGGTTGCAGCTTAAAGGAAACTTGGGGTGTTGAGTTCAATGTCACTCAGTATAGGTGACAGCCCATTTGTCAGAGACTGACTTGCACTGACCACGCTTATGCAGATTAATGGCTAAAATGAGAATGGCAATTTACTTGTCTTTGATGATAACTATTCTTGAAAAGACAAGTGGACGTCTTTTTGGGTTGGTTTACAGATTCTCGCACTTTGGGCAGATCTCCTTAAGGGGCTGTGTTAGGATTCAAAGGTGCTTGGTGAGAATAGAGTGTGAAAGTCAGCAGGTTTGACTTGGGTTGTTCCCAAGGCACAAGTCATCAAGCCGATGGCTCCATCTCAGCTTCAGGACCCCTGCTCACAAACTTGTCAGTGAGCTAGGGATTCAGGACCAGGGCTGTCCGTCCTTTTCCAAACACTGTATGAGTCTGCTCTGATCCAGTTATCAGAAGACGCAGCCAGTTCTGCAAGGGCTGTCCTTTGCACCCTCACACCAGGTGCCTTTCCACTTCTGTAACATAGCTTCTGCTGTACTTGAATTTCCAGCAGCCATCATTTGTGTCTCTTTGAAGGAGGACTGCCACATGTATCGAGTTCCAGAAGCTGAGAATTCAATTAATCCTCCATAACCAAAACCTGATGGGTGTGGAGGTATTGATACCCCAGCTTCTTTAACCCCTGATGGGAACAAGTGACACACACTACCTGCAGGGCTTGTCTGGGACTAAACCAGCATCATCCTCTGAGAGAATTTGCCTGATACCACGCCATGTGTTGGCCTGTCCCTTTTCCTTCTTGGTCTGGGTCCTCCTTCCCTACTCTCTACTGATTCTTTCTGGGGACATGTTCTCATAAATCACTTTTACATAAATCAAAATCTCAGGTTTTGATTTTGGGGAAAGCAGGCTAAGTCAGACAGTATCCATATTTCCTTATAACAAATTTATCACGTCTGCAGTGGGGAAGGTCAACTAAGTTCTCCCCGTGTCCATAAATATCATCCATAAGCCATTAGGATTTGCAAGTCAGTATCTAAAACAACCAGCTAATTAACCTGATGCCTTCATGTGGTTAACTAAAGCGTGGAAGAGCATTAAAGCTTCAGATGACATGATGGAGCAAGGCTGATGCGAGACAGGAAGAATGGGGCAACGTGAGGCAGGAGGAAGAGCCCAGAGCTGGGGAACGGGAGATCTGGGTTGTTGCTTATGCTCTGCTGGGTCCTACAAGCTTGACCCTGGGCAAGTGGCTTCAAGTCTCTGGGTGGTAGTTCATTCAAATAAAAAAGACAGGGTTGGATTAGGATATTTCTAAACTCTCCTTGGTTAAGAGAAAACAAAGACCCTGGGACCAATGTTTGTGTCGAGAGCAAATTTTATGACCAAACAGGGAACTCAGCACTGTGCACATGGTGGGCTCTGAGGGATGTGGCTCCATCGGGGGGACAGATGGGTATTTAAGAGCTGAAGACCATAGTCTCTGTATTAGTCAGGGCCCTCCAGAGAAACAGAACCAATAGGAGACATATAATGTATATATGTATGTATATACATACACTCAATCTCTCTCTCTTTCTCTGTCTGTATATATATGCAGAGAGACTTATTTTAAGGAATTGGCTCATGTGATTGTGGGGTCTGGGAAGTCCAAAATCTGCAGGACAGGCAGGCAGCCTGGGGACCCAGGGAAGACTTGATATTGCGGCTTTAGTCCGAAGGCCCTCTGCTGGTTGAAGTCCCTCTTCCTTTGGGGAGATCAGTCTTTTTCTCTTAACACCTTCAACTGATTGGATGAGACCCACCCATATTATGGAGGACAAGCTACTTTACTCAAAGTCTACTGAGTTTAATGTTAATCTCATCTGAGAAACACCGTCATGTCACAGCAGCATCTGGACTGGTGTTTGACTAAATATCTGGTGCTGTGGCCTAGCCAAGCTGACACATAGCATTTACCATCACCCTGTTCCTTACTGGGAATTCTGAATCTCTGTGTGATTGGCAGGTGATATCTGGGCTAATCCATTAGGCCTGGGGGGAGCACTGAGTGGGTCAGGAGGGCCTACAGGATGTGTGGGTGTGAGGCCTCACCTCAGGCTCTACATGTCCTTTCAGCACTGCTGTTGGCTCTCTGGGCAGCCAGGCCCGGATTCCTTACCTTCAACACTGACACTCGATGAGCCCAGGAATGATTAGAGCTTTATGTATAAAGACTAAATATAAAAAGAACAACTCTCAAATTCAAGTTTAAGTTCTTTGAGACTATTATACATGGGAGGGCTTCAGAAATTCATGTAGTTGGGTGTTCATTTCATTCACCTGCCATTAATTCCACAAGATTAAAAAAAATTCTTCAGGAGAGAATATTATTACACAAAAGAAAACTGGTTCAAGAATGGGTTATGGGGAAGCATTTGTGTGATTAGTTAGCAGATACGGTTTAATAACTTTGAGGTCAGTAATGCAATTCTAAGGTCAAAATATTGCATAATAAATGAACAACTGCTCTAGGGCTGGACCAAAACACAGGGAGTTATCTAATTTTGTTTATTTTTATTACGACATCTCCATTTCCGTCTATTGTTTTTTGCTACTGCCTCAAACTTCCATCCTTCCTCTCCTTCCCTGACTGTTTTCCTCCTCCTCACCCATGTGCACAGCTACCTCATTCCATCTTTGGTTTCTCTAAACCCCTTTGTCTCATCCCACATCTCTCCCATCCCACATTTTTCTCATCCCACATTTCTCTCATCCCACATTTCTCTTATCCCACATTTCTCATGCTCTGATTAATGTTTCTCAAAAATGGTCTTTGGGCCATCTGCACTAAAATCTCGTTGGGAGCTTGTTAAACATGTAGATTTTTGTATTTGAACACCCCGCTGTCACAAACCCACGTTTAGCTGTGTGTGTCCCATTTGCTCATGGAAACATTTTCTTTGAAAGTGAGAATGGCCCCCTGTGTTCTCACTGCAGGTTTATAACCAGAGGAGTGACTATTGTGTTAAGTCCTTAGTGGGTGGCTGGGGTGGGGGGTGATGTGTTCGGTGCCTCTTCCCTCTGCCTGGGAGAGGCTGACCCGGCCTATGTGTGGGATAAAGTCAACATCCAGCCAGAGGATCGAGTTTTCCTGTAGTAGTTAAAAGTTGCAGAAGAAGACAATAAAAACTGTATGTTGAAAGAATAAACTTGGTGGAAAATTTTAGGATATACGTCAAATTACATATTTGAACTTCTCATTTTGAAACATATTTGACTGTTTTATGCCTCTTTGACATAATTCTTATTCCTTTATCTCATAACGTGCTTTTCACTTCTTCAACATCATCAACTGATAGACACATTGAAAAGGTACCAATAATAACAAAATCACACATGCAATGTACTGTCTGTTATGTTTACACCATTTAATTAAAGCGTATTTTTTCCCATTAACAAAGGAAAATCTCAAGAATAATTGCATAGTTACCACAGTATTTTAATTTATATTAAAACAAGTAAAAAATGCCAAGTCATTCTCAATTAAAATCTTTCCCGTGTTTGGAGTTGCATGGATTTCTGGCTGAAAGGACGGAAGTTGGAAAACTTGATGTTTCCTGTGAAATGCTGAAATATGAATTATTTTGTAAAGATCCCTGCAGCAAATCTCCAAACCTCCATTTCACTGGCTGCAGCGAATCTTCTCTCGCTCCTCTCTCTGTTTCTCGGCATCAGTTATGTTCGGGTTTTCCCTGAGCTGATAACACAGCATTGCTTTTGCACGAGTTAGAGGTACGTGGAAGATTTAAGACTTAAAAATACAGCCCTCCTAAGAAATGTGCATTGTCATCTGCAGTATAAATCTCTGATTATCTCAGACTTTCAAGTAAAACACATGATTAGAAGCTGTTTGCTATTATTCTAAAAGTCCCAACAGGAAGAACACAAGTCTGACTGTCAATGTCGGATGCTGCAGTCTTTTGGTTACGACATTATCCCATAAGCCACATTGTGGAAAGTGTTGTGTGGATTCAGCAGAAGTCATACCTTCCAGACATCCTAAGAAATAAAGAGCAGTGAATCTGACATGATGGAAGTCGAAAGTGGAATTGTTGTTACAGGAATGGATTATTTTGAATAGGTACTTCAGTAAATTCAGATCCCAAATTATTCACACAGATATGGTGGTCAGTTGGAAATGATCTTCCTTGGATGCTCATAATGAAAAAATCTACTAGAAAAGTACTATATTCTCTTTTTTTTTTAATTCTGATGGTACAAGGCTGCCTAAGAAACCCAATGTCAAAGAATTTTTCCTGTATCTCCAATTAGCAAAATGATTCATAGCCCAAATCTGCACCTGCTTAGATGTAATCAATATTTACAACCAAGAATGCCACGTGTTTGTTGCTTTCAGAGAAGAAAAAATACCAGAATATGATTAATAGCAAGTTTTATGCTGGCTTAAAAAGACAAAACTAAATAAAAATTCCACTGCCTTAAGGTTTCAATATGACATAGTAAAGTTATTTCTCTCTTCCTCTTTTCTCAAAAATCACCCCAAATTATAAGAAGAAAAAGAAACAGAAAACACACAGTCCACCATCAATGAAACTAAAAAGGAACGGAACAATTCAGGTGGTGGTGTAGGGGAGCAATGATAAGAAAAAGCTGGTTTGCCGTGCACAACCTTGTAAAGACTCGAGAATGGGAGGTGCCAGGCATTACGGCATGTGGAAACGTAGCGGGTGAAGTGCTGCAGGCATGGGTCTCAGGCACAGAGGACGGTGGATGAGAGCAGCTCAATGGCATGACGGCGTTAAAGACAGTCTGCATTTTGGATGACAAACCTCCCATTTTCCCTCCACCCAGTGCCACTTCACAGCCTGATGGTGCCCCTCCAGTTAGGAGATAGGAGAATCTTCCTCTGGAGATATCAAAACTCCCCAAAGAAAAGATCTACAGATATTGGCAACTGGGGATCCCCAGCAAAAATAAATCTAGCTTGCCCCCTCCCCATTTGTCCGCTAATCTACAATTCTGCGTGTCCTAGGAATTTTCAATCAGCATTTTGGTGCCTCATCCTCAAATATAAGGAGGCACACAAGGATCATCAGATATGCAAGGAGTGCCGGAAGAAAAAGGCTAAATCAAAAGCAAATAAGCAGAAAAAGGAATGCAGAGAAAATAGGGAGCCGAAAAATATTTCGGAGAGCTATGGTTAACATCCTCAGGAATATAAAAGAAGATAATCCATTCATGAGGCAAGAAGAGGATGCTCTTTAAATATTCAAACAACAAAGAAGAGCTCTTATAAATAAAAAATATACAAAAGCCTCACTACAATATTTGAGAAAGTCTTGAGGTTTTAGAATAAAAAAAAAATAGAAATAAGACACTGGAGAGAAAAGAAAGAAAATTAGAAATGTACGAGTTCCAGAAAGAGTAAACAGAGATTTGTACAAATTATCAAAAGAGTCATCAAATAAATATCCCGAGAACCAAGGAAGACTAGTTTCTAGGATGAAATAACCAGTGAACACCCAGCACAATGAATAAAATAAAATAAAATAAAACCCCAGGTTATATCACCACAAATTTCAGAACAAGGATAAGGAAAAGTTCTGAAAAACTTCCAGAGGGAAAAGATAGGTCAAAGAATCTGGAAAAGGAAGACACACTAGACTTCTCAACAGCAGCGCTGGGATCTAGAAGATGAAGGAAGACACTTTCATAATTTTTATTTTTCAACCTCAACGTCTATGTGTAGCTTGCCGTTCAAGAGTGAGGGTAGCATAAATGTTGAGATGCAAAAAGTGTCAAGAATTTACTTCTTCTGCATCTTTTCTCAGGAAACAACAGGAAGGCATATTTCAACAAAAGGGGGCAGGGAAAGAAACTAAGAAAGGGAAAGACTATGGGCTATAGGGAACATAGAACATAACCTCGGAGAGAGGGAAGTAGACGCTGATGGGAGCAAAGCCAGCCTTAGGTCGGCAGCCACCCAGCGTGTCGAGAGGGCAGCCAGTCCAGATTGGAGGAAAGAGAGAGAAGTGGAGAGAAGTGAATGGACTGCTTGATCTTCTGATTCATTTGATTGCATGGAAAAGTAGCTTTGAGAGAGTTTTGCACAACTGTCAATAGACTTAGTGAATATTCAAAGAAAATGATGAAAGGATGCACATATCAACTGTAGGAAATCAAAAGGTGGTATAAAATGAAAATATAATCATGATATATAGAGTTGTTAGAAATAAACAACTATTTGTGTGTAACAATATAAATATTAATTTTGAGTTAATTCAAAATAAAATAAAATTATCTTGAGGGGTTAAAAAGAGAAAAAGAGCATGCTAGTGTGCTAAAATTCTCAATTCTGAAATTTTAGATTGATACTGTATAACATGACTGAATCCTAAGGGTTTTTGTATTGATAAATATATCACTTGGAAATATGAGGGAGGGGAAAATAGCTAAAAGAGACGAATGTGATTTCCTCTGGGGAAAAGAATGAAGTAGAAGATAAGAAGACATGGAATGTTGTTCTTGTTTTGTTACAAGCTTCTTAGAACTATTTAACGGTTAAAGTAATTTGCAAATCATACTTTAAATAAAACAAACGTTAATTAAAATTAAAGTTAGAAAAATAAACACAACATTTCCAAAACCTCACAAGGCTCTAACAGAGCTGGCTCACTAACAGTCCCTTGGTCAAAACATTGAAGCCGTGTCCCACTGTGGAATGCGCAATCAGCATAAGCGACTTCTTCACATTGGACCGTATTGAACGGTAATGTTCAATAAAAATGCAAGCAAACAAGTCCTAAAAGGTTATCTCATATCACCATTGCACATCAGGAAGACTTTACTGTGCATTGCTTCTCAGTTTAGTTTCAGCCACCAGGTGGGCCTGAGGGGGAGAAGAGTTTGATTTTGAGGGGAAACGAAAGGTGTGCAGCTCAAGGAAACGTTCATGAGGATTATCGGTCCCTCCATCTGCCAGCCGGGCACAGATGTGAGTATTGACCCCTCAGGGGCTTCAATAAAATGCAGAAGTGAGGGTTGGGGGGGAGTGCAAATGGTATGTGAGAATAAGGAGAAGACTCCTGGATTCAGATTTCAAAGGGTCACTGAAATGTGCAAAAGAGTCCATAGCTTAAAGCAACTTCTATTTCTTAATTAAAGAATAATCTAGATATAATCTTGATACACATTCTGTGGCACAGCTTTTAGTGCTTGTTAAATTGATTTTTTTTTCTCAGCGAGAATATACTTCTCCTTTCTCCCTTGCTGAATTTAGATCTTTCAGAAAGAGTTGGGTTTTTATTACTTCAAATTAGAGTCTTTAATTTCCCCTATGAAACATGTGCAGAGTATATATGGGTAAATATCTTTTACCTTCCCCGTCAAATGTGCCACATTCACTGGAAGGCAAAGGCTCTAAACAGGAGGGGATCAATAGACAGCCTATATTTATCCCGTCTACCTGGAGTGCCGATGGCTCTTGTGATGGGAATGCCTACTGGATACCAGACACAAGAACAATCATGCCATCTGTTTACGTGCAGGTCACCAGCCAATAGATGATAAACTTGGGTAAGTTTGCTCTTCTATTTTGGAATTTACTCAGAACAGGGGAATTCATTCTCTCTGTCTCATATTGGAAAAGCACTTTTCGTTTTTGGATAGTGTTGAAGTTCTAAACAACACTTGTTTTATCATTGAAATCAAGAGTTTTCTGTAAGCGCACACTGCTGCTGTTGGGGGCTGTACGAGTTCCTCCAGGTGTTGAGGTTTGGAGGAAAGGAGAGCAGGAACATGCGACATGCAGATGTCTGCATTTGCCTGTGGAAAGTCAGGGACGGAAAACCTGGTGGTCAGGGCAGCATCTAGAGCATATGCACGTGTGGCAGTTTCTGTGACAGGAATGGTGGGGAGCCTGCCTGCTGTCTCTGTTCTGCTCTGAGTGTGGGGTGGCAGTTTTGTCAAAGAGGAATTGACTCACCAAATGTAAATGGTACCCTCTCCCCAGTCTATTTAGCCTCATGTTCTCAGCTTCACCAGCTGGGAACACAGATATTCAAAACCTGATGTCCTGAGACCCATCCTTCTCTTGGCTGGCAGTGAAAAGTCCTGTCTTGTATATGGCTCTGAGCATCCTATGGGGTGCTTACCTGTGTCTAGAAGAAACCTACTCTCAGCTTCGGACTCGGTTCCACCAAAGAATCACCCCCATGTCAACTGCAGGTTCATCACTCTTAGGAAGTGAAAAATTCTGTCTTGTATTGTGATCATTTATGGATAAAGGGAGGTCTGGCTTGAGCCCCAAAATATTGAACATTTTATGAGGTAGCTCTTTCATGTATCCCTGTCTATGGCAAGTTGAGTCCAAGTTTCAAACACCCTACAAAGTCATATTCTGATCAAACTACCCAGTTTTGATGGGTTGGCACAAGAGCTTTTGCTGCCAACGATGCCATAGGAAAGATATCTTCACAGGAACATGGGGTGAGTGGGGCCCAGGCCACCCAGGGGGTCTAGTGCATGATTGCTGCTTTGATCCAGCTGCCTATTTCTCCTACCCTAAGTGCCACTGCTGTCATCTTTCCTGTGACCACCTTAGGGTAGTGTCTTCAGCGGTCCTCCCAAGCTGCAATACTTCCGTGATGGGAGAACTCTTCTTTCTGTATTACATTTAATCGAAGAATGTCCCATAGCAACGTTTCTTAGTTCCACAGAGTCAGCTCAGCCCCCTGAGCCTAGACGTACTCTGCTGGAATGAAGGAGTTGGAACAAGTTTGGTGTTGCTGTACCCAGAATGAACTCCTGCCCTACACGCTCCAGTGCTCTTGACTCACAGTAAATCCTGTGATGAAGGACCCAAAGTACCTTGCAATCTGGTTTCGGTCGTCCCCAACTTCTCCTGTCTGACAATCATGCCTCTGCATGTCCAGGTCCCAAACCCCTGTGACAGACAGGATTCCACAACCTGAGTGTCCAGATCAAAATCAGAAAGATATATATTCTGAGGGGCACAACTCAACTCTGCTGCAGGAAACATCCAAATCCTGAGGCAAACAGGTCACAGAGGGAGGGACCATGTCTAACTTCTCTCAGGGAAAAGGGAGGAGGGTAATTTTGGTACCATCTTGTCAGGAAACAGGAGTTCCAAAAGTAATTCTGGTGCCAACTGTTAACATAATAAAATTATCACCTTGAGACATCAACATTTGCATAACAGTTTATAGTTTACAAGGCTGCAGAGAAAACAACATTCTTTCCTAAAATCAGACTCTGAAAATTTCTCCAAAAGTCTAATGGCATCATTTCTGTTGCTTTTTTAAAAAAAATTCCTTTTACTTAACTACATCTCTGCTCCTCAGCATGAATTCCATCTTAAACTGATATTATTGTTGTTTAAATCTGATCTGAAGTGTTCCCAGAGTAGGCATGCGTTGATTAATAATCAAGATGTTCATTTCTTTCACATACACAAAAGACCTTCCGATATTATTACTAAATTTAGTTTGTCAGGCATAGGGAATGAAGGTTGACCCCCAAGGCACTCTCAGACTGGCTCCTCCAAATACGCTGTAACTGGTTCATGGGTTATCTCTGTGAATAAAATTGATTATCTCTGTTTAAACATGTTTGGTATTGTTATACGATCTAAAAATATGCCCAAAGAATAAAAGTCTTTATATTAAAAAATTAACTCACAGCTTCTTTCTCTTCCCCTCTCCCATTTAAATATGGATGGAGAATTATTGGCTTTTAAAGATCAACCTTAGCATGTAAATGCATTTGTAATGAATATAATTTCTTGCTCTGGAAGTTAACTTCCTCAAGATCTGAGGGTAGCATTTGCTGAAGGTTAATGCAGGAAATAGTGTTCCATATATTGAATGTTCTAAGAGGCAGTCTAGGTGTAAAAAATGGTCGGCTTTATAGAATTTAAATGAATTCCAATCTTAGTGCTTCCTGACTGAAAATGAGGAAAATTATTTCTATGAGAGTTTAGAAACGTGTTGTGTTTGTTATTGTGAACTTGTGGTTCAAGCCTATCCTGGGATTTTTAAGGAAATTGTGTTGCGTTGATTCCTAAGGAGTCTCGGAAACAGCTGTCTGAACATAATGCATAGTTTAATCTGAACCGTTTCTTAGACCCCTAGCACTCGGTGAATGCTAAGGAAACACAGTACTGATGGACCCAGGGTCTGACCCTGGCTCTTCCGAAGGGAACTCGGTCACAGTTCAGAGACGTTGAGAAAGGGTGCGGATGCCAGAGGGCCTCGCTGTCTCTGTCTCATCTCTGACTACGCTCAGCTCTAACTTACTGGAACTCAATTTCACCACCTATGAACAGCTCATCGTTTTGCTCATTTGTGATTTTTTCCAGGAAGAGAAGTCCTTAATTTTTATGTAGTAAAGCACGTCATGTTTTTCCTTTATAGTGTTGTTTATGTCCTGTTTAAGAATTCCTTCCCTGAGTAGAGGTCATGATGAGGAGATCCTCATATATAATCTTCTAAAAGCTTTAATGTCTCACTTATCATGTAAGATCTATACTCAGTCTGTGGTTAATTTCCGGGTAAATTGTGAAAAGAAAATCTAATTTAATTTTTGTGCATGTATATGCCACTATCCCACACCATTTATTAATTTAATGATAAATTTACTCCAAATCTGCCCTTTACTCCACTGTTCAGACGTGATACCTTGAGCATCTATTGAATGACCATATATGATCGAGGCTGGTTTGAGTTCTGCATTCTCTTCCGCAGGCTACTTTCCATCTTGCATCAGTGTCACGCTGTTAACAAATCTTGATGTCTGGGACAGCAAGGCTCTCCTTTTTGTTCTACTGTCTCTTCAAATAGTCTTGAGTATTTATTACCTTTTCTCCACGAAAAAAATTACGTCGGCAAACCATAAACACACACACACATACACACACACTAGTTTGGGATACTGAGTGGAACTGTACTAAATGTACAGATCATTTTGGAGTGATTTGATGTGTTTAAAATATTGAGTAATACCAGCCAAGAACATGGTATAGATCTTTTCAAATATTTTATAATGAAATACTATAGTTTTTTTTTTGGAGAGAGTTCATATCTTTGGTTATTATTAAATATTTAATAATTTTGTACCATAAAAACTTTCTAGGAGAAATAGCCTCTGCATATAAAAGAGGGCACAGGTCAGTTATGTAAAGTTTGGTGGATTGTGATCAGGCAGACACAGAGGTGCAATCACCACCAGAGTGCAGAGCACCTGGTACTTTCTCCTGACCACCGCCGGTTCCTCCTTCTAGAGGCACCCTCTATCCTAACACCACATGCTACCCTTTCCTGCTGAGGAGTTTTTAACTCTATGTTCCATTGATCTTTAGTCTGGTCCTGTATTAGTACTATACTGTCTTAATTGCTACAGCATTATAATAATTGGATAGATAGTAAGGTAAACTTTCTGTGTATTTTTAAAAAATAAACTATTTTTTAGAACACTTTTAGGTTTGCAGCAAAATTGAGTATAAGGTACAGAGATTTCCCATATACCTTCTGCCCAATACGTGCACAGCCTCCCACATTATCAACATCCTCACTAGAGTGGTACATCTGTTACAATCTATGAACCTACATTGACACATCGTGTCCATAGTTTACATTCAGGCTCACTCTTCCTGGTGTACATTTGATAGGCTTGGACATTGTATAATGATGTGTATCCACCATTATAATATCATACAAAGTATTTGCACTGCCCTAAAAATCCTCTGTGCTTTGCCTATTCATCCCACTGCATCCCCACCTTGGCAACCACTGATTTTTTACTGTCTCCGCAGTTTTGCCTTTTCCAGAATGTCATATGGTTGGAATCACAGAGTATGTAGCCTTTTCAGATTGACTTCTTACCTTAGGAATATGCATTTTAAGGTTGTACTTCTTTTTAAATGTTGTTTTGACTATTATGTTACTTTGTATTTCTAGATAAATGTCATAATTAATTTGTTAGTTACACACACACAAACACAAATACCTGTTGGAATTTTTATTGGGATAATATTAGACATCTAGATCAATTAGGGGAAAATTGCTATATTTAGAATATTGAGGTCTTTTAGTTTTGTCCCTTCGTTCATTTGCTTCTTCTTTAATTTCTTTTCATAATATCTTATACTTTTCTTTGTAGAGATATTGCACATTTTAGAATTATTTTGGTTTTCTAATTCTTTTTGAATTAGCTTTGGTAAATTAAATTTTACTAAAAATTGGCCAATTTCACCTAAATTTGAATATTCATTGATGTAAATCTGTTCAAAATATCCTCTAAACATCTTTTGAATGTATTTGGTTTCTATTAAGATGTTCCTCTTTTCATTTACAATACTTATCCTTTGAACCTTCTATCTAGTTTCTTCTTGATCATTACCATTCAAAGTTTGTCAGTTTTATTGGAGTTTTCAAAGAGACCAAGTTTGACTTTGTTGTTTGTGTCTATTGTATTTTTTTATAATTTGTATTTTTTATCTCTTATTATTTTTTTCCTTCTACTTTCTTTGAATGTACTTTGCTGTCCTTTTCTTTGTATGTGTATGTTTTACCTATTTGTTTATTTTTCAGTTGTTTTATTGAGATCATAATGGTTTATAACATTGTAATTTCAGGAGTACATTATTATTTATCACTTTCTGTATAGTCATCATTGTACTCACCACCAGTAGTCTAGTTTTTGTCCATCACCGTACATATGTGCCCCTTTACTCCTCCCCCCCACCCCCAACCCAGTCCCCTCTGGTAACCACTAATCTGTTCTTTATCCATGGATTTGTTTATCTTCCACATGTGAGTGAAATCATACATTATTTTTTTTTCTCTGTCTGATTTATTTCACTTAACATCATATCCTCAAGGACCATCCATGTTGTTGCAAATGGGATGATTTTGTCTTTTTATGGCTGAGTAGTATTCCATTGTATATATGTACCACATTTTCTTTATCCATTCATCCATAGACAGGCACTTGGGTTGCTTCTACATCTTGGCTATTGTGAATAATGCTGTAATGAACACAGGGGTGCATAAATCTCTTTGGATTATTGGTTTCAAGTTCTTTGGATAAATACCCAGTAGTAGGATAGCTGGATCATATGGTATTTCTATTTTTAATATTTTGAGAAATCTCCGTACTGTTTTCCATAGTGGCTGCACCAGTTTGCATTCCTGCCAGCAGTGTGTGAGGGCTCCCTTTTCTCCACATCCTCTTCAACATTTGTTATTTTTTGTCTTGGTAATTATAGCCATTCTGACTGGTATAAGGTGATATCTCATTGTAGTTTTGACGTTCATTTCCCTAATAATTAGGGATGTTGAACATCTTTTCATGTGTCTGTTGGCCATCTGTATCTGTTCTTCGGAGAAATGTCTGTTTATATCCTTTGGCCATTTTTTGATTGTGTTCTTTTTTGTTTTTTTTTGTTGAGATGTATGAGTTTTTTATTTACTTTGGAAATTAACCCCTTGTTGGATATATGATTTTCAAATATTTTCTCCCAGTTGGTGGGTTGTCTTTTAGTTTTGTTCATGGTTTCCTTTGCTTTGCAGAAGCTTTTTAGTCTGATATAGTCCCATTTGCTAAATTTTTCCTTTTTTCCCCCTTGCCTTAGTGGACATGGTATTCAAAAATATATGCTGCTAATACTGATGTCAAAGAGTGTACTGCCTATATTTTCTTCTAGGAGTTTTATGGTTTCAGGTCTTACATTCAAGTCTTTAATCTATTTTGAATTAATTTTTGTGTATGGTGCAAGATAATGATATACTTTCATTCTTCTGCATGTGGCTGTCCAGTTTTCCCAACACCATTTATTGAAGAGACTTTCCTTTCTCCATTATATGTTCTTGACTCTTTTGTCAAAGATTAACTTTCTATAGATGTGTGGTTTTATTTCTGGGCTTTCAATTCTGTTCTATTGATCTGTGTGTGTGTTTTTGTACCAGTACCATGCCGTTTTGATTTCTATAGCTTTGTAGTATATTTTGAAGTCAGGTATTGTGATGTCTCCAGCTTTGTTCTTTTTTCTCAGGATTGCTTTGGCTATTTGAGGCCTTTTGTCGTTCCATACAAATTTTAGGATTCTTTGTTCTATTTCTGTGAAGAATGTCCTTGGGATTCTGATTGGGATTGCATTGAATCTGTAGATTGCTTTAAGAAGTATGGACATTTTAACTATGTTTATTCTTCCAACCCATGAGCATGGGATATCTTTCCATTTCTTTGTGTCATCTTCAATTTTTTTCAAAAATGTCTTACAGTTTTCAGTGTATAGGTCTTTCACCTCTGGTTAAGTTTATTCCTAGTTATTTTATTCTTTTTGTTGCGATTGTAAATGGGATTGTACTCTTGACTTCTCTTTCTGCTAGTTTGTTGTTAGTGTATAGGATTTATTCCAGGGATGCAGGGATGGTTCACCATCTGCAAATCAATCATGTGACACACCACATTAACAAAATGAGCAGTAAAAATCACACGATCATCTCAATAGATGCAGAGAAAGCATTTGACAAGATCCAACATCCATTTACGATAAAAACTCTCAATAACATGGGTGTAGAAGGAAAGTACTGGGGCCAGCCTGGTGGTGCAGTGGCTAAGTGCACATGTTCCACTTCAGTGGCCCGGGCTTTGCCAGTTTGGATCCTGGGTGCTGATATGGCACCGCTTGGCAAGCCATGCTGTGGTAGGTGTCCCACATATAAAGTAGAGGAAGATGGGCATGGATGTTAGCTCAGGGCCAGTCTTCCTGAGCAAAAAGAGGAGGATTGGCAGCAGATGTTAGCTCAGGGCTAATCTTCCTCAAAAAAAAAAAAAAGAAGGAAAGTACTTCAACATAATAAAGGCCATATGTGACAAACCCATAGCCGATATCATACTCAGTGGTGAAAAACTGAAAACCATCCCTCTGAGAACAGGAACAAGACAAGTTGCTCACTCTTACCACCCTTATTCAACACAGAACTGGAGGTTTTGGTCAGAGCAATTAGTCAAGAAAGAGAAATGAAAGGAATCCAAATTGGAAAGGAAGAAATGAAACTCTCACTGTTTGCAGATGACATGATTGTATACATAGAAACCTCCAAAGAAAACCCTATCAGAAAACTATTAGGAATAATCAACAACTACAGTAAAGTTTCAGGGTACAAAATCAACTTACAAAAATCAGCTGCATTTCTATACACTTTGCTGTTCTTTTTGTAACTTCCTTGGGTGGATTTTCACTAGCTCACTGATTTTCAGCCTATCTGTGCTGGTCTGCTGTGGTGAAATTTCCATTTTTATTTACTTGAATATATGTTAATTTCTCCTTTTCTCCCTTCATATTCTCATTATTTATAGAATGGTAGGGTGATATATCTCTTAATGTCACTCATATTATACACACACATACACATATACATATATTAGTGGTGATTTTTTGGAGTGTGATCTCAGGTTTTCAGGAAAGGATTTGCTCAAAAAACTAATTTTCTTAAATGAAACTCAGCTGTGACTTGACCTTAGCACCATGGGTGGATGATTTTTATACCCAGCCATCTTACACAGCAGATAAGACTATCGAGAACTTTGAAGAAGAATTTACCTCCCTCACCAATTTCTCTCCCTGTTCCTCCTTCTGTTCCCCCCACCTCCTTTTCTTCCTCTTGTTACCGTCAGCCCATTTTTCTCCAGATTATTAGAAGATTAATCTTGTGCCTAGAAAGTTACTTGGATCTCCATCAAACACATATTTAGTTAGTTTCCTGGATTGCTAGTACCCTTCCAAGGGTCCACTAGCCAAGTTCCCACATACAGTTGGTGTGATTTATTGGCCAGACTAAACTTCAGCACTAGATATGCACTTTTCCTCAAAAACAAATTCAGAAAAAATGATATGGTATATAAAAATAGTTTTGGGATATGACTGCCAAGGCTAGTGATAGGAGCCAACACAGCAGCAGCTGGGACCGGAAGCAGAATGAATTGCTATGCAGGAACATTTCCTAACTTAGACAGCACTGCGGGGTTGGCCTGGTTGCCAGGAGCAGGCAGAGCAACCTGAAGGCTCTGAATCAAATGGCACAGGATGTGAAGCCAGACAGCAAGGGGCAGAGTGGTGAGACGTGCGTTATCACCTTACTGCCCCTATACCTCTCAATCATGTCAATTACAGCAGTTGTTCCTTTCTTCTTTCCAACATGGAAAAAGAATGTTTCTCTCTACTTGCATCTCCTAATATCTTTTTTGAAACTTAATTTCTTCTTCACTTCCAATCTGGTTTTTCTTCACTTCATATCAGAAGAAAGATACTGGTAATCTAAGAACAAAGAGTAATTTCCTATATAGGGTGGCCTGAAAAAGTGAAAGAGGGTATTTTCACAATTCTGAACTATCTGGCTGATCAGTTTATGAAAAAAGAAAGCTTCGATAAGGTTCTATTCTTTGTTGGTTTTCTTTTACTCATCACTCTTGTTGGAAAAAAATCAGTGTAACATCGTGCCAGAGGAAAATTTTAAACTGTAATTTTCTGCCTAGTACTCTACAATATCTTAGACACTCATCTCCAAAAATAATTAAGTATTTCCATGTGGTTGGGATCTACTCTCCGTTCTACTGTGAGATAAACCCATTAAGGGATATGGTATAAGCTATGTTGGGTGGCTTAAAAAAATTTCTAGGAGTTCCATCCAATCTCAATTTTCAACTTATTTACCTTTACATATTTTGGCAAATGAGTTCCTTAATAATCTTCTAGAACTGCACATCAAACTAAGCAGTGCCTTTTTGAGAGCAATCACCTTAGGAGGCTATACTCTCCTCTGGAGATGTTTTGGTTCAGAACACGACATGTAGATCTTCTGGGATGACCCTCAGAACATCAGCACATTCTTTCAAATAGTCGTAGAGACAGTAAATTTTCATTATCAGTGAATTTAAGGTCTTGAAAAACTCAAGAAAAATGACAATAAAACCAACTGTACTGAGAACAAACCAAACAACATAGTTTTTGATTAGTAAAACTGGGCAAGTAAAAGTAATGAAATTGATGTTTTTATCATGTGGTTTGTATACTGTTCCATAAAGAAATTCTTCTAAATGAGTTTTCACGTGTATTTGGGACAGTCGTAGCCTCATTTGAATAACTGTGTAGTTCCACAATGAGCATTCTAAAAGCTAATGCTCCTTTACCCTGTGTGCCTGTTAGATGTATACTTAACTTAGGGAAACGTTTTACATGGTATTATACTGTGTGCTGGCAGACTGAAGCAAGATCTGCAGAACTGAGAAGGGCTGTGTGTGAGCCACTTGAAACACACTTTTGCAAGTGTCTCCCTATCTCTGGGTACTTTCACGACCGTCGCACAGTTTCACCTGAACTCTACATATTCTGTTTGTAAGTACCTTGGACAGCAGCATGAGCCCACCATTTTGGTAGGCTTTCTTTTCTAACCTTTTGAGTGCCTTTGGAATGTTCAAGAGACATAAAAACAGCTTTTGAAACTCCTTTAGATATGTGTTTGTCTTTAATAAAATAAAAGGAGCACTTCAGGGACGCCCACACCATTTGAACTCCAATGAAAGGCAGCTCATTATCCGGTGCACTCTGGCTCTGAGGACATTACAGCTAATTAAAATGCCGTATTTTCTGTTACAGTGTTAGGATACAGGGATACCATGGGGTCTCCAGCATTAATGGGTGAAGACTCTTAGAAAATAAATTTTGTCCTAATTTCTTGACTAAATATAGCACAGAAATTTATGGACAGAATTCATTCAGAAAATGCTCTTTTCAGAAAAAAAAATTAGTCTTGTTCACTTTCAGGAGAACTGAAAAGTTTATATTGTGTAATGATTAAATGCAGATAGAGCAATTCATTTTCCCTGTGTTATTTGGAATAGAGTTTGCTGTAAAGGATAATCCCACAATTTATAATCTGGACATTTTATTATTAGACTTTACTAGGCTTTTATAAAATGGATGGGATTTTGGTAATTATCTTCTCCTCCTCTTAAGCTCTTTAATGCTTCTCAAATCCCTGCCCCAGAGTGACCTTTGAGGGAAGCTGGCTGGCTGCCATTGAGTGTCATTAGAGTCAACACAAAAATGACAGCCCCAAGAGAAGTGTGTGTCCTACAGACTTACCCAGAATGGAATCTCTTAAATGTACTCCCTCCAGTTGCCTTTGGGTTACAATTCCAGATTAATACTTTGTGCTTCAAGCAGAAGGAAAGACAAAATGCAAAGGTTAATTCTACTAATTAAAAAAACCCCTGAAATTAAGTTTTTTAAATCTATGTTGATATAAGTAAACTATACACATACAGGCACACACATCCCTTTACAAGTTAATTTTGGAAGACAACACCCACGAGGGACTTTGTTACGTCCTACCTCACATACATTGGAGGCATAAAATATAAATAAATGCAAGATCATTATTTTGTTAATACAGATTAAGAGATTACCAATAAACTGTTGACTCATGTAAATAATTTCTGTTGATTTCTTTTCTCACAGGGTAAAAATAAAGGTTCGAAGAAAAACTTCTCAGACCCACACACTTAATTAATATACTTTTTTACCCCTCAAGGTTTTTACAAAGTGGAAGTGTATATTTTTGGAGAAATTATTAGTTCTTAACAAATAAAATTCTTTTATTTTTGCCATGCTAAATAGAGCATATTGTAAAAGCGTTTACTAATCCTTTTAAACTTCGACACTTGGAGAGGCATTTAGGTGCAGAATGAGACGTGCCAATCATTCAGAAAGAATATATATTTCTCTAAGGAATTGTCTCAAGAATAAAACATAAACTCTTTCGTTAATGTATAAATTATCCAAGGTGCAGAAAGCAACAGAAGAGCAGAAGCCTGTCTGGAGCTGGGTCCAGAGAGACACACAAATTTCCCTTCCTAATGCGGACAGAGTCGAGTCCCAAAGGTCAGGGCAGGGGGGCTTTCTCCATCCAGGAGGTCAAGGTGGAGAAGAGAGGAAGTGCTTTCTGAATTTGAACAAAGTTTTCTTTCACGCAGCTTTCATACAATGATCTTAAATTTTCCCTCTCTTGAAAAATAGAATAGCTATTCATTTAATCTTTTTGCTGCTCTAATTTCTGGGGATAGAATGATGAAACTTGGATCTCTCTTTTCATGGAGCTTATGGGGGCCCAGTGTATATGAGAGAGTTTCAGACAATTCGAATGCAGTGTAAAATGTTCTGTCCCAGAGGAGGGGCAGTTGAGTTCTGAGAGCATAGGAATAAGTCCCCAACTTAGCCTTGTCTTTGTGTGCGAGGATGTGGAGTCAAGTTCAGCTTCGTAAGAGGAAGTTATCAGGCAGAGATCTGAAGGACACACACTTTAGCCAAGCAAAGAGAGTGAGGAAGTGTGTCCTGAGCAGAGGGAACAGCAAGTCCAGAAGCCTGAAAACAAGAGAGAATGGGTTTTTGAAGAACTGAATGAATTTCAGTATGGCTGGAGCCTGGAATATATTGGAGTTGGTGGCTGTCCAGTCTGGGCACAGTGGCAGGGGAATGGAGAAAATAGTAAGCAAACAGAATGTAGAGTCCCATGAGGCTACTTCTGAAGGGCTTTTATAGGATGAGGAGGGAAACTTAGACTGTCAGAGAGGTGATAACTGTCAAAGGATTTTCAACAGGAGAGTGACGCAATTTGAATTGCACTTGAGAAGCCCATTCTTTCGTCCTCTAACATTTGAAGACAGCTAACATGCTCCATTCCTATTTCCTTCGTTCGTCACATGAGATGGTTTCCAGAACTTTAGACATGATCCCCTTCTGAGCAAATCTATTTGTTTGTATTCCTCTTAAAATAAGGAATCTAAAGTAGAATGGAATAATCCAGACGGATTATAAACAGCACATAGCATAGCAGGATTTTGTTACCTTTTTCCTTGGATATTATTATTTTATTAGAGCAGATTACAATTGCTGTGACATGCTGTTTATTCATTTTGATCTTATAGTAAACTAAAACAGAATAGGTATTTTTTTCTAACTAAAATTGACGTTTAGTCAAGTCTCTCCTGTCTCGTATAAGTAAGATTTTACATATCCCCGTTAAATGTCATGCTAATGGTTTCAGTCCATCGTTCATGTCTACCAAGATTGTTTTGAATCTTGGTTCATTTGGGGCAATTGCCATCTATCTCAGCCTGTGTCAGCTGCAAATTTAATAAGGATGATTGCTATATCGTCATCCAACTAGCAACTTCTCTCTGGAGGTTCCTCTCTTAGTTGATAAGAACAACATTTTCTACCTTTATTTATTTAGCCAGATATAAGTCCACTCAAGTATTTTCCACACCACATCTCCTTATAAGATTCAAAGTAATACTATAAAGAACTTGCACAAATCTCTTGCTGAAATCAATTTACATGATTTCTTTGATATTCTCCATATCTTCTAGTGTAGTAAACCATTTAAGAATGGTTTTCATTCCGGTTCCTAGTAATTCCTTTTTACCTTTATAACAATCTATTAAAAAGCTCTCCTAAAACTTTGCCAGGTATCTCCATCGATCTTCCTGACCTGAGGTTTTTGGGTTACATTATTTCTCCCCTTCTGGAATGAGCCATATGCTGTCTCCAGTCTTTGGCAGTTCTCCTGTCTTCCACGATTTCTTGAGAATTACCAAAGCGGCGTGGTCCCTTGATGGCACTTCTCATATTGGGTTGTAACGGACAGGTAACTTCTCTCTCCCCTCCCCCTCCCCCTGTCTTACAGCTTCGATTGCCTCATTGGTAAAATGAGGACAACGGTACCCAATTCTAGGGATGTTGTGAGGATTACATGAGTTAATACACGTGAAGGGATTCGAACTGTGTCTGGCATACAGCAAGAGCTCAATGATGGTAAACATTAGCTAGGAATGAATTTGCAAATAGTTGCTTTCCATTTATTAATGTTTGCCTAAATTCTCTGAGACCTCAGGCTAGTCTTTGAAAATAAATTTCTGATCTGTGATATGAGGGTGGCAATCATCTCCACTGTTTATCTCACAGAGGATAGAATGCCACAATGGGAAAGGCTTTGATACCCACAAATAAGGTCTGGAGAGTAGGTGCATCACAACATTGGAATGACTGAACTGAGCTCTCTCGTGTTTAAGCCCAGTATAGCTTCAAGAGACACATTTGTATAACAACACTCTGTACACAGAAAGTAGACATAGTTAGATTTAACTTTTGTGTTTTTTTGTAAAATTATTTCTGGTCATTCATCAACCAAGTCAGATATCCCGATGGTTTGTCAGTTTTGAGATAGTTATGAAATGGAAAACATAAGGATTTTGCTTGGAATGACTATAGTCACAATTCTTTTTATAAATATATTCACATTTTAATTATTTGTTGCAGTTGAATTAGCCAGTTGTTAAATTCTCAAAAATATATCCACTTAATAGAAGCTTTATGTTAAACCATGTATAAAATAAACAGTAAATGTGCCTTCTCAAAATAAATTTTATTAAGCTGAAAATATATTTAGCCATTTTCTCTTCTGTAGTTTCTGCCAGAGCTGGTCCACATAATAATTCTTTGCACTCTGTTCCAGTAGAGAGGATGGCTCATATAAAGGAGATGATCAGAATGCAAAAAAGGGTCAGTGTGAAGTCTAGTTTCAGAATAAGTCTGTGTTTAATCAGCAAGAGAACTCGGCCGTTCATGTTATAATAAATACAGGTGCATGATGGTGTGGTGGGGCATGAAGCCTAAATATTTCTGAAAAACACTCCTTCCACTCCATCTCTAACGCCATTGTCCTGGTTCTGGCTTAACTTAATTTGAGAGATGGTTGGGAGAATTAAACATATTGCATATAAAAGGCAGGCACAGTTGTGGCTCACTATCTGATAGGTATTGTTTCTTTCTACTTCTAGAGCCTTTCTCCAGCTAGTACAGCCAGAAGGAGAGAGAGAGAGAGCTAAACAGACTAACCAACCGAAAAGCGCAAAAGGAGGAAAACAGACACTGTAATAGGTCAGTCCCAAGGTTGTCGTAATAGCACATTTGACAACTGTAAAGGACACTTATCGACTCCTGCCTATTCGGTCCAGGAATTGAGTCCAGGCATTGGAACTGACAAATCAAAGAGGGTTTTTGTCCAGAAATTTGAGAAAAATGTATCTAGCATTGCTGTCAAAGTTTCTGCCTGGGCCTCCTGTGCCTGTGTAGTCCATGGGAATCATACTGCTGGACACTGATTCTTCTTGGGTAAGCTTTATTGAGCTCTCGTGTGGCTCCATGACCCAGGCCTATAGCTGGCATTTGGAGCAGATGCCATTCCACTTTTGGCTTGCTTGTCTGCCATGCTTTAGCAGGGGCTGTGACAAGTCGGAGTTCCTTCTGTCTTGAGTGGCTCTGATGCGGTCTCTACAGCTGACTAGAGGGGTCAGCTAGCAGCATTCAAGTAGCTTTCATATTTACCTCTAGTTTCTTGGCTGCTTTCCAGCTCCCAGCTGTTGGCAGTTGTGTGAAGCATTGGTGGGATGCAGAATTCTTCCTGCCAGACATTTATTAGTTTTTGTTTAGAAATAAACAGTCTGGGATTGAAGCCACTTCAGAAAGAGGAAGTAACTTGGGAAGATACAAGTGCTTGTGTGTGTGTGGTTTAAAAAAGAACAACAGACGAAACAAAACAGCCCGCAAACTTTTGTTCTGTATCTGGAGGAATTCCTGGTGGAGTGAAGCAGAGAGTCAGATCTCCGAAAAAAAAAGAAAAAGAAAAGAAAAAAGCTGCTGGTAACCAGAAGAGAGTATTCTAAACAGATTTGTAAGGAGGGCATGTAGCTGACATTTGTTTGCTTGCCCAAAATCCATTCCCCCTTCTTCCTTGCAATCAGATTGCTGCCTTTATCTGGTAATTCATCTCCCTCTACAATGTAGAACATAGGTAATCATTAATATTTAAGAGGAAAAAGAAAAGACAACAATATAATACCTTGACTCTGGATGAAGGAAAAAAGAGAGAGAGAGATTCCAAATCGCCCTTGAATTGACATCATGACGTTGAGTGTCATGGCTGGCAAATAATGCCCCCAAAAGATGCCAACTTCCTAATCCCTGGGACCTGTGAATGTGTCACATTATATGGCAAAGGGGAATTAAAGCTGCAGATGGAATTAAAATTGCTTATCAGCTGACGTTAAACTAGGCAGATTATCCTGGATTATCCGTGTGGTCCCAATAGAATCACAAGAACCCTTTGAAGTGGACGAGGGGCAGAAGGGTCAGAGTGATGTAACACGAGAAAGACTCAACTCACCATTGCTGGTTCTGAATATGGAAGAAGGGCCACCAGCCAACGAGTGCAGGTGGCCTCTAGAATCCTGAGGAGGCAAGGAAACAGGTGCTTTCGCCTCCAGAAAGGGATGCAGCCCTGCCAACACCTTGATTTGAGCCCACTGAGACCTGATTTAGACTTTTTGTTGTTGTTGTTGAGGAAGATTGGCCCTGAGCTAACATCTGTCACCAGTCTTCCTCTACTTTGCATGTGGGTTGCTGCCACTGCGCGGCTGGCGAGCGGTGAGTGGTGTATGTCTGCACCCAGGATCCAAACCTGTGAACGTGGGCTTCTCAAGCAGAGTGCGCCGAACTTAACTACTATACCACAGGGCCAGCCCCTGATTTAGACTTTTAACAGAACTGTGAAATAATGAATTTGTCCTGTTTTAAGCTACTAAGATTGCGTCAACTTTCATAGCAACTATCTCCTGACACCCTCACTCAGTTTGTTCTCAACACGGGGCCTTGTCCCCTTCCTCAAATGCACCGTGCTAATGCCTTCGTGTATGCTGCTTCCTCTGCCTGTAACTCTCTTCTTCTCCCCCGAACATCACTGCCCCTTTCTCCTCCTTCAGGTCTCTACTTCAAGGTCACCTTCTCCTGGAGGCTTTCCTGACCGCCCAGTCTAGAATATGCTCTTTCTCCAACCCATTATTTGTGCTTTCTCTGTCCTGTTCTTGCCTTCATATTATGCACTGAAAACTTAAAATTGTATTACTTTTTCTTGACTACTGTCTATTTTCAGCACTAGACTGAGAGACTCATAAAGCCAGGAACCATATCTCTTGTTGTCTGATGTGTACCCAGAGCCAGCACAGCTTCTGGCCCTGAGCTGTGCACAATAAATATTTGCTAATTTAAAAAAATTGATGTATTTACATTAATTTTCTTTCTGAGCTACTAATTTTATGATATTTATCTATCTGTGACTGTGTGTTTAATTATTGTAATGTTAAAAATAGAAGGTAGAAGCCCTCATTCTAATTTTAAGAGTCTTTGTGATTCTTAGCATGTGTTCTTTTTCATATCAGCTTGATAATCATTCTGTTATATTTTCTAAAAATGATGTTGAGGTTTTGAGTGGTATTGAAGTTTATATATAAACTTTTGGAAGAATCTTTATCCTTCCACTATGATATCTTCTCATTAAGTATCACAGTATGGCTCTCTTTTTATTGAAATTTTTTTTAACCTCTCAGGAAAGTTTTATATTTTTAAGTAAAGTTTCCTAACTCCTAATTTATTTTTTGTTAGGTTCATTCAGAGATATTTTATTTTATAAGTTGCTGTTGTAATAAATTGGTTATCGTTGACTACTGATATATTCAAAAGGATTTGGTTCTAACTCCTTTGTTTCAGCTGCATAACTGAACTTTTAAAAATATATTCTAAGGGTTTATTTTTCATATACTCTGTAGGATTGTTCAGAGGATTAAATGACATAAGTATATATAAAATGATTAGCATAGTATATTTTACAAATTGTGAGCTCTCAATAAATGTTTATTTTTTTCTCTTTTCTTGTTCTCCCCTCTTCGTCCTTGTTATGACACATAATCAATTTCTATATTTATAAAGGCCATTTTGTCTCCTGCTTTCCAATAGTTACAGTTCTTCTTTTGTTTCATGTTTTTATATTAGCTAGAACTGTGAAAGGACTTTTAAATAATAGTAGCTATTAATAATAGGCAGTTTAAGGAAGCGTCTTATAATTACTTGTTTCCCCAAAGATTTTTTTTAGGAGTATATTTTTAAGTTTTTCTAAGTGTCCTAATGAATCCTTTGATATGATTCACTATAGTTATGTGTTTTCTAATATTTTATTGTCTGTAAATTTCTACTTGGTCATAAGGTAATCTTTCTTTAATGTTATGTTGATTTGGGTTTAGAAATATTTTATTTAGAATTTTTTCTTCTGTCTTAAAAGGGAACTACTCATCTAGAACTACTAATCTAATTCTCTTGTCTATCAATCTTAGGTTTCCATGTTAGAGTGATGTTAATGTCACAGGATGAATGGGGAAACTTTTTCTCTCTTTCAGTGCTCTGAAACCAATCTCTCACTCTTTCCTACACTTCAGTAAGTGACACAGTCGTAGACCCAGTTACTCCAGCAAATTAAGAGTTACCTAGTTCACTGAATCTAAGATATCATTACTCTTAAACTATATCATTAGTTTATGTACCAGTAAGAAAGAAGAAAAATGCTGCCACTTGTAATTTTTCTTTAGACTAAAAAAAAATCTTGCCACTTGTAAATTTTTCTGTATATTTATTGGAAATCTATTTAGATCCCTTAAGGTAGAGTTTTTAACATCATGTATTAGTTTTGTGTATATGTAAATAAAAATGTAATTAAAATTAATGTAAAGTTCATGATGTAAAAGTAAAGTGAATTTTTTCACTTTCAGAAAATTTTCTTCTCTCCTGGATCTTTCCGACTCCACATCGTTATCTGTACACATGCTATCTCACTAAGAACAGCAGTGGGCAGAGGAAGGGTGCCCCACTGTTGTCTCAGGATGTTTTCCCAATTGCTGGAACCATTTTGCAAGTTGTTCTTTGCACTCACGGGCAGTGGCAACTGCGTCATGACTGTGTCTGTGACTGGAGCCAAGATTTCAGTGCGCCCTGACTCCAGAGGTACTAAAACTGGAAAAGGTTTATGTCTCAGGATGAATGAAATATGGTCTCTGATTTCTCTCTCTCCCTCACCCTCCACATCCAAACAATTAGCAAGTGCTTTTAATTCTATTTCAAATAATTTGTGTTTATTATGTCTATTCATTTCCGCCCATTCTCACTGTCTCACCTTGGTCTAGGTGACCAGAAACTTTCATCTGGATGACGACCACCCTCTACGTGGTCTCGCTCTCCCCCTGGCCCCCTAAAGTTTCATCTTCCCAGGGCAGCACAAGTTTGCTTAAACTCCTTACCACAGCCCTCAAGTCACTGCATATCTGGCGGCCCCTTAAAAGCCGTGTTTTAGTTTCTTAGATATGCCAAGCCCTCCCCAAATTTTGTACATGCTTTTCCCTCATTCTTGACACCAGTAGCATATTCTCATCCTTCAGGTATCAGCACAAATGGCGTCTCTTCAGAGACATCTTCCTGATGTCTCTACCTACCTTCTGAGCCCCAGCTCTTGCTATGCTGTATTTCCAAAGGAATCTCAAGAATTGTTGGTGGGTGGTATTTTCTCAGCCTGTGGTCCTTGGGAGCATCTTTCTATTGTCTTGTCTCATGAATGTCCACTGGGCTGGTGCCGTGCTCGGCCCAGAGGTTCTCTCCAACCACATCCTCTAGCTGATGTGCCTCTGCTTGACCAGGGACGTCTAATCCCAACTCTTTGCCTGGTACTTAGACTCTCAAAACTGTGGAATATGTAAATAATTTCAGTCTCCACCACACACCTCTGTCAGGGTGTTCTTGATCAGTTTAATTACTGCCTCTTTCCAGGCCTTGCTGGAGAAACTCATAGTCCCCAGTTTCTGGAAAGACGTTTCTGTTTATGACTTAACCTGGAGTCCCAGCCAGGCCCCAGTTCACTTGACAAGGGCTTGACACCGGATCCAGGCTTGTCCAATCCTTTGGCTGCTCAGTGATTAATTAAATGATCTTCCTGAAAAAGTTCAAATAGGGGATATAAAGAAAGTTATTCTGTGGTAGGAATTTGAACCTCCTCTTCTTTTTTTATATAAACCAAACACAATTCATTTTGTAATACGAATGCTCCTCTTTGTTATTCTAAGAAATCAAAGAACGTACCTCAAATTCAACAATCTTTCATAGAATCAAAGCAAAACTTGCGCTGGACACAGTTAAATGTGTAAGGAAGACTTCATTCATGGCTTTGCAATAGGTAGGAGGGGCCTGAAAGAACTGTCTCTGCTCAACTCCATGGAAGCAAAGGGCTGGAGAGATTTTAAGAGCTGGGGTGGGGGGGTCATTGGTCACCTGTGTCTGCTAATTGGCATCACCCCAAGGGAAAAGTAAACTTTCTCATATCTTCAGGACAGGAGGGCAAGGCTCCCTCCGAAGTCAGCCCTTTATTCTCCCACAGAGCCTGGGAGACGGAGGAGACACCTTCCCTGAGGATGACATTTCAAAGGAATGGCTCCCAGGTTCTTGAGAAAGATAGTTCTAGATTGTAAAACTGGCAAGAGGATTTTAAAAAGATTTAGATTTCAAAGGAGTGGTTACAATTACAAGGTGTTTTTTTTTTTTTTAAAAGTAAATGCTCTAAGAGAAGAGAGGTCAGGGCCTAGAGTTAAGAAGAAGTCTACATGAAGTTTAGTCCAGCTGAGGGGAACATGAGGCCATCTTGGTCAATAGGAAGTCATCAAAGGGCAGATGGAGGACTGTAGTTTTCCTTATTTACAGGCATGTGTATGTGTGTGTGTGTGTGTGTGTGTTTTCTCTTTGAACCATGGGAGCCACGATGGCGTCTAGATGTATTGGACTATGAAGAGGAGAATCATGGCTTGAGGCAAAGATTAACACTACCTAGACACGCTAGAATTCTCTCTGGGGCACTATCCTTGGGCAGTTTTTGTTCGGGTTATCAGGTAACTATGCTCTGGCATCCCCTTGGGCTGAAGACATGAGAGCTGGAATGTGACAGATGCTTCTGAGCAGGCAAACCTTGTCTTGGATCAGCAGTGCCCTGAGGCTACCCCTCAGGCTGTGGCCAGGTAAGCTGGCCTTTGAGGAAGGACGTCACTCAGCCTGTCCCTCGGGGCCTGCTGCTTTGCCAGCGGCTGCTCTGTTCACCTGCCAGCTTCCAGCTCAGAGCTCCTGCCTCTCCCAGGCCCAGGACTGCTGGTGTCTTATAGCAGACAACCCCTGGACCAGCGGGATTGGAATTTCCCTGGTCACTTCTGGAGGTGAGTGGGAGACCATGGGGCAGTGACAGAAAATCCATGGAGCTTGATGGATCATGATTAAGGAGTTTCCCCCCTTTATCTGTTTTTCTCAGACTATCTCAAACATCTTTCTGAGAATAAATAGAGCTTATTTGTAATAAAATCTGAAAGCTGTTAACATGTACAGTGCGATATCACTCTACACGTGGGGAAGGGAGGCTTGCAGTCTATGAGAGTGTTTATCCTAAAGCCACTGTCTCTTGTGCGACCCAGCTGGGCCCTGTCGCACAAAGGCAGCCACCCCTTACTGCACGCAGTGCCTGCGCCTGCAGTTTGCATTATGAGGAGGACATCTGCCATCGGTGGGCTGTGCTTTAACAGTGGCCTGAATAGCTATACCGGAAAACCCTTTGACTGCATGGAGCCTGGTTTCCTTGTTCCGAGGGAGGCCGACTCTTGGTGACACGAAGCGCAGCTGTGGCGATCCGTTTGGGTGCGAGGCACAATGGATGGTTGATGGAGGCTACAGCCCTGGTCAGCTCCCTTGCCACCTGCTGCTCCTGGGTGCAGGCTGGCCCCTTCCTCCTCTTTTCCTTCTTCCAGCTGAGTGGTGTGGCCACTCTGTGTGTTAACAGACCATGCTGCAGACTTGAAAGTTGAGTATGGGCCTTGGGGGTTTCCCAAGGCTGCTCTGCTCACCTCCAGTGTCTCCTGGGTGTTACGAACAGATTTCCTGGGTCCACTCCTTTCTTGTGGCATTGAGAACACCAAATGCCCTGGTGTCACTCACTGAAGAGTCACAAGAGCCCAAGGAAAATGTCCTTGCTGATGCTTCAAGAAAAATCTTTAGTTTTCTGATGTTTGTGCAAGACGATGATTTCTGTCCATTTTTCTATATCCCGCTGGAATCTCACCTCCTGCTTGACACTCACCTCCTTTAGTCCCACCCCATCAGAATTAACTCCTCCACGAGGCTTTAATTTATGTTTTGACACTAATCACAACATGTCTTCTATTAGATGTTTTTTTTGTGTGTCTCCCTCTAAATTCTGAACTTATGGAAGTTGGGGACCATGTCTTATTTTTCTTTGCATTCTTTAAAACAGTGAATTCTTAATAAGTAAGCATTGAATTATTGTTCAACTGAATTCATAATCTTCCTGGCTCTGAAGGGAATAATAATGCTGGCAATATTCCTTGTAGATCCCTCTTCAAAGAGTAACATTTCCACAGAGGCCATTGTTCCAGGGTGTGGCTTACGAAGCTTGTAGGGTAAGAGTAGAGGAGAGATTGAGGGATTGTTTTAGTTTATTTTAGTGGGCATATTAATTCCCAATATAATTAAAAAATAATTAGTAGTAGCTAATATTTAAATGATTCAAGGCGGGTGTCAAAAGCGGATTTCAGGGGAGGGAAATTGTAGGTACTGATGCTGGTTAAGACGGTGTTGCTCTAATCCAGGTGAGAGATGGTGATGGCCTGAGGTAGGATGGCGGCAGAGGGGAGAAGAGGAGTTAGGATTGGGAGCAAAATCACTGGGACTTGTTCCTTGATTAGCTGGGGACGGTGGATGTGAGGAAGTGAGCCCTCCCTCCCACAGCTCACTTACCTTGCTTCTGGGTGGATGGCAGGACTGTATGCTAAGACAGGAAACATTTGAGGAGAAAACTTTGGGGGAAATTGACTTTTGACACTCGATTTAAAGGTATTGTGAGAAAGTGGAAAAGCACTGCTCTCCTTGGGTGTGTGTCTGGAAACTCAAAGGTGAAGCCTGGCTGAAGATACGGACGGGTGGATGAGTCATCAGCATCTGTAGGAAGAAGAGCTCATTTTGAGGAGGTTCCAGTTGTGTGTCAAAAGTTTCCTTCACTGGTCAACTGAAAATAAGAAAAATGAGCATAATTTATTGACTTTAAATTAATTTAGTATAGTTAAAAGAATGTCCTTTATTCTGAGATCAAGGCCTTCCCAAATACTTGTTATTAAAGTGTTTTAGAAAAATAAAAACTTGGTATTCCTGTTTTGGCTCCCTGATTTTAAAATAAATTTTCCGTTTTGCTTGTCCCTGAAATCCCCCAGTCTGGAGGTCACTGGTCTACGACGTGCTCGACAGCCTTCTCAATCTCGATATGGCCAAATGTCAACTCGATTTCTGCTTCCCAACCCTCCGTGCAGCCAACCTGTGCCTCCCTCAGGCCTTCACAGGCCCCGAAGCTGAAGGTAAAATGGGAAGAGTCCTCCTGGATGCCTGTCTATTCCCCAGTCCTCCAACCAAGCCGGAGGTCGGTGCCATGACCTCCATTCACTTTCTTCATCTTGCCTTCTGCCATCCTAAGTCAAGCCACCATTGTCTCTTCTGGACCTCAACCTAACTTCGTATTTCAGCACTCTTTCCCTATCAGGCCATGTAAAGCATCCCTAAGTGAGTAAAATACATGAGTTTTTAGCAGGGTGTGTGTGTAATTATCTGACTTAGGCTTGTACACACTCACCCCTAGACACCCCGCACCCCCGACCCTGTACTTAGGACCCCTGCACACAGCCTCCCAGTGGACTCTGACCTCATCCCACACACTCTGACTGACCACTCATTCCACACACTCACCTGCTTTCTGGTCTACTGCAGCCTTTACACTTGTGGCTTCCTTTCCCTGGGACGCATCCCCCAGACCCAGCCCCTCCCCTGGATGGCTCACACTTATCTTCACTTGTCTTATTGTTGCTACATTTCTTTTTATTTTTACTCATGGTATATAACTCATTTATTGATTTATTGAATAATAGTACTAATAAAAAGTTACTAAGTCTTCATCATTTGCCAGGTGCAATGCTAGACAAGGAAATGCAGTGGTAGATAGACACGGTCCTTGTTCTCAAGAAGTCTATGATACCAGCGGGCCAGCCATTATACAAAGAACCGTAGTATGAGAAGCTACAGGAGAAAAGCAAAGGATGCTTGAGAGAATAGAAGAGGCCCTGGTTTAGGGTGTAGCTGCAAGGTGAGGCTGCTCTGAGGATGTGCTGCTTCTGTTGGGAGCTGAAGGTGAGAGGAACACAGCCAGGGAAGGGAGAGGAAATGAATAGTGGGTGAAGATGCTAAGGTGGGTGGTGGCTTAGTGCATTCCAGGTGAACAGAAGGCCAATGTGGCTGGACCTTAGAGAGCAAGGAGGAGGGAGGGCAGATGAGGTGGGAGAGGCAGACAGGGACTAGGCATTGCAGCTAGATTTTTGCTTTAATCCTAAAGGAAATTAACAGGCGTGCACTGAGGGTTTAAGGCAGGGGAATGGCATGGCACTGTATAAAGCAGTATGAAAGTAGAGAGAGTGTATCCATTACGCCCCGACCTGCATGCGCCAGATTAATTCCATACATCAAAGGAGATTAACTGTAGGTGTTCCTTGAAGGCCCAGCTCTTTGCACCTCCTTTGCTCCATCAGCGCCTGTTACTGCTGTGGTCAGCTTTAAGCCTGTTCCAAATGATGCAGGTGCATCTTGGTGAGCTTTCTCTTCCTCTGGACTTGCTCTGGGCGGTCAGATGTAAGCACTCATGTTATCCTCAGTTATAATAAATGTCTGTGTGGGAGCCAATCTTCTACAGAGTTGGACTTTACACACCTAGAGAAATCTCTTTATTTATTTTGCTGAGGAAGATTAGCCCTGAGCTAACATCCACGCCAGTCACCCTCCACTTTATATGTGGGCTGCCAACAAAACATGGCTGATGAGTGGTGTAGGTCTGTGCCTGGGATCCAAACACATGAATCCCGGTCACAGAAGCAGAACGTGCCAAACTTAATCACTACACCACAGGGCTGCCCCAGAAAATCTCTTTATTTGGAAACTTAAAACATAGAGTAATTAGGTTAGTTAATTAGATTTTGTTAGTTGCAACTATCTTCTTATAATAACAGTGTTCCAACATTTGCACCAGTACTGGATTGCTAACTCTAGAACACACAGACATTGTTTGTATCATCTCCAAAATTTATGGTGCTACAAGTAGCTTAGAATTTTCTGGAATTTTTCTTCTACAGCTCAGTCATTCACAGTGTATGGGCATACCCCTAGAATGACAAGGGTGTTTCCATGCTTTTTTTCTGATATATGACAGATCTGCTGCCTGAGTCCTCTTGACCCGTTGCTGCCTCAGGAATGGATGTGCGATTTGTGGAGGTGTTTTCTGGAGAAAGTGCATTTGTCACCTTGAATTCAGTTTTACACTATTCCTTTCCTAGGAAACTGGAGTAACTGCTTTGCCCTCATGATTCTCTCTGTTTTCCTGCTAATGCTTTGCACAGACTGTTGATTAAAAGGAGCTTGTCCTAAAAATAAGACTCTAAACCATTTAATGACAAAGGAATATATTAAAGAGAAGTCTCTGTGAATCCTGTATGAGTTAAGCAGATGCCTGCTCTATTTTTACACGGAGACAGACAGAATGACAAATTACACGCCGAGTAGACTGAGATGTACTGTAATACCAAACGCCCCAAGTGCTGAAGACATTTTCCTAAGGTTTCTGTAATTCTTAATATTGGAGAGTTCTATTCATTTTTACTAGAAAATTAAAGGGCCCAGGACACTCATCAGTCTTTCCTGGGTGGAAAAATGGGGTTACATACTGTCTTCCTAGTAATAAACTGAAGAGGACATGAGCTAGCTTGAAATTTAAGACATTTGAGTATATAAACTTGTTTTTAAGAAAGGTTCAATTCAAATACCTTTGATAAAGTGTAGCCTACTCTGTGGTAGACACTATGTGAATTGTTGAGCATCTGTTGCTGAACGGGAAACTGTCCCTGAAGAAGAGAAAGTTCAGTTGTGGAATAAACAAGACGGAATTAAGCACAGCACACTGTGAGATGTCTTAAGCTTGGTGAGTGCAAGCAAATATGAAGAAGGGATTATTTTCTTTTTCTGAGGCCAAACCTTTGACCTGAGCTCCTAGGATTGTGTAGAGGTTTGCCAGGACACAAGTGATTGCAGGCGAAGGGAATACCCTGAGTACGTACATGGCATGGCATGGCATGGCCGCTGCTGGTCCACCGGAGGAGGGAGGTGTGGTTAATGCAATTTTGCCGTCAAATCCAAGTGCCTGTTTCAGAGATGCCCTTCTTCTTATCTAGGTCACTCGTCTCCAACTCTGCTCCAAGGAATACTGGGCTCCTCCAGAGGAAGCGTCAGTGTGGGCAGGGCGATGACAGTAAGGGGGAGCCAGACCCCTGCTCCTTTCTCAGCCAGAGCAACACTCACCAAAAGAAAGAGGTTTCTGGTCCACAAAAAAAGATTCTGAAAAAGGGTCACACTATAAAATATCATTTGAAGGAACGGATTCCACTGCTAATAAAACCACTGATATAGGGAAACTTAGTACTTCCTAGACCTGGACAAAAAGGAATAAAAAGGACTTTCTCTGTTGTCTGGTTATCATTTCTTCCAGCATAGAAGAGGAGAGAAAGAATGACTGAATAAGAGTCTATCCTGGCTCTGGAGTAAGAATTCTATCGCTAAGAGTTTAGAACAGCAGTTTCAATCCTCTACAACTGTCACAGTCTCAGAAAGTGCAATCAAGCTAAATTGGGTCTTGAGACTCCTGGGTAGTCTTATATTTCAGGCAGCAAAATTAGGGTTCAGATAAAGAAAGAAGTAATAAAATGTATTTTGTACTTTCCGTAGAGGCAGATTCAGTTTTCTGTCATGTAGTGTTGGTTTAACTGCTCTGTTTGTCACTAAATATTTAAATCAATGTTGCCCATTTCTGAGCAGACGTGACAGATGTCTGGCGAGGACAAGGTAAGGTCTCTCACTTCATTGTAACAAATGCAGGTACATTGGCTCTGGCCTGGGGTAAAGCACAAAGATGGCATGATGCAGTGAGAGACAGCAGAGTGGAGAGACGAACTGGATCCAGGCAGACCTGGCTGTGGATTCTGACTCAGCCTCTTACTAATGTAACACACCTAACTGGCGAGCATGTTTCAGAGATCACCATGCTAAGTGGCCTACACTGCTGGCCTCGTCAGGATGCCGTAATCATTAAGTAAGGTAGTGGAAGAACTGAGCTTACCTTTGAGTCTTGGCTGTTTGCAAACCCTCAACAATGGTCACTCTGTGGTTACTATGGCCCAGGAATGAGTGGGCTGCAGTCTGAAATGAAGTGTAAGGCATTTCTGATTAACAAGCAAGAGGATGTGAAGAATAGTTAAGCACACCCTTTAGAACCAAATTGTGCTTGGTTATATTATTTTCTGCGAATACTCAGTCCTCTTCCCCTATGTGGGAGGAATATACTTCCATGCCCCAGTGCAGTTTGTCTGGCTGTGAGACTTGCCCTGGAATGTGAATGGATGTGACAAGTGATGCATAGAGCAGAGGCTTTATAAGTGCTGTGTGACGTGGCTTGGTCTTTCATGCTCCTGTCCTCTGCATGAGAAGAGTATGTTCTAGCTACCCACTCCTCCTTCACTCTGGATTGCAGAATGTGGCTTGCATCAAACAGACTTGTACTCTACCTGTGCTGTGGAGCATGGCCTCTAGTTGAACCATAAAGCTGCAAGTGAGAAATAAGTGTTTGTTGTTGTAAACCATGGAGATTTGGGGACTGTTTGTTATTGCAGCAAAAGCTGACTAATACACCTAAGATATCTCTTACCACATCAAATGGAAAGGACTGTTTAGGGTGGAGAAGCCATAAGAAAAAGGTTATGAGCCATGAACTCTTGAAATTTGACTTATCAAAATTCTAGTCATCTCCCAACAGGGAGCAAATCCATGGACCTGCTGGTGTGAAGACTCTTCTGAGCTCATTTTGTAGTAGACATTTCTACTGGATCCAGGTAAAAATTTACAAAAAGTTGCACATTTGGGAAACTTAAGGGTCCTTTGGGAAGAAACCCCTTTACCCATTTTTATCAGCACGCTCAGTTGGGATACAGTAGAAGAATTCAGACGTTAAAGTCTCTATTCATGAAATATGAGATTGATATCTGCACCTTGGTGTGTGGTTATAAAAACATAGTATCATTTTAAAAGTCTTTGTCCTTAAAAGTCAAAAGATCAGATTTTTATTCCTATAACATCTGTCAGCTTTCTCTGGGTCCATGTAATTATGTCTTTTTTTTAATATATTTATGTTTCTTCTTTTCTTATATAAAAAGTTCAGTATAGTTTTAATATGATTTACTATATATTTATAATGTGGAATTATACTGCCTTTAAATTTGTTATACCATATGAATAGCACATTCAATCTGTTCCATCCAAGAACAAAGATGATACTAAGAGATGCATTAAGACATGTTATCCTCAGTTTATTTTTTTTCTTCCACACACTGGGGATGTGAGCTAAGTTTTCTTTTAAATGTTTTTATCCTTATCTTTTATGTCATGTTCTCATTTCTCTTTCTATTTAGAGATCATTACACATTTCATATTTTGTAAAAACGTATCTGAAATACAAGTTTGGCTCTAGTTTTTGAAAGACACGTTGATGCTTCTGTGGCATGTCCTGGCACTGTCTACAGTAGGGCAGCAAGCATCCTCATTCTACACCTGTGCTTCTGGAGCATCCACTCCACACATGGAATTATACCAAAGCACTTGAATAGTGGTAAACCAAATGACAGGGATGCTTCCTTACTGTCTATGATGGCTACACTGATGAAAAATCTTCATGTAATTCATGTACTAGGCTATAAAATGGAAGCACAATTGTGTGATTGCTTTGAAATGAAAAGGACTAAGAAACTCCAATATGAAATCTGGTTTCATTTCTTACTCTGGCATTAACTAATCATTCTCTCACAGTTTTCTAATTAACGGGAATTTGGACCCTTCTTCTCTTGGCAATTATCTTAGTTATATAAATTTTTAATCTAGACGGATAACTACCACTGCAGTATATAAAAAGAAATAGGTTTATTGGAATCTAGCTTTGGAGGCAAGTATGTAAAAGAATTATTGTTAAAACACTGGATGAAAATGCAACCCCCCACGGATAAAAGAGAACACAAGGAAGGAGAGAACCTCCCATTGGTCAGGTGTGGGCTGTTGAAGGAGTGATCAGCGAGCAGGATTATGTATAACAATATTTATACATTGCTAAGGAAGATTTGCCCTGAGCTAACATCCATGCCAGTCTTCCTCTATTTTTTTTTTTTTTTTTAGTATGTGGGCCACCAGCACAGCATGGCTGCTAACAGAGTAGTATAGGTCCACACCAAGGAACTGAACTTGGGCCATGGAAGCAGAGTGTGCTGAACTTAACCACTAGGCTACCACGGCCAGCCCCTGAAGTGTATATTTTTGATAAATATAATAAAGAGAAGATAAGTGTGTTTTCAATAGCATTTAGTTATTTTAGGGGAAAAACATTTTTAAAAAAACAAGATTTTGTTGATGAACCTTTAGGAGCCAATGGCAAAAGCAAGGATGTTGGAGTAAGAGCTGCCTTCGCCTCTAGTCAGGGAGAGCGAGGTTGAATGTCACCAGAGATCTTTAATGAGGGACAGCATTCCTGCCATGTTAGCCGAGGGACTGTGTGTAGTTCGGGGCCACGATATCCCCTCTGTGTAGCCTGCCTTTCATGTAGAGGTTAGAGCTCAAATTCTGGACTTGAAAGCTGGGGTCAGCACTTAGAGTCTGGTGTCTTAGGAAAGGTTCTTAAGCTCTGTAAGCGTGTTTTACTTACCACTCTTTGATATCTCCACCAGATCCTAGTAAGAAACAGAAAGTGAAGCAAGTCCACGATTCAATGTTGTCACGATTGAGGGTACAATAAGGAATCTAGAAACTAGTACAACTTGGGGATGTTTTGGAAACTCTTTCAACTGATTAGAGGAACAAAGTCAAATATCCAGTTATCCAAGGGTATAGGTGACTATGGCCCTATGATGTTGCAATTAGTTTTGATTGCCTTGAATGGCCAGCATAGCTTAATATATTGACATTAATTAAAAAAAGAATGATGAAGACTGAGGATACAGCCAAACATGTCCAAGAGTTATGATTCCAAGCTTAAAATTTTTTATTAGAAATACCCATGGAAGATTCCATCTAACTTCTGCTCCTAGGCAGTGTATTACTGAATCATTCACAGGTGGACGAAAAATGTGTTTGGGCTGGTAGCAGAAAAATGAATTGAGTTCAGTCTCCAGTCAGAGTGGCTTTTTGTTGTGCTTTGTCTTTCTCCTTTTTTGGGGCATCAGATTTGAGGAAAAAATAAATCTCTGAAATTACGAAAAACTTAGTTTTTTCTCTATCCTCCTGCAGAAGTTTGAGGTCTGATCCAACCTCAAACTTTTGTACAACCCATCACTAATGTCTACACCCTGGTTCAAAGAAGCTGAGCAACTTGGCCAGATGGTTCTGCAGCACATATTATCATTGCTTTGTTGTGATGTCTTTCCACTGAGACTCTAAGCTGCAAGAGGATGTGACCATGTCGATCTCGCTCACCACTGTATTAGCAGCACAGAATCCAATGCTGGCACAGGAAGTGAGTTATAAATATTAGTGAACACTATCCTACTGGCACTTTCTCCACTGTGTTTATTCTAAACAATGCTGTTTGCCTGAATTCCCCTTCTCTTAATTTCCTGCAGAGATTCTTGCCACATATTATATACGTTTCAGGCCATCATATTGGTGATGTGTCAAAAAACCTCCTCTTACTTCAGTGCGTCTTTCTCTTCTTTCCTCTTAGAAGTCTTTCCTTTTCTTTCTTTTTGCTTTTCCTTTCCTTTCCTAGTCTAACCTAGCAGAAGGGCAAGTGCAAATTTTAAATAGGAGGCTTAATTCTCCCTGTTGAAAATAAGGGAAGAGATCTATTCTTTCACTTTTCTTATTTACTATAGAAAAGTTGTAATTGTTAGTTCTTTCCCTGTCTCTCTGCCATGTATGTAGATCCTTTTAAAAGCAAAATTTGAGACTCTGGCCAGCTTTAGGACCCAGGAACGTCTTTCTCAAGGAAATGGGAGGCATCTCTTTGAAATGCAGTCGTCAAGGAAGATAGCACCTCTACCTACCAGTTTCTGGGGAGGCGAGGAGCCTAACTTTGGTGGGCTCATGATCCAAGTAGCCAAACTACCTCCAGTCATGAAGATATGAAACTAGGAGAAGCTCATTCTTCCTTTGCACAAACACAACCAGCACAGATGGTCACCCCAATCACCAGGTGAATCTAGGATGAGCTACTTGTAACAAAGGTGCTGTCAAGTCCCCTCACTTGAGGAGTAGTTACTGTTTATCTTGAGAATGTGTATGTAATGGGTTGTATCTGCCTGGCTGTATAAAGGGAGAGATTTCTTTCTGTTTTTTCAATCTCCTAGAATATCATCTGTGATGCATATCACTGTCTGTTTTAATGCTTATTCAATAATAAAATTGTTTTCTTTTTCTTCTGCTTTTGTGGAGAGGGTTTCTGGGTTGAGAAGAGATTTTGTTTTTAATTGTATTTCCTCAACACTATCCATATATGCCATTGAGCCCATCAGCAGTGTCCTAGCTGCTGTCTACTTAATCCTTGATAAATACTGTATATAAGCACCTGATTTTATTCTTACAACTTATTGAAGCAAATTTTTATAAACCACCACTTTACACTTAATGAAACTGGGACATAAAGACGTTAAGTATTTATCTAAAGCTAATTAGCTTCAGTTGGCAAAACCAGTGTTTGAAATCCCTGTCTGTTGACTATAAACCTGGTACTTTTCACCACTGTATTCTATTTCCTCTTAGCAGTTCTCTGTCTTGAATCTTATTGTCTGCTTCTCAAAGGCCAAAGTGTAAACTTGCCTACAGAAAACAGAGAGATTGGAGGATTTCAGAGTAAAGAACACCGAAGACTATGAGGCCAGGACGTGAGGAGGGTCATCGCTAGTTTCTGGGGCCTCTGTTGGAACTTCCTGAGTGGGTGGCAACGACTCGCAAGTAGGGGAGGGGTGAGGAGGTTGGGCTTAGATACCAGACACAGTGATGAACAATTTTTGTAATTGACTCTCACGTTAGAGTGATGAAGAAGAGACTGATATTATCCTCATTTTAAATGTGAAAGGCTTTAGAGTCTTCTTACGGAATTCTCTCTAAATTGACTAGCAAATGTGGAGCAGCTGATTTATATGTTCTTAAAACGATTAAGAAAGGCAGTATTTCTTACCTGGTCGTAAGAATCGTATCAGTACTAGTTAAAAATACTGATGATCAAGCCCTTTGATTGGAGAGCCTTGTTTGGTGCTTTCACCAAATGCCCATGCGAATCTTATGGTAAGTTAATTGCAGATATCTGCAGCAGAGGATTCTGAATGACGGGTGGCCGATGGCAGTAAGGATGCAGCTTGGGTTGTGTTCACTTTCAATAGAATGGTTTTTAGAGTGATACTGATAGAATCATAACCTGGCAATTGCCGTGAAAAGTAAGGAATGCTCTGGGTCCCTTTCTTAGGTGATGGGTTTGGGAATTGGAGTGGAAATTGTATTGGAAAGAGTTGTGAGGAAGTTGGTGCTGTCATGGAAAAGCTGTGTTAGTTCAGGTTAGAAGGCAGTGGGAGGAGAGATTAGCACAGGTTTAAAGAGGTAAAATTTTTATTTTAGTTTTTATGTTTATATCAATGGTAGAATAGGGATGGGCTGGTGGAGAGGCTACGTGCAGAAGGCTGAGCCTGAATGAACATGAGTGGAAAGTGGAGACAGGATGCTGGAAGTTGGAGAGTTTGAGCCCAGGGTGAGATTTATCCAAGGCAGGGATGAAGGACACAGCAGAGGAAAACCTGAGACACATATGAGTGATGGGCAGTGAGGGTTTGGAGTAGAGGCAGGGCGGGCTAGGGCAGGGCAGGCAAAAGTATTGATTCTTCAGAGGTAGCTGGACCTCAAATTCCAAGGATTGAACAAAAGCAGTCTTCTCCTTTATAATGAACTGGAAGCTGACTTAATTAGTAAGGAAGACAATTTTAGATCCTAGGGAAGGGAAGCATGCTATGAAAACAAGAGAAAGCAAAGCAATTTAGAATAGCCATTGAAGGTATGTTCCAGAAAATTCGTAAGAGATAACTAAAATATGTCATTCCCGAGCTTTAGCAAGAGCCTTAGTGAATTTGGAAAAAAATGAATTGGTAGTGAGTCATGAAATGTTAGAATGGAAATGACCCCTAATCTCAAACATCAATTCCAGGTCTCTTGGATTATAATGAAGAAGCTGAGACCCAGGGTTGGAGGCAGGTTGGACTCCGTCAGGATCTGCCCTGACAGCATGCTCAGCCTGCTAAGTCCTGCAGACTCTGGACCCTGCGCACCCACTTTCTGTGGCTTGGGTACAGAAGAGGATAAAACAAGCTGTGGGCTGATCTTGTCTTGAGTCCTTTATAACAGTAACTTTTCAAGCTGATCAAAAGCATGAGCAAGTTGATTTATTTCCCTGTGCATTTACACCCTACAAATTCAAATAGCCATGCTTTACATGGTCACAGATCCATAGCAACCTCTCTGCCTTTCTTCCATATTTTCTTCCGGGTATAAAATAATTCTTTGTTTTTTTGATGGACAAGAAGCTAGAGTATTTCACCTTCAAGTGAGAAACCTACATGTAAACAACTTCCTCCAATCCCTGCTTGACCTTCTCCCCCTCTGCATTTAACTATTTATTTTCCTCTCTCTGAGAGGATGATAATATTCCTACATTCCCTCTGGCTTCAGAAGTTTTGCTAATAGTTATTTGTGGTCGCGGATTATTGCTGCTGCCTAAAACATTTCTTTGGTATTTGCTGTTTGAAGATACTTAGAAAAGGATTTTCAAGTCATGGAACAAAACCTTCAACGGAATGTAAAATGAAATAGGATGTTCAAATGTGCAGTGGGCTGAAGTACAGTATTTGCCATCAGGGCATGGGAAAGCCTGCGGGTTGACTAAAAATGTAGCCCCAAGCAGCGTAACATGAGGTTCTTTATTCACTCCAGTGTGAGGCACAGTAATGAAAAAAGAAAAGCGCTCTTCTAAATGCAGAAGGGGGATTGACCCATACTTTCCTTAAGGAAGAATAGCAAATAACAATAGGTTTCTTTGATGATAATTGCTGAAGGTGATATGCAAATTGCTGATAGTTCCACTGGCACTAGGGACGATCACAACCTCCTCACAGGGGAAATGCAGACTTTGGAATTAGCCTGGATTTTAGTCTCCGTCATTTTGCAGCTGGGCATACTCAGTCTAGTCATTTAACCCCTTTGTATCATCTGGTGTTTGTTCTTCACTCGCAAGATGGTGGCGAGAGAATGGGAAAGGGTTTGAAATTTAAGTGAGTTTAGTTTGTAACTTGCATGTGTTTTTGGAAAGCAATTTGTGCATCCCTTTATCCTTGTCTGTCATTATGACAGGTATTTTGGAAATGAAAATACTTGAGTAATAAATATACTTCTATAACTGGATGCAAGAAGGCTCTTACTAGATTATCAGCACCTTTAGGACAGGGACCATCTCTTGTTCTTGTAATTTGTGACAACTAGAAAACTTCTCTTATGGAACGTGTGCTTAGTCAATTTTTCACAAATTATAGTCCTTTGGAAAAGTTCTAAGGGAACAAATTATACTTCTATTGGTTTCCAGATTCCTGAGAACACCCATGTGTTGCAGAATTATTAGAATTTCATGGTAGAATCCAACTACACAACATCTTTTTCTACTACTTTTGTTAAATTTGGTAAAGAGGTTTTTATTAGATAGGGTAGTCTTACTGTTATAATGAACTATGTCAAAATCTCAGGGGCATAACACAGTAAAAGTTAATTTCCCTCTTATGCAACAGGACAGTGTGGATGCTCAGCAAGCAGCCTTCCATGTGGCTGTTCAGGGACCCAGCCTTGTGGTCTTCCTTCCACCTTGTGGCTCCTAGAGCCCTGGTGCCCTCTGCTGAATCTGCGGGGGGATGAGAAAAAGAGAAAGGTGGAGGATTACCATGGGAGGATTTTTTGGGTCCCTCCTAGAAGAAGGAACCAGGACTTCTACCCACATTCTCTGACCAGAACTGTCACATGCTGACACCTGTCTGCAAGACAGACTGGGACATACAGACCAGTGTTGTGCTTAGCAGGGGAAGGAAAATGGTTTTGTGAACATGTGTATCTGCCGCATTCTACTCTGTCAGTCACTAAACACACACTTCAGTCTTCTGACCACCATAGAACAGGTTCACATCTTCCCCATGTAATCAGCCCAAATCCCAAACAGTCACAGCATTGAGCTCAAACCCAGCATCTTCAGATGATATGCGTGTGGGCTTCTCACCCACACCCAGTGTACAGTAGTACATAAGGGATGGTATTCTCATGATAAAACTCTTATTTAGCAAAGGAAAAATGGGATACATAGAGCAGTCCCTAGTCTGATGAGGATTATTTTAGGCTGGTTACTTTTAAAAACTGCAGACAGGAAGGAGGTTCTGAGGAGTGGAATTTGCTTGCCCTTTGATGACAATTGCATTTGTGAAGGAAGTCTCCATCTGTGGGGGTGTCTCCCTCTCTGCACCAGGAAGAGGGAGGGATGACTCTATCTCTAGAAATTCTTAATGAGGATGGCAAGGACTTAAGTCTTGTTTATTGTGCTTGTCTGGTAACCTCATGTAGCTCACTGCCCCCACCACCAACATCCTCCGGGAAGCATAGGACATCCTGACTTAATCTGGTCTGATTCTTATCTAGAGTTGTAAGGCCACCCAGTGACCAGACCCCAGCTGCACTGATACCACTTTGATGACTTTTTGACATGTTCTTTCCTTGTCTTGTAAAGAGATAACTCACACACCTATGCCTTAAGTTTAGCCCTACCCTCAACCCACGTTTGCCGCAGCTCTTTACTGCCCGTGGGTCCGGTCCTCGTGCTATTCCACACTATTCTCTGAATAAAAGAGCACTACTGCCAGACCTTGAGAGTCCAAGAAATTTTTCTTTTGACTCCTGGGCTCGCCGAGCCTGCATCAGTCTGTAACCATTCTGGGCCAGGCGTTACGGCATTACGGAGCCCCTGTCCTGGGCATGCATTTGATTACTTGATAAGACCCTGAGGCTGCTCTCTGGGGAGAAAGGCCTTGCCTATTGTTTCATGCCCTTTGTCCTGTATCCTCTGTGGCTGCTCCTGAAGTGAGGATGCTGAGTATGTTCTCCCTGAACATCGAACAGGTTTTGCCTCTGTTTCTTGCTCGGGCAACTTTAAGAGTCTAAAGTTCATTTTAAGTGTCAAAAAGAGTAAAAACTGGATTTACAGTTTCTTTGTCAATAACATTTCCTCAAAATTAGTAGGTTTCTCATGTGTTTGCTTCTAGTTAGTTCTATGTGCCTTAATAACCATATCCAGAGTTTGTTTCAAGACAATCAAGAAGCCTGATTTGTTTCATGGCTTCCTCAACCTTATGACTCTCAGTGTAATGACAGTTTGGGTTTATTTGAAATAATAGACTTCTTTGACATCGTTGATCTGAACTTTGCTGCAAAGCTGAGATTCTTTGTTTCACTGAAAAGTTTTATTGGGCATTTGTGGCTGAGACCAGTGCACATCTTAGCTCCTTCTCTTGGCAGGTGGCTTTTCCAAGAATGTACAGCTCCTAATGTGGGGGCCTTCTTTCCTTTGATCTCTCCTGGAAGGCCAGTCAACTCTTGTCAGAGCTTGTTCTTTCTTGGATCCCTACTAACATCAGTCACCAGTAATCAGCACACCAATGCCCTTTTATCCATTTCCTCTGGGTAGAGCTTCAGGAAGAATATGGTCTTCCTTCCTAATCATTGCAGGGCTAGGTTCACATACCTATTCAGTGGCCATTCCTGCGGTGTTTCAGAAAACAGGGCTCCTTTATCTTATGGCTTGGCCATCCCCAAGGGCTGTAGAGTTCCCTGCTGGGGCCTCCGAGCTTTGAAGGGTAGAGGTGGAAGATGCTGCAAGAGAGGTTTGTATGAACCAGACACGGAATGGCCTGTGCTAGATTAGCGAAAACCGCTGGTTACATCTAACTATAAGCAAGTTTGAGAAACGTTATCTAGCTATATGACCAGGTGAAAAGGAAACAGGTTTTGGTGAACAGATAGCAATCTTGGCCACAGGTAGCGAAGAAGTGGATGAATGGCAATGTATGTTCACGTTAGCAGTTCAAAGGAATATTTGCAGACTAAGAAGTAAGAATAAAAATCAGGTCTACTAAGATAGGGGGTAAAGAATCAGGAATGTTAAGTAGTTACTGGGGAAATAACTCAGAGACTTTCTTAAAACCAAAGAAAAATAGAAGAGAAAGTTTTGTCTGTTTCCCTCATCTTGACTTTCTCCCTCTTGATGGCTGGACAGGGCTGAGTCCTTCACTAAAGTTGAAATGGAGGTGGAAGGAAAGTCTTCGAAGTGGGTAGAGAAGCAGTGTGTTGATTTTTCTCAAAGCTGCCTCTGCAAACCATACATTAATGCCACTTGGGTTTGTTCTTTTCCTGCAGGGCTGTGAGTGAGTCATCCTTGTTCATTATTCTTTAAAAATAACACAGGAGGGGTGGGAACGACTGGAGGAAACCTACCTCTGGCATTTAAGAAATCCACTGGCCTCCGGCTCCTGCAGGCTGAGGGGTGTGCATCTTCAAGTAGAGATCCTGCTGCGTGTGAGGAAAGCTTCCTCACCAAACCACCACAAGCCTTTGGTAGAATTTCACCATCTAACTCTGGAGAGCACTTTGCTAAATCCTTTCATGAAAGGAATCATTTCTTAATTTTCCTGGAGATACAATGCAAACGTATCAGCCTCTTTATGCTCAATTTCCCGAATAAATCAACTACCTGTCAGTTTAGTTATAGCAGAAAGTTAAAGGAAAGGGAAAAATCCTTTATTCTGCACTTGGCAACTTGAATTTATATATGTAAAATCATTCCTAGTCTTATAAATTTCATCAATGTCGACCTTTCTTTCTTCCTTTCTTCCTTCCTTCCTTCCTTCCTTCCTTCCTGTCTTTCTGTCTTTCTTTCTTTCTGTCTTTCTTTTTTCTTTCTTTTTCCACATTTTTAAAGTACTCAGGGACTGATCTGGGTGCAGGACATAAACTGGTGAAGAAAACATGTATATTCCTAAAGAGGTAATAGTCTAGTGTGGTGTATGCAATAGAAATATATTACTAGCCATGTATGTACATTTAAATTTCCTATTGGCCACATTTAAAAAAAAAGCTAAAGGGAAACAGGTTTTAATTTTATGAATTTTAATCATATATTTTATTAAACTCTACACATCCAAAAATGGTATCGTTGAAATATTATTTTTTGGTACTAAACCTTCAAAATCTGGTGTGTATTTTTTTCCCCAAATCCTACTAATTTATTTCCATCTTTCGTTTTTCTTCTAATCTGTGTCCCTATTGCAGACAGCTTTAAATTCTGAATTCTGTTTTTCCCCTCAATCTTTATCAAGATATAATTAACAGGAAACATTGTGTAAGTTGAAGGTACACAAGGTAATGATTTGATACACATATATAATGTGAAATGAGTACCACCATAGGGTTAGTTAACACTTCCATCACTTCACATAATTATCTTTTTTTTTTTGTAGTGAGAATATTCAAGATCTACTCTCTTAGCAAATTTCAAGTACAGAATACAGTATTGTTAACTATAGTTACCACGGTGTATGTTAGATCCCCAGAACTCATTCATCTTCTAACTGGAAGTTTGTACACTGACTGACATCTCCCCATATCCCCCACCACCCAGCCTGTGGTAACTAACATCCTACTCTCTGTGTCTATGAATTTGGCTTTTTTGCATTCCACATATAAGTGAGATCATGCAGTGTTTGTCTTTCTCTGACTTATTTCACAAGCATAATGCCCTCAAGGTCCATCCATGTTATCACAAATGGCAGGATTTCCTTCTTTCTCATGGATAAATAATATTCCATTATATATGTATGTATATATATATATATGTATGCACCACATTTTCTTTCTTTCTTAGCTAAAATTTTGTCCGTTTTGTTTATCTTTTCAAAAAATCAGCTCTTAATTTTGTTCATTTTTTCTACTGTTTTCCTGGTCTTTATTTCATGTATTTCTGCTCCGATCTCTGTGGTTTTCTTCCTTCTGCCAAATTTGGGCTTAGTTTGTTCTTCTTTTTCTAGTTCCTTGTGACAAAGTTAGGTTGTTTATTTCAGTTCTTTCTTTTTTCTTAATGTGGGCATTAACTGCTATAAACGTCCCTCTTAGAACTGCTTTTGCTGCATCCCATTAGTTTTGGTATGTTTCCATTTTCATTTGTTTCAAGACCTTTTTTGATTTCTTCTTTGATCCATTGGTTATTCAGGAATATGTTGCTTAATTTCCACGTCTTTAAATTTTTCAGTTTGCTTTCTGTTATTGATTTCTAGTTTCATATGATTGTGGTTGGAAAAGATACTTGGTGTGATTGCAGTCTTCTTAAATTTGCTAAAATTTGTTTTGTGACCTAACATATGATCTATCCTGGAGAATATTTCATGTGCACTTGAGAAGAATGTGTGTTCTGCTGCTGTTAGATGGAATATTCTATATATGTCTGTTAGGTCCATTTGGCCTAAAGTATAGTTCAAGTCTAACATTTCCTCATTGATTTTCTGTCTGGATGATCTATCCATCGCTGAAAGTAAGTATTGAAGTTCCCTGCTATGATTGTAATGTTGTCTATTTCTCCCTTCAGATATGTCGGTATTTGCTTCATATATTTAGTTGCTCCTGTGTTAGTTGCATATAATCTTTATAATTGTTATATCCTCTTGATAAATGGACCTCTTTTTCATTATGTAATGACCTTATTTGTCTCTTGTTACTGTTAAAGTCTATTTTGTCTGATGTAAGTATAGCTATCCCTTGCTCTCTTTAGGTTTCTGCTTGCATGGAATGTCTTTTTTTTCTATCCTTTCACTTACAGTGTTCACGCATCCTTAAAGCTGAAGTGAGTCTCTTTTATGCAACATATAGTGGGGTCTGACTTTTTTTATCCATCTAGCCACTCTGTGCCTTTATATTGTGGAATAGAATCCATTACATTTAGAGTAACTATTGCTAGGTAAGGACTTACGAATATCGTCGTCTTAATTGTTTCTTGGCTGTCCTCCCAGCTGCACATCGCTCCCCTCCGCCCACTGTGGTGCAGCTCATGGCTCAGTGTGGGGTGGAGAGAGAAATAAGCCTCTTTGGCAGCGTCCTGCACAGCTGGGGAATTGGGCACTCACTCACATGCTGTCACTTTCCCACATGTGAGGATTTTCTTGGCATTGAGCTGTGCCTCCCTAGGGGAGAGGTGACATGGGGAGTAAAGTCAAGCTTTTCACCTTCCCCAGTCCAGTTTACCCAAACTCAGATTTTTTTGCTGCAATGGTGTGCTGGAACTTTTCTGGAAACCTCAACATCCTTAAAGCTCTCTCATCTGTATGTGATTCTAAGTCAGTGTTCTCCAGGGGCTCCTGGACTATGACTGAGAGGGGTTGGAGCCACTGGAGGTTCATGGGCCACTGCAGGGTCCACAGTCAGGACTGAGATTTGTCTGCCTATTACTAGACACACGGTGGGCGAGACTCCTCTTGGGTCTCTTGGCCTATGGTGCTGGATCTCACAGCTTCCACAAAGACACATTTGCTGATGGATATATGCCAAGTTGTTGTTGATGACAACAGATCTCTTATTTGGGCATCTGACCCGTGTCACCCTGGTGTATATTTTATACTTCCAGCACATCTCAATTTGGATCAGCCATATTTTAAGTGTTCAGCAGTCACACATGAGCAGTGGCTACCACATCAGGGAGTGAGGGTCTAGTGGGAGATACTGGCAAGTAAACAGGTGCTTAAAATGAACTCTAATAAGGACCATAGTGTGAGGTTCTATGGAGTATAGAAGACTCACCTGACCTGGATTTAGGGGTCAGAGACGGCTTCCCAGAGGAAGTTATCAGCTGGGAGAGCCATAAAAGTTAGTGGGGAGTGTAGTAAGTATGACAAGAAGAATGTTCTGGGAGGAAGGGATAGTGCACAACACAATGGTGAGAGAACATCTTCCTGTTAAAGAATTAAAAGATGATCTGCGTGATCCAATTTAGAGAGCAAAGGGTAAGGGGTTGGGTGGAATGATGAGATTTAAGTTGGCGGTGTGAACAGTAACTCTTAAAGCCACATCAGGGACTGATGGGTTCATCCACTCCTTTCTCTTGACATTCCTTTCCAGATCATTTTTCCAGATTATTGGAGCAAGCAAAGACTGGAGGCAAGGAGAAAATCAGCAGGCTCTAGCAGTAATCAAGGAAAAACTGAGGAAGAATAACTAATTCAGAATTGTACATGTTGGAAAGAAACATTTAGGAGGCAGAAAAAAGAAAATTGTAGCTCCACGAAATTAGCTTCTGTCTAGTGAGATAATGTTAAAAATGGTTTCTGCATCAGCAGTTCCTTTCAAAATGAAAAATTGACTTAGCACATGGCCTAGCAATTGCACTTTTGGGCATTTATCCCAGGGAAATGAAGACTCATTTTCATGCAGGAAACTATACACAAATATTCATATCAGCTTTATTCATAAGGGCCAAAAACTGGAAACTACCCAAATGCCCTTCAGTGGATAAATGATTAAACAAACTGTGGCACACCCATACCATGGAGTACTACTCAGTAATAAAAAGGAGTTAACTATTGACTCTGCTTGCATGGAATGTTAGAAAATTATGCTGAGTGGAAAAAGTCAATCTCAAAAGGATACATACTGCATGATTTCATTGATGTAACTTTCATGAAGTAAAATAATTTTGGAGGTAAAGAATGAATTAGTGGTTGCCAGGAGTTGGGGATGGTGGGGGAAGGGGATGGGTATGGCTATAAAGGGGTTTGGAGAGGGCATCTTGTCATGACAAGAGGAAATATCTTGATCGTGGTAGCGGTAATGCAAGGTTAAACGTGGTAAAATTGCCTGCACGTGCACAGACACACATACAAACGCATGTATACACATGAGTGTGTGTGTAAATGGTGAAATCTGAACAAGCTCTATGGATGTACCCATGCCAGTTTCCTGACTTTGGTATTGTACTATAGTTAGGTAGGATGTTCTCATTGGGGGAAGCTGGAGCAAGGATACCCAGCACCGCCCTGTACATTTCTTTGCAATCTTCTGTGAGTTTATTAAAAAAATAAATATAAATAAAAAGTTAGAAAACAGGAGTATATAATAAAAAGTTTATCCCTAAACACTGTATGCTTCTAATTTTTAATATAGCTTGATTGACTCAATAACACCATCAAGTACAAAATAAAAATAAATACTGCATATTATTTTAAAAAATGGCTTTTGCCACTGCTAATTTTTGCTTAAAGAAGACCTAGGAAAATGCTGCAGTGCTTTTTACATGAGTTCAATAAAATGTCATAGTGCATTTTGCTGCTTTAACTGTTTTGTCGTCAGGTTTTGGTCATCAAAGATACGAAGGACCCACAGCAGGTGATGCACACAGATGTAAAGTATAGAGGCTTGCTTGCACAGTCAGGTCCATGACTGTCACGTTCTTTAGTCTGAATTTTTGAAATGTGCAAATAGATAAAAACTTTTCCTTCTTTTTTCATGCCTCCTCCCTTTTAGGAACAGCAGCTTCCTCTAGGAGCTCCCGGGGCTTCTGTGCGGGATTCACTTGATTTTTGTTTACTCAGAGAAGTCCACACACAGTGAGCCCTACTAGTGCTTGGACCGTCCATGGATGTTCCTCTCTGAGCTCTCTTTCGTGCTTGGTCTAAGAGGTGGGACGATAGAAACGCATACAAGGCACCGTGGTACGGAAAGTTTTCGATGCACACAATGTGTCAATCTACTTAGATCGCTTTCATAATACAGGCTCCCCTCTCTACTCCCCACTAAACCCGCCAATGTCCACACTGACAAATCACAGTTCCCTTTACTCAATCTCGGGGACATTTTCTTTGCTTAGCTTCCAGGACACCAAACTCCCTTGATTTCTTTCTTCCTCTCTGCCGGACATTCCTCACCTCTCAGTCTTCTTTGGTGGTCCTGCCACCTCTTCCTCCTCTCCAAGAATTGGAATCCTCAAAGGCAACAGTGCTCAGCCCTCTTCCTAGCTAGATTTGCTATCCATGTGACCTCATATAGTCCATGGCTTTACGTACGATCTGTGGACCCATGAATCAAATTTATATCTTCAGCCCCGTTCACTCTCCCAAACACCTCATACTTTAGGCTGCCATCTTAGCATCTCAAAGTCGACATGTCCAGATCAGAATGTGTGATTTATTCTCCACCACTCCCTCCTCTACAACCTGCTCCTCCTCCACTGGTTTCTGCCTTAGAAAGCAGCACTGCTGTTAGTGTGGCGTTCACACCCCTAATCTTGAAATCATCTCTTTCCCTCATATGACGTATTCAAGCATCAGCAAATCCTCTTGGAATTACCTTCAAAACTTGTCCTAAGTCAGATTTCTTTTCACCACCTCCTTAGCAACCACCTTAGTTCAAAGCATGATCATCTCTTATTAGAAATCTACAGATTCACCTGTTATGGACTAAAGGTGTCCCCTCAAAGTTCTTATGTTGAAGTCCTAAACCCCAGTACCTCAGGATGTGACTGTATTAGAGAAAGGACCTTTAAAGAGGTAATTAGGGTAAAATGAGGTCCTGTGGGTGGGCCCTAATCCAATCTCACTGGTGTCCTTACGACAAGAGGAGATTAGGATGCAGACACACAGAGAGACGACCATGTGGGAACAGAGGGAAGGCAGCCACCTGCAAGCTGTGGAGAGAGGCCTCAGAAGAAAACAACCCTGCTGACCTCTTGATCTCAGCCTTCTGGCCTCTAGAACTGTAAGAAAGCACATTTTTGTTATTTAAGCCACTCAGTCTGTGGTACTTTCTTATAGCAGCCCTGGTGAACTAATACACCCCACCACCAATTAGGTGCTCTTGTGGAAACTAGGAAAAGGGGTTCTTTCTGGGCCCCATGGTCTCTGGATCAGTCTGACCAGCCCAGGCTGGAGTTTCATTCCCCTCAGCCCTCAGCCAGATGTCCCGGTACAGGCGTGATTGTCCAGCCCTGCACCCTGATGCCACCTGCCTCCCTCTTCCTGCTCTTGCCCTCTACATGGTAGCAAGATTGATCGTTTTGAAAATTACATCAGATCTTATCAATTCTCTGTCCAAAAGCCTCCTGAGGGCTTTCCAACACACTTGGAAGAACGTACAAATTCCTTATCCGCGTTTGCAAAGCTCTAACAGACACGATGGCACAGCCTCTGACTTCCTCTCGTACCCCTGTCACCTTCACTTGGCCTGCTCCCCCGACTGGCCCCCAGGTGCTCCTGGGATAACGAGGCATGAGATGTGACAGAGACTTTGTTCCTGCTGCCCCTCAGCCCTCAGTGCTCCCCCTAGATCCTCCTAGGGCTCGTCCCCTCCCTCCATTCAGACCTCCTCAGCATCAAGGACGACCTTCTCTGAAAGGTTTTCTGCAAGCACAGCCTGCTTCCCAGGCCCTCTCAGTTTCTCACTCCATCTTTTGTTGTCTTCGTCGCTTATCACTAAATGTCTTTCCATTACATGATTATTTGATAATTTTTGTATTGCTTATCTCTTTTCCTGCCACGAATGTTTGGACATATGATCCACAAAGGATGTTGTCTGTCTTGTTCACTGCAGGATCCCTTGTGCTTAAAAAGGGTGAATACATGAATTCAAAATGATATGCCTAGGTTTCCAACCCGACTTTTGACTTTTTGTAGTGGGTGTTAAATTTTGGGGCATTTTGAGAGGAAAGTAGCCTTACTTTGAATAAATTTGATTACCCGATTGGTGTCAATATATTCATCAACATCGTGAAATTTTTGTAAACAAATAGGCTGGTTTTTACACGTATCTGAATTTGTTCCATCACTAGTTCACAGTAGCATTCATTCACCATTATGATCTAGTATATTAGATACTCAAAGTGGATACAAAGAGATTCAAGATACAGTCCTGCGAGGAGCTTGGGGTCAAATGTAGATTGTAAGAGGTTCCCCCAGCCTGCTCTTGCATGTTTCGAGGGGCGAGCACATGCTTTAACAACCAAGAGCAATTGCTTATGGCATTACGTGTGGGGTGGAGGGCAGAGCCTGGGTGATGAAGAGCCAACACAGGAAATGCAGGCCACAGTCTAACCGACACTGGAGTCATCTAGTGACATGACGGCAGATTCAATATGAATTTTCTGAAATTATAGGTGTCACTTTGGAGAAAGTAAAATGTAGAAAAATAAGTGAAATCCTCTCTTTTTATTTTCCTTAAGACGTTATCTTATCACCTCATTATTTATGGATCACTTTATTGCTTTCTCACGGGCTGTCTGTGGAATGATTTTCTCGGATGAAGGTAGAAGAAATATAGCCTATCTACACAATTAGTGTTATGTAATCCTCCAACGGCCTCCCTTTGCCTCTGAGCTCTGAAATAGCAGCTCACAGGAGTGGGTGGTAAAACTGTCTAATAGTTAGCTGCTATAAGAGACTGATTTGCATTCATTTCTGCTTTGCCAAATTATTTTGGGAGAGGAATTTTAATTGACAGCATCAGGACAATAGTCCTAACTTTTAGCTGAGTTTAATGGCCACTCCTGTGCCAACCAGATTTTTGGCTTTATGGGCCAGGCTGGATCTCTTGGGGTGGGGACACACATACCCCCAAGGGACCTGTCCTTTGCAGAACTTCAGCTGGCTGAACCACACTGAAGCCCTTGCCAAAACACATCCCTTCCATGTAGCTTTATCCTGTTCCTCACTTGCTTGCCTCAGATGTTCCCAGTAACCTTGTGGAGTCATATTAAACGGGGAAGTGTATCTCATTGCTAGTTTGTTTACTGTTGCCAACTACTTGCAAACTGGAGAGGAAACTGGGCTGCTTGTGAGTAAGAAGAAAATAACTAGAAAAGATGAGTTCAACCTGGAATAAGAAAGGAGGTCTCTGTGTATAAGCAAAGTGTTGAAACATACACACCTACCCACACCTACGCACGCCTACGCACGCCACCGTGGCCGCAGGTCAGTGACTCTCCCTCTTAGCCTGGACATCTGTCTGCTGCAGTTTGAAGAGTATAACCCCCTCGTGAAGGTTTCTCTTAACAGAAAAAAAAAAAGATCAGTTTCAAAGAAAGAATTCCTACTTTATATAGCACAATATAACAATAACAAAAAGCTTTAACCGAAGAAAGTGACAAAAATAAAATTTTGTAGTCATCAAAGGATACAATTTATTGATGTTATCTATAAAACTAAAGTGATCTTTAGAATAAGCTTTGGAGAAATAAAATTACACGTATAAAATTAGACATAGTATTAACCTATATTGACCTGTTTAACACATTTATTCCCAAACTAAAACTTGTTTTTAGAGAGTTGGAAAAGATTTAAGTCTGAATTTTTGTTGGCGTCTGTCTTTTTTCCGTAGTTTATTCCTTCTTTGCACTGTTAAAACTCTGGCAACTAAAGTATTTTTTTTTCCCTTGAATTGTTTTCTGTTCCTCCTCAGATAAGCCGTAGGCCAAATTAACTCCACATGCTTGGGACCACTGCATATTTTGCCTCCTACAGAAACAAAAGGTAAAAGACATGGCTGGTTCTTCAAACCTTTATTTCTCAATGGGTTTTTGCCTGTGGACATTTATGTCAATTGTATTGGTTTTCCCTTGTTCCGAAGCTTGAGTCTGTAAATTTCTAACAGATGCTTAAATTTATCCCTTAAACTCATTCTTACTTTTCCAGGGGTTGATTCTTGAAACTGGCCTTATAAAGGGTTACTAGTGCCCAGAATATAACTCTTTACCCATTTAAGTCGAACTTATAAAGGTTTTAAATCTGGTTTTCAAAAGAGAATTTGTTCAATTAACATTTATAAGTACGTAATCCTTATAATTTCTTTAATTTACAGAATGGTATTTTTAGATTCTGAACAATTTTGCCATCTAAACTGCGTCTGCTTTCATGTCACTGCTTCAGAGAATAGTGATATCTCTACTTTTATCCTAAACTAATTTGCCCACTTTGTCATCACCCATAATCTCTGGAGTGGATTGGCCATTATGTGAAGAGTGACAGAAGAATGTGAAAGGAGACTCGAAAGGCAATGGAAAGTATTGGATCTTTGCACTGCTCTTTATTCTAACACCCGAATAGAAAAGATGGAAGAAATCAAAGGACTGCATTTATCCTGGGAAAAAGTTGGAAGAGCAATTGTCCTTTACATGAAAGCTTTTGTTACTTTTATGCTTCTCTTATTACTAGAAGGTATTTTTATGTGTGATCATCAAAAGTGGTAAAGTATAGGACAATGGCAGAAAATTCATTTTATAATTATCCTTTGGTAAAATAGCTTTTTTGCTCACTTGAATTGGAAGAATGAGCAGACATCATAAAGACTGTGAACTGTTTGATGCCATAAAATTTCTCTTCTTTTATAATTTCCTTTTACAATTTCTTGATAATGTCTAGTAGAAATTTTAATGCTGTATTTATAACTATCTAAACATGGAATTGAAACAAAATAAGGAATCCCAGAATGTGCTTATTAATATACATAGAAAACTTTAATTCCAATTAAAAATACTACTTCCTAACCACAGTGAAGTATCACCTGACACCTGTGAGAATGGCCATTATCAAAAAGGCAAGAGATAACAAGTATTCTTGAGGATGTGGCGGAAAGGGAACCCTTGTACACTGTTGGTGGGAATGTAGTAAATTGGTAACAGTAACTATGGAAAAAAGCATGGAGGTGCCTCAAAAAGTTAAAAATAGAGCTCTCACAGGATCCAGAAATCCCACTTCTAGGGATATATCCAAAGGAAATGAATTCAGGATCTCAAGAGATATCTGCACTCCCATGTTCATTGCAGCTTTATTCACAACAGCCAAGATAGAAACATCCTAAGTGTCTGTTATGAATGAACGAATAAAGAAAATGTGGTATATATACATACCATGGAGTATTATGCAGCAATAAAAAAGAAGGAAATCCTGCTGTTTGTGACAATGTGGATGAAACTGGAGGATGTTATGCTAAGTAAAATAAGCCAGACATAGAAAGACAAATGTGTATGATCTCACTTGTATGTGGAATCTATGAAAGTCAAACTTATAGAACCAGAGAGTAAAATGGTAGTTGCCAGGGGTTGGGGGTGGGAGAAAGGGGGAGATATTGGTCAGAGGATACAAACTTTTAGTTAAATGATAAATAAGTTCTGGAGATCTAATGTACCGCATAGTGACTATAGTTAACAATACTGTATTATATACTTGAAATTTCCTAAGAGAGTAGATCATGTATTCTCACCACAAAAAAAAAGGTAATTATGTGAGGTGATAGATGTGTTAATTAACTTGATTATGGTAACCATTTCACAATTTATATGCATGCACTTTAAAAACACAAAACAAAAAACATCACATTGTATAACCTAAATATGTACAATTTTATTTGTCAATCACACCTCAATAAAGCTAGAAAAAAACAATGAAAAAAAGAAAACATAGTTTCATGACTCAACATTGTTAAATTAAGTTGAGAACATTTCTATAAGAGTACAAACGGCAACTTTTGCATTTGGTTTAAAAATATGGTTTCCAATTTTCATTCATTAAGCACATCTTTTAAATTGAGTATCTACATTGTTCCAGGCAGGTTTCCACATGCTGGTGATATAACAGTAAAGAAACAAAGTCCTTGCATCCATCTAGCGTTACCTGACAGCGGGAATAGAGCACTGATATAGACAGAGGGCAGGCAAGGCGTCTGTTGCTTCTGGATGGAAGGACAATAGAGAACTTGACCATTGCCATTCGAGGTGGAAGGGCAGGCAGAGTATTATGGGAGCATATAGGTGAGACACCTGCACACTAGGGGAGGCCCAGGGGCAGCAGAGGCTTCTTAAGAAGTGAAAAGCAGTTGATTAAGTAAAGGACAAGAAGGGAGAGGAGGCACATAACTAACAAAAGCTGGAACACTCCTGTGTCTGGTGGACCATGAGTTTATGCTGGAATGTATACTGTTAGGTGGTGCTGGGTGAGGCTTAAGAGGCAGCATGCTTAAACATGAGAGTTGGACACCATGAGAAGAGTCATGGATGTGTTTTACGCAAAGGATGTTGTTCACTCTGGAGGCTATTGAGAGGGGGGAATGGAAGGAGATGAGAAATCGCTGAAAAGAAAAATGATGGGGACCTGTACAAAGATGATGGTAGTGGGAATGAGAGGAAGAGATCTGGAAAACACTGAGAAGGTCAGATGGCATGAGTTTGTGACTGAGGGAAAGAGTAGCAAGAATCCAGAGTGATTCCCAGTTTTGTGCTTGGGTTTTATTACAAGGCCACCAATGGATCTACAGAAGACAGGAAGTGGGTGGGCAGAAGATGAGTGTGGTTTTGGGCATGTTGAATTTGAGCTGGCTCTGGAAATGTAGCAGGTGGCTACATCAGTCTGAAGCCCAAGGAGATTTTGGCTAGAAATAAAAATTCAGAAATCATCAGCATTTGTGTAATTGAAATGTAATCAGATGAGCTCACCAGGGGGAGTTGTATAGAGTGGGAAAAAGGCAATGTCCTCTCCCAGAACCTTGAGACATACTAGTACTTAAAAGAAAGGAAAAATGAAACCTTTGAAGGGATGATTAGTTTTCTATTACAGTACAACAATTTACCACAAACTTAGTGGCTTAAAACAATACATAATTGCTATGGGTCAAGAGTCCAGGAATGCTTAGCTGGGCCCTCTGCTTTAAGGGGGTCTCACAAGACTGCAGTAAAGGAATGGGCCAAAGCTGCAGTTTCCTGAGGCTTGGCTGGAGAAAACTCTAGTGGAAGACCACGTGGTTTAATGCTGCATTTGTAACAGAATGTTGGTAGCATTCCATTTCTTGCAGGCTACTGACTGAGCGCCCCATTTTCTTGATACCTCTTGACTGGAACCTAACTTCAGACCCTAGAGGCTGCCCTCAGTTCCTTGCTATGTGGGCCCCCCAACATGGCCAGCAAAGGAGAGAGAACCTCTTGGCAGGGTGGGTGTTACAGTCTTATCTCATGTAATCACAGACACATAGTGACACATGTCCTATCACCCTTCTGTATTCTTTGGTTAGAAGCAAGTCACCAGTCTTGCCTATGCTCAAGGAGGGGGTATTATATACAAGGGTGCGAACACCAGGAGATGGGGATCATGGGGCCACCTTAGCATCTGTCTGTCACTAGGGAAAAAGTAAGGGATGGCTACAGAGGTTCAAAGAACCTAGAAGAGGGGGGCATTATGGCTATCATGGGAACAGGAGTGTCAAAGAGGGAATATCCATTAACTCAGGCAACTAGAGGATCCTGAGGAGCTTAGCTTCAATGTAGTGATGGAGACGGAATGCCTACTGCGGTTCGGAGGTGAGGGTGTGAAGATGAGCATTTAGTTTCCCTTTCGAGAAGTTCAGATGAAAAGAGAAGACTAAAATTGTATCAAAATCATTTTTTTTCTAGCTGATTATCAGGGAGTTTTTTCAGCTTTATTTATTTATTTATTATTTTATTGAGGTCACATTGATTTACAACATTGTGTAAATTTCAGGTGTACATTGTTATATTTTGGCTTCTGTACAAACAGCATCATGTCCACCACCAAAAATCTAATGATTTTTAATAGAACATTGAACTAAATAAACTGAAGAAAGCACTAATTTCGAAACAGGAAAACAAAACTTCTGCATTAAAATTACTTAAAATGTTTAGGGTTCTGAGTTCCAGCACCTGGAAAGTACATTGGATGGGGGGATATTAGGGTTTTGGTCCCTGGTCTGCCATTTAATGTGTGTATGTTCCTATAAAACCCATTGGGCTTTTGGGTCTCCATCTTTTTCTTTTTCTTTTTTTTTTTTTGTAAAAATAAAGACGTATTAAAAAAGATAGAAATTTGTGAGTCCCTGTCAGTTTTAGTATTTTCTCACTCTGTGGTTATTTTTTTTACCTTGAGTGTTTTTATTCGCAGAATAAAAGACAAATGTACTATTTGCTGAGAGAATTTAATCTAGAGAGGATGTCTCATGAATCGATAAAGTCCAAAGCACTAATCCAAAGCAGCGGCATCTGCAGCCCTCTGTGACCTCCCACGTGCTGGGGATGGGTCTGTCCACCCACCTGTACATGGGATGTGTTGATGCTTTGAGATGTTGCAGTTCTTGTTCAGACCAGCTCCTATGACACATGTCTGGTCAAATCACACTTTTAATATCATGATGCTTTTTCATCATCTGACAGTAAATGGAAGAGATTCCTTTCTAGCCTAAACAGTATTACAGAAAAATGAACCTAAAATGAAAGAGCTGAAACAATAAATTGCAAATATGCTCATTCCCTCCATCCCCTGAAATTCTAATTGGTCTCAGCCTCCCAATTTCTTCCTCAGGATAGCAATGTGTACAGCCTCTCAAGTTTACTGGTGGGAAATAGTTATGAGAGGTATAGCAAAAGACCAACAGTTTTTACCCCCCTGATACGGGTTAGTAACTAGAACTGAATTCCTTCTCTTAAGAGTGACTCTTGATTACCAATTCCCCTGGACTGATATTTAGTTATGGCTCCCCTGCGTGGCTCCCAGGGACTCTGCCTGAGATACTCCACTTTGCAGGACAACTATATCTCTCGGAGGACAGACAGCTAGCTCCATGTTACTCTTCAGAACCAAATGAAAGGAATAGCTGAAATCGGTGGCTCAGTTCTCCACTCAGTCAAAGCTGGCTTGTGAAGGCATTCAAACCGCCTGGGATGTTAGGTAACACGCACTGACTCATGTAACCTTAACAGCCTCCTGCCATCCTTCCCCATGAAGTGTAGCACACATCAATGCCTCTTCCCTTGGTCATGCTGTGTCCACTTGCTAAGACTTCCATTTACACATGGTGCCACCTATCCGTGCAGACTCCTCCCAAAGCGTTACAGGGAGAAGCCTCATTTCCTCTGTTTAACCCCTGTTTTGGACTGAATGTTTGTGTCCTCCTAAAATTCCTGTGTTGAAGTCCCTCACCCTCAGTGTGATGGTATTAGGAGGTGGGACCTTTGAGAGGTCATTAGGGTTAGATGAGGTCATGTGGGTGGAGCCCCGATGATAGGATTAGTGTTCTTTTGTTTTTCTTTTTTTTGAGGAAGATTAGCCCTGAGCTAACATCTGCCACCAATCCTCCTCTTTTTGCTCAGGAAGATTGGCCCTGAGCTAACATCCATGCCCATCTTCCTCTACCTTATATGTGGGACACCTGCCACAGCATGGCTTGCCAAGCAGTGCCATGTCTGCACCGGGGATCTGAACTGGCAAACCCCGGGCCACCAAAGCAGAACGTGCGAACTTAACTGCTGCCAGCCCCAGGATTAGCGTTCTTGTAAGTGGAGAAAGAGAGACCAGTGCTTCCTCTCTCTTCAAAAAGGCAGGGTCTGTAAGCTAGGAAGAGGGCTCTCCCAGAACCCGACCATGCTGCATCCTGATCTCAGACTTCCAGCCCCCAGAACTGTGCGAAATAAATGTCTATTGTTTAAGGACCCAGCATATGGCATTGTGTTACAGCAGCCTGAGCTGGCTAAGACAGTATCCATACTTAGGGATCTAAGAGACTTTACAGCAGGTCTAAATTCTAGTTCAGAGGTCCTCTTAAAGGAGTACGTGTCAAACACCAAAGAGAGCCTTGGGTACCTGCAGTTTCCTCTCTTCTCTCAGGAGAGTGTGCATTCTAAATTCCCATACTGTCCTTATCAACTCCGCAGGCTCACATAACTATACTCTTTAGCCAACGGCTGCAACTATACATTTTTAAAGTAGGCTCTTTACAAAAGAACCACACGACAGGCGCCTCTCTCAATTCTCAGTCATATTTTTCTCCAGGATAAAAACGCTTACAGGCAAAGAAATCCTGACCACTAAAAATAATGACATCTGTCTCTGCCCTGCAGCGCAATGAGAGTGGCTTTTCCTCTGTGGCCTGTGGAGTCCACTCTCATTGCTTTATAGGACTAACACGTCCACAGCATAGACGCCCCACTTAAGTCTCCCTTTATTCGGAAGGCAAATTAATGTGAGCCAGGTAGAACTGGATTAAGCCAGAAAGAAGAATGACTTAAATACGTGTTCATAAATGTTCTAAGTCAGCCTTTTGGATAGAGTGTTCCAAATAGGAGAGGATTAAAGTAACTGATTTTATTAATACTCATCATACTTGGATATGAGGGCACCATTTTCCATGTTTTCACTGGGATGGGGTTGATGGTTAAGGGACCTCCCCAAGGCCACAAAGAAAATCAGCGAAGGAGCCGACTCAACATCACGAGCAGATCCTGTGACCTTGCAGGTACGGAGGGTCTTCCTGTGCTAAGGGTCCCAAGCTTGGTTTAATGCTCTGCTGACACCCTCTTGAAATTTTTAATAATTTTGAGCAAGGGGCCACACACTTTCATTTTGCTCTAGGCCACACAAATTTTGTAGCTCGTCCTGATCATAGGCTTTGAGTATTTTACACACGTCATTGGGACCTTATACCCCAAAAGTATAAATTATGCCTTACAGCTAAATGTTATTAAGAAACTGGTACAACGGGAGAAAAAAAATGACAAAAGATTTTCCAACTGGCAAGGCAATTCCCCAAAGCGGTGGCTCCCGGGACTTGTAAGAAGATGGGTGAATTTGCTCCTCGGTATCCAAGTAGTTCTTGAAAGGGAATAAGACAATGCGTACTATAAAAAGTTGTCTGTTGAGTATACAAAGGCTTTCTGATCCCTGGCAGTAGTAACCTGATATTTTTGCCCAAATTTTGAAACTTTGGAATTCATTTAAAATCATGAACTAGAAGCAGAATTTGCAATGTTTTTGTTTCTGTGCTATAAATAAAGTACTATAAATAAACTGACTGTGCATTTCAGTCTCTGAAACTCTAACTACATAAATCATAAAGCATGGGCATGACTGTGTGAACTGTGCTAATCCAATTTTATAACGAATCCAAAACGCCTGAGTTTTAGTTCTTTTGAAATACACGGACTCTTGGTGAGGGCGAATGAGTCAGCAAGTTATGGAATATTTAACTTCATTCTTTACTTATTTCTAGTGTGGGTCAAAGTCACTAATTGCTTGACTGATCTGCCTGTAGGATATCATTATTTTTCCAATCTTATAATTTGCTTTGATAGAATTACTTTAAAAAGCAGAATATCTATATGTAACATCCCATTGCTTAGTGACCCTCTGTCTTTCACCTATCCTGTCATTTTTTCATATCCTAGTGCCAGAAAATACCTTCCTTTTATCACTTGCCCTCGTCTACTGCAGTAGTTTTCAATTGGGGGGCAATTTCATTACCTAGCGGATATTTGGCTGTGTTCAGAGGCAATTTTGATGATCAAAGTTGGGGATGCTACTGGCCTTTAGTGGATGGAGGCCAGGGGTGCTGCTCACCTTCTTACAGTGCCCTGGAAAGCTTCCCCAACAAAGGATTATCTGACCCCAAATTTCAATGGTGCTAAGGTTGGGAAACCTAGTTCTGTAGCTTAGAATCCACATGCAGAAGTAAGTCTCAGCTGTCCCCAGTAAGGGGAAAGTGGCAATCCTGACATGTAGCGCAGATACTTCAGTGCCGGTGAAGCAAACATCGGCTAGAGGGACAGCTATTTTTTAAGGTAAAAAGCAAAGAGTGTCTCCTGCCAGAGGTACAGAGACTCGAGTTGTTTGCTGCCAGGCAAACCTCACCTCATTTAGTCTGAAGAATCAGAAACTTCCTTTGGGCTCCTGGTCTGTGTTGACACTCCAGCACTATCTGCTAAAGTAGAGATGGGGAACTTGTTGAGGAAGATCAGCATTTTGAAATTGGGTTATCTACACAACTAAATTCAACAAACATTTATGGAGCATCACATATGCAATAGGCATTAGGCTGAGTATTACAAGGAATATAAATATCAGATATTGTCCCTGACCTCAAGAAGGGCCGTGGCTGGCCCTAGCAGAGAGAGATAAGCATAGCAGGGGAGAAAAATCTTCACCTTCCGAACAATCATTACTTGGGGAGGTTGTCTGTTCAGGTTTCAGCAGTGGTTCGCGAGAGAAGTGACAGTAGTAAAGCCAACTCTCCGGACTTTGGAGGGTCCTGGTTAGGGAAGTAGAAACGCCCTATGTTTCGTAAGCTGGAAATTACACTGACACACTCGTGGTGTGAATGAGTTGTAGCTCTGGAAGATTGTAAAGCTGGGGTGTCATTAGCACTTTCACCAATCAGCGGTTGCTGACTTTCTCAGTTCTCACCTTCTGCTGGTACCTGTGTGGATTTCCCACCACCAACCGAGCAGTTATCTAGGACACCATCACCTTTTTCATCAGATTTTGAAATCCGGTGTGTGGGAAGACTGTACCAAATTTTATAACAAGTAAGTATCCATTTACTACCCAGGAGAATCTGAGGGCAGCTAAGGCAGGATTTGATGAAGTGAATGTCAGGGGATCTCTGAGCACCTACACAGTCCTTGGGTTCACAGACTATGCCCTTCGCAGGCTCTTTGTCAGGTCCACTCGCTCAATTCCAGGACAGCTGGCCTTCTCCATTCTTGGGCAACTTTCCCAGAATTGATTTCCATACTCTTCTGATAAGCTCCCTCCTTCTTCCCCTTTCAAATTTCAGTTTCTTGTTTAGATTCAAGGAAAATCTTCATTCTTCCAGAAATGTCTCCTTTCATCTCCCTTCCTGTCAAATCTTTTCTTTCTTCAACCTGAACTGGAAACCCAGTTCTCTAGGTCAGCACTATCCAATAGAAATACAATGCAAATCACATATATATACTTTAAAATATTCTAGTGGGCTTGCTAAATAAATTAAAAAGAAACAAGGGAAGTAAATTTTAGTAATATAATTTATTTAATGCAATATATAAAAGACAATAGCATTTTATTTTTTTTGAGGAAGATTAGCCCTGAGCTAACATCTGCTGCCAATCCTCCTCTTTTTACCGAGGAAGACTGGCCCTGAGCTAACATCCGTGCCCATCTTCCTCTACTTTATATGTGGGATGCCTACCACAGCATGGCCTGCCAAGCGGCGCCATGTCCGCACCCAGGATGCAAACCAGTGAACTCTGGGCCGCCGAAGCGGAACGTGTGCACTTAACTGCTGCCCCACCGGGCCGGCCCCGACAATAGCATTTTAACAATTGTTTGTTGGTGTTTATATTTTCTTTTGGGGGTGGTTGTAAATATTAAATATTAAGAACATGTACTAAGTGCGTCTTGTTGCCTGTAACGTGCTTGTAGCTTACTCTTCTTCTTTTCTCTGAGAGAGGTTCTAGGCGTCTCCCTGATCCTCGTCCATTTTATCCCTGGACTGGGCAGAGATCTGCCAGAGTTTTGCCATCGTGCAGTAGATTTCAGAGAGCAGAGAGAATCTGGGAGTGAGTGTGTATGAATAGAAAGATGTAAAACATCCATGTCTTCTTGAGGCGCTGGCATTTTTAGAAATTTTAAAAAGAGAGTCCTATTATAGTCCTGCGTCATTTAACGATGGGGTCATGTTCTAAGAAATAAGTCTTTAGGTGATTTTGTTGTTGTGTGAACATCACAGAATGTACTTACACAATCTCGATGGTGTAGCCTACTACACACTGAGGCTACACAGTACTAATCTTATGGGACTACCATCGTACATGCAGTCTATAGTTGGCTGAAATATTGTTACGTGGCGCAAGACTGTATTACTATTTTGGGTCATAGCTAATAGATTGCACCTCATACCAATTTTACACATTGCTTTATAAAATCTGAGCATTATACTAGTTCTGACAATGTTAAATAATTTAACAATATAAAGAGGTTAAATTATTTGTAGACATTCTGTCACATTGATTCAAGTAATACTTTTACCTTGAGCTACTGCCATTTCTGAGTGCCAGGAGTCTGAAGGCAGCCTTACATCACGAGTTTCGTTAACTAACATCTGATCTGGTTGAACTTTTGTCAAACTGAGTGTATTGGTTTGGTAGTGCTGCGTGCGATAGCAAATACTGCATCCTGGGTGGCTCAAACAACAGAAATTTATTTTTTACGCTTATGGAGGCTGGAAGTCCAAGATCCAGGTGTTGACAGAGTTGGTTTCTTTTGAGGCCTCTCCCCTTGGGTTGCAGGTTTCTGATTTCTTTCCATGTCCTCACATGGTCTTTCCTCTGTGAGCATGCCTGTCTGTGTCTTAATCTCCTCTTTTTATAAGGACACTAACCATATTGGATTAGGGCCCACCTCAATGACCTCATTCTACTTTGTCTATCTCTTTAAAGGTCCTCTCTCCAAATATAGTCATGTTCTGAGGTCCTGACGGTTAAGACTTCAACATATGAACTTTGGAGGAGGGACACAATTTAGTCCACGATACCAGGTAAGCTTAGAGAGACTACCCACCTGTCTTTATCCAGCTCCTTTCTTTAGCCAGCTGGCTTTGATACCTTTGACACAAGTAGACTATTGTATTCTATCGATCACTTTGAGAATCCTGAGGGGTTGTTCTGGCTATTTCCCCATGCTTCTATCTTATTGATTAATGTCTACCTTGGAAGTATATTTTCCATATCAATCTGACTACAGTTCAGTAAAGAAATCCCCTGAAAAAAGTCATAGTTCTTCTTTACCTGGAAGGTTTTAAAACGTATAATGACACTGTTCCTACACTGAATTTCAAGAGACTAAAAAGATGATTTGGCGTTATTTGGGATTTTTTGGTGTTGACTTTAAGACTGAATATTTCAGAAACTCTTTGGGACGCTTGATTTTAATTCTCAAAGTTGCTTCAAATTGGAAAACTGTTTTTCTATGACCACACATTCAAATTAATTTTAGACCAAATGACTCTTAACTTACTTAAATGACATTCTTAAATATTTCTGGTGTTCTCAAATTGATATATCTGATTAAAAGAGGGAAAAGTTAATTATATTTGACCTCTCATCCTTGGAGTTGTGATTTTCTTCTTCACGTTCTGGGTCAAATCTTGCATCCTCTGTTTTGTGTTTTATAGGAAATTAAGGTCAATATTACTACTTTGACCAAAATTGCAGCAAAAATAGTGATTTCTCTGGCTAAATGTGTATTTATGCTGTGGGAAAGGAAGTACCACGCATGATGTATCATCCATTCAAACTGTGTGTTTAGCAGTTGTTACGTGCAGTTCCCGCTCTACACTCTGTGTCTGCGTACCCCCAGAATGAAACGCTGTGTTGAAGTGAAGAAATCTTGCCTATCAGTGACATGGTCTGACCTGCATGATACTCAAATAAAATGCTCAATTAGATTTTCTCATTATGAAGTTAATAGGGGAAAATCTATTCTTAGGTGTTTCCCGGTAGTGGCAGCCTTCTGTTTTTTCTAATCAATACTCAGATCAACACATGGCTTCTTTGAGTGAAGGATTGATGTTTTTGTTTGTTTGAGGGTGAGCTCTTAGGTTAAATAATAAAGTCAAATTTTGGCTTTATAGTGATGATGTTCTAAATAAGTTAAATAATGTTCAGCTGACAAGAAGACATACAGGCTGGTTTTTAAAATATTTTTGAGGAAGACTAGCCCTGAGCTAACACCTGCCAATTCTCGTCTTTTTGCTGAGGAAGATGGCCCTGAGCTAACATCTGTGCCCATCTTCCTCTATGTTACATGTGGGACGCCTACCATAGCATGGCTTGTCAAGTGGTGCCACGTCTGCACCCGGGATTCGAACCGGCGAACCCTGGGCTGCCGAAGCAGAACGTGCGCACTTAACCGCTATGCCAGGCTGGCCCCTGTTTTTTATTAATTGTTTGAAATGATTACCTTTGAGTATTCTGTGTGCGTGGCTGTTGGCTCTCGATTTACACAAAGCCTTGCATGCGAGAGAGGGAGCCCTCATCCCCATCACGGCTCGTGGGGTGGCTGCTTGTATAGCTTTGATTTTGGTGCATCACATGAGGCTGTTCTTCTCACTTTTAATGTCTTTCTTCTGTCTCCTCCTTGGCTCCTTCATCAGCTATTTGTTTTGCACACAGCAGTTTGGAGTCACGATGGCACATATTTTAGGTAGAACAGTCTTCCAGATGCCATGAGAGGACCACTTCAGTGTTAACACAGTTTACGCATTTCACAAACCCAGCTTGTGTGATTTTGTCTTGAGAGTTAACATTAAGTGTGGCTTACAAAATGGGGATGGGGTTGTTTAAAAATACAAATGTTTTACTTCAGTAGGTTCAGGCGGCAGAATAAATAAATAGAAAGTTGAAGTGAGGATCACTATATGTGTCTTTGGCTTGCTCTGAGTCTGTGCCACATTGATGCTACTTTTTTTTTTTTTTTTGGTGAGGAAGATTGGCCCTGAGCTAACATCTGTTGTCAATCTTCCTCTTTTTGCTTGAGGAAGATTGTTGCTGAGCTAACATCAGTGGTAATCTTCCTCTATTTTGTATGTGGACACTGCCATAGCACGGCTTGATGAGTGGTGTGTAGGTCCTCTGAACATGTCAACCCTGGGCCCCTGAAGTGCAGTATGTGAACTTAACCACTATGCCACCAGGCCAGCCCCAACACTGCATTCTTTTTGCCCAGCTCCTAGAAGGACATGGCTGGATCTTGTGGCATGGGCTTTATCAGTTGGAACATTACTGAGGAGACTGAGCAGACTGCTGTGTCTGTCACTTTATTGCATGAGAGATTCTTCATTGTTATTATGCTTTCCCTAAAAGGGGTTCCCATTTGCTCACTTGTTTACCTGTTCATCTGATCACACACACACATAAGCACCTTTGTCCATATGGCAGCACATGCACGTCTGCCACCTGTGAGGCACTGCATGAGCACCCACGATCACAAGACGAAGAACACACAGGGACCCCGCTCTCAGTGGGCTCACCGTATCCTGGGAAGAGAAGCACGTACAACCTGAGCTATTTGATGATGTCCAATCAGTCCAGCACGTGCTGGTGCCCTAATGAGATCAAGTCTCAATGTGGAATGGAAGTCAGCCAAGTAAAATAATGGAGAAAAGGTCTCCTAGGCAACAAAAAGCGTAAGTGGAGGCACATCATGAGAGACAGTATTGTGTGTTGGAGAATTATTAGTGGTCGGTATTGTTGGAGCTTAATTATGAAACAAGGAAGATGGGCTGGCTGTCGATAGGGGATGAATCTGGAGAAATACGTAGGTGGCTGGTCATGGAGGGCTGTGTGTACCTTCATGAGTGGCTTGGACATTATCCTGTAAGACAGAGGCTCCGATTCCTACCAGACACATCCCTGCCACTTACCATGACGTTTCATAATACTCCTTTTCCTGTCTGGAAATCTGTAGGTCCTATAACTTATCTGCAACCTTAATTTAGAAAGTCAGTATAATGCTTTTACTGTAATATAAAGAAAAGGCAAAAGAAAAAATAACTTACCATAAAATCACATCTATTTAATTATGTAATTGTTTGAATATAACCTCATTTAAAAGACATGATGAAACCGTGAGATGCTTAAATTAGTCATGGAATAATGGGAGGTGTGACAGTTTTAAATGCAGGCTGATATAGGTGTATCACATTGATGATTCAAACGCCACGAGAACACTGTGGTGAGGTGATTTTCTAAAATGTTAAATAACATTTGCTACCTATCGGAATAAAGCCAAGTGCAAGGCAGATGCTTTCCTGGACAAATCAGTGTATATTAAACTGTGCAACAAGTTCTTCATGTTTGTGGGCAAAATATCTCACATGTTGCAGAACATCTGGCACCTCTGGCTTCACTGCTGAAGGCCACGGCTTTCTGCCCCCATCATGGTGACAGCCGGAAAGCCACACGGAAATTTCCAAACGAGCAGTGCTACCTCTATTGAGAAGCGATGAGGAGTAAGGGTGTGAATCAGGAGACAGCTGTAATTGGATTTGGGTGTAGACAGATGATTCTAGAGTATTTTTGACTTGATTTTGAGCAGCACAAGATGGGAGGCCAGAAGACCTGTTCTCAGACTACTGCAACAATCCAGGTGAGATATTACGCAAACATGGAAAGAGGACAGTGATAGTAGGAAGGGAAAAGAGAAGAGAAGTTGGAGACACTTGATGAGGTAAGGTTGTAAGACACAGTGATTGACTATGTGGAAGGGGAAGGAGAAGAAATTCTCCAGCTTGAGTCCCATCCTCGCAGATGGGCCAGCTGGTTTTGGAAACTGGGAAACAAAACACCAGAGGAATAAATACAGAGGAAAGATAATGAAAATAGTTTTGGCTGACTTTGAGTGCCCATAGATAGCCAGGAGGAGATGGTCTGTTGTGTAGATCTCTCTGTGTGGGTGCGCATGTGTGCGGCTACATACACGTCTGAAATTCAGTGGACAAGTCAGGGTTGGAGATAAAGATTGAAGAGTCATCAGCATACAGTTGATAGCTAAAACCTTAAGAGTATTTCCCAGAAAGAGTGTGTGACACTGGATGAGCAGAAGATCAAGGGTGAAAAGTATTTTAATGTGTTTTAATCTTTACAAGATTCAAAATCATTTTAAATTTGTGAGCTCTCCAGAAATAAGATCTTATTGTACTCAATGAAAGTCATCCCAATCATTTGGATAACCAAAGGAGTGAGGAATCACATTTTTTCCACATTCACACCTTTATAAGAGACTATTTTTCATAAAGCAGTGCAGATGGATATTTCTGAAAACACGTGTCAAGTTTCAAGGGCCCAAGTCAGTTTAGAGATATTTGTTCACAAACTCTTACTGCAGTTGTAAGCATGCCAGTGATAAATATCACTATCCCCATTTTACAGTCGAAGATCTGGATGCCTGGGAAATGAAGCCCTTTGCACATTGCCTGGGAAGTATAATGCATTGCCAGTCACCTTTCCTGAGCTCCCATGGTGCTGGATTGAGCCTGGCATGCAGCTAATTCTGAGAGTGTTTTAGATAGAAGATAAGAGACAAGATATCCACTTCCCAGATCACACAAATGGCTTTTTTGCCAAGAGGTCCTCCTGCTATGGAGACATGCCCTGTCTGCATAAATCCGTTTGGAAATGTAGTGTCAAATTTCATTACCACGAAGACTCCCCCTCCCTTTAGGTTAATTCTTCAGGATCCGTATTAGCTAGAACGGAGCCTAAGGTTTGTGCTGCAAAGGCAGAGATTCACCTTGTCCAACACAATAATTTGAAACACAATGAAGACAATGGCACCCCTGGTGCATTGGACATCTTGAGCAGGTCACTTAAACGGCACTTCTCTACAACATAATTTAGACAACCACCACATCACACCTTGGTGAAACATTTTATTCTCTTGGTTCATTCTTTAGTTTTAAAATGAAGATTAACAATGATAAAAGAAGACTCGCTTTTGATTTTAAAGACAATATTCAAATCCAGTAACGTGTTTTCTGAATGCTTTACCCTTGTATTAAAATTTGCACTTACTAAACAAAAATCTTACACCTCACGCTTAACACTCTACTTCGCAGTATTAAAATTTAAACACAAATAAAAATCTCCAGGTGGTCACATAGAATGACAAAATTGAAGTAACTCAATTCAGTTTCTCAGTGTTTGCCATCACCGCGTTATTTTTTCAAACTTACTATTTCAATGCAGCGCTATGCACAGCAGGGGCAGAGAATACGTGAACTGAGTCCAAAGCGAGTTGTACGGTTCAGAGCTATTACTCTGATTCCACCAGCGTCCCAGAATGACTATATAATTTGGAATTCTCCAAATTTAACTCCCATGGAGACCACGATGGAAGAAGAGTAACAAAAGAGTTAATTTGTAGCTTACATATATGTTATTACTTAACTAGTAACCACAGCCACCATTTAGAAACCATTTAGAATTTAGTCTAACAAGATATCCCCCCAATCAGGAAGGCATGTTTTATCACTGGCCTTGTTTAGAATTGCTAGTTCATGGTGATAATAAAAAGCAGACAGACTGTAGTCATTTCAATTACTCCTTTCAAGTTCTCTACAATCCACGCCCTTGCCTCTTCTCCCAGTTCAATGCCCGCACCCATCAGATCACGTCCACTGGCCCCAGTCTTGGTATGCAACTGATAATGAAATAGCTTTAGTAAGTATTCTAATATCTGCTTTAATTACACCCAGTAATCCCAGATTTAAAAAAAAATCTAGATGAATCAATTTATAGTTCAACACTGTCTTGTAAGGTTGTTATGGACTGAACATTTATGTCTACCTCAAATTCCTTTGTTGAGACCCTACGCCCCAACGTGATGGTATGAGGAGGGGAGGCTCTCAGAGGTAACCAGGAATAGATGGCGTCATGAGAGTAGAGCCCTCATGAGTGGAATTAGTGCCTTACAACAGTCACAGAGAGCTTGCTTCCTCTCTCTGCCCTCGACCATGTGAGGATGCAATGAGATGGCAGAACTTGACCATGCTGGCACCCTGACTCAGACTTCCAGCATCCGGAAGTGCAGGGAATAGATTTCTATTGTGTATAAGCCACCCAGTCTACGGCATTTTGTTATGGCAGCCTGAACAAAGACAGCAGTGTTTTGTTTTGTTTTGTTCTTTTAAATAGAAGCTGCAGCTCAAGCTTAACTATTGTGGGGTGAATGGGCCAGTAGAATAGTGATGCATGCCTTCTGACAATAGGGTGTTTAAAATAAGACTTAATGTGGCCTGCGAAACTCGATTTAGCCTTGTATTCCAGGCAATAATAGAGGGTCTAAAGTAATGAGCTTATCAAGGCTTATGGAGAATAATAGACACCATGGGGAATTTGAAACTACCCCCAGCTACGAGGAAATCACGTAATTCCATCTTCCTCATAAGTGCTCTACATGCTAACATCTAGCATTTTGCCCAAGGCCTAATCATGGCTAAATGAAATCAAGGAGACTCCCTTACTACCTCATCAAAAAGAAATTTGGGCATTTGCATAAGCAAGGTTAAAACTCAGGCATTATTACACTCCATAGTCATAAATGTCAGCCCTTGCTTGATTTGCCACGTCCTTATCAGAGCCGCTGACTGAATAATAGCCCTTTGGTGCTCTGCTGGGGGGGTTTTCATATCCCTCTCTTTGGTAGCACAGTGTCTTCTTCACAGATGACTCTTAGCTAATGTGCAGTCACCACCTGGCATCTGGAAATAGCAGCAATGTTCTGAAGCAGGCCTGTCCCTGTTGGCAGATAAGAAAGACAAGTGGTGAGCTCCAAGATGACCACAAAGGTCCTCAACCATCTCTCGTCTGTTAAACACACCGCATCAGAGAGGCACTCACGGAGCGACCTTGCTTGAATGTTTGTCTAGTTTTAAGCTACTGAATTTTCCTAAATGTTTGCTCTTCTTTAATTTTTCAAATATTGACACGTAAGGAGAATGTTCTAAATACTGCAGGTATTTATCTGCTGTGTATGCAAACACATTATTTACCTCTCTCAGAGTTTTAGGATGACTTTTCCTGGTTTGGAAGAAAAACAAATAAAAACTGGGGAGGTCTTTAATGAAGAATGTCCCCTCAGAGCAGTTTCTCAGAATGTCACAGAGCTGGACAGTTAGGTGAGAGAGGACCCCAGCTTGCTTGCCCCTCATAGAGTCAAACCGTTGCACACCACATCGTTGAAATTAGAGGTCTTCTCTCACTCTGAAGGCTACACTTGACCTGAAGAGTTTCTTAGAATTTGTACGTCTACACAGTGGGGAATTTCCCCCTGCAGTCCTCGCTGATCCCTCTCTGCTTCAAGTGTTTCTCCTGCTCTAATTAAATCGAAGTTAACAAGTTTGAGACCATGATGTACAGCAGCTGTTCAGCCAGAAACACAAAGAGAGACAAAGGGCATTCAGAACGGTTACATTAAGCGAATTTCTACTTCAGAGAAGAAAGTATTGACTCTATTTCTGTTCTGCTAGTAGTAGAGCTAATCAGCTGCGGTGGGAACCAAGTTTGACATTTCCACCTCTTAGGAAATTGCGAGAAATTAACAAGGGGGATTCGTGTGCAGACATTTGCTCCAGACATCACCCTCAGCTCACTGCTACGTACACTGGCATCAGTGGGGCCCACACACGATCCTGAGGGGTAGCCAGGTCACCACGGCTGGCAGTTCCCTACTATGTCTGGTTACATTTTTCATTACTAGTCTCTGCATTTATATCATCCTGAGAGCATTTATAAGTGATGTCCTGTGCAAGCAAAGTAAGCCTTACTTTATTAACAGAAAATTAGGCTCAGATTTGTGGAATGATTTACTCAAGTCTTTCACAGGGCACAGGTCGAAGATGTTATCTCCACAAGGCAAAGGGCCAAGCTCTGAGTCAGGCAGTTTGGCTCAGTCTTAACTCCACCCCTTAAAAGACCTCAGGCAAATTAGGTAACCACTCTGCGCTTCAGTCCCTGTTTGTAAAATAAAGTCACTGAGAAGATCAAATGAGATAATACATGCACAGAGTTGACCACCGTGCCCAGCACATGGTAGGCTTTCAGTTTTAACGAATACCGTGACTGTTCCCAGGACAAAATGGGAGATTGAGGAACTAAGAGTAACTGACGTTTTGAAGCCACTACTTTGAGACAGTTAATTTGATGCAAGGGACTCTGTCATTTGGATATAGAGCCATTTTGAGTTTAACTAAATACAAAAACGATTTTAGCTTTTTTATTATAGTTTATGGTGGTAAGAATGCTTAGCATGAGATCTACCCTCTTCACAGATTTTTAAGTGCACCACACAGCGCTGTTAACTATAGGCTCAGTGATGCACAGCGGATCTCTTGAATTTATTAATCTCGCACCACAGAAACTTTATGCCTACTGAACAACTCTCCATTCCCCCCTCACCCAAGCCCCTGGCAACCACCATTCTACTCTCTGTTTCTATGAGTTTGACTATTTTAGATAATGTACCCATTAATGCGGGAAACCCGCGCAGCCATACCTGACCGCCATTACCAGCCGCACTCCTGGATTGAAGCTGGGCTGGGATCAGGATGGGGAGGATCAGAGGCGGAGGCTGAGGGATGCCAGTTGTGCATGTTTCTTGGGATTAAAAATTTATTCTACATTTTGATGTGATCCTTTCATAAAAGTTATGTCAAAGTGGAAGTTTCAGTATATTCCTATTGCATGTCATGAAATGTTTCCAAGTCATTCTAAAGCTACTTGAATTACCTCAAAGTTTCCACCTGAACTAGTGGTGGAGAACTGCCTCAAAGGGGCAGGTACACTATTCAGTTTGGAAGAATTGGCCTAGATCCTTATTTTCTTCTGAAGCCCTATTCCGATTTTCTGTGATCACAACAACATTCTACGATCTAAAACTCAGGCACAAAGATAGTGAATATCCCTGCCAACAATTAATACTTCCTTAAAACAGGCATCCCTCTCTGTCTGAATCCTTACTTTTATCTCGGTAATGCTCTCTTCTCGTATTTGTCTGTTGAAATCCTTCCCTTTCTTTGTTCTAGACCCATCTCAAATTCTGATATGCGACTCAAGAGAAAAATTTTAAATTAAGGAGCTTAGAGTAAATCTTGTAAGCCATTCTGTCCCAAACAGTATTCCTCTGAACACTAGTAGGTATATTTGAAAAGTGGATTTGATGGTCAAATAAAGTTTAGGAAACATTGAGCCTTATTTCTTCCTTCCAGGAGACTGCCAGCGCTCATCCTCACGTTAAAGACTTTAAGGGTCTGGGGCTGGCCTGGTGGTGCAGTGGTTAAGTCTGCTTCTCGGCGGCCCAGGGTTTGCTGGTTCAGATCCCAGGTGCGGACATGGCACCGCTTGGCACACCATGCTGTGGTAGGCGTCCCACATATAAAGTAGAGGAAGATGGGCATAGATGTTAGTTCAGGGCCAGTCTTCCTCAGCAAAAAGAGGAGGATTGGCAGTAGTTAGCTCAGGGCTAATCTTCCTAAAAAAAAAAAAACGAAAAAGACTCTAAATGTCTGTAACCAAGACCTATGTTTGTTATGGTGGTCTTCTAAAGTATGTGATGATGGAAATTACCATTCCTTTCTGTTTCATTAAATATCTCCTGGCTTGGTTTTCCACACTCAGGACAGTTTTTGAAAGCTCTTCCTAAGGGTGTAGGGAAGAGCCAACAGTATTAAGTGAGGGAATCACCTCATCAACTATGTTTTCACTGCGATGACAGTAGGGTGGGGTGGGGGAGCTTCACCTCCATCTTGGGTAGTGAAGAAGCAACTGCTAGTCCAGAGAATAGATGATAAGGACACGCGACAGGGCAGTGTCAGTGGGTGTAAACAGAGGAGAACAAACAGAAACCAACACTGTGGAGGTGGAATGTCCTCAGGTTGGCACTGAGTGGATGGACTACAGCCGAGTTTAAAGTTTCAAGAACAGTTGTTTGGGGAGAAGGGAGTGCCATTTCTTGATTGAAGAGAGGTCAGGATGATTTCTGTTTCGGCAGGCTGAATTTCAGGTATCAAAAAAAACCCCCACATAAATTAAGATATTTAGGGGATAATTGGAAATGCAGGGCAGAGTTTAGAAGAGAGGTCTAATCTGGGAAAACAAAGGTTGGGAGGTTAGTTCATAAAATACTAATTAAAGCAGATCACCAGCTATGACCATTGGGTTTGTGTTAAAAGGAGGTCCAAATTTCCCTTTTTAAAAAATTCTAATTGTTTGTGGTTAAACATGTTTGTCTATAATTTTTAGAACTTTTTGGTTTAATCACACTTCTACCATAGAAGTCCTTTTTTTTTTTTTTTTTTTTAAATAGTCACTTTTATCCCTATTTTTCCCATCCAGCTTTTTTCTGGGCTGTCAAAAGCACAAGCTGCAGTGGTCATGATAAGAAGATGATGGGTGAAATGCCAGTCCTAATTAGAGACTTGATTGCTCTGTAATAAAAAAGCTTCTATTTGCTTTGGACGGTTCTGGGTTGTCAGGTAGAATGAATCAAATATGTCTACACTTTCATTTCGAAATGTGAAAAATGTGAATGTGCATTATTTATATTGTATTTCATGGCTATAATTAATTATGTGTCTGTGGAAATGATGTCCCCAAAGACAGTCGATTTTATGTTCAATCTGTACATGCATTTGTAAAACTGAACTAATTTGTTCTCATTAAAATTTTTAAGGGTTTATTTCAGCTAAACTTGGGAGGTCTTTTTGGGTATAAAACTCACAAAATACAAAGCAAAATCCAATTTTGGTTTTTACTAGTGAGTGAACTATTCAATGCCTGAAGCATTGTACTAGATATTATTATAGGGAATATGGTTGGGCTATAAAAATAAAGAGAAGGCATATTTCCTTCCCAGAAAGTGCTTTTAAACTTATTTGGAAGACTAGAGTATAAAACAAATGAATGTAATGCAATCTGAACTTCTATTGCTGAGTAAAAGAACATTATGTTTAGTCGATGAAATAGTAAGCCTGTATGAAGAGTTGACCAATTTTTCTTATTAACCTATAGAGATTTGGAAGGTTTTTGCATGTTTTTGGAAATTGCCCATTGTTTTTTCATTTTTATTTTCACTATTTGCTAAATATACTATCTACTGATAATAGGTTGCAAAGGTTTTGTCTCAAGTGCTATAAATAAAGTGTTTTTTTCCTCATTAATTTCGACACTAAACTGGTTTATTTTCAAACAGACCCACAATTGAATTGTGATATTGAGGATAATTCATTTATTCCAAGTTCACTATAATTAAATCTATTCATTGTTTTAAGACATAATTGCAGTCAGTAAAGCAACATTTACCAAAAAAAATTTTTCTCATTTTCATTTATTCATATGATAATAAATCCGTATGTCCTCCTAGTCATGCTATTATTAATAGTCTATGTGATATATTAGGTAGTTCACAGATATATTAGTTAATTTCATTTTTTAAAAATCACATTATTATTAATATTCATCAATGAAAGGTCAAAGAACATTTATAATATTTATGAAGTAAATAGGTTGATTTCCATAGGTTATGAGTGTTCCACTTCTTTGTCAATATTCTTTTGTTGATTTTCAACATGATGATGATGGTAAAACCAGCTGATTCCTCTGTTTTATTTTATCCAATTTCAGAGATCACTACCCTCACCAAGATGAAGCAATTATTTCTCTCTTCATTTGGTGTTTTCAGAGACCATTAAGCTTATTTTGTCCACATTGGGAAAAAAAGTAATTTTCTATTCAAGGTATTTCTAATTCTCAGTGACTCATTTTTCATTAGCATCAATCCGCTTCCCCTAGAAGTGAGCCTTTTCAGCAGGCCCAGCTATGGCTAGGACATGGTCAAGAATTTGGAAGTAAGAAAAGTCAAGGATCTCTGAGGTGTAAATGATCGTCACAAAGCCTCTACCATTAATCCTATTGGCGATATTGAATTACTCTCAGGTTTAGGCTGGAGGAGGGTGGACGATTAGAAGCAGGGAGGGAATTGCAATTTGAACTAACAGTAACTGGGGGGGGACAGAACTGGTTGCATTGTGGGCCTAGACCAAGAAAGGCTGAAACCATTGTCCTCAGAGTCGGGTACATAGAGACGGGCAGTAGAGCCAGGCAGGGGCCTTGGGAACACCATTGGCGAAGGAGCGAGAACCTTCTAAGAACCTGCAGAGGAGACCAGGAGTAGACACTAGGTAGGAGGAAACCAGGAACCAAGGAAGTAAGAACATTTCAGAAAGACGTTGATAGCAATACAGCAGAGGGGTGTTGCAAGATAAAAATGTGCCTTGAATGTTATAATGAGGACATCAGTGCTAATTGCTGCCAGAGCTATCACAGTGGTACGATGAGGGTGAATGTCAGATCCAAAAAAGGAGAAAAAGAGGATTGGAGAGAGCAAGTCTAGTCCGATCTCTCATGAAAATTGGTCGAGTTGTGTTTACGGGCTCTTGGCATATACTAGATACTAAATGATTGGAAGTTATGAAAATGGTTATTATCATTAGTAGTGTATGGCTCTGTGTACAACAAGAATTTACTTTATTCTGGATTTTCTCTTTTGTCACTTAGAGATACACTATGATATTAAAAGTCACTAAAAATCGGGACTCTTTTTCTCTCTCTCTGAGGAATTGTCCTAGACGTCCTTCAACAGGTGACTGTTAGACTGTGTTACGTATGGATCATGATCACTATTCAGCAATGAAAAGGAATTAACTTTAGATATTTACAACAACCTGGATGAATCTCCAGGTAATCATGCTGAATAAAAAAAAATCCAATCCCAAAATGTTGCATACTGTATAATTCTGCTTAAATAACATTCTTAAGATGACAAAATTTTAGAAATGGTGGTAAAATTAGTGGTTGCCAGGGATTAGAGTGAGGGTGGCTGGTAGGTATGGTGATAAAAAGATGACAGGAGAGATCCTTGCGGTGATGGAATGTTCCATACCTTGATTGTGGTGGTGGATACAGGAACCTACACAGGGGCTAAAATCGAATAGAACTAAACCCACACAGACACAACGACTATAGTAAAACTGGGGACATCCGAATAAGTTTGGTTAATTTTATCCATGCAAATATGTTGGTTAGGATATTAGACGTTAGTTTTTTACAAAATGTTAATATTGGGGGAACCTGGGTAAAATGTACAGAGAATCTCTTTTGTATGATTTCTTAGAACTGCATGTAAATCTACAATGACTTCAATAAAATTTTCAATTAAAAAAAGTTAATTTCTCCTCAATCACCTGCATACATAGAGAGGCCTTCTTGTTTGTTCTCCACCAAACTCTGAGCATATGCTACACGGAGAGCAGCAGTCACAGGGGCAGCTCCCTGCCTTGCTGTGCTCCCTCCGAATGCAGAAGAGGGGCCTTGCCCCTCACAAACAGTAACTGCATACGGTCAATTCTCTCCACTGTTGTGAAATCCAGAGGTTTTAAATTCTTTATAATTTTTTAAAATGTGGGTTTATCTCTGGATTCAAACCAGCATAGTATCACTACTCTCTGGAGACTGTGTTTGAAGTAATCTCTAACCTGAATCACTCCTGCAGCCACAGCACAACTGAATTTGGCTTGGCAAGCCTGGGTTTCCACGTCCTGATTTTTCTCGGGGTAATGCTGAGCACGCCTGCCAGCTCTCTTGTGCGAGGCTGGCAAGTAACTTGGGTTTTCTTACCTTTTCTGATGCCCTCGCAAATCCTGCACGTCTGTAATCGAGCGTGGCTACAACTTCTTGCCATGTCCCTGTTTTAACCCTCAGCTTTCATTTTCATTGTGTTTAGTTTCTTGACCATTGTATAGGTCAGAGAGAATGACTTTCAATTTTTCTCTTCCACCCATCTTGGCTACTTCCTTGCCCTGGTTATCCCTTATATTTCCAATACATCTTTTTAATTTCAGAGGGCCCTCAGGTACAATGTGTTGCTTAAGTCTTTGTAAACCTTGTCAGGTAGATATTTTTATCCTTCACTTACAAGTATGAAATGGAAATTCTGGGTAATTTTCTAAGCTAGTAGGCGAGAGCATGATTTGAATTCCTGCTATTCTGATTCTAAATTGAGTGTCCTTCCCGTGACAATCACGATTGCTGGCTGACTGACTCATTTTACCTCCGTGAATAGGTGGGAGGAAGCTCTTAGGGCCTCCCATGCGGCCCCCAGTCCCACTCAAGCCCTTCATTATAAACAGCATAATCGGAGGGTTAAAAGACTGCATTGAAAAGCACAAGTTCTCTTAAGTTTTACTTCCTTATTGGCAAACGGATTTTCAAAAACATTACTGAAAGTAATATTTTAAGATCATACTTCCTGAGTTACTGAGAAATAGGGTAATTAGTTCTGAAAAAGTGCTTACTCCATGGTGAGACAAGAATGTCTTCCAAATGCGGGAGAAGGATGACTAAATACCTATTCACTGAATGGATGAACAAATGAATGAACACACGGGGACTGTAATTTTGTGATGGAGAATGCAGCATTAAGTAGTTTTAAAACAAATTCGCTTAAAGGTAAGGTTGAGAAAAACAAATTATGCTACCTGCCATGAATCCTGTGTATTCAAAGACAATTTTCTTCCTTTGTTAAATCTTTTAACATTTTCCATCTTTGTTGTAGATACGTTTATTTTCTTTCCTGGCGCTTGACACATCTCTGCCGGTAATTGTCATTCTAGGGAAGGAAGGCCGATTGTCTTCCCCTTTGTGGAACAGCTAAATCAGCCACCCAGGCATGTTTTAAAAACTCACGCTGCTGAAAATTTCTCTCTGCTTCCCCTCAATTACCAGTGTCTTAGATAGGACAGGTGTAAATGAAAAGATCGTGAACAGTCTGAAGAAGCACAGTACTACTGTGTTTTCGTGGTCGTGTTTCAAGTGTAAGGTGAACTATGTTCTTTGTCCTTTCACGTCTTGGGGGTGTATCAGACAGGGCTCCCCACGAGCACTAGCCTTGAAGTTGGAGTATCCAGTGGAGGGTTGGGTTCCAGCCCTGGTCACTGGGGAGACAAGAGCTGGGGAATCTGTAGAAATGGGAACAATAATAGTAATTCACAGGGCTTTTGTTACCTGGGTTAAACAAAATAGAAGATATGAATGCTTACAGTCCAGAATTTGATTTATAGTAACCATTTAAAGCTATAGCTTTGTGGGGGCCTGGAATTGGCCACCCCGAGATATGTCTCTTTGGCATGATTATTTGGGGCTGGGTACTTTGCAGACTGGAAAGCCACTGAAAACTAGAATTTACTTACCCTTTGTAAGAGACATTTACATTGTAAAGGAAATCTCTATCTGTAAAGATATCTCCCTCTCTACCAGGAAGAAGGGGGGATGACCTTATCTCTAGAAACTCTTAATCAATGGGGAAGGCAAGGACTTAAATCTGCATTTGTTTATTGTGCTTGTCTGGTAACCTCCCGTAACTGACTCCCTCCACCCCCAACATCCTCCTGTGTCTTTAGCTGGATATGATATTTAAGGTGGGGGCTTCAGCCCTTTTGGCGAGTTGCTCAGCTTGCCTGAACCTCCCATGTATATGTGTTATAAAGCTTTGTTTAATTTTCTCCTGCTATCCTGTCTCATGTGAATTTAATTCGTTCTCTGGCCAGATGAACCCAGAGAGGGTAGAGGAAATGTCTTCCTCCCCTACAGCTTCTTCTAGTGTCTATGTACAATTTAAAAATTAGATTATGTATAAAGAATAAATAGCAATTATATAACTAGCATCCATATATCTACCCCCAATTAAGAAAAATTATTACCTTTACCCTTATTTCTAATATATGGAGTCCATCTCCCTCCCTCCTACTCAGAGGTAACTATTTTCCTGAACATGGTATTTATCAAGATCTTGTCTTTGTTGATATGTTACTACATACACAGGGAGACAATATGTTTTTAGTTTTATTTTTATTGAATTTTACATAAATGGAATTATATTTCATACATTCTACAATTTGAGTTTTTAGAAGATAATTGCAATGGAAAAAAACCCCGGAAAAATCATAGTGACCTTAGGGAGTTCCAGCATGGAGGGGGTGAGGGGTAGGCTGACATTTTACATAGGAGGGTCAGAGTGACTCTTACTGAAATCGTCATAAAGCCACAGTGGTTGATAAAACAATGTGTCAACCTGGCATAGGTGCTGGGATAGAAGAGCCTGTCAAGTTTCATCCAAAATTCTGTTTGAGATTTCTAGGGGTTTTCTTTGAATTTCTATGAAAAATCGACAAGCTTTTATAAAGTGTTTATAAAGTTGACATTTTCATGATATTGAGTCTTGAAATTCATTAGTTGGATATAATTCTCCTTTTAATTTGTTGTTCTTTAATATATTTCATCAACGTTTCATAATTTTCTCAAAATTCATGTATATTTTTTAAGATCTTTTTTATGTAATTAATAACGTGGGTGTTCATTTTAATTGATATCATTTTAACTACATTTTCCTAACTCTTACTTCTGTACAGATTTCATATTGTGACTTTGATTCCAACTTACAGCTTCACTGTTATTAATTCTAACAATCTATATATGTAAATAGTGATAATTTTTATTTTTCCTTCACATATTTATATTTTTATTTTTTTTTCTTGCCTCACTACACTGGCAAGATCCTTCAGGACAAGGTCACACAGAACTGCTATTTTCAGAAGAGATTCTTGACTTGCTCCTGATCATAATTATTTAATCAAGCATGAAAATTGCTGTATATTTTGTGGAGGATCATCACCTTAAGAGAGTCATTTTTTTCTTTTCCAGTTTTCCGTAAATTTTTATGATGAATGGCTATTGAATTTTCTTATAATAGTTTTTCTCTCTCTAATGAGCTGATCATGGGGTTTAACTCCTTTTACCTGTTCATGTGATAGAAGGCATTAATTGGTCTATTAATTTTTCTTTTACAACTTTCCTGCTGTTTTATCCTTTTGATACATTGTTGTTCTTGGTTTATGATATCATTTCAGGCTTTGGATCAATGTTCACAAGCAAAGCTGGCCTGCCATTTTTCCTTCGTGCACTGAATATGTCACTCTCAGTATTCTAAGCTTACACTGAATGCATTTGTGGAGTTTCTTTTTCTATTTAGAACCCTGAAATGGTTTATGCAAGACACGCTTGATCCTTGACTATTTGATAGAACTTTCTCTAAACTGGGTCTGTGTTTTCTTTGAGGAAAGAGTTTGCCTACTGATAAAGATTCAGCAGAGACTGTGGAACTGTGTGGTTCTTCCTACGCTTCTTGGGTCTTTATTTTTTATCTCTCTACTCTGTGCCAAGGTTCAACACAGACCATTGTTCTCCACTATCCCTTTCAGACCTTGGGTTCACTTGCAGGGAGGTCTTCCATTGTACCCCCACATTTGGGCAAGCCTTGGCTTGTCTCCTGACCACACAACCCACAGGCCTACAAACTCAAAGCTGAAATGTATCCAGCTCAGTAAATGTCATCAATGGAAAACTTGATTTCCCTGCTGTGCCTTCCTCTCTGAAGTCATACTTTCCCTTTATTTGGGGGTTCCGACTATTCCTTAATTTCTTGACAGAAAGTTAATGGTATTTAAATAGTTTTTTCTGTTTTATCCAGGGCCTTTAATTGTTTTTAGCCAAAGGATGGTCAATGTATCTAGACATCCATACCACCAGAAATAAAGACTTCTTTCTTTCTTAAGTGTATGATTTATTAAATTCTTAAGGTGCTTTAGGACTGCATCTCTATGTTTTATTTCCTCAATAATTTCTTTTTTTCTGGACAATACCTTAGCAATTTCTAATATGGTCTGTACATGTTTACGGTTTATATCCTTGTATTTTTGATGCATTTAGAGCAATGACATTAATTAACAAAGTATTTATTGTGTTTTTTCTTCATGGTGGGCACTGTGGTAGATGCTGGAGGTAATATGAAGAGAAGGAGGGGCATAAAATGTGCAGTGAAGTAGGGATGGCCGCCTTGAGCAGAAGTGAGCCCATGTAGGAGGCTACAGGCTGTGGTGGGGAATGTTCCAGACAGATTATTTCATGTCCATGGAAAGAAATGACTTAAAGTGGAATGTTTAAATATATAGCCCTGTTAGCCTGGTCACATGCAACATATTTCAGTCAATTAGATTAAATCCTTTTATTTCAAAGCATTTCATTATTCTTATTTTAGAGTAAATCTTTAAGTGCATTTTCAGCCATGTTTTCATTTCACATCAGCTCAACCTAATTGCCACAAGCATAATCTGAAATAATTTCAGGTATGTGGACATTTAAAAAAAAGTTCCCATTTGACATTTGATTCTGTTGCACATAACTTGGTTACAGGCAGACATGAAGGAGGCAGCCATGGTAGAGAGAAATTAGCGAGAAACCCTGGGTGAGATGGTCTCGGATTCGACGCTCACTCGCTCTCTCGACTAGTTGAATTTCCACGGACAGGATACAACCTTCTCTGAGCCTCAGTTTCCTCATTTATTGAATGAGGGCAGCAGGGAATTTCCTCCTACATTTTTGATTAGAATAAAAATTATGAAAATGTGATGCTAAATGATGCTTTTAAATTTGGAATCAATTCCTTTCAGTCTCCTGCTTAAAATTCTTCAATGTCTTGTCATTTTACTTGGAATAAAATCTGATGCCCTTCCTAGTGACCTGCATAATCTGGTTACTTCCAGCCCCTTCAGTGTAATTTCTTGAGCCCTGCCCCTTCCCCAGGCCTCCACTGTTCATCCCGGCCACAGCCAGCTCTTTCCACAGTTCCCTTGGGTTCTCACATCAGCCCTGATGCTGCGTCCAGTCTTTACACTTTTTCTTCTTTCTGCCTGCACGCATTCTCCTCACTCCTTTTCTTCCTTCAGGTCACCACCCAGATACTGCCTCTAGGGGGTCCCTGACTGTGCTCTGAAGGAGTCTCTCCCTCCCAGGAGGCATGGACTCACAGCCTTCCAGGCCCACTTTCCAGCCTGTGACTGTACTGTCCACAGAGTTCCTCACCTGGCTAGCTCCTAGCTGACTCCCGCTAGGATGGAAACCCCTGAGTGTGAGGATTTTGTCTGTCTTGGCTACTGCTGTCGAATTTCCAACAGTCCACGGCAGCTGCAAGGCATTCAAACAAATGACTAAGCATTGGCTATGAATGTGTATCTAAAACTCTGAAGTATTATTCAAATGCACGGCATTTTGATTAAATTTCTTATAGTTTATTTTTTATATAGCCGAATATTGCCAGGAAAGTCAAATTATATCGTCATTCAGATGCAGGGTTTGATGTTCTCAGCGGCAGAGACCCGACAGTTCCGAGGCATTAGGTCGACAGCACTGCCAGGGACAGCCTTGCTTGCCCTGCACCACGCTGCTCAAAAACCAGCCCCGGCTTTGACGGGTGAGCATTTCCAGCTGCTGTTTTTAACATATTTTCTAAATAAGGACAGTTTACCCATCAGTGGCTTCATGTTCTTTTGGAATCCGAAATTCAAAACTGCATTTTAGGAATTGATATTGAGACAACGTCTGTGTGACAGCAAACACATCAAATTCCAACTCTGTCAGGCAGAGGCCCGGGGACCGCTAAGGAACACTCTCCCAGAGGTAAACCTCTTCTTGGTGTAATGTCAGTAGTAGATGCTTTACTAACACATTGAAGTTACAAAGCACTTTTCATGGACAGTAGGAATTCTGTTTAGTACTACCCACTGCATTTTATGTCACAATTATACTCAGGCACATTTCTGACATATAATAAACATCATAGAACCAAACAACCATATGACCTTGACCATTTACAGTTGCCCAGAAATGGAGAGTTTGTCATTCATTTTTCTAGAATATTCCTTATGCTGTTCAATTATATACTGTCCTTGTTAGGATTTTTGAAGCAAGATGGCACATTAATTAATCATATGTGCTCTAGATTCAGATGACCTGGATTTGAACCATCACTCGTTCTATTACTAGCTGTGTGACCTTGGTCAAGTTACTCAACTCTGTAACTCGGTTTTCACGTCTATAAATGGGAATAAAGTCACAATAATAGTATAAACCTCAGAGGTATTAATAAATATAATGGGCTTAGAGTGTTGCCTACATATTGAAATAAGTGGTACCTATTATTATTTTTCAACATATGCATCTTTCACAGTCCTATAGAATTGTGTGCATTAACATCAAGCTCAAAGCACAAAAACAGCAATTTATGTAACTTACACTGTGAGACTTTAGAAACAAAACTGTAGTATAAACATTATATAATATATATTCTGAGTTTCATTTATTCGACTACCTTAGGCCATGCACTCACCCCAGCTCAGTGACAGGTCCTGACATTCTGTGTGTAGTAAATCATGGGTTCACTAGGCTTTGATAAAGTGTCGGTGCTTGACGAGTGCCTGAGGCTTCAAGAGCAGTTCTGACGAAGCCTGGCATGGTGGATGGATTTTATACCATGGCAAAGTCAGGGCATGCTGTCCTCAGCCTGCCAGCCTGGGACTGCTGTAACTGACATCGGCTCTGTTCTCACAGCCCCAGGGTGTGCACCGAGCTGGGCTCTGGATTCTGTGGTCAGTCTTGAAGGGTGCTGTGGTGGATCAGTTAGGGGCTTAACCAATACCGACATTACCATCTCGTGTTGTCAGTGGTCCTGAAACAGGGCGGGGTCAGAGTCAGGGCAGCAGTTCAGCAACGTTGCTAAGGACTCAGGTGTTTTTTGGTCTTTCTGTCTCTGGCACATTAACACATCAGTGTCTGGTCTGGTTGCAAGAGAGATGCAACATTCCAGGTGCCACGTGCAGACAGGATGACATCCCGTGAAGAATAGTCATTTTCTTCCTTTTGATACTTCTTATAAATAAGGACAAATGTCTCCCGTAGCCACCTTAGGACGTTTCAGGTAGGATTGGGCCACATACCCACGCCCTTGCTGGAAGAGGGGTTGGAAGGGAGACTCTCTGGCATGTTTGGTCTCTGAGGTTGGAGGCAGGCACTGTTGGAGAGGAGAGGGGCATAAACAGTGAAGAGCGTCTATCCCATGAGTGTCAGGCACTGTTTCTTTCTGGAAATATACTTAAGAACAAAATGTAATATGCTGTCAAAGAGCTTACGGGCCAGGGGAAGAGACACATCAATAAACAGGAAATTGCATCCAGGGAGATAAATGAGACCAACGGTAGAGGCCGAGGGAGCTGCAAAAACATTTACGAAGGGCACCTGCCCAGTTCTGGGTGCACGCTGGCAGAGGAGGCTTCCCAGAGAAGGTAACTTCTAAGTTGAAACCCAAGGAGCACGTAGTTCTTAGCCAAATGGAGGAAAATAGCGTGATACGAGGTTTAACTGGGGAAAGTCTCCAAATATAAAAAGGCCACAAGTCGTGGGGACGAGGCTGCTACAATGCGAGGCTACACTTCGGTTCCGCTGGAGATCAGTAGCGCGTGGACGGGGTAGGAGGAGGCTGCGTCGGGAGTGGGAGGGAGGAGCAGCACGCATGCTCTCTCCAAACGCCTTTCTGTTTCGTATATCACACTTCCGGTCAACAGGCTAACTACCACCACCAGCAGTATCTGTATGTGGCACGCAGATATGCTTTTTCTCAAGTCATCAATGAGCATGTGCAGCAGCCATAAGTGTACCAATGTTACTGGATTTTTACGAGGATAGTTTTTTGTTCTTTTACGTAACAAACATTCACTAACACCCACCATGTGCAAACAAGAGGAAGAAGGAGGAAACTAAGAGGTGCAAACCATGAGGGCTCCAGGCTGAGAAGATCAGTTACTGCACAAACATGTGGAGCACAGCGTGAAAAATACAAAAACAAAGGCGGGACAGAGTATCCTCTACCACTGAGCTCACTGGTCATAGTGGGGAAACACAAGTATGTATGTATTTGCCCAATTAAAATGCAAACATTTGACTTTAGAAAGCTTCATGCTCCCTACATTATAGGTATAAAATTTCCATGTCATTGCAAACTCTATGAAAAAGGATGTCAAACTATTTTTAAACTGCTCAGCAGCCTTGTAATGGAGTTTTTCTCTAAATCTGTTGACAAATTTATCAACCTTGACTTGCGTTACTCCAGATATTTCAAATCCTTTTTGACAATGCTTTACGCCTGAGTCTCTAAGTGTAGAAATTTCCAGTTGTTTCTCGCAACTACACACATTTTATCACCTTTCTTCAACTCTCAAACTTTACTTCATTAATGTATATGGATAATGTTCAGTTCCGTCACATCTTATTAAGAACTAATGAAGCTCTTCTAGACTTCATTTTAGGACTCAGTGGTTGTCTAGATTTCCTTGTATCAGCATTCACTTTTGTCATCACAAGCTGTGGTAATTTCTCCTTTTCACATCAGCCAATTTTGTGACTAACGATTGCCTTCAGGCTTCCTCCCTCCCCAGGAATCTGCTCCCGACCTTGCAGACACTCTCTTCTGTGCACTTCCAGTCATTGTTTCCCAGTTCCAGGTACCTCAAGGTCAGTAAACACAATATGCAAATTTCATCTTCCCCTTGTCAGGAGTGTAAACAAGCCTGTGAATGCACGTTGTTGTCAAACACGTTTTCTCTTGTTCTTTTTTTATTTTTTGTTCTTTGCAATTGCTATTTTAAGAACACAGTATACCTCCTGTAGGGAATAAATTCAATACGATGAGCATAATTAAGCACATTTTCAGAGTTCTAGGGTTTTAAATTCTGTGTCAGAACATTGATTTGCTGTCTAATAAAAGGAAGTAATGACGATGATGGTATTAATAGCAGCACCACCACAACACTGATTGCAAAGCGCATGGGGAAAAATGACAAGCCTGTGAACACAGAGTTAATGGATTTCAGGTGCTAACCAACTTTTTATCTTCCTTTTCCTTTCATGTAGACACTAACTCTTACGTAACAATTATTTACTAAAAGTGATGCCCTTCTCTTAGGGAAAAGGAGGTATAACATTTTTGTAAAATATCCTAATTCTAATGATAATTTTTCTTTTCCTATTAACCTCTCAACATTAAATTGCAGTAGAAGCTTGCTGTTAATTGACCTGTATTTCAAAATTGTTCTTAATAGGAGTATATAATTCAGAAGTGTTTATGTACTTTGCAAAAATGAACTGTAAGTCAACTAAGATATTTAAGACCAGGGAAAAAGAAGTATTCTTTTACAGCGCTGCCAGAGTGAGTCATAGACTTATTCACCTGCCATGTTTACTTCATGAAAGAATCAACACCATTTCAGCATGTTCTTTCATGTTAAAAAGTTTGTAAACCAAGGGCTAAAAATCAGTCCTAATATATCTGCATCATTAATATGTTTAAAAAATTCCTATAGAATAGTAAATCCTATTAATTTCTCCATGACATTGATTTCATAACTTTATTTGCAACCTAGTCTTATCTAAGTGCATTTGTTATTATTGTTAAATGAATACCATTAAGAAACTTCATATTGCCTCAAATAGGTAGAGAGATTTTTAGAAAGTATTCTGAAGTCTTAGTTCACAAAGCTCAAATGGTTCAATATAAGCAATTAGTGTGAATCCTAATTAAATACTGTGAAACTAATCCTCTTCAACAACAGTCTATTAACTATAGTTACACGAAGGGAAAGGAGGTTAGCCTTGATTGTTCTAGCCTGTGTACCATCACACTTGAACTTGACCAGTAGCCTTGATAATAAATCTTTCAGAAAGCGCTGTGCTTGTGGGTAATGGAAAGCCATTAAGGTGTCGAGGAAAACATTCAATTTTCCAGACATTCCTACATATTCATGATAGATTTAGTGAAATCTGTTTTGAGTTCCCTTAACACATACAAGCATCCTTCTTGGCTCATGGACTTGATCGTGAGACAGGAAGATTCCTAACTGATTGGCAAAAGTCAAGTCAATTTGTTCTATGTCTGAGAAGACGATGGCTGCATCTGGAAACAGGGATGCATTTGGAGAGTGATGGAGCCGGGGAGAGTCTGAGAAACACATACCAAAACATCTCAGCTGTTGGGTACACAACGATGAGGAAAGTGAAGTTTCTGGTATATATCATATAAAAATTATTTGTATTCTGTACATGATTTAATGATTTATGTTCTGTGTATGTATGTAATATTTTAAAAAACACAGTAATAGTCAAATGTGCTTGAAAATATTAAATTTTTTAAGCAGTAGTTTAGGAAAGATTGAGAAGAGTAATCTGAGAGATGGGTGGGTGGGGGCTGGGCTGGCCCCATAGCAGACTACAGTTGTATGGTCTCTGCCAGGGACCAGAGAGAGGCTGTGTCTGAGGCTCAGAATATCTGGCCCCCTTCATTTGGTCTAGCAGATATAGCTCCTTCATAGTTCTGCTATATTTTCTCATTCTCACATTCGAAACATAAGTCTTTCAGAATAAAATTGCCCCGGGTGGAAGCATACATAGAATAAAAAGTAAAAGAATAATGAATTGAATCTACGCTTAGGGACAGTAAAAGTCACCTAAGAAAATTAAATATCTAAAATCAACATTTAAAAATCTATGTTGACTTATGTTTTCTGACCTAACATATAAGGATCAAGTAGCTACAATTAGGCAGGCTAGACTGAGAAAACTGAGCAAGACTCTCACAAGCCAAGGGCCTCAGAGATAGACAACATGTCCACGAGGAACACAAGAGGTTGTGTTTCCAGACGTGGCTGTAGTAATATCTTCCATTCCACGTGTTCTAGTACAAGGTGACTTTGCTTGTTCTACATCAACAGGTGGAGTCTAACTCTTCTCCCTTGAGCCTCGACTGGCCAAAGTGACACTGTGCTATTAGAATGTAGCGGAAGGGATACTGTGTGACCTGCCAGGCTGGGTCAGAAAAGGCCCTGCAGCTTCCACAGGGTTCTTTTGAAATACTTGACACTGTAGACCCCCTCAGGGTCCAGCTGTCATGGTAGGCCATGTGGAGCACTCTAGTCAAGAGTCCCAGCTGAACCCAGCCTTCAGCTTGCTCCAGCCCAGGAAGCAGACGTGAGGGTGAGAAATCTTCCTGTCAAGTGCAGTAAGCGGTCATTTGAACGTTCCCTGAGTGATCCTGAAACTCTGAGCCTCATGAACCCTCGGACACCATGGAGCAGAGACAAATCTCTCTAAATTTCTGGCCACAGAATCTATGTGTAGACTACAATAGTTGTTGTTTTAGAGCACTAACCTTGAGGTGGTTTATTACACAGCAATAAGCAGAACAGTACAGGGTGCGTTGGGGTGCAGGTGATGAAAGACAGGAGCACAATACAAGACCCTCAAGCAGACTAGTTCCTCTGCTCCACTTCCCGAGAACACAAGCTTGTCCCTGCTGCCTTGGTGATGAATTTTGAACACTGAACTTGACTGTTATTTCAGAAGTGACTGCAATGTGCGAAAAACACTGAAACAATAAGATAGAAGAATAACCTTAACATTTTAATCCACTCTTCACCCAGCAAAGAAATGGGGTCCTCAGGGTAAGACAAGAATTGATTTATGAGAGAGAGAGGTGTACTTATTGCACTAGTTACCTTGCAGAGTTCCAGTTGACTCTAACCGCTTTGATAATGGAAACTTAGTTAATGTGTAGAGGCTTTGGGTTTGTGAGAAATAGAGTGAGCTAAAGTGAGAGCGCCATTGGCAGTTTTCATTAAAACTGAATATTTTTATCCAGCGAACTGTATTGACAATTAGTAATTTATGATAAGTGAGTTAAAGCTGTGCCACTTTCTATATTACTGAGAGATGATTTGTTTTCCTAGTGTTTTAGCATCCCACGCAAGTGTCACACTAGTAATTCATCAGATTTATGTAGACTTTCTGAGGTTCATTTGTATCAGCTACATCCCAGCCTAGAGTCACTGAGTGCTCTCAGCCTTTCTGCATTCACATCCTTTCCTCTGTGAAATGAGCATGATGTGAGCAAAGAAAAACTCCATCCAACACAAATCAGCAAAGGAAATCTACTCATTTGAGAGAGCAGCATTTTGACATCTGGCCCATGGGAGAGACGGACAGAAAAATAAGTCACAAGAAAAATGTGCAAGGCTATTACCCATGGCGGATAACTATCTAGTGGAAGTATGAGGTTTTTGTTGTATTTTTTAATTTTTGAGTTTGATTAATGGTGCAAGACTGCAGCAAATACATATATGATTTTATTGAATGTTTTCCTTGGTAAATGCTTCATTGAGACCAGACGTAGAATTACTCACAAATTAGTCAGCAGTGGTCCTAAAAGGCAGGAATGATCAAATGTTGCTACTAGGCGATGATATATGAGCTCTTCATAAAAGTGCCCAGTGTTGGGTGGAATATTCATGTTTCTTTATCCATTTTAGACGAGACATCTTATCACATGTGGTTTTGTGGTTATCTTTGGGCCAGCATGATTGCTCGTGTCAAGATGAACCGACATGGTTGATACTTCACTACCCTTCAGCTTAGATCAGACAGGTAGAATTAATAAAGGATATTCACCAAGACACAAAACAATTTTTTAAAGACAATAAAGGCTATTGAGAGAAGTACAGCAGAATGTCCTGATGCTGGTATGTTAAACATTGCTGTGCTGGGGAGTTTCGTCTCAGGCATCTAGCCAAAACACTTTTGTAGATTGTTAGGAACACTCTTTTCAAATATTTAACACATTTATTTTTAAATGTTGAGGAAAACACTATGTTCGCTGCACTGCAGCATCAATGCGGTTTAACAAGATGAGAAAGACACCCTCCTCCTTTTTGTAAATTGTCCTGTTTTTTTTATAACAACACTAATGAAAATAATGATGCTACTGCACACTTGCATTGTGATTTTATACTTGTATATTTTCTTGATTTATTTATACCAAAATAGACATGTGAGATGGATAAGACAAATCCTCAGTCAGTCAGTGGGATATAAGAAGGAGATGGAAGGCCTCTTTGTTAACTGCCTATAGAGAGAAATCATGTGAGAATATGAATTGGTTTCAAGGAGATTTGAGACCTATTTCTAATGCCATTTCCTAATGACCTTGGTCAGGTCGTAAAATCCTGTTTGTGTCTTGGTTTCCTCAGGCATAGAAGCTGAATCATAGATCACTCTTGATCCGTGTGACACTCTCTTTAATGCAGAGTTAGATACAAATGCACATAACTCAACTCATGCATTTCTTAAAAAGACTGAATTCAAGTTGTAATTATAAAATAATTTGAACAGATATCTGACATACAACCAGGTTAACAATATATTTTCTTCTATCAGTAGATTTTTCTTGCTGACATATAGAGAGGATGAATAGTCTAAACATAAGGGGGCCAGATTCCGAACCCATATTTACTGGATTTAAATCCCATCTGTGAATCTTTACAAAAGTTATTCTGCATCTTTGGGCTTAATTTCCCTTATCTGTAAAATGGAATAACAATGGTACCTAAATGACAAGATTATTGTGAGGGTGAACTGAGTTGCTATGTGGAAAGTAATTAGAAACAGGGCTAACAAATGGTAATCACTATATAAAAGTTAGTTATTATTAAATGCTGGCAAACATTTCAGTAGCAATGACCCATCTTGAATTTTCATGAACTGCTTCACTTTCACCAAACTCTGAGCCTTCATTTCCCTTTGACTGGTCATATTTTCCTTTTACATAATAAACTTACTTAAGTTATATTTATACTTCTAGTCACTTTTTGGGCAATTTTGAGAGTAATTTGGTTTGTGAATAATAAGGAGATGTCCATTTTCCTGTGATATACTGGTATTTCCATTTGTAATTTCGTCGTTTGGATGATGTATATGAACTCGTTATTCCGAGATGCGTGATTTTAGTTTTGTAGCGTCTCATTTCATAGTGTAAATCTTTAAAAGTGAGACCAGTATGTGTGATTTGTGGGGAATCACTTTTGGGGAAAGAATCTCTCTCAGAAAATGGTGGTGAAACGGTCTCATGGAATGAGACAAATCCCTTGATGTCTCCTCAATTCTCTTAAAACATTTTTAAAGGCAGATGAGAATGAATGCCTGGATATCTAAAGTACTACCTGGCTTGCAGCAAGCTCAAAATGCTTTACTTTAAAACCTGATTCGTTGATTAACCAACTCCTTAATATTTTTTAGATAATTTCTGAGTGCTAGGAAGTATGTACAAATTTTGCATTCTATTCCATAAGTCTTTGTATTAATACAAATAGTGCATTAATTTGTGTAACATGGAAAGATGCAGCACTGTATATCCCAGGATTATAGGAAGCTCAGTTTGAGAAGCAGAGACAATATATTCTGATGTTCTTAATATCTTAAACGTCAATTGGAATGTGTGTTTGTGTTTACTTGCACCGATATCCATGCTGCTGTGTACATTTGACCTAAATCACCTTGCCATAGGTTTTGGCAGCCATATACAGAACCAAATATTTTAAGAGATTCTATTCTTTTTGTTTAATTTCCTTTTATTTAATTAAAAAATGAAATTTAACTGTGCTTATATTCTGTAACATCTTTTTTATTTTTAATAAAAATCTTAAGGCACTATTTTGGAACCAAATCAACTGAAGCCATATGGCCTGTGCAGTTTTTTTCTGAATTCCTTCTTTGCTAAGATAGTCTGCCATACTTAAACGGAATGGAGTAGAGGGGTTTGGCTAAAGGCCAGATAGCAATAAATTTCTCATCTTCTTGTTGACTCACCTAGCTTACAGATTTCAAAACACTGTGAAAGTTGTCAAGGAAATAGTGTTTGGTCTAAATATTGAACAAATGATAGAAAGTAGATAATAGTGAAATAATTTAAAACTAATAAAGTCTAGAAAAATAAGAGAAACTTAGACCTTATACATACCATAACAGTTTAAATAACTAGAGTCTATCGTATTCCATTAACATTTAGAACTCGTCACGTCACTAACTGGTGGACAACTTCTGTCTTTGCTCATGACTGACAAATAACGTGCGATACTATATGTAATATAATGATTTTCTTATTCTGTTAAATGTAAGAACAATTATTTTTAGCTTGTTTCAAATTAATTAAACAATAATTTGAACTTTGTAAGTTCCACAGGAAAAATTGGATTTTGGATGTCTCCGTGAACTAGAGCCATTATTCAAACAAAATACTCAGTTTTATATTGTCGGTTGCGGCCAATGAGGCTTTTCACTTTAAAGCGTATGCTTTCAACTGTTATATGAGAAGTACTACTTAAAGCAATGAAATGAGACACTGGATCCATCATCTTCTATCATATTTTCTTCCCTTGAAATCTTTTCAATTGATGACACTCTAAGTCTGTTCCTCCAATTATTCCGAGAGCAAGCATTGCACAGTTCTAGCTACTTTATGCCTCTTCACTATTGCTATTGAAATATCTGTACTATTATGGTTTCTTCCCCTCTCTAGGACACATAATAAAGGAAGAATCTTACGGTGAAAACAACCCAATTTAATGGGATGGATAATGTCAGTGGCACCTTTTCCAGCATAGTGACTCTAAGATATTTAACAAAAGAGCATTTTATTTTTACTTCATTATTATACAACTTTTCTTTTAAGTTTTCCCAAAAGTTCTTTGTGTCATTTAAATATTTTAAAAATTATTTTAATTTTAAAAACAAAGCTTTTAGGATATTTGACTTGCATTAAGAGAGGACATTTTCAGGAATAGTTTTGATCTGTGATTGAAGAACTCAGGGAACAGAACTGATACTCGTGTTCATTTATCATTTACTCAACCAATGTCTATTGAGGGCCTGCTGTATTTTTGGCACTTTGATAGATGTAGGATAAAACTTTGAGCAAAAGAGAGATAGACTCTGCTTCTCTGAAGATTATTGTCAATTGAATGACCATGCTCCAAAAAATCTATTCTTTCTTGGAGTGAAAGCAAAGAAATCTCTACCTGGTAAACTTATGGTTTGTATAATCTAACGGTCTATTTATGACAGTATTGCCAAAGATATGTCAAAAAATATATCAGTTGATTTACATGACATTGATCCTCTAGGATCATATTCAAGATTTAGTTATTCAGTCAACAAACACTCACTGAACATCTAGAGTGTAAATACATGAAAAGTTTTTAATTGTTCTTTACTTAGTGCTGTAGAGCCCATAGCAACGCTCAATAAATAGCTATAGAATTAATGAGTGAATGATTAAGTATACATATCACCATCTGGAGACACAGATTTAATTCCTGTCCTCTAAGGTTACACCCTTGTGGAAGAAACAGACAAGTGAACAAATGATTCTTGCTCTTTATATTCAGTGCTATGATGAAGAGAAGCCCAGAGTGTCACAAATGCTCAGAGCTGGAGCATCCTACACCCCGCGAGGATTAGTGAAAACATCCTGGAGATTGGACTCACCTTAAGTGACTCGGGTAGGTGATGAGAGGGTTTCTTCAGTTAGCCATGGAGCAAACATTGAAATGTGGGTGAGTGATGGAAACAGCACTGTGTAACCCAAAGTTCTGCAATGATGAAAATGTCTTAAATTTGTACTGTCCAAGGCAGTAGTCACTTGCCACGTGTGGCTAGTGAGTACTTGAAATATGGCTAGTGTGACTGAGAAGCTGAATTTTTAATTTCATTTAGTTAGAACCTAAAGAGCCATACATGGCTAGTGGCTACTGTATCCAACAGCATTGGGGTGGAGGTCGGCAGGCCAAGAGGCTGAGAAACTCAGAAGGAAGCTGCTGCAGCTAACCAGCCACAAGAGATGAAGACGTGATTTAGTCTATGGCAGTGGGAATAAATATGGGAGGATGTGCTAAAGGAGTTTGTAGGTAGAGAAAGAGATCCAGATGACCACTACTTTCTGGGCGAACAGCCAGGTACAGTGCAGTGTCATTCAGGGAGACAGGGAACAGGGGAGGAGAGCAGGGGTGGATCAAAGATGCTTCACTGTCTTTGAGATAAAGAAGAAAAAAAAAACCAAGATAGAGACCTGGGTGAACACTGATATTTGAGGGGCAGATGTGGAAAACATAGCCAATGAAGGAGATTCTTATATAGATGATATAGAAAGCAACTCAGAAAACTACAGTGTCACTAATTCTAAAGGAGTTTTAGGGAAGGGTGAAGGTTTAAAAGTGTCAGGAGTCGCAGAGAGGTTGAGTGAAACAAAGGCTAAGGAGTATCCAGTGGGTTGTATCCAGTGGGCTGGGAATTTGCATGTCAGAGGTAACTAGGAAAACAGTTTCACTAGACATATAGGATCTCTGTGGGTGTTCCTGGTTGAGAAATAAGCTCTTGTAAGGGAAGGTAAATGTAGGCTATGTCTTCTAACTTAAACTTTTATCTTTATATTAAAATAATTAAATAACTATTATGACTCAATCACTTTTATACAAACATATTTCAAAAGAACTTATGTATTAACTTATTGTCAGAAAATAGACCAAATTATTCATCAGAGGCATGAGAGAACTGTCAGGACATAAGTAAGGAGGCTTGTTTTTATTTGTCCAATGGGGAAATGTATTCCTTGTTGCTGTCTTAAATGGTTGTTATTTTGAACCTATGCATCGTCTTTCTTCTGTATACGTGTAAACCTTTGGAGAGAGCAAGGATTTCTTGTCCTCGGGATCATAAAGACTAATTTTCCTGGGAGGGTCAGAGCCTCATTCAAGTCAGAATGGTTTAGATACTGTAGACAAAATCTAGCTAAAGGAGCAGCAAGTCAAACTCTTTTAAGGAGTTTTGAAACCCTTGACTGGGCTGCCTCTTTACCATTCCATTAAGCAATTGGGCTCAGGGCCCCCGCGGGAGCTGTTGCAGTGGATCCTCAGCATGGGGCTTGTCAGAGGGCCTGCTGGCACTCACCAAGAGTCTGGAAATTAGCCTACAATTTTATAAAGAGGTGAATGACAGGCATGAGTGCAATAATAATAACTGGCTATGGTGATATAACTCCTAAACTTCACCCCAAAGGCGCAGGATGACTGAAGAGGATAACTGGACTTCAGAGCACAGCTGGAGAAATTTATTCTGAAAGCTGTTTTGCTGCTGCGGTGCCATGCAGTCTTTCCCCTGAAACTGCTCAAGGGGGTCAGCTGGACGGCGTTGCCGGTCCTCAATGGAGAGAAAATGTCTGTGTACTCTTGGAAGAGCTGTTGTACTGACACAATCAAGGGCAAGAAGAAGGAAAAAATCAAATGTGGTTAAAATGTTTAGAAGGGCATCAACAAAGCTGGAATATTGGTCAAAGATTTATTAACTACTGGTACTCACATTGTAGTCTGTAAGTATCATTTCCCATTTAAAGAGAGAAGTTCTGAGAGAAAGGACTAATGCCAGGTCCAATGTACAAAATGAGCCTGGAACAGCTCGCTACAAGATGAGCCTGGAACAGACTAGCAAGGTCAAGGCTTTCCAGGTGGTGTCAGTTGGACTTGAACATCAGTAAGGATGGTAATTGTGGTGGACTGAAACACATCAAATATGTTTTTTCTCTATGAATTGCACCTCAGGGTGAGCAAATGGTTGATGTGCTATGGTTTCTCTTTCTGGAATTATTCCTCATAATAATTGAAGAAGGGACAACAGAAGTAGAATATCACTTTTTTTGCAACTCCCAATGAAATAATGGATCAACACAAAGATTGTCAACAGCTGCTAACTTCACAAAAAGAGAAACAGCCAAACATTTTGTGACCGGGATGAATGTACAATATGCTATCTTTGAAATATTATTACCAAAAAAATCAAACCTGAATCTGACCAATTGTCTATTCTAATCTACCAATTTCCTGGAAAGACAGAGAGGAGAGAAACATGTTAAATAAAACCGCAGTGATACAATGAGCAGAGTCCAGGCTGGGGAAACTCTGTAGAACAAATAATCCGGCTTCTTCTGCAAATAAATTTTGGGCAAAACCAAAACAAAATAGAAAGGGGATACCATAGATTGAAAGTAGGCATACCAAACAATGGATTTTATCTGGATCGTAACTCAAACTGTATAAAATTAATTTTTCACACTTGGGAAAATTTGAATACTGCGTGAATATTTAAGAATAGTATGGCATTATTTAATATTAATTTTAGGATAATAATATTACAGTTATTTTTGAGTCCTTATGTTTTGGAGCTACAACCATAATATTTAAGGATGAAATGGTATGATGTCTGAAATTATGTTCAAAGTAATCTGGGGAGAGGAGAGTACTGGGACGCATATTTTGTTAGATAGCAGAATTCTACTTTTAACCATGCACTCCTGCCCAGTCAGAGCTCTTAAAGGTCATGCTCAGAGTAAAGAGGTGGTTGGAGAAGGAGTCCAAGTTCAGGTGAAGTGGAGGAAAACAGTGCATCTATACTTTGGGTATATAAATCTTCCTTTCTATTCCCATCTATCTATTTAATGAGTTCTTCTTTCATGCTGTAATTTGAATTTGGTCCCAGGTGGTACTAGGAATTACTACTTTCTTTTGTTCCTGAATTTTCTTGCAACTTGATCACTGACATTTATTTTCATTCATGTTATTTTGTCAGCAATGCAAAAATGATTTGACTTTGAACTTATTTCAATTTGTCAGATGTTCTGGGGTTTTTTTGGCCAACTTTGTCGAAGTCCAAAATTCCTTTTTGAACACCAGTTCTGCAATCCTTAGTAATCAAAATCCTTCCTATAGGGAACATTGGGTTTATATTTACAATTCCTGGCAAATTGACACCTCTATAATTCATGGTCACTAAGCTCAACTGATGCTCTCAAAACTGCCTGGCCGTCTCTTACTTTCCTCTGGTTGGTGTGCTCTCCTGCTCTCTGACGTAGTCATTTCAACTGTTACAAACTCTGTTCCAACCTCCGACCCTCCCTACTTCATGCTGACTCTCAGCTATGACTGCTCTGGCTATTTAACCATGGAAATAGAATTGATTAGATAGGAACTCCAGCACCTTTCTTGTATCTATAGATAAATATAAATATTTGACGTGTCCACCTTCTCCTCTACTTTCCCTCTTTCATCGGTAAATAATGGAAGCCAAAACCCCTTTTTAATAATAAAAAGTTATTCATGCTTTTTAAAATAAACATGCCCTATTGATTATCTTTCCTCCATGTTTCAGCTTTTCTTTCTCTACTTAGTCTTCCATTCTGTGTTGAAATATGGTCAGGTCTCTTATTTTAAAAACAAAATGAAGCAATAATAACTCTCCCTAGATGTCATAGGATCACATTATCTCCATCTAATCACAGTGAAACTTTTTGAAAGAAACAGCTGATACACTCATTTTCTTCACTTTCCACTCACCCTTCAATGTTATCTCTTCTGTGTGTGCCCCACTGCTCAACTGACTCTACCATTCCTACGGGACTAAATAATATCGAGTTCCACAAAGCCAGGAGAGCCACATCCATTCATCCTGGCTGGCATTTCAGTAATCTTTGTTACTGACTTTATTTCTGTTAATTTCAGTGACATGATTAACACTCCCTCCTCCTGTGGGCATTGTCTTCCCTTGGCTGTTATGACCCTGTTCTCTTCATGTTCTTTCTCCCTCTCTTCTTCATTCTGTATTACCAGGATTTCTTCTGTCCAGATTCAGTTCTGGGCTAACTTTTCTCATTTTCCTCTCTTCTTAGGGAGTCTCATGTGTATCTACAGACTCAATTACTGATATCCGGAATGCTCCCTACTCTCGCCTCCTGCTGAGAGTTTTATTCTGAGTGCTGGGTCTGTATTTTCTATACATATGTGATATTCTCCAAGAATATCTTAGGAGCATCTCAATCTCAGCATCCTAAAACTGAGCTCATGATCTTTCCCCAACTTGCTTAAGACCCTCAAAGATTTCCTTTTATTCATCATTCATCAAATTGTCTTAATTAAAATAGTTTGCCTCACATTCATTTATATGTTGTAATTATTGCATTCTTATGAAAGTCCCAGGAGAAGGCTATTAAAGTGGAAGTTGAATTCTTCGTCTATTAAAACCAAACAAAGGGGCCAGCCCCATGGCCTAGTGGTTAAGTTAGGTGCTCTCTGCTTTGGAAGCCTGGGTTTGGTTCCTGGGTGTGGACTTATACCATTCATTGGCAGCCATGCTGTGGTGGTGACCCACATACAACATAGAGGAAGATCGCACAGATGTTAGCTCAGGACGAATCTTCCTCAGCAAAAAAAAAAAAAGCCAGAAGTAAAATCTCTCCTTCTTCAAAGCTGGCTGTCCTTGTGTTTTACTGGAGTGCTAGATGGTAGAAATTTCATTTTAGTCTAATCAGATGCAATTTATTCTATTTACTAAATGACACATTGCCCCCTAGCTAATATTAATCATAAAAGACTATGTTTTTCTCTTTGGAATTCATCAATAAGGTAAATCTTATTTTTGGAATTGATTTCTTCCATTAGCCACCTAATAAAGCCAACAGTCACATTATTTCACCTCTGCCTCCGAGGAGGATGCCAAAAGAAAAAAGGGAAAACAGGTAGCAGTTTGCTGCTTTTATACTTGTCATCTTAAGAAATTCCTGAAGGTCAACTTTCATTCCTTTGCCTCTAAATAACTGGGGTTAGATAAAAGCAAAATCTTGCCTTTTAAGCAGTCTGCAAATTGGGATGTTCAATAAACACAGTGATAGATTCTAAAACGGTTGAGGGTGGAAGAAAAGAATAAGAAAAAAAATTGAAATTTGTTACACAATTTATTTCAACTTTAATGTGAATTGGCTAAGATGGAATGAAAATAAAATTGCTTTGAGGAAATCAAAACACCTGAATTTAAGTCCCAGCTCTATCACAAAACCATGGCTCTGCTGAATCGTGTAGCAACCTTGTGCCTCAGTTTCCCCAACTCAAAATTGATGGTCAAATGCCTCATTGACGATTCGTGCACATGAAAGTGTTTTTTAATCTCAATATTAAAAAATTATAAGCTCTCATTCTCTGTAAAAGTCCATAAATTTCCAGGTCATCAAATAATAAGATTTAGCTCCATTCAAGCTTAACGTTTTTAAAGCTTCTTGATCTGGGAAACCTTCCATCTGGAAATCCTGGGGAGCCCAGAGAATGATCGAAGGGCTTCCTGATTCCTGGTGCTGCTGACAACATCAGCCAGGGCAAACGCACAAAATAACTAACTAACAAGGCAAACCTGGGCCTGTTACGATTGTCCTGTGGGACCATATACCAGAATTGTATTCCAAGGCACATATTTATTTTTATTTCTCATCTTAGGTTCACGTTTTGGTTCTTATAATTCCACTTAATACAAGGATATCAAACATCTGCTATGAGATGCTTAGGAAAGAAGGCATTTTTTTTCCCCAGTTGAATATTTTCTAGATAAAGAAATTCTACAGGACAAAGTTGTTATTAATTAAATAAACTTCAGAGAAATAATTACAGCTTTAGCCCCTCCTTATTCTTGAGAGCATTTGTTTAGTCTGTTCTATTTTTTCCGTTTGTCTGATTTCATTCCTCGACCTCTCCCTTTCCTCATCCCCTCATGCTCTCCTCCTCGAAGGAGAAGGTGGGCTGGACAGGCCCAGGCCCCTCCTGTCTCATAAAGGCTCTGGGGTTCTCCAAGATGCTCTCTTCTCAGCAGCTGATGCTGTAAGACCTTCCTCAGCCAGCCTCTTGCTCCCCAGCTTATTCCCTTGTGACGTGGGCATTTCATCACTAGGTCCTGCATGCCACGCCCTTATTACACTGTCCATAGCATAGCTGACATGATATTTTGATATCAGTTTGCTACTTTTTGTCAACTGGTTAAGAATTGTTTAAGGATCCTGAAAGATAGTGGTGAGAATAATTAAGCTTCTCCAAACACCCAGCAGATCCTCCTAGAAACATTACAAGGTGGGAGTGACCCAATCTTCCAGCAGCTCTCCTGGATGAGTCTCCACCGATTGGCCGATATTTCACTGGCTTTCAACTTATAAATCTATTTAATAGGAAGAATAATTATATTTGGCTTATCTGCTCGTATATTCCTCTTTGAAACCAAATACTTTAAACCGCTAAACATGTGTAGGGACTATCTGTGTTTTTGTTTCCAATATTAAATATTTATATTTTAGCATCATTTTGTCACCAAGTAAAAGTGTAGCTTCTTTATTCTCTTATCCTTTGTTGGGAAATAGATGCTCAGTGCGTGACAGACATTTCACCTGTTAGAGGACAGTCACCTAAATATATGCTGCGGGATTCTTTTAGTCACAAATGGCTCATAAATACATACAATTGTTTAAGCTTACCTTTGAGAAATGAAAACTAAATGTAAGGGACACATTTTACCCACAAAATGGTGAAGAATAATAAGAATGATAATAATAATGTCAACAACTATATGGGAATATAGGAGTCTTTTATACTCCTGGTAGGCATACAAGTTTACACGAAGTTTCTGAAAGCAATTTGTTGACAGTTATCAAAAGCCTCTCCCCCTTGACGGCACTTCTATTAGGAAACTATCCCAAGGAAATAATTGAAGATGTTCACACAACGAAGCAGCTACAAAGAAAGCATTGTGGTCTTTTTATGATGCCAAAAATGGGAACGATCTAAGTGTTCAACGACGGATGGATAGTTACAGAAAGCATAGCACAGTTGTACAATGTGTCCATTCAAATGCAGGGATGGAAATAAATGTCCTGACTTGGCAAGGTCTTCACACTGTACTCTTCAACAGAAGGATAAGTCATGAAGCAGCATGGACATTACTTTTTTATTTTCACATCTAAAAGTGGTTTCCTCTAGTGGGTGGGTGATGGGTGACCTCCTTTTCGATCTCCTGCTTTTACTCCCTTTGCATATCTATATTTTATTTTTTAAACAATGAACACGTGATAGTTTTTAAATAAAATGTTAGTTAAATAAATGTTTTTAAAGAGCATCTTTATATGATCTGAAAAGGAAAACATCCCTCTCTTCCCTCTCCCCAGCTCCCCTCCAAGGAGGCCTGACAGCAGACGCGCTTAATGGAGGAAATTCACGTCATTGTGGTTTATCCATTACTATTATTATTTTTTAAAAAATACAATTTATTGATTATCTCACTGTCTTAACATATGCAAAAGTTGAGAAAGGGAAAAGGAAAGAGGAGAATAGACTATGATATTCAAATCCAGGAGAATCAGTAACTTGTTTAATATATAAAGTTTTTCTTTATATTCATTGAGGAAGGTATTCAAATGCCAAATGCTTTCCAAAGTTGGATTTGTGTTAATAATACAAATAAATAGCAGTCACCTATTAATTTAGTAGGAAACTCTTATTAAGATTAACACCTAAGCAAGGTCATTGTGGATTTTTTTCTCACTCAATAGCTCAAAATGTTGAAATAGGCATTTGACTAACAAAGGTTTATCCTTTCACTGTGTTTAAATTTCATCAAATGATGTAAAGTCATTTCCAGTCTTGGCATCAAACTTGCTGAATCATTTTTTGGCTTATTTTGGGCAGTGTGTGAGATTTTTCCTTAACCATCCTTTCTTAGTAACATCTTTAGAAGAGTTCTTTCAAATAGTTCACTTTGTGTATACTCTAGGTATCTTCCTAGGACACCTAGTATCTTCCTTTGGATGCCTAGATATCTAGGTATCCAAATAAGTAACTTACGTACAATAACATTTATTTTGATCCTTCTTTACTTCTGAAATAAGACAAAGCCTAATGCCTTGCCTGGATCCATGGGGCATTTCCAGAATGTTGAGAGAACCACACTCATAATTATCCATTGTGTCCTTCGAATTAATTTCCAACGATGGTTGTGCAATTCTTTAAATGCTTTTCAGAACATTTTGACAAAGTTAAATTTTCGAAATTTAGGAATCCTTTATTTGTGCAAAGCAAATTGCAAATAGAGAGAATGGCTATTGTAGTTGCAACAAAAAACAGATTCAGTGTGTCTTCTCTGGTGCATGCATTTAAAATGTCACAGTCCCCATGATGCAAAGATCACTTTGACTGAGGTATCACTCGCTCTGCATTACAGCTACATCAAATGCAGCTGGATCCAGGGCAACCCAGTCAACGATGCGCCCCCAGGGTAAGCTAGTTCGTGGTTTCCTCCCAAATCAAGCTCTCTCTCTTTTCCCAACAGTGTGGCTTTAAATCTGTGGATTGAGAGTTCTCTAGCTGGGCGTAAATTCCTATTGACCTTAACTAGAAAAACTTACCTTCCTCCAAATCTGTTTAGAAATGTGTCCCCCTGGGCCCTAAAGTGCTATTTGAGTTTTTCAGCATCTTTCAGCTCAATGAGAGACCTAAATGCCAACTCTGTGACTCAAGGACGGTGGATGGATTTGTCAACATCTCTGGAGAATTCAATCATGAATCACTGAGTGAGCGACTTTTTTTCTTTTGTTACTAAGCCCGTACCTTTTTGTGTGTGAGAATGCCTATTTTTTTTTTATTGAGGTTATGATAGTTTACAACGTTGTGAAATTTCGGTTGTACACTATTATTTGTCAGTCATCTTATAGGTGTGTCCTTTCACCCTTTGCGCCCACTCCCCACCCCCCTGCTCCCTGGTTACCATAAATAGTTCTCTTTGTCCGTGTGTTTGTTTATCCTCCACATACTAATGGACTCAAGCGGTGTTTGTTTTTCTCTGTCTGTAAGCACATATTTTTTGTCATTGTTTTGCTCATTTAAATTATTATAATGTTGAAAGTGATTTATTTACTAGGTAATCTAGTTATGTCTTAATGGAAATGACAGTTAACTTCTCTTAGTCTTAGCTGAATTATCTACCTTTTGATATGGTTTAGCAAGACTCCTGTATCCAGAAAGAACAGTAAGCAAATATGGGATCCAGGATCCTGCTGGCAGATCTTTTGGGCAGCCCAAGCATTCGTAAGCTTCTGTAACATACTGTGCTGTAATTATGATGCCAGTTTAATCAGTTCTACTCACAATTTATGGACTTGTTCAATTTACTTCCTTGACGGGATATAGCTAATCCATTTGAATCTGTGACACACAAGTGCACACAAAACATCACTTTCCTTTCTTTATAGTTGTGGTTTATCTGTACATATTTCTTCCCCTGCTGCCCACTTAGGTGGGCTTTTATATGTTTTAATAAACCAGGCTTATTATTCCATTGGCTTCCTTCATAACTTCCTATTTGTGGGAAAGGGTCTGGCCTCATAGAAAGAAGACTAGAATGTCTCCACAAGGCATACAAAAACGTGGCATTGAAAAGGGCCTGAGAGTCTCCTCTAAGGGAAAGAAGAGGGAAACCAGAGAAAAAGGGAGTTGGTCTTTCAAATAAGATCAAGAACATGAGATTTGATGTTGTGCGTTTGTAGTTTGAACTTTTTTTTTCTTTTTAAAGATTGGCCCTGAGCTCACATCTGTTGCCAATCTTCTTTGTTGTTGTTGTTCTTCTTCTCCCCAAAGCCCCCTGGTACATAGGTGCATATTCTAGTTGTGAGTGCCTCTGGCTGTGCTATGTGGAACGCTGTCTCAGCATGGCCTGATGAGTGGTGCCATGTCCGCACCCAAGATCCAAACTAGTGAAGTCCCAGGCAGCCGAAGCAGAGTGCACGGACTTAACCACTTGGTCGTGGGGCCGGCCCTAAACTTTCTTACTAAGATCTAGAATCCCATTAGTGATGGGGTTCTGAAACATGCCCTGTGCATGGAGGTAAGAATGGTGCAGATCACAGGAGACCAGCAGAATCTGGAAGAAGAGAACTTCCTTCATTCAGTTGAAACCATAAAGTGAAATTATAAGCCACTTCACAATGTTGTAATTTTACAGACAACTGAAATGCATCTCATTCCACAGAGTGTGACTGAAAGTCAACTTCCTTTGTATTCTCCATCATTTCCTGAGTTAAATCAACCTCAGATTAATTCCTTGTTGCATTTGCTCCATCCTGTCTCCTTGGAGGATTAATCAGGATTGGCTGGAGGTGGGATGGATGGTTAAGCAATGCCTCGAACAATGTCTAGGACTTGCTTCTTATCTTTACAGGCTGCAGGACATCAATGCATGGCAAGGTGGACAATTCTGAGCTCCAGCCACTGAAGTCTGCTGTTCAGATGAGCTCTAACAGGCACCGGTATCTACGGAGCGTTGCGCACTGAGGGTGCTTATGGTTCCAAAATGTTCACTGGGCCTGTCTAGATCCGGCACTCACATTCTTCCTGGGAGTGGAACTCAGATCTTCTTTATGGAGATGTTTTCACTTCCTAGGCTTGGAATTATGCAGTTTCTTGATGGGAATTTCCTGCTGTAGGCATAGCTCTTCAAAAACAATATCCTCGGCTGGTTTCTACTGGGCCATCCAGTAGAAAATTATTAGTAAGAATCCAGTAGATATTTAGATAGTTATTAGAAAGTTCCTATGTTCTCAGACGATGGGCTGAATATAAGAATAGACAATTTACAAAGAAGGAAATACAAATGGCCATGAACATGCGAAAAGATGTTCAACTCTCACGATATCAAGTAAATTCACATAAAAGCATGAGCCAATGCCTATTAACAGATTGACAAGATTACAAAAATTGATAAATCCTAGTATTTAGTGAGGCTGTGGGCAAACAGAAAGCTCAAGCACATTAATAGTTGTATAAGTTGATACAAACTTCCTGGAGGGTAGTTTTGAAATATACAATACGACTTTAAATATAGGTATGGAAGTAAAGGAAGACCAACAAAATAAGAATAGGCAAAAGCTTTCTATTGAAATTTGCTACAGCAGGGAGTCCACCATTGCTTGCATTTTGGCAGAGACTCAGAAGAGAGGGCTTGGTAGAGAAAAGGGCAGGCTTCTGGTGTGCCCTGAGTAGAGGCTGCTGCAGTGGGGAGACTGGAGGGGTCTAGCCAGAAGTAGGGCATCCTATGTGATTAGTTAGAGTTACACATTTGACTTTCTCTTTTTGGTCCAAAGTTGGAAGCAGGGACAAAAATTAGGGAAGCTGCCGGTTATTAAGCAATTCCTGGTGGTTTTAGGCTGATTGTTACAGGGGCTATAGTTTGGCTTCCTGGACCAGTTGCTAAAGCAATCTGACTTCCTGCGAGTCTGACTTCTGGATTGTAGGCTGGCTTCCTGTGATGGTTGCAGCAGGCAAAGAGTCGTCTCCCTGGGCTGGTGGCTGCAGATTGGAACCAGATTCTATTTTTGTATATGGTCCGGCCATCGTCTGCTTGGCAGTCTGTCATAGGAGTCCACTGAAGGTGGTAATTGAACAACAATTTTATTTAAAAAAGTTATTTGTTAGTTCACAAAACAAAGAGGTAAGAATTATTATTTCCAATCTACCGGCATACTATACTGCTGCAAAAGACTGAAGCAACGGCTCTTGATTCTCACAGACGCATGGCCCCTTCTAAAAGCGAAGTTAAAAGGGAGAAGTTATGCCATGAGTAACACACAGGGAGGTGTCTCATTTAAACTGTCATGTTATGTGATGTTTTAGAATCCATCCTGATAAATCCCAGTGCCCACAGACCACCAGGACCCACTTGTGGCCAAACAAAGTTAGATGTGTTCACTTACTGCCCTGGGAAGATGCTGGCCCTCAGCACCCACAGGTGTCTCGGTGCGAGCATTGGGGGCGGGGGTGTGTCTTAAAGTTCGGGCTTTTGATTTGGGGGGAGACACATAAGAAATAAGGTTAATTTTGGGTTGGATGCTGCCAGGGAGCAGGGGCAATTTGGTGATTGAGTATCTTAACACCTTTTGCATAGGAGGAAGAGCCATGCGGTGGAGGGGGGGAGGGGGTGAGAAGGGGTGGGGGGCTTGAGGCATCGCCAACACTAGTGCTCAGACTGGCCAGAGGGAGAGATGTCTGGTCACTTTTGTGGGACCATGGTGTCCTGGAGTGACTGCATCTCATGCTGATAGTCTGTGAAATTGTTCGTATTCAGTAGGGAGTCTCACGGCCTAGCTTCATGGTTCCCAAATGGGATGCAGAGGGTCCTCCAGGCATCACACCAGACTCTTTAGGGCATTTAAAGTCTTGACATACTTTACATTTTTGAGGGAAGCACAGAGACATCTGCTGAGCATCTCATGAACACTACCACATTGTTTGGACCTAACTATTTACTGCACGGAATGGTAAGGTACTTCTTTTGGCTTAGGGGCACTGTGAAAAAAACCAGCAAATTGAGACACTAAGGACACTGTGAACTGAGCGAGTCTGAGAACCTCTGGTCTGCTGTCATTTGACCAGCCAGATACTGGCTTCCAGCTCTCACGGCTGAGGTGTTCTTCCTCAATCCCTTTCTCTTCACTTGTCCCCCAGCAATAAAAGTTTGAAACTTTGAGAACCATTGGTCTAGACCTGTGCTGTCTGATATGGTAGCCACTTGCCACGTGTGTCTATTTAAATTTAAATTAATATGCAAATAAAATTTAAATAGTCAGCTCCTTAATCACACTGGCCATATTTCAGGTGCTCAACAGCCACATCTAATGATAGGTTACAGCATTAGCCAGCACAGACAGAGAGCACTGCCACCCCTGAGGCAGGTCCCACTGTGCCACAAACTGGCCTAAGTCCTGGGGGTCCAGTCATTCCACCACAGGAGGATGCGTGTAAGTGAGCTCTTACTCTTCCCATCAAAGTTTTCACATCCGTTAGCCAAGACGAGTGTTCCTAAGCACGGGAGTTGCCAGGTTTCCTCCCCCCACTCACAAATGGGAGACTGGCAGTGATGCCCCCACTCCAGATGGTACAAACAACACCTCAGTCGAAATATTTGCCTTTGTATTATTTCAGCAGTGTCTTGAGCATCACTTCCAGAAACTAAAAGATGTCTATAACAGGAACAGATTTTTATTTCCACAGTTAGAGCCACAATGACAACAAACAAAAAAAACCCATTAAAACAGATGCGCTCATCAACTTACTGTTTCAGCTTCTAGTAATTAAGGGATCAAAAACTCTAAAGATCAGAATCAGAGTATCTTTTTAAAAGACAAGCAACTAAATCACTGTTTGCCCCCTGAAGACTCCATGTTGACCTTGACCATCACTGCATTTCTCCAGCTCCTTGGGTGAAGTTGGGTTGGGGACAGTGGTTACTTTCCTAGAGTGTGAGTGCTATTGGTGACATAGAGTAGGGTTATGAGCTTAGATGAGGGGTCAGACTGCTACCTTTGACTCCTAGATCCTTCACTTTCTAAATCTGAGAACTTAGACAAACCCCTTAACTCTCTGTGTCTCGGCTTAATTACCTACAAATTTATAGATTTATAGAGAGGAAAAAGGAGAGCATCTAACCCAAACTCATAGGGTTTTTTTGAGGATTAAATGACTTAATACCCATAAAGTTATGACAGGCATAGAATGTTCACTTAATAAATGTTAGTTATGAATATTATCATCTATCAGGTACTATTAGGTAATTTCACACAATATTTGATTTACTTCTTACAAGGGCACTCTAAGATGTTAATCTCACTTACAGATGAGGAAATTGAACATCAGAAAATCTAAATAATTCACCCAAGTCATATAAGTTAGGTCACAAAGCTGAGATTCTTTGAGCCCTTAAACAAGGTTAGGTCTGCCTATAACATTCTCCCATAATACCCATAATATTTTCAATTACACACTCAATACACTTATAGTGATTTGTGAAGTGTCGCTCTTCCCTAGACTGTACATTTCAACAGAACAGGATTCACGTCTGTCTTGTTCAATATTCTACTCTTAGTTCCTAGAACACTGTGCCAAAAGCACAGTGGGCTCTTAATAAAGATGTATTGACTGGATGAATTAACAGACAGATGAATGAATCTGTTGAATCTCATGCCTTTGTCCTTTTTCAATGAACACATATTTTATCTAATTTATAACTGCAACCAAAAGAGACATAAACGACATATTGTTTCAGTATAATGTTGGCCTCTCTAACTTCTTCTCTGATTATTAGAATTTCTGTCTTCGTTGTAGTATTCAAAATGCCATCTAAACATATTCTATAACATTTCTTTTTAAATGGCCCTTAGCAAATTTCTATCATCTCATGTAATAAAACTTCACTCTTCATTATAGGCTCCCATAGATTTTTTTTTCCTCCCTCAAACCATCAAAACCTATCATCTCTTCAAGATACAGCTTGGTAGTGTTCAGTGTTTTGAAAAGCTTGTTTCCCAAATGACTGAGCTTGGTAGGTGTTCGAGAATGAAAAAGTTTCCTTCTGTAAGTGTGAGGAATGCCATAAGTTCGAGCCACCTCTTGGAGATTCACAATGCACTTGGTCGCATCAAAGGTGCTTTGAAATCTTATATGAATAGAACTTTGTAACTTTGTTTATCCTAAAATTACAAAAATTTATTTGACAATGGAGTCATTTTTCCTGAGTTATGACTATTAATTCCTGGGTCCCTTTGGGGGATGTTCAGGCTACAAAGAAAGCTCTTAATTAAAATCTTGGCTTCATCAGACATGACCATAGGAAAGTTATCAACCTCAATAAATCTTAGTTTCCTCATATACAAAGTGAAGATGACCCTATTTATTCAGAAGATATCTAAAAGGAACGGATGATATAGCTCATAGTTAGGGTCAGGGAATAGGCTTAGTTCCCTTCGCTGCCCTCTCCCTTTACAAGGTGACTATGGGGTGGATGGAGCTGGCTTAGATGCCCTTATTTTATAGATGAGAAAGTAAGAGACACAGCTAAACACTGGCTAAACAGCATTTGACCAACTGAAACATTTATAGCTGTTGTCCTCCACATTTTCCATCATTCAAATAAATCTACACATTTATATTTAACATATTCCTCTGATATGAGATTTTTAAAAGACTTTTCCTTTGGACGCCATGATTGTGATGCTCACATGATGAAGCCTCGGCCTTCTTTGTTCACAGGTGAGCTTACCTTCACTTCCTACAAGTAGATTTTGTTGAATTTTGCAAATAAAATACAAAGTTCTTTTGTGACTTTTAGGAAAAACTAATAGTTGTTTTATTTTTTCCTGCATTCTATTTCTCTAGTTTTCCAATGCTATTTTATTTTGGATGAATGGAGTTAAAGGAAAAAAAATTAAAATTTCTGTTAGTAGTTTAAAGTTATTGCTCATTAAAAAAAACCAAAAAACATTGGGGTAAGCAAAACCTAAGTAGATTCAGATAAAATTTGTTATGGAAAAGGGTCACTGGTCTTAAAGTTGAATAACATTTTCAAAGGAAAAAATAAACAGGCAGCATTTAGCAGTGATAAAAAACATGAGCGTGAGTGGTGGTTTTGCAGTGCAGAAAGTGCTAAAGTAATCGACGAGGAAGATGACTAAGGCCTGGATCAGGCATTTGCCTGCAGAGATAAAGAATAAATGAAGATCTTTGATCTTTAATAAAAATATATATATTTTGTGTATAGAGAAACTTCCAATCACCTTGAGAATGACACTTTCTGTATAATACTAAATTCCATTTTAACTCTGAAATCTCAAATTCCATGTAAAATGAGTTGTTGCCAGGTTATTTAATCTGCAATGAACTGACCTTTACCTTCTTTTATTAGGAATTACAGATTCTTTCTTAATAGCTAATATGCCAACCTACTGAATTCATCACTTATGCGAAATAAGTGCAATTTAAGCATTTAAGGAGAACAATACTCGCCAAGTGCTGATAAGAGATTAAAGCATTTACCCAAAAGTAATGTCAGCAGAAATGAAATGTCTTGACTGAGGTGACAAACGTCTGCAGTGGAGTAAGAATTACTTAAGACACTCACCTTGCACAACTCTGCGAACTCCGAGACAAAGTTGGTGAGCAGAAGTCAAGATGGTGGAAGGCTTTCCGTCCCTCCTTTACCTACAAATTCTTATATCTGTTATAGTCTAAAGATTGAGAAACTTTCTATTTTTGGAAATATAAAGCATAATTTTATCACAGTTTAGAGTTGTAAATTTCTTAATGTTGAACAATCCTGAGATAAATTCTACTCGCATTAATTTTTTATTGCAATAGTGGAGTTAATGTACCAATATTTAATTGGATGATTTTTGCATCTGAATTTTTAGGATAGCTTATAGAATGAGTTGGGATAATTTGCCCTTCTTTTAAATATGTTATGGACTGAAGGTTTGTGTCCCCGTGAAATTCGTATATTGAAGTCCCAAACCCCAGTGTGGCTGTATTTGGAGATGGAGTCTCTGAGGAAGTAAACGAGGTGAGAGAGGTCATAAGGGTGCGGCCTTGATCTGATAGGGTTAGTGTCCATATAAGAAAGGATACCAGATGACCAGCCCTCTTTCTCTCTTTCTCTCTGTCCACAGGCACCTGGGAAGGCCATGTGAGGACACAGTGAGAAGGCCTTGTCTACAAGCCAGGAAGAGTGGCCTCACCAGAAACCGGGTCAGCCAGCACCTTAATTATGGACATCCCAGCTTCTATAACTGAGAAAATACATTTCTGTTGTTTAAGCAGCCTAGTCTACGGTATTTGTTATGGCAGATGGTGTCTGTCATGGCAGTCTGAGCAGATGAAGATAATGTGTTATGGAATATTTTAGATGACATAGGAGTTAAAGTAATAATAAACCCTTTGCCACTACTTTTTTAAGATGTGGCTTCTTTATTTTTTCTTTTTTACAGTGTGGCTTCTTAAATATGTTCTTAAAGGTAAAAATGCAGAGATATGTGGGCAGTAACACATAAGTGGATGTAAACTGTGGTGTGCCAGAGTTAAAAGGCTTATTAAAAATGTGAAGATGAACTTGATTCCAAAATTCAGTCTTCATATTCTCTGTTTTTTAAAAAAATTTTGACTTGAAGATAGTTCCTATCTAAAATGACAGGAGCCGGGGAGTCAGCCCTGTGGCCTAGTGGTTAAGTTTGGCGTGCTCCTTTTAGGTGACCTGGGTTCAAATCCTGGGCATAGACCTACACCACTCATTAGCAGCCCTGCTGTGGCAGCATCCCACATACAAAATAGGGGAAGACTGGCACAGAGGTTAGCTCAGGGCAAATCTTCCTCAAACAAAAAGAGGAAGATTGGCAACAGATGTTGGCTCATGGTGAATCTTCCTGAGCAAAAAAAATAATAAATAAAAATAAAAATAAAATAAAATGACAGGAGCCTCTTGCCCTGAAATGTCCAAGTCTGAGAAGAAATTGCATGAAATGTTGCCAAATCCCCACTTAGTATTTCCCTCATTCGTAGTAATGGAATGTCCCTAACAAACCTAATCTAGTAATTTGAATCTCAGGAACTGGATTTTATTTTAGGGAATCTATCTGCCTGAAATGTCAGCCTTTACCTGATTTTCAGACTTCCTTTAAGTGAGAGGGAAAAAAATAGATGTGACTGCATTAATAATAGCTAACTGCTAATATGACATTAGAATTGAAGTGGAACAGCATATGCTTTATTGCTGTCACTCTGAATGACAGCTCTCCTGTAGGTAAGTCAATAAGGAAAAAATCATTTCAGAAGACACAGTCCATGGAGATGGAAAGAAGAGAAGGATAAAGTGAGAAATCACACACTTTATCTTACAGAAATAACAAAAACTTTAGGTCAAATACTTTCAACTATCTGTATTCGGTGTCAAATCTTGCTTTTCAATTGTTTTCATGGTGAAACAGAAATTAGATGTAGTTAAAGCCTTTAACTGGCCCTACTCACTCTCACTTGTTTTTTAATTTTTTCCTCCTGTCTTCAGACCCGTTGAAGTCTTTGAATTCCATCTTTAATACCCTGTGAGATCAGAAGGCAGATAAGCTTAGAGCATCATTCCAAGAGGTGATGCCCTCCAGGTTTAGCATGCATGGAAGGGTGTAACTATCAACTGGAAGTTGAGCCCTGGCTCAGATGACTCACAGCTCAGAAAAGTCCTAATCGAATAAACTGTGGTACTCTTCTCCGGGCCGCACACTTTACCAGTCGTGTGCACACATGTTCTATCTCTAGTCCCATCCTGTTAACTGATGGTGACTTAGTGATATCTGCCCAGTGAAACAAAAAATAATAAATTCTAGCTTTCTATAAACAAGGAGAAATGAAATAGGGCACATTATTTTATCTTAGTCCAACATTCATTTGTGATCAATTCATCACCAGTTTCCCTGGTATTCTGGAAGACCGTGGAATAATCATGTCTAATGAATAATGAAGGATCTCTAGTCTACGAGGGAAATTAGTTCAAGCCCCTGTACGCCCCCTCATCCTTCCTTTTTCTTACATTAACCTCTCTCCAGCTTTGACTGATAAAATTCTTAGGGATATTTATATATATATGTATTTTTTTCCTCTAATTCTCCAGTATAAGCAGCTCTCTTCTAATTGGTACAACCACTATCAAAACCAGTATGGAGGTTCCCCAAAAAATTAAAAATAGAACTACCATATGATCCAGCAATTCCATTCTTGGGTATATACTCAAAGGAAACAAAAACACTATGTTGAAGAGATATCTGTGCTTTCATGTTCATTGCAGCATTACTCACAAAAGCCAAGACATGAAAACAACCTAAGTGTCCATCAATGGATGAGTTGATAAAACTGTGGAGTGAATATACGGTGGAATATTAGTCAGCCATAAAAAGAAGGAAATTCTGCCATTTGCAACAAGATGGATAGAACTTGAGGGCATTATTCTAAGTGAAATAAGTCAGACAGACAAAGACAAATGCTGCATGATCTTACCTGTATGTGGAGTCTATAATAAGTTAATTAGTTAAACAAACAGCTCTCTCCTCTGAGTTCTGTGACACTTGGACTCCCACCATACCAGTGGTATTACTCACTCTGTGACTGCTTTTGCCACTAAATTCTGAGCTCCTTGAGGGCAAGTGGTGCATCTTGTTCATCTCTGCGTGCTGCTCACCAGACAGTACGTGACACAGGGAAGTTGCTCAATAATTACTTGGTGAAGGAGCGAATGATGACTTCAAATATTATTATAACTTGGAAACTACTATTCTTAATATAAAATATTGACCTTAATAACGTACTGAAAATTGTGCTTCTCCACTGTAACACCATTTCCATTGATGGGCATAATTGAGTGTAGACTCCACAGGCTGAAACTACAATATCTCTTAGAGAAAACGCACACATAACCTTTCTTCCAAATTAAGCCAATATGTTCAAAATACAAGTCTTTTGTTGACCACACAGTGACAGCTGACCTACCAATACACAGACTATTAAAATTCGTGGACCAAATGCCTTATGGGTATTTTGGACAGGTCTAAGTGTCTGCTAATCAAAATCCCAGATCCTGTCCTTAAAGAAGAATTTTTGCAAATACAGTTTTTGCCAAACAGAGAGTATTCTGCATTTCTCATCTACTGAGATGTTTTAAAAACCAGCTGTTACAATGACAATTTAAACTGAGAATATTTGAAATTCTTCTTGTGTTTATATAATTCTTCATGCATGAGTGCTCATCAAGTGTTTATTTTTCAAAACTCATGTCACATCTGTCTTGCACACCACATTTCTGACGACATTCCTTTCATTTTAAATCTCAAGATTGAGGCATATTCAGTGTGATTTAGGTGATTCATATCACCTGTTTGCTAATGCGTGGAAAATCCACAGAATTCTGTAGAGAGGGAAGACTATCTGGGCCCACAGGTTACATCCTGCGGATTATTTAAAAGGAATTCTTTCATGGAGAAAAAGCAACCTGGCCCGTAAGTGTGCTCTTTCCTGGTGCTCTGGCTTTGAGTACTAAGTATCAGATTTAGCAAAGTCTGATAGAAACAAGAGCAATCAACCTGGTTGCTGCATTTCTACCTGAAAAGCAGCCATATTATTGGATTTACCTGTTTGCTAATATAGTAAGCTATTTTGCAACACCTTGTGGTGAAAATGATTGATTGATGTACATACATATCTTATGCAAAAAAAAGGGATAGTTTTTCTGGTTTAAACCATGATTTTCTTTTTTTTAAAGATTAGCACCTGAGCTAACATCTGTTGCCAATCTCTCTCTTTTTTTTTAACACCTTCTCCCCAAAGCTCCCCAGTACATAGTTGTATATTCTAGTTGCAGGTCCCTCTGGTTGTGCTATGTGGGACGCCGCCTCAGCGTGGCCTGATGAGCTGTGCCATGTCCTCAGCCAGGATCCAAACTGGTAAAACTCTGGGCTGCCCAAGCAGAGTGTGAGAATTTAACCACTCAGTCACAGAGCTGGCCCTGAAAAATGAGATTTTTTAAAACAGCGATTGGCTCTCAAAATGCAAATTATAAACGGCTAACTGAAAAGCCAAAAAATAATTTCATGTTACTTGATTCTCAGAAGTTATTAGTTTCTCCCACTAAATAGTTTTGCCAAATTACTTCTCCTTTTTGAGTCTCGTTTTTATTAGCTCTAAAATAAGGACATAGGCTAAAAAATATCATCTAAATTGTCTTTCTTTAGTAAAGAGTTACTAATCACAGGCATAAAGTTTCATTCAAGGAAGATGAATAACTCCAGAGGCCTGCTGGACAACGCGGTGCCTGTAGTCAATGATAATAGATCACAGACTTAAAAAATGATCAAGAGCGTAGATCTCATGTCAAGTGTTCTGTCCGCAATAAAAGAAGGTGGAGGGTTACCTGTATTAAGGATGGAATGAGTGAGTTTTGCTTTGACCTCTCCAAGTGACGTTTTTGGTGGTTGGTCTGAGCTTCCCTCCCTATGAACCCATGGGCTTCACGCTGCTCTGTGGGCAGACGTGACGTGTCTAACCCTGGCCATCTGTGCTGCCAAGGCTCTGATGTGGCCTGAGGTTTTGGTTACGGATGTGAAAACCATCCACACATTGGTAGATAGTTTGCAGAAAGGACTCAAGACAATCCAGGCTGACTTGCTTATTGTACCGAAGAGTATGCTGAGGCCATGAAATGACTTGAGTAACGTCCCCAACAAGGTGGTTTTAGGCGAAGAACCACAACTATGACCTAGGTCTGCTGATCACTGGCACCAAGATCTTGACTTTTATATATTATTTATGAAGTAAGTGTGTGCCTTTTGTGGACGCAAACAGAGCACCTCCTGCAAAGGTGTCAGGGGGCTGGGCGTGAGGGCGCCGGGAGTCAGGGGGCCAGGAGTCAGGGGCTGGGTGTGAGAGGGCTGGGATTCAGGGGGCTGAGATTCAGGGGGCTGGGAGCGAGGGGGCTGGGCATGATGAGGCTGCTAGTCAAGGGGCTGGGTGTGAAGGGGCTGGGAGCCAGGGGGAAACTGGGGCTCCTCTCATTACCTTGCAACTGCTTCTGGGACTCTGGATAAATGCACGCCCCCTCCTTCAATACATAAGCTCGATAATAACCCCTGAGCACTGTGCTCATTCACCCCATCTGTTTAAACACCTGAAGGTAGAACGACAAAACCCAAAACAACTTGATGGGTCGAGTCATTCAGGAAGGGAGCTGGAGGAATTTTCATGTGCTTCTGAAAATGTCTTAAGGAGAAAAAGACAAAGACTTTAAGGGCACACTTGTGGTGACATAAATAAAGTATTGGGATGATGTCCAGGGGCTTTTTGCCATAATTCACATCCCGGGCAGGAAAAGGTGTCGTCCAAGCGCCTGATGGATTTGATAATAAATAGAGAAGGATGTTGGTGCTGGAGAAGAAAGCTCAGTGAAACTCTTATGGAAACAGAGGATAAGACTGTGAATGCGCTTTGGCTCTAAAATGTGGTTCACAGAGCACAGCCAGTTTGGGGATCTGGGGGTGAACATAGATGTGAAAGGATAGCGTGTGTGGGTGATGTCTAGGTATTGCACCGAACAGAGATTTTAACATTAGAAACGGAGAGAGGTTAATGCCGCACACCTGCTACAAATGTGACACGGGAGAGGCCTTCAGCTGGTTTATGGCTTGGTTTTGAGCTGACGTGTTTAGGGACACAAAGGTGCAGGGAGAAAGAACATTATCTGGGAGATTTATAGGGAAAAGGTACACCAGAGCTCCTGCTTCCTGAAGCCCGTCACGACATCTGCTCAGCGCCATGGGGACACAGCAGGAGCAAACGGTATGCATCATAATTCAATTTTCGTGACAGAGGAAGAGCTGGGCCACAGATTGAGCAAAACCTAAAATAAATATGCAGAACAGTGGTGTTCCTGGTTAGAGGAAACAAATATGGGGTAATTTGAGTGAAGAAGAGAAATTTGAACTCAACTATCAGACTCAGGACAATGTTTTACTTTTGTGTAGCAATTTGACTATTTGGAGCTTTCCATTTATTTTTATTTAATTAATGGAAGTAGTTGCTAATCGTATGACAATTAATGCACTTCAGTCTTGTGCTGTGAGCCACTCGCCAAGGATGCACATTAGAGACGAAGAGACGAGATGATCATCTGTGTGGAGGGCACCGCAGCTGCTTCCTGTATGGCCCATTAGGTCCAGCTCAAGATTTTTGGGACTTTCTTCATCCTCCAGTTATTGGTCCACAGAGAAGTTATTAACCCTAATGTTACTTTAATTAAAGATTTCTTTTCTCCTAACTCCTGCAGGGCTCTTTTTGGCACCAAGATCCTGACTTTTATCTGCACAGGCTTGTGTGTCGTGGGCTGATTGTAACATGCATTATTTATGATATAAGGATGTTTCACACATTTTTCTTTTTTTCACCCTGAATGATGCAAACTGATTATAGCATTGAGGAATTTGGACCCCTAAGATAGCAGTTCATTTTTAAACTAATGCTGATACAATTTATGAGTTGGATGCTGCTACAATGCATCAACAGGCTTTCCTTAACTGGAAATAAAATATACTAAACAAGAGAAAACTACTTTACCAGACACATTCTATTACTAAAATCGAGATAGAAAGCTCTAATATGGATGCATAACTATACACTAAATAAACTAAATTGCCTAAAAATGCACAAATTCAAACAAAAAGGCAGAATCTCATCAAAAAAGGACTTGATTTGAAAAAAAAAGGAAGAGAAAGCAATGTGACAAACAGGAGTCCTGTTTTAAATTCTCACACTCCTTGCTAGAGACCTCTTTTTTAGACTCGAGATAAGCAACTTGATATCAGAGATTCTCTTTCCTCTTTTAGTGAATAGTAACAAAAGTACTTTGGTAATGGAGTTGATAAAGATTACATGGTTATTCTCCCTGTATGACTGTGCTGGGTGCATATTGTGTGTTACTGTTATTGAGGGAATGTCAGTGCTAGCCTTTACATGGCATACTTCATAGGAACCCTGGGAACACCTTGTGTGTAACTCATGATGCAGAACAAATGAACTCAGAAGCATGCACACATGAATTATGGTGATTTAGGCCTAGATAGGATTTAAGTATAAAATGTGATTTAGGTATAAAATTTATGCTAGAATATTGGCAGATGTAAAATTTGCTTAGCCAAAAAATTTGCGATTTTTACCATTGCACAATATCCTTAAAGCTTCCTTCATCTTTATAAATGGGCACTGATAGATTTAAAACTTTTTTCTTCTAAGCAAATAATTGTCACCTGCTAAAGTAGTATTCTTGATAAGAGCACATGTTTTCATCATCTGTTAATTTATCCAAGTTCTCAGGGTAAAGCTTCTTAATGGAATAATGAAAGCAACACAGTAATATATAGAGGATAATTGAAAAATAGTAAATTATTGGAGAACCTCAAGAAATTTGAAGAATTTATAAGGCTTATTGCCAATTATATATTTGTAACTTAGGAAGGAAATCGTTGCAAATGAAACTACAAGAATGTTAATTATATAGCATTCCATAGTTAGCAATCTATAGATCTATAATAGATCTCTGATATCCAAAATTATTTCAAAAATATTACAAATAGTTTATTCCAATCTTCTCTTTTTATGTTATGTAAAATTTTATGTATATGTAATATCTCTGTAGAGTTTTATATATATGCCTATTTCAAAATATTTTCATAAACAGGACTTCATTTTATCTTCATAACAATTTTGTGGAGTGGGTGTCACTTTTAGTCTCAAAATAAACAAAGGCCCAGTGACTTGCCAAGCTCAGGCAACCTTTCAGAGGTCCAGATTCAGAAAGACAGACAGTAAAGTTGAGAATTAAAAACATTGATCTTTTTCTTAAAGATTTTATTTTTTCCTTTTTCTCCCCAAAGCCCCCCGGGTACATAGTTGTGTATTCTTCGTTGTGGGTTCTTCTAGTTGTGGCATGTGGGACGCTGCCTCAGCGTGGTCCGATGAGCAGTGCCATGTCCGCGCCCAGGATTCGAACTAACGAAACACTGGGCCACCTGCAGCGGAGCGCGCGAACTTAACCACTCGGCCACGGGGCCAGCCCCAAAAACATTGATCTTTTGGTACCAAAACAGCTTATTTTTTGTAATTCTGTATTGTTTCAACTGGCTGTGCAGTCAATCCTAAATTTGGTTTTTCTAGTTAGAGGGATGGCCATAAATATGTTTTTCAAATCTGTAAGTTATTTTCCAACTTCAACCTGAAACCCTGTGATTTCATATAACTACCCAAAGCTATTTCCATTTTGGCAGAGGCAGGGGGCATAAAATGGATCAGAACTCTTAGATATCACAGTAATGGCCCTCAATGAACTTTTTTAAAATAAATATTTTTTACAAAACCATATCTGGTCTTGAGGTACTTTCTAGTAGACATGGAAAGGAGGCAATCATTTTCAAAACCTCTTCCAGCAGAAAGCAGCCAAAGCTACACGTGACCTTGACTTATTTTATATGTTCTGTGTATGATGGTTCTCTACCATTTGAAAATGTTTTCTTCCCTACCCACAGGATACCCTTAACCAATATTAGTGAATGTTCTTCAGAGCAGTTGGTATCTTGGGAAAGATCAACGTGCTTTGTAACAATGAGAATTTCCTTTGGGAACCTTGTTTGTGCTGCTTCTCCCATTTCAGGCATCCTGGTTAGATCTCTGGTAGGACGCCCTTCTTCATATTTCTTTAAAATATTCTCCTTCCTTCCTTTGTGACTTTCAGTAGAAAAATGGCAACAGAAACACCTCTGGTGTTCCAAAAAACAAATATGCTGTAAAGGGACCAATCAGAAGGTTTTTCAAGGAAAAGATTTATCAGAGTGGGATCTTCTGATGATTTGCAACAGAATTCTCTAAGAGTAGGTCAGGAATCTTTATTTATACCAATGTCTCCTTGTTTACATGAAAATTTGAGTCAGGTATAGGACAGCATTCTTAAGCATTATTTATCATATGTTCCTTTTGATTACCTGGGATGGTATCCTTTGTATTTACAAGTGATACGCATGTAGGACCATAATAATATGTTTAAAAACCACAAAAGGCACTCGCAACCATTTAACATTAAGATTCACAAATTGTTAACATTGCTAAAAAAAATTGTAGAGGTTTGTCAGCATGCTCTGTGTGCTAATTGTGACGATTCATACAATCATAAGGTAATAATGTCTCATGGCATAATATACACTTGGGGTCCTATCATATCTGATGATCTTGGGGATGTGAACCCATGTTTCTATCAGTGATAATAAGTTTTTGGTTCATCCTTTATCAAATCTGATAAGGAGTAGCTTCCCACTTAGTTTAACCTCACTGTGGAGCTAATGAAGGCTCTGATTAAATGTAGCTGGTCGAGCTTTGCCCTTTCCCTGATGTACATCCCTGGTAATCAATCAAAATGATGCCCCGCTTTTCAGAGCGGATGCCAAACTGGTGAGAAGCTTCTGTACTTCCCGGTGAAGCATCCGCCCTGCCCAGGCTTCCACTTTTAGTCTTTCCTTCTGTGGTTTCTTTTCATGGATCCTCTAAAATTAATAACTGTTTTGTAGGAATCAATTTAGTTAAAATTACGTCACACAACCTCTTAAATCCTCTCATGGGGTTGCACCTAAACTGTAAACTTTAAGAAAATAGACAAATCTGGCAACTGAGTCGGTGGTGGGCCCCTCAGCACAGGGGCTTGCATTCTTCCCTTAGAGGTCTTGTGCCTAGAATGCTATGAGCTCTGCTGATGCTTAAGTCAAGTGGATGTGCCGGTGTCATCCTGTGCTTCATGTAGCAGGAAAGCCCAACATGTCTCATATTTCAGACGCAATAACATGACTGGAGGTTTAATATTTCCTTCCTGTACCTCAGTGGGTCACTTTAGGCTCTCCTCAAACTGTATAAATAACCTCCACACTTTGGAGACCTCCATGCCTTGGAGATAAAGAAACTGGATCAATTTCACTGCTTTGAAACTAGGAAATGAGAGGTGGCAGAAGTATAGAAAGAAAATAAGAATTTTGCAGGAATATCTGAGAGAACTAGAGAGACAATATTTGAAACCACATCCAAGGAGAGCAAAGAGAATTTGGAAGTTTTTTTTTCTCTTCTACTTTTCAGCCATAAGAAATTTGATATCATTTCTTTAGGCAGCCTGGAACAACAAAATGACATGCATTTAAATTAAAAATCTGCAACATACTTATCAAGCATCTTAAATGAGGATGCTGCTGCATTGTTTTTTTTTTTTTTTAATTTAAGTGTGTCTTAAATGTCATGGGTACTTTACATTAAGTGGGGAATTAATATTTTAAAAAGGACAAGACAGATGTTTTATTAGAGCTGCAAAAGCAGACAAATAAAACTGTGTATAAACTTTGATTGCCACTTCAAATGCCATTATCTAGTTTCCTAAGCAGTGAGCAGACCCTAAAATATAATATTTCCATAAGAATAATGCAGTAAGTTCTATTTAATTTTTGCTCTGTTAAAGACAGCAAAAATTAGTACAAAGGAGTACCTTAATGGTTAAGAGAAACTAAGTGACTATCTGACTGCTTATAAAACATTTAGTGTGTCTGTGTTGATAACTCAACAGAAGAAAATGTGTATTTCCTTTATAAATGATAATTTATAAAGCACAAACCAATATTTTGAATAGATAAACTGTTTTAATGATGTAAATTGTGCAATATATATGCATGCCTTTCTGTGCTCAAATAGATGTTTAAATAGGTAACACATTTATCAACTTGTGATACATCTAAATTCCTATTATAAAATATGTTTCCCATCTCCATTCATGGCAATTTTCATGCTGATTAGTATTTTTGAATTTTCACAATATGTATAAATTAGCATAAATATCTGGCTCTATATCTAGGCTATATGTTAAAAGCTAAGAAAAACTTGTAGACTTTGGTGTGAGGTAAGAAGGACTGTCTAATATTTGCAAATATATCATTTCTGTAATAAGATTTTATTATATAAATAATGTTTATTCAATAAACTATTGGCTGCAGTCTTTTGCAGATTATTAATGTTTATTAACAATCCTGAGAAACTGATTAAAAAATAAAACTGGAAAATCTCTACAATTTTGGTCTCTCTGTAAAATCACATACTGTGCATTCCTCTATAATTCTGGTCCCTTAGGTGGATATAAAACAGTATAAAAAAAATCTAGAGGGGCCAGCTCAGCAGTGCAGTGATTAAGTTCCATGCTCGGCCTTGGCGGCACAGGGTTCGCAGGTTTGGATCCTGGGCGCAAGACCTACACATCGCTCAGCAAGCCATCCTGTGGAAGGGTCCCCATACAAAATAGAGGAAGATTGGCACAGACGTTAGCTCAGCAACAATCTTCCTCAAGCAAAAAGAGAAGACTGGCAACAGATGTTAGCTCAGGGACAATCTTCCTCAGCAAAAAAAATGTAGACCTTCACGTTTGCTTAATTCTGTGGAAAAGACGTGTCTAGATTTTAAAATGAGTGAAAGATGTTAAAGAACAATTGGTTAACACAACTGCTTAGGGGTGTAAGAGCGTGCGGTCCAGGAGGTGTCTTTGCATTATTCAGACACGACTTGTGCATGCTTCCGGGGTGTTTGGTGTTTAAAGCAGTCTCGTCACTCTGAAGAGCTCATCCTCACCTCCGGGGCTACTGTTTTTTCCTTAGGAAGATACCCAAGGGGAAGCTGAGACTTGGCAAGACTTGATAACGGTGAGAGCACAAATTAGAGGCACAGGTGGGTCTATCAGCTGGTCTAGAACTTGTGCTCAGCCTGGGGGAATTTTGTGTCCATTCCCATTATTCTCACATCTTGTAGGGAAGCCTAGATGGATCTACCTGATTCCTTTGGTGGCTTGGGCAGGCCTGGGAATGCCATCCTCACTGTAGCTGTCCCAGCTGCTGCTCGTGAGCTGCTGTTAACCTGAACAACTTTTATTATTCTAACATATTCATCATTCACACGGCATTGCTAAAAACTGGCAATCTATCGTATAATCAATTTTATGTTTACATATTTTATATTTTCATTTACTTATATTTTATATATTTTTGAGTTATATAATATATTCATTTTACGTATTTCACATGTATTTTCACCTTCTTTTCTCAGATGTCCGAAAGGTGTACTTATAATGAATTATATAGAGAGAACTTCCAGCATTTCTCAGCACTATTGATAAATGCGGGACTACGGAAGGAGACGAATATTTGCTACGTGTGTGGTGCGGTGTTAGGCACATTCTTTATACTGCACCCTCAAATCTGACACTAAGTCTCTAAAGTAGGTACCTTTATCTTCGTTTTTACAAATGAGGGGTAGAGAAATTAAGTAGCAAACCTAGGAGAAGCAAGTTCTCCAGGCTAGTACAAGGTAGTGTTGGAGTTCCAGCCAGGTTTATTTTACTTGAAAGCCTGAGACTTGTCATTGTGCAAAGTTATTTCCTTTAACGTATCTGCTGAGGAAGTAATTGACTCATTTCAAAGATAATTTTTCTGCTTCCCAGTCATTTTTTATTTGGTTGTTACTTGAAACTATAAATGTCTGACAGCCAAAGTCCTAAATTTTGAATCTGAAATAAGGGATGCTCACCACAGATTATAAGCATGAATCGTTGTTAAATTCCAAGTTGTTGTTGGTGGTGGTGGTGATGTGTGTGTGTACATAAGTGATGATTGGCTTGCTTGAGTTTCGTTTCAGATCATGAACGTTTATCTGGATGTTTGAACTATTCTACAAGCATGTTTATGCTGATATTGTGAAATATATCATATTAGTTATCTATATCTATGAGACAAACCACTCCAAAATCTGACTTAAAACCACCAGCATTTTGTTGTCCATGATTCCGAGCCGACGGTTTGGTCTAGGTTCAACTGGATATTTACTGCTCCATGTGGTGTTGGCCAGACTCCCTCACGCCTTGGCGGTCAGTTAGAGTGTAGATGAAGGATAAACGGTCTCAGAGGATGTCACTGACATCTGGAGTGTCTGGGAGTGCTGAACCTCTCCCCCAAGAGAACTGTCTCTCCGCTGGGCGTCTCATCCTCACTGAGTGAGACCAGCCTGGACTTGTTCACAAAGTGGCAGGCAACGTTACAAGAGGGTGAGAACATAAGCTGAAAGACCTTCCAGGGCCACCACTCAAAAGTCATACAATGTCACTTCTGTCACACTCTCTTTGTCGAAGCATGTCACAGGGCCAGCCCGTTTGAAGGTGAGGGACTGGACCTCACTTCTTCACGGGAAGAGATGGAAAGAATTTGTTGTCATTTTTAATCCTCCATGAATATAGGAATTTAGAATTCAGTTATCATAATGAAACTTTCCATCCCAAACAACCCAAAACGATCAAAATATTCTTTGTTTGAAATAAAAAAGAGTTCTGCATTTTCCCTTTCTAGATACAATACATACGTCTTACTAGTTCTACCACTTATATATTTGTTGAGATACTGTCTTCTAACATAAACGCTCAGTGATTCGACTTACCTCATACTGAGTGTTCAGCTGGAGGCGGAACGGATCAGACTGTGACACTGCTGTTGAAAGCTGTGCTTGATTTCCTCTCCATGTATAAATAAAGAGATTGATGCGTCTGCTGGAGTCATAGCACCTTTTCTGTGTAGTTTGCTACCTGATAAATAAGAAGGATTCATCGAGAAGGGTTATTATTTATTTATACTAATACACCATGCATGAATCCTAGCAAGGTTCATTTTTGCTTAGATCAGATAAAGGAATGACGTCTGATTCTAGATACAATTCCAGTGGGAACCTCAGGTGCTTTCGAGCAGATTATTACTATACAGCCAGCAACTCGTGTAATACTTGAAGCCAGCAGCTAAGGAACTGGAAAAAAAATGACATTGAGAAATCAATATTCTTTTTGCAACACAGCCAATCAAAAACAAAATGTTTAATTAAGTCATAAAATACTTCATGGGCTTTTCCTGTGTGTTTATTTTAAAGAAAGATCACCTTTATCATTTGATAAGCCTCCCAATTTTTAATACTTTGTTAATAACTAGCTTTTAGATTAGAAATTTGCTATAATTAAGCTGCTAAATATCTTACTATTAAATAAATGAGAGATCTACTAGAAAGACCACGATCGTGTGATGTTATGTTGTATTTGGGTGAAAAATTTCCTAGCAGGATATTTAATTCTTCAGCCCTGCTAACAAACTAAGATGTTACTAAATGGAAAGAGTTCTATAAATATATATGTTGAATATAGATGATTTTCAATATTGTTTAGACAGGTTCAGATGGGGACATAGAGAAAAAAATGCCAGATTAAAAAAAGTTGGTAAATTTGAAAATATTATTATATTATACAAATAATATGTGATAAAGTACATAATATTATAAATATTATTATAACTGATGCTGACTTCATCTAATCACATCATTGTCCACTAAATAATGAAGCAATAGTTCCTATAAGCAAAGAAGGTACTTCACTGAAGTCATTATATTAGTTACAATGCTTCTATCAGCAACTTCTCAAACATTTCTGCAGTCTCCACGTCCTTCTGCTGTTTTTCATTTTTTAGAGTATTGACCCTGGAGTTATACTTTAACCTTTATTTGCTTTGACACTCTTTTTGATCACTTACTTTATTACATTTATTGTATTAGTTTCAGAGTTTCAATCAGGGTCATAACATTTCAAACACAGAGATGGACTTTTAGATCTTTTAAAATTGTTCTATTTTAATTAATGTAAGGTAAAAGAGTGGAGTAAAGCAATTTTAGTAGCAGGTCTACAATGCACAGTGTACCAGTGCTGTTCAGTTCAAGAAGCCACTCAACATAATGCACAGAAAACCTTTTTATTAATTAGTCTTTTTCAGTGCTCCAAAACGTATGTTAGTACCATCATTTAGAAAAATAAACAAATTCCCATTTATGTATATATCCAGCCATAGTTTTATTATAACATTTTTCTTTTATTGGATTGCTGGGTCAACTTTATTTGGAGCCCTGAAAGAGATAACCAGTTACTTAGATTAAAAATAGTATCATTTATTTGCTAATCTCTTAAAACTCTTACATTTAACATGTTAGTAAAGAAGCCTATATTCAGTATCTAAGTATTCCTTAGACACCTCCGATATATGTACCTCCGATATATGGTTATTGATTTTACCAACCTGCATAATCTATATATTGCATTTGAGAAGCAGCACTTCATAAAGAAATTGAAAGTCAAATTTTATACAAAGCATAACATTTTTTTTTAGTTTGCTTTTTATTTGTTTCCTGAGCATGACTATAAAAGAGAAATAAAATAGACCTGATTCTCTTTAGAAACAAGACCCATTCACATACACATGTATAAAAAGCATAAAGACAAATGCATAAACCATCGTATTTCTGTAAGGGTACTCAGATACTTAGTATAGGGATCTTTTATTTCTATAGCTTCCCTCTATTATTTAACTTTCCTTATTCTGGCTGTGTAATACATATTTTACATACATACAGTAGATTTAGCAATTCACTAAAACAATGTAAAACTCATTCAAAGTGGCTGAAGACAATGCTTCCAAGCTATTTACACCTAATTATTTATAGTGAGTTTTCTGTGTCTTAAAACAATATTAATTGTTGCAATTATTACACCAAATATGAGATAGGGATAATTCAATTTCAATTAGAAAAGTATGGAAGTTAAAAAAAATGCTTTCAAGGATATTGATAATAGCTTATCCCATTTAGTCAGTTAACAAACATTTATCAAGTAACCAGTGAATGCTGATATATTAAAGTCCCAAACCCCAGTACTCAGAATGTGGCCTTATTTAGAAACAGAGTCATTGCAGATATAATTGGTTAAGATGAAGTCATATTGGATTGGGGTTGTCGCCTGGTATTGGGTTATCCGATATAACTGGTGTCCTTGTAAGAACATGGCCATATGAAGGCAGGGACCCATAGAGAGAGAGCCATGTGACAAAAGGGGCAGAGATTGGAGAGATGCATCTACAAGTCAAGGAACGCCAAGCGTTGCTGGGAACTTGGGAAGCTGGAAGAGGCAAGGAGGGATTCTCCCGCAGAGCCTTTGGAGAGAGGGTGGCCCTGCTGACATCTTGATTTTGGACTTCTAACCTCCAGAGCTGTGAGACAATAGATTTCTGTTGTTTGAAGCCAACCAGTTCATGTCACTTTGTTATAGCAGCCACAGGAAGCTAATAGACTGAGCAACAGAAAAGGGAAGTTCATCAAAGTTGTGACCTAAGGTCATCATCTGGCCTCAGCTGCCTCAAATATCCCCACCGTAACTCTTTCTAATAAAATTGCTGCTGTTGTCCTTACCTGATCTTTGATGCCTGTCATCAAGGTTACTCCTATGGGTGAGACAAAACGGGCAGGGTCTATCTTTAGGGATCCAATGTTAAATGTGCATTAGAAGAAGAGACAGAGGCAACTAACAAATGAATATAATCTTGCACAAATTAGTGTAACATCTTAGTACTTTCTTCATCTTGGTATCACTTTTGTTTTTAGTAGTACAGTGCCTGAAATACACCAAGAGCCCAATAAATAGCTCTTTCAAATGATAACACTGTGAGGATCCTGGAGGCGTGGTCCAAGCACTGCCAAATGAAAGTATGTTCCTTGTCCCCGTTCTTGACAAGATCACACGCCCCAGGAGTAATGGTTCTAAAATTCAGTTCAGACTCTACTGAAAATTCAGTTGAGCTCTGATTCCAGGTCTATTTCTCTTTATTTATAATTAAGTTCAAGATCTAGGGAACACACAGAGTTCTCTGTCCAGACCGCGTTTACTATCACACTCCCTTCCTTTTATTTATTTCTTTAAAACACATTCCTCCCAGCACAGCCCCTCCACTCTAAACGTTAGTTTTCTGACTTTAGGCAGGATGCTTAATGAATTCTTTGAATCTTCGTGTCTTCATCTATAAAATAAATACAGCAACATCTACCACATAGGGTTGCTATGAAGAACAAGTGCTCGTGTATATTAAGTGAATTCAATAGTATCTGATTACTCAAAAAAATGGTGGAGATACGGCTCTTATTTATTTTTCAAGACTCTGTTCATGCATCAGGCATTTCGTAAATATTTCCCATTTCCTCCTCTTCTGTATGCTTATAATGCTCTCTGTGTGTAGCTTTCACCTTCTTATCACAGTGCATTTTCATTGTTTCCTGCTAAGCCACCCTTTAAGTCAGGGGCTGCAGCAGTCACAGTACCCAACGTGAATTAGGTGCTCATAAGCTCTGAGCGGGTTTAAGGTTAGGAATATTGTGAAGGTATAAAGGCAACAGAGAGATCTGGATATCTGTATAGATGAAGAAAGTATGAACTTCCAGGGGGTCAATGCTGAAAAGGATGGGATTCTGAAAACAGTAAAGAAATCAAAACCAAATTTGCCATCTTGATTTTGCCTCGGGCCAGCCCTCTTATTAAATACTTCTGTTGTCAACCCAAAATTATGTGACTATTCCTTGGTTATCTGTAGATTTTACATATTCTGAACACTTCTGCTTGCCATCTGGTTTTAGCACAGTAAAAGAAGAAATTGCAATCTAACATTCCTTTAATTAGACTATGAGCATTTTAAGTCATTCTGCTTAGTCTTTGCTTTTCTTTCCTTGCTTTAGGCAATTAAACATGTTATGTGTCATGCTACAAAAGTATGCTCAAGATCAAAAGGGGTTTTTTGATGTTTCAGAGTCTCCTTTCTCTCTTGAGATGATTTCATAATGGTTTATGTATGGGGTAGGGCTTGGGGGTGGGTGGAAGGGAGAATAAGATGAGGCTCCCAGCTCCAGGACACACCTGTTGCTACTTCTGCAGAAGACGTAATTTATAAACTTCCAAGTTCTTTATAGGGGATGCAAATCTTCAGAATACTGAAGAAGAGGACAAAAATATTTTGTGAGAAATGCAGTTTAATTCCCTCAGTTCCAGTAAAAGTTGAGAAATCATCAATTTCAAGAGTTTTAACTTTGTGTTCTTGATGGCTTAGGTAATTCCCATAATTGTTATGAAGAATTCATAAAGAATAATGTGATTCTGAGGAATATTTTATTCTGGGCACTAATTTTCCTATGTTTCTTTTAAAGGTGCTATTTGTACTCTGGACTGAGTGTGAAATGAAGAGCACAGATCGAACAACAACAAAAGCCTCTCATTTCTGTCATCTTCTTGCCCCATTTGAAATTCAGAGCTATAGCTACCATCTGAAAAGCTCTATGGGGGAGGTTAAATGGCCTTTTTGTTCTCAGTTTATTGTCATCATTGAGGAAGGAGAATACTGAGTGAGTTACCTTACATCAAATAAGGAAACAACATTCTCTATTGTAGAGTGGTTTATGAGCAATCACTGACTACAGAGGTTTGCTAAGTAGCTTAATTCATATGCTTGTTATTTTATTTTTGGTCCTCTGGATCCATTGTTCACTCTTCTCACCTGCAATATGGTCTGAGTGGGTCTCCTTTATTGTTTATATCATCTGGATCCCCTTACCTTCTGGCTTCTAGTTGAGTTTGGCCAATGAGAGGCAGCAGAAGAATTTGAGAAGGCGGAAAGAGAAAGAGGCCAGGGTATTCATTCTCTTCACTTCTTCTCCCCCTGTGGCCACAGCTTCTTTGGGATCCCGGCTGTGATTCTCTCTGGGTTCTGCAGTAATAATGACTTACTGTTTCTAGTCCCTGAATGCTTCACTCTTCCTTCTTGGTTCCCTTAACCCTTGACAGCTCTGTAAATAATCTTTTGCTTAATTAATTGTCCCTCTGAGTTAGCCTTATTTTCCTTTTGGTCCATGAAAAATGCAGAATTCATTACCAAGAATGCACCTAAGAAACTGACTTCCAAAATGGGATTCTGGGATTGTGTTGCTCACATATTTGATGAGTTCACATAACAACAATAGGATAACTCAAGTTTCTCTGGATGGTGACATGGGATGGAGAGAAGGACGAGACTCTTCAGAGACCAATATACTGGGTATTTGTTCACTATGGAGGTGTAGTAGTTATCTATTACTGCATGACAAATAATCCCAAAACTTAGTGGCTTAAAGCAATAAACGCTAACTATCTTATAATTTCTATGGGTCAGGAGGTCAGGACGGTCTAAGCTGGGTGGTTCTATTAATTTAGAAACTTAAGGATTGTGCAGTCAAGATATCCACTGGAGTTGCAGCCATCCAAAGACTTAACTGGGGCTGAGGAATCTGCTTCTCAGACACCTCTCTCAGAGGGGTTTCAGTAAGAGACCTCCATTTCCTGTTGGCTGTTGGTGGGAAGGCTCAGTTCCTCATCAGGTAGGCCACTTCACAGGGGCTGCCTGAGTGATGACAGGTAGCTGCCTTCTGCCTGAGTGAGTGATACAAGAAAGAGGGCAAGGAGGAAGCCGCAGTGCCTTTTTGTGGAAGTGTGTGGTGTGGAAGATATGAACCATCACTTCTACTAAGTCCTATCTATTAGGAGCAAGACACAAGTTTAGCCTACACATAACAGGAGGGGAATTAATTCTACCTTTTAAAGAAAGTGTCAAAACATTTATGGACATATGTTAAACCATTGCAGCTGGCTATAGTGATCACAAAGAATATGAAATAGCTGGCTTTTTCTGATTGTCTTTGAAAAGCTACACATTTCAATGGACAATGAGCAAATGTAGACACATTGACAACCTTGAATTCCTAACTCCACACATGGGTGAAGAATCAGAAAGCTTCTTTGATGACCTTAGTAGAATGTCTTATTTCCTATAATCACAGGGCCAACATGGTTGAGGATTAAATCTAAGGACTGCTTGAAGTATCACAGAATTGCAAGGCAATTCTTTTTTTTTTTGCAAGAATTGCAAAAAAGTACTCAACCCCCTCATGTCTCTTGTTCACTGGTTGGGGAGTAATGGGAGCTGAGAGAAAGAGAAACTTCCCAATCCCTAAACCTTCCTTGTTTCCATTCAAGAAACCACCCTTATCTTGCCTAATAGTTATGGAAATATAAACTTAATAGTCATCAGCATCTGGATGACTTAGGGTCAGATTGGTGGGATTTTTTGTAAAGTGAGAGAAGCAATGTGTTGAAGGCAGAATCTACCTGGTCAAGAATCCATGAAGAAAAACGATTAGGAAGGTAGGAGAGAATCATTAGACTAGGACAACCCCAAAGCACAGGAAGAAGAAGATATGAAGAAGGAAGAGGAGATAACAATGTTAATGCTCCAGGGAACCCCTTTGGTTTTGGCAATAAACTATGAATTCTACCTAATTCTTTCTCCAATCCAGGACACTTCTCTCCAGTCTCTCTGACACTACCATGTGCATGCCATCATCGTCTTTCTTAGGGTAAGGCCTCCTAACTGGTTTTTCCATCTCCAGTCTTGTCTCTGCCAATTGGTTCTCTGTAAGCAAACAGCTACAGTGAGGAGTGTTCCAAAACCAAGGGTAGTGATGATTGCACAACTCTGTGAATATATTAAAAACCGTTGAATTGTACACTTTAATTGGGTGAAGTTGTAGTATGTGAATTATATTTCAACAAAGCTGTTACAAAAAATAAATAAGATGGCATAAGCCAGACATTAATGAGATTATTTTGAATGAGAAGGAAAGGGTGAAGATTGCTTTTGAATGAGAACAAGAGAACAGAATGTAGGCTCTATCAGCACAAGGATTTTTATCTGATTCCACAGTGTTGTAGACACTCCTCTGTGTTTTAAAATAATGACTGGAAGAGAGAAGTGCTCAATAAGTATTTATTGGATGAAGAAACAAAATAATAGGAGATAAAAGGGAGCACGGGGTAAGGAAGGATTTTTAGGGTGAGTGAGACTTGAGAGTGTTTATAGACTGAGGAGAAGGGATAGTTGGGAAGAGTCAGCTGAAAAGAAAGGAGGGAAAAGAGACCATTTCTGTAGCCTCACTTTCCTAGTAGAAACTGCAATTGATTTATTTTGTGTTTGTACCTGCACACTCAGAAGTGGATAAAGGAACATTGTTGTCAACAAGGTTTTATTAAAAGTAAGTGCGGGTGATTTGTCTGTGATGAGGCGGTGGTTATTTTCAGCACCTCCTTACTAAGAAAGTTTATACACTAATCTGCTTGTCTTTCTTCCTACAGACTATTCACTATTGAATAAAATGCTTTCTTATTTATTCTAGCTTTGTGATTAAGTTATCAAGCTCTGTTCTGTTCATTTCTTCTGTCAGCAGGTAAAACGGTGGACAGTAGGATTTATGCAGAGCTTTTAGAGTTACATCCTACACACCGTAGGTTGAGGACTGCTATTTCTAACACGAATAGTTTATTTACCCCAGGATTTTAATCATTCTCTGAGATTGAAATATCACAGCAATTTCTAAACTGTTAACCTTGATTTTCCATTTGTGTTTATTTTCTTATTAAGAGTTTCGTATGAAATTCTGTTTTTCATGAAATGTTATTTCTAATAGAGGTATGACATTTGGCAGTTATTGACAAGTGTTCATCTCCAAGGTTACAAAAAAAGGCTGAGAAAGGAAGATAAAAATCGACAGGAGCTCTTAGACACAATCCCATTGTTTCCTGGACAATTGAAAATGGGCCATGATTGACCTTGTAATCACATGAGTATCAAAAATATATTGTTCTATAGGCTTGTCCTATGGGTTTTTGCTTAGGAACTAAATAAATGAAAGGAAGGGGATTAGGAAAAATAGAAGAGGTTGAAGAGAATTAACTGAGAGGCTAAAAATCTTAAAAATCATCATATTCTTTGTGCACTATCTCAAACACCAACAATGTGGATTGTCTCAAATAATTACACAAAATTGAGTAATTTAGAAAACAATAGAATTATTGAATTACATAATTTTCGAAGCAGAAAAGAATATATCTCAGTAGTCCTCTCAAGGCAAAAATAAAGATGGTAAAGAGAGAAAAGACAAGGGAAACTAGAGAAAGTGAAAAGTGAATAAAAAGAGACGGAAAAGAAAAGGAAACAAAATTTGATGGGGAAAATAAAGATGAGTAAGGTCTTAGGAGTTCTGTGTTAACGAAAATTTATGAGGAAATTGAAGGAAATCAGGGAACATAATTATTTATAGCTGCTGTATTTGATTAGATAATAGTGTTCATCCATGTTTGTTTCAGCACTTTTCAACAAATAGGGTTTAACCTACAATGTCAGGTGTCCTGTTAGGCTGTGGAGGTGGAAAGCTGGGTGGAGTGTTTTGACTTTGAAGAACTCATAGTCAATAGAAGAAATACTCAAGAGCCTCAGTGGCTGTCTGTTCTTCTCATTACTTCATTTTTCCATGAGATAAGAGAGGACACTTCTAAAAAAATTCCCTCCTTTGCTTGAGGTAATGTGAGTTAATATTTCATTACTTCAGTTTGAATGCCGTGACACAAATGTTTACACATGTACACACATGAAAGTATCATACTAAATGTACACCTGTTTCTCTTCTTCCCCTCCCACTCCAGGCTGTTACACATGAGGAAGAGTGAGCTAGCAGGGGCAGGGAAGATAAAGGAGACAAGAGCCAGCATGAGCATGAGGAGAAAGTAAGAAAGCAAGGGCAGGAGTGAGAACAGAGGAGAGAGAGTAATCGGCAGTCCTAAGATATGGAATTTAGGGAAGAGGAATGCAAATAAAAGTTTCAGGAAGCTGCCTTAGTCTGTTCAGGCTGCTGTAACAAGATAGCATAGACTGGGCAGCTTAAATAACAGATGTATTTGTTCACAGTTCTGAAGGCTGTGAAGTTGGAAATCAGGGCGCCAGCATGGTCGGGTTCTGGTGAAAGCTCTCTTCCTGGTTGCAAAAGGCTCTCTTCTTGCTGTGTGCTCGCATGGCAGATAGAGAGACAGAAAGAGAGAGAGAGAGAGAGAGCTCTTTGGAGACACTCATAAGGGCACTAATCCTATTCATGAGGGCTCCACCCTCATGGCCTCATCTAATCCTCATCTCTTCCCAAATACCTCGTCTCCTAACACCATCACATCATGGGGTAGGGTTTTGACATATGAATATGAATTTGAGGGGACACAAACATTCAGTCCATAACAGATGCCTTTTTCTGAGTTGTGTGAGGATGATGATGGTAATTTCAATGTAGTTATTATGTGTGTCAGCAGCAGTTTTCAAAGTGAGGGCTATTGAGGTAGAATTTACGTGCAGTGATAGCCATGCTCTTAAGTGGACAGTGTTGCGCTGTTGTACGTCTTGACCGAAGCGTATCACGTTACCACCACAGCAATCGACGTGCCAGGAACAAATTTAAATAAACTCACCTAGTGAGTGATGAGGCATGAACTGTTATTGTCCCAATTTATAGGTGAGGAAACTACAGCCCAGAGAGGTTAAGTGCTCAAGTGACTGAGAAGACGTAAGAACCTGGGAGTTTGATTTTTTCACAAATTTGATGCCTTGCTTATCATTCTGTTTAGAAACTTCTAGCAACAAGTTAAATTATTTTTCTAGGCTTTTTGGACTTGGTTTTGTGTTTTTTCTTGGATACAACAATATGCGGAGAATGACTTAAGAAGCAATTTTATTGTGAAGAAAAATGTATAGATAAAAAATAGAAATAGATATCAATGAAGATATATAGATATATGCACTGATACCCTGCTCCTTAGTTATCTTGTTCATAATACACTTTATTAGAATAAGCAATTCTTCCTTGTACAAGTTTTTCAATCTGAAATTTGGAAGGAAATAAAAAAGGTGTTCTGAGCATGTTTCTAGAATTAAATTGACCATACTTTGGGATGAGATTCTTCGATGTAAATGCATGTCAACAGGCACATGATATTACCACTGTTCAATTCCATCAGCAATTCTGGCAATAACATGGTAGACAATGAGGAAAGTGTGCCCTTCCCTCTAATGCTCATTTGCTTTCAAAAAAAACAGCAGCACATAAAACGTTGACCAGTTTAAATTAGTTTTGCTTCCTTAATACAGTTTATTTTAATCAAAACTTGCTCAATAAAAGAGATGGCACTGCACATGTACCAGGTGGGAACCCATAGCCCCAAGATGAGCCTGAAACCAAGAATCTTCAGAAATGTTGCCACCAGAGCCCTTTACATAGCGAGAAGTCCTTCAATAATGAAAATCCACCTTCCAGCAGCCCAAGTAGCTTGATTACCATATATGGGCTGATTAGAGACTAGCCAACCTGCTTCTGCCAAGTTAGTCTTAAATTTTGCCCCAGACCTTGGATTGGAGAGAGAGATTTGAGAGCTTTGCCTCTTGTCTCCTTGCTGGCCAACCTTGTGATGAAGCCTTTTCTTTTCTCAAAAGCCGTTGCCATAGTACTGGCTTCTATGTGTGTTGGGTAGCGGGCGCTTTCTCAGTAACAGAAACGCTGGGTAACTTCAGATCCCCAGTTGAAGGTCAGGTTCCAAGGTGTTAGAAGCAGTGTGGGTCAGTACCAAGGGCACCACACCAGAAACCAGGAGAGGGAAAAACCAACGACTCACAGGGCTGCTGCTCCCACCTCTGAGGGTCTCTGAGGCGGGGCTAAACTAGATTCTTCCCACCTGCTCACACCAGAACCTTACAGACAATATAATCCAAACTAGGAAACCTAGTTTAGCCAGCTCATTGAAGCCCTGTGAAGTCCTGACTAGCATGCAAGGGTGCTTCTGCATCCAAGGCCATATCTAGTTCTCCACAAAATAAGGGAGAAAGGTGAGCTTTCAAAGCATTGTAAGTGTAGTGGATGTTTGCGTGTGTTCTAGTGCATGTCAACCCACTCAATAGTGTGTGCATCAAAGAGAGAGAATGTCAGCCTTTCTTCAAGTGTTTACACACTATTAGGTGTGTTTCTGTAACTTAAAGGAGATGTATAGATTGGAGGGACTAGCTGGGATCCCAAGGATATTTCCATGGAAAATATCAGGGCTTAAACAATTAAACTTGTTGCAGAAACAATTATTTAACTTCAATGATGACAAAGTGCCATGAACAAAATGCCAGTGGACACTGATAAGGTTATGAGGTGGTCTAGGCCTCTCAGGAGGGCTGGGGAGGCTTTCTTTCTTTCTTTTTTTTTATTATTATTTTTTTTTTATTAAGATTTTTTATTTTTTCCTTTTTCTCCCCAAAGCCCCCCGGTACATAGTTGTGTATTCTTCGTTGTGGGTTCTTCTAGTTGTGGCATGTGGGACGCTGCCTCAGCGTGGTCTGATGAGCAGTGCCATGTCCACGCCCAGGATTCGAACTAACGAAACGCTGGGCTGCCTGCAGTGGAGCGCGGGAACTTAACCACTCGGCCACGGGGCCAGCCCCCTGGGGAGGCTTTCTTGAAGAAATTTCTCTTCTTCCTTTCTCATTAGACCAGGAGGTTGAGCAGGAGTTAGCCAGGCAGAGGGGCAGGTTTAGGGAGCAAGAGGGAGAGGGCCTCCTGGTGTGGAGATTACTGAATTAGGAAGGGCACTGTGGTGTTCAGAGGCCTGAGGAGCGGTGTGGCTGGAGCCAAGACTGACCGGGCCACGCTGGCTTTTTACGAGTTAAGGAAGATTACAATAAAGGATTATGGTCTCTCTTAATAAGACAAGTTTAAAAATCCCGAGCATTTTAGTCTGAATGTTTTGCTAGTTTCTTACAACCAAGTGACATGAAGCTGGTAGAACTCAAAATTATTTTTTCATGTTAGATTAACTTGATTATAGAGTTTAAAAAAACCTTACTTTTATATTTGACATTTTCCTTCTGATTAAAGCATTTGGTCATTCTTAATAATTATAAGTTCATAATGCTATGACACATTAACAGGATAAAAGGAAATCTATTTGATTGTTGTTCATTAGAAAAAGCCTAATTTTTATTTTGAAAAACACTGTTTTTCTATTGTGTCCACTTTTCATCATTTTGGGTGTTTCCCCTTTAATTCATGGTGTAATATGTATATATATATATATAAAATCACAATTTTATTGTATATATACAATATATAAATGTAAAATTTTTATTTATTATATATTTATTTACATTTTATATATGTTTATATGTATTTTATATATGTATATATTATATATGATATATCTATATATGTGTATATACACATTTATATTACATATAAAAATATATAATGTCTGTATATATATACACACACACACACATATATAAATTCACATTTATTTTGTGCTGTTTATTCTCTTTTCCTGGCATTATTTTCTGCGTTGGACATTTATGATATAAGAATTAAATGAGCTAAAAGTGTGTCTTTATTAAACAGGAAGATGTGAAAATAATAATAAAACTATCATTTATGGAGCGCTTAATATACGGCAGACATATAAGGTTTCTGTGAGGCAGGCATTACTGCTCTCCCAGTTTTACATAAAGGTAAACTGAGCTCAAACAGGTTGATTTCCTCAAGGCCCCGTGGTTAGTAAGTTATGGGGTTTGAATCCAGACAACCCGATGATGCTAAGTATTCTAACACTGGGGTTACACACCACACACACACACGTTGACACACCCCAAACACCACACACACACTGACACATATACATACACCACTCACACACACACACACACACACACACACACTCACACAACTCACACATACACTCACACACACCATACACATGCACACACACACAGCACGAATACTTATACAGTCACACACTGCACACACATGTGCTCACACATACACACTGACACTCACACTGCACATGTTCACCCTACTCACAGACGTACAGCGCCCATTGGTTATAGGCCCCATTGGTTAAGGGATGATACCTTAAAGAAAAATTCATTCTCGTGACTATTTTTTACCCATTCGCTGAATGTACTGAATTAGGCTGAGAAAGAAATACAGAAACTCTTTTCATAGCTGTGATTTGTATCCTCTGACAATTGTTAGATTTTTTATTTATAAATTTTTAGCTCAATGGAGCATTCTTAGTTTCCAGTCATTGGTGCGTGGGTGGCACTGAAAGTTAATCAGAAGGTGTGAAAAACGTACCTTCATTTCCTTCCCGTCATCCAAAGGCTTTGCTCGGGCTGGAGCTATTTTTAAGACAAAGGGCACAGGTATATTATTTGTTCCTTTTGCCAGCCGTGGGTCTTAATAACAAGTACTCTAGCCTTAGCTTTATAAAGGGTCTGCAATAACAGCTTGTGTATCCTTTATCTTGTGCCTCAAAAGATTAACTGATTGGTTATTCTCAGGAAAATTTCAATTGATGAAGTTTTTTTTCTTTTTGTTGCTAAAACTCACAATTTTTATTTATATTAATATTAGTATTTTTCCTTCACTTATAACCTTGGTTATTTCCTCTTCACCTTGAGTTCTACACTCATGGCTCTAGGTAACAGCTAGCTAGCTAATCCAGGGATAGGTGAGACACAACGCTCCTCCCCCTCCTCCCGTTCTCTTCTTCTCCCCCTCCCCCGCCTCCCCACTTTCCTCTCCCCCTCCTCCCCACCTTCCCTTCCTCCTCCCTTCCCCCCCTTCCTCTTCCCTCTCATCATCACCTACTCCCCCTGCCTCATGCCCTTCTTTTTTGCCACCGAGTTCAAAGGCACCACAACCTCCACCTACATCTCACTATCCTTATAGCTCCAGTTAATTGGATTAGTTTTAATAGTCCAGGCCAATGGTGAGAACTTTACACACACTATATTATTTAGTCTTCAAAATAATTTTGAGTGGTAAGTACTTGTACCAGTTTCACAGAGGAGCAATTCGTGCGTCAGGAGCCACAATGTATACTGCAATTTCGGTTTTTAGGGCTTTGAGGTCAACCTGAAAATTGGGGATTAATATATGTGAGAGGTGGTGAGAAAAAATAAGAATGTATTGAAAAGCTTGAAATCCATGAGGTGATTTTTAATTATATATATGCACATCTAACTTGCAACTCCAACTGTATTCTTTCGAAAACATAGCTCTTCTTTAATATAAAATATGTGCATTCGAATATCGTTGCTGAAAAAGGAGGTTACTTAATGAGTAAATAATTGGATTCCAAGAAATCATTGTATAGATTATAGCTTCAGGGTTTTTGATTAACCTTCAAGTCCTTCTACATATGAGTCGCAACTCAGTACAATTTAGTCATTGAAAGCTCATTGTTCAAGAGTTTATTTGCTTCATTCTACATAAGTTAAAAAAAATAACTTTGGGAATATTTTGAATTATTGTATTTTATTTTACACAAATGCACTAATTCCCATACATTTGTCTTAATCTAGTTAGTTTATTTTCATTTTACCCCTTTTATTCGCATTGCTAGGTACTCCATTTTTTGGCTTATTTTACCCCGGGAGTTTAGGTTTATGCTTCTTGTGCTCTCCTGTATATTTTTACATTTATTTATGGACTCAGAAAATTTTATCAAAACATAATTTCTTTATGACAGACAGTGGTATTGAATTTTAGGTGTGGAGAGATTTTGACAAGGAAGCATCCGTGATGTACAGCTCTGAAGAGATGTAATTTAAAAAAATATACTTGAAAAGATATATTTTTGAAATGATCGCACTCAGGGATCATTAATTATAATATATCTAAACTGAAGGGAATCTTAGAGATTATTTTACTTCTGTCCTCTTGTCTTATAGCTAAAAAAATGACCTTTTGAATTTAAGTGTACTGCCTAATTACATTAATGCCCACTCCTCTTCTCCGAGAAGTTCATTTTGAAACTTACTTTCACAGACAAACTAAGGGAAAAATAAAGCACAAATTCCTTTCGTTCCCACTCTTCAATAGGACTTCGTCACCAAGCAAATGAGAAAAGTGAGAGAAAGGGAAGATTTGAGCTTGGTTCCTGGCCTCCTGACTTGGGTAACTCTTCACCAAGATGAGAGACAGGCTTTGGAGTGGGATTGATAGAACTGTTGAGCTAATTTTGGGCTACAGTGAATTGGAGGTGGAGATAGTTGTTTATGCAGGCCTTGGAAGTCAGAAGACTGGTAATGATGGTTCTCTCCAAAGGTACTCATCACATTTGGTATTTGAAGAGAGAAGGCAGATGAGTCTACTGAGATAATGTGGGGCCTTATGCTGAAAGATTGCTAGGAACCTACTGAAGAGAGATGCACCATGCAAGCTGATGGAAGCAGCATGAAAAGAACCACAAAAGAGAGCGGTTTGAAGAAAAGGCAAAGCATAGATCTTGATGCACTCAAACTAGAGATGTAATGGGAGGGATTTTGAGGGTTAATAATTTATGCAAGAGGCAATTTATTGGAACTAAAGATCCCAGAAGTGGAATTCCTAAGAGATGACAAAGGAGCAGACGTGGCCATGGGAGACGGTTCCTGTGGCACAAAGGAGGCCGGGCTTTATTGATGCTAAATGATTCTGCTCATTGAAGTTGCATCTTTCATGATGATCTGTCATCTCTCTTCCATTCTGACTGCTACTGTTTTAGTTTATGCTGTTATATTCCTCTTCTGGATTATTCACTAGTTTCCCAATTTCTTTCCTTCCCTCTGATCCTTCTCTGTTTCAACTCATCTGTTATACTGTGGCTAGAGGTCTTCCTTTAATGTACAAACTTTCTAGTCTCACTCCATTACCTTCAGAATGGTTTCATCTGTTTAGCTAGACATTTATCTATTTCATAACTTCTACTACATATTTCATATTCCTTCTACTTTTAGCCTCATTTTCTTTCATTCTCTAAAATCAGCCTTTTCACAATGGCCTCACCCACTCACTACAGCCATGCCCCTCATTATTACCAGGCCCCTGGCTAAGACACAGCCCTCACCACAGCCACATCCTCTCACTACAGTCATACACATCTGTTTGAGCTGCCTTTAAGCACCAACCCCCTTCTTGCCTCCTTGTCTTTGTTCATGCCAATTCCTCCACCAGGTGTATACCTCTCCATGCATCCATTTGCTCAACCACCACATGTCTATGTATCTCACCTCTAGTGCCACTCTTCTTCTTGGGAGCATATCCAGGCTTCCAAAAGCTGTGTATCGTCCTCTCTATATCACCCTGAAGATGCTATCATAACATGTAAACTGCCTTTAATTAATGCTCTACTTACCATTTTCAGTCATGGACTAGAGATCCTTCACAGTAGGAACCGTGCGTTCAGTTTCACTCTTTTCACTTCACACAGTGCTTAGCAACCAGTAGGCACTCAATAAATGTTTGCTAACTCAATGAATGACCTGACCATAAGAAGGCAATGAGAGGCCTCCTCCCATTCAGTATTCTTTCACAAACCACAGAGCTTTCCAGTAAACTATTGAGTGTTAGGGGTTTCTGCTACACTTTCTGATCTAGTTGTCCTGGACTCATCATGATGAACTTCCTGAGGAGAAGAAGGAGAAGCTGCTGTCTTTAAATATTCCATTACTTTCCCATTCTCTAGAACACGATGGCCTGAGGACTCAAGGCTGAATCCACCTAATGACCTTGTTTTTTATCTTTTTCAACTTGGTGAAATGAGTGAATGTGCTGCCCTCTTTCTTCCTTTCAATCTTTGACCAATTTTCTAATTCATTTCTCCCTAAGTTTCTCTCCATATGCTATTTGCCACTCCAATTCTATGTATGATACATTCTATTACTATTCTCTCCATTTAAACCTACAGAGCACATATTGCTTCACTGGTCATGTGGAAGGAGATACTTCTTGGAAATGGAGCTAAATTTCTTCTGAGATGAAAGGCATTGCATGATAAGGGACTTCACCTTGAGCAGGTCTCATGCCCATTTCATTTTATTTTGTTGAAAAACTCACAGTCTGAATCTCTAAGAATTGTGCCTGTATAATATCTCTCTGTGCTTTGGAAACAGTTCTAAGAAAATACAGAGCGTTCTTCAAGTAGATCAGATTGGCCAGGAGCAGGCTAGAGCTGATATTTTCCTAACACCTGCAGGAGTTTTTAGCATAGCTCTGAGAAATCTTTATTCATTCAGCCGTGCATTCACTCTTACGTAGTGCAAACACTTTTACCTAGTGTACCAACTGGGACTTTCAAGTATTCCTCACATGTATGATAAATCTATTTACTTGGCAGTCACATCATATACCATGTGCCTAATATCCTAATGTTAAGTATACAAAATTTTAGACAACGTATGTTCTGACCTCAAGTAATTATAATTGGCATAAACAGTGTTTACCACCAGAGTTGGCTCATCTATATAAGTAGATTCACGACGTCTCTTATTTGCCAAGCTGCGTGGTAGACCTTGGGTTTGTAAAAATGAGTAAATGTAGTCTCCATGGAGGAGCTCACTATCTAGTTTACCCTTTTGAATGGCTGCATATTCTGCCAAATCAAGTCATCAGATCTGTGCTGGTTATTGTCTATTTGCATACGTGCCCAGATCTGTTCTCTGTCTCTTTCCGTCCCGCTCTGTGCCTCAGAGGCTGACTGCTACACCATCTCCCTGACAGTTCCTCCAGAGAGACACATCCTCCCTATGTTTTCAGTCCTGGGGGTGAGATGGTTTCTCTGTTGCTAGTGCATCATGGGCCCTTACTGATTGTCTTAATCTTAACTTTCTTCAGTTAAACCCTTCAAGGATGCTTTTCATTTTTTGCTGGGACCCACTGACAAGCCAGAAGTCTAGGGCTAAAAGAGGCCTTTCAAGAAATGTAGTTTATCTTCTGTATTAGTTTCCTGGGTACATCATAATAATTACCCCAAATTTCGTGGCTTAAAACAGCAAGTGTTTTCCCACAATTCTGGAAGCCAGAAATCCAAAATCAAGGTGGCTACAGGGTCTAACTTCCTCTAAAGGCTCTAGGGCAGAATCCTTCCTTGCCTCTTCTAGCTTCTGGTGGCTCCTGGGCTGTGGCAGCATCACTCCAATTTCTGCCTCTGTCTTCACGTGCCCTTCCCTGTGTGTCTATGTGTGTAAATCTTCTCCTTTCTCTAATAAAGACATCAGTCATTGGATTTAGTACTTACTCTAAATCTAGGATGATTTCATCTTGAGATTTTTAGCTAATTACATTTGCAAAGATCCTATTTCCAAATAATGTTACAATCTGAGGTTCTGGGTGGACGTGAATTTTGGGGGAACACTATTGAATACACTGTATCTTCACTCTTAAGAAAAATCATCTAATTTCTGTCTTAGCAGGAGATAATCAGTATGTATTTAACAAAAAGAGAAAGTAGTCATATAAGGATGACAAACAATATATCACCCACTCTGTTTTTAGTAGTTGAAATTACAAGAAATTAGACGGGCAAAGAGCTTTATTAAAATCACTGATGGTGTGCATTTATATTCAGGATATAAATTTATCTCAATATGATGGAGACCACAAGTAATTATTTGAAAAAATCAAAGACAGTTATTTCTCCGGCTAGGCTGGTGGCTTGGCTCTATGAAGTTGTCAGGAATCAGGAATTCAGGCTCTTTCTATCTTCTTGTTCCATCCCAGCATATTGTTCTTATCCACATGACTCACGATGGCCCATCACATGCCTCCTTTCTAGTTGCTTTGGAAAAAGAAGGGTAGAATAAAGCCAAGCTTCCAAGAGTTCCTACACATTACTTTTCTGATTGCATCCAATTGGTCAGAATTTCATTATGTGACCCTATATAGCTGCAAAGGGAGCCAGAAAATAGAGGGTTTATTTTGAACAGTCATGTGTTCAGCTAAAAGTCAGGATTCACTCCCTATTTAGGGAGAAATAAAGAATAGATTTTGTGGAGTAATTAGCATTCTATGTCACCCTCTGCAAAACCTTAAGTGCTTAGCATATCTATCTTCCACCCGTGCAGTGTCTGCAGTTCTGTAAAACTTTTGATTAACTCATTACAAGACAGTTTTCAACAGATATTTCCTGCATTTCTATAACCTCATCTGAAAAAAGAATTACTGTTTGTTGTATAACTATCATGTGCCTAACATTCATTTATGGAAACATTTATTAGGCACCTATTATGTATCAGGTATTGAAAATTTGGAGGTGACAAATGAAGTCCTTTTCTTCTGGGGAAAAAAGATCTCTAGTAGGGTGGAGGGATAATCATTTAAAGGGCTAAACAAATAAATTAAATTAGGTCATATGGTAATAAGTATCATTAAGAAAATAGAGTATGCTATAGAGAGTGACTTGTGATGGGAGATTGTTTTTAGATCAGATGAATATGCGCAACTCTTTTCTGCGATTGTGAAAGGAAGATATTATTTTCCCTATTTACATTTTCAAAGTGACCATGGTGTTTATCATTCCCTCATTTTATACATGAGCAAATTGCCCAAGGTCATACACCTGGTAAATTCAAACTCTGAGTTTAGAGACTGAATCTGGCCCAGGACTCTCTATCCTCTCCACTAGTGTACATTTCCTCAAATAAATCTTCTCTAGGGTTATTTCCATTTCACTTTATGAAATATATAGCTCTGCAATTATCTTTTAAGATGAAGTCAGAAGTTAATGAGTTTTTCCAACTCTGTAATTTTCACATTGCATCAGGCTGTACTTCAAAGTTGATTTAGAAAGTTTAGAGGACCCTTAGAAGTGAGCAAGTGAGAGAGTCCTGGCGTTTACAGGTCTCAGAACCATGCCATTGAGGGTCAGTTAGAGGACAATGGGACATTTTGTTGGGAGACGAAAAGACTCAGGGGAGACATGAGAGAGTCTCCAAATATGGAAGGAGATCGCACGAAAGAGATTACATTTGTTCTTTATGGCACCACGGTATAGAACCAGAGTCAGTGGTTAGAGGCTGAAAATAAAGTAGGGACTCCATGTACTTTAACTAAATTAATCCTCATGACAGTGGTACAAGTAGATACTGTTATTATCCCAGATTTACCAGTGAGATGACTGAGGCACAGATAGGTTAAGGTATTTGCCCAAGCGTAGGCGGGAGAATTGTAGTTAATGCACGGAGCTTAGTGTTATTATCTATCCTCAAAACACCAGGCTATCTTGCCTTAAGTTGAAAGATTACCTCCTCAGAAAATATGTGGTGCTTATTAATTCAAGATGAAGTAGGTTGTAATAAAAATTCCAGTATCCTAATATGGGAGACTGGAAGGTATTAATTTGTGGTGAAACGGTTGGTTAATCTCTTTCCTTTAGTCTCTTTAGACAAAGATCATATATCCACTCAAATTGAAACTATAGTCAACTGAATAGTAAAATGTGAAAATATCAGTGTGTTGGCTACATCCTACACCAGTTAGTAAGGTACGACTAGTGAGAGACAAAATCCAATGCAAAATATCCAACAAAGTGCCAACCAGTTAATGGAAATCTGCCTGCTTCCACTGCACCTGAGGATCTTTGGGTAATCTGTTTATCTATAATCATGCATCTTGCTAAACTGAAGGATATGGATTTTCTGGAGCCCTCTACTCTTAAAATAAATATTGCCTAAATAATTAAGAAATGCAAGAGTGTAGAAAATGGAAGGAATATATCAGAAGTAACTAGAGAAGCGAGGCCTCTGTACCACAGCTGTCACTATATTCCTCTTGCCCAGAAAACCACCATGTCTAACAGTGTTTCCAACAATTTCATGAGACCAACATCTTTAAGTGGAAAACAAGAAGGTAGGAGGCACTTACTAAGAAACAAGCCCTATACCTGTGATTGTTCTCCAAGAATGTTTTAATAAGGTTTCTGTCATTAGCATCAACAAATAGAGTCCTCCCAAATGTAATTAACTAGCAGCCAAATGAGGGAGCTATTTCTTCAAAACATCTTCAAGCCTCTGGAACAGGGTTCCCTAATTTCTTAGACTCTAACATAAGCCCTGGATCCAAGCAGTACCTCCCAAAAGAAATGGACTGATATGGCTCTAAGACACTCACAGGGGTGTGCTCACTCGGTCCCTCCCAGGGGTCATTCTGAATGTAACTGAACATGGAAAATCTTCCTGAAGTTCACCACCTGGAGTGCTTGGTTTGGAGAACCAAGACCTCAAGGGAGTTGGTCAATAAATTGATGTACATGAGATTAGGTTATTTTGTCTAGCACAGAACTTAATATGCTATGAAATGGAAAATAATATATGGTGGTTTCCGCTTCTCTTTTCTTTAAACAGGAAATTTTATACATTCATACTATTTTCCTTCTACCATTATTTATCATGTGTGTTTGAAGCTGTCATTTTTTTTCTGTAGATTATAAGAACATAAAGAGTCTTACCTCAATGGAATGATAGCTGGAGATTTTGGATTTATATTCTTTCCAGAGGAAGTAATTATGCCTTTGGATTGCCTCTCTTTGAAGCTATGAGTGTGTTTGGATAACAATTACATGGGAATACTTGTATTTATTTGGGACAAAAAGTGTGTGTATGAATGTAGGGAAAAATGGGATTTTCTGATAACTATTCCTTTCCCCAACACCCAGATTTTCTTGGAACTTTTCCATCCTTCATTTACATGGTCTCAGAGGTACATTACTATAGAATCAGCATCTCCTGTCTGTAGTTGATGGGTTCTATGGGCACCAGATCCACACTGGGCCAGTTAGAGACTCCTCCCAGAATATTTAGAACTGGAGCACCATTTCTCTCCAGGACCTTGGAGTTGTAATATGTAAAATCAGGAGGGGTAGGGAGTCATCTTTTCCATCACGTAAGCTAGAGAAATGAGAGAAGCCAACACAAAGGATAAAAGGACTGAGTGGAGCCAAGATGAAGGACTGAGAATCTGTGCTTTTTGCTTCTTGTGAAGCCCGGTAGTTTTCCTGCCCTTGAGTTCAATGAAATACCTCTATATTCTTGTAATGCCCTCCTTCTTTTTTGACTTCCATGAGCTTCAGCTATTTTCTGTTGCAAATAACTACAGCAATTCTAATTGGAATATGTCAACCTACAGATTTCCTAAGAAATATTTTTGGTAATGACTGTCTCGTAAATCTGTTAGGAAAGAAAACTCCCATGCATTCCCTTAATGTTTATTCTAGTTTACAGATCATGTTTTACTTAATGAGAAATTTTGTCACCCTTCCCTCAGAGGACTTTGAGGGACGAATATGCTGGGTAGTTGGGTATGGGTCTCTTTTCCTAGGTTTAATGTCTCCATTGCTTGGTCACGGAATCTCATGCTTTTGAAATTCACTCCTTTTAGGGCACGGAGATTAGAACAACCTTTCCTTCTGTGCAGGACTATACTCTGGTCCTCTTGCTGTCTCCGTTTCTTAGTGCAGGATCAATATCTTCTACTTCTGCCTAAGGAAACAGTGCTCATTTTCACAGTTTTAACTACTAACAATTCTCATGACCACTTCATCTTTATCCTATATTTTGAGTATGAGGTTTTCAGTTCTACTACCCACGCTGGAAATGCAATGTAGCTTAATGTCCCTTCTCCACGCGTTCCGCCACCCCCAGCACACGACAGTTCCTCTATATCCACTTTGTTAGATGCCAAATCCTCATTAGCCTCCTAGTTTTCCTGACACAAAGATTGGAGTATCTCTTTGTTACTGTGTCTCCTCTGCTTACCACATCACATTGTTACATGCCATTGTTTCTGTCTCTTGTTCTTGCACTTGATCTTTCAGACCCTTCTATAGCTTAATTGTCTTTCCCTCATTTCTGGATAATTGAGGAAAGGTCAGACACACATTTTTATATTTCTTTTTGGGTTCACCCATAGAATATAACACAGAAATGTGAACATAATCAGCACTCAATGTACACACTTTTGAGAGACTCCTCTTAGAAATCAGTTTAATAAAATATCCTGATAGAAAACTACCAATTGACAAGGACCTTTAAATGATGGCAGATTCTATTAGTAGTAAACATAAAGATATAATATAAATATGAAGATACAAAGGTGGTTCAATTTTTTATTTAAAAAGATAAAAAGACATCCAAATGAAGACAGATATTAAAGTGCTTGTAATATTGAAAATGAAGATGCAGAAACATTTCCAAAGAATGTGAAAAATAAGTCAATTTATTTAAATGTATTTGATTCAGCAAAAGACAAACAATTTTTTATCTTTAGGACAACATTGAGTACTTCAAAACAATATCTAGATTCAGAAGACAAATACATTTTTATCATCTTCCATCATATTTTTTCAGTTACTAATGGGCAGAGATTTGAGAACTGACTCAATCCTTCCTTTGTGATATGTTGATTAAGTGCTCCACTCTTAGAGTCATATTTCTCAAAATGTGGTACATTGGAATCCCTTCTTAATACGCTTGTTAAATATGTAGATTCCTGAACCCCTCTGGAGGTGGGGTATATTTTGAAAAAGAACATCTGACAATTCTTATGCACATTAAGTTTTGAGGAACACTATTTTACCAAAGACTATTGAGTAGAAATCAGCCAGGCAAGTCTCTACACACAGTAATAAAATGGCTAGACGATTTTAAGATAATCTTGGACAATTTCCTCTGCTGTTGCTGGTCTCAGTTTCCTCCTATGCAAATGAACCCTGGAGGACCAGGAGAGACTTACAATGCCTCCATGACTCTAGATGCTCCTGTGCAAATGTGCAACCACACATTTGCAGGAACTCTAAACTCTATTAGTTGCCACCAGTTGTCCTCCTGTGCAGAGGAAGCTATGCGGAGTGGTTCAAAGTTGTTCTGATAGATGTCCTAGTACCGTTCCAATAGAGCTGAAAAATTTAATGAGAGTAAATCATTCTCATGACTGCTCCAGGGTTTTTATGTTTATGTTCCACTAATTTATTGGTTTGTTTCCTTAAAGAAAAAGTGGTTTAATTACCCATAACAATGCTACATCATTTCAGAAAGCTTAATATATATTTCTTTCTTTTTATTTTGGTATATGCTTACAAAACTTTGAGGGTTTTTTTTCTCATATATTAGGAAAACAAATGGGCACAGAGAGGGAAGATGGATTGCAAGTTGTAATTTAATCTCAAGATGCTGATAATATCATAAACATCATCACAATCTACAGGTTGAATTACAACTTTGTAATCAATCTCTCGCCCCATCTCTTATCCAACACAGAACCAATGATGGCACCGGGTCTAAATCAGAGGACGTACCAGCAACGAGACTGACAAAGGAATGTCAACTACTTCTGAAACTTCCCTAGATGAAATGACCACTCACTGGTAAAAATAAATGAATTTAAGACTTTTCCTGTTACAATCGAGGCTCAACTCATCAGTTTTCTTTGTGAAGACAGAGGAGGAACCTCAGCTCTGGCACTCCTAGAACTTCTGCTTTAATGAAATAATGTCTAAACTTGAAATTTTGTGAGGCTAACATTCAGTACTTTGCTTAAAGAGGGCTTTGCAATCTGGGATTTTCTGTTGTCGCATAAGCCTAAATCACGTTAGAAATAAATGATTCTTTGTTTTATAGAGTGATTCAGAATAAGATACTATCTCTGAATCACGGTTTATAAATTACTAAATGCTCTTAAGTGCTTTGGCTAGTTACAATGATGTAAGGAAGAAATGTGCAAGTATTAGCATGGGCATCCCATATATTAGAATGTGGGAATAAAGGGGATGTACTCATATAAGGGCGGGTAGGGAGGTATATGAGATCCAGGTGTAGAAACCAGGTTCTGAAGGGAGCCTCATGCTTTATCTAGGGCATCGTTCTACCCTCATAGTCACTGTAGAATTAGTCTCTGAAGCTTTGCTTTGCATTGTATATTTATAATGATAAGTGTGCACCCTTTAAAGAACACAGTAATTTCTTAAGATGAACTACATGTCTCAACACTCTATAAAGCTCTGTAAAATTGGAATTGTGCACAATTTTAAAATGGCTCTGAAAATGTTTTGGTGAGATGAAGTCAAATAAGAGTAGTTTTTGAAAGTAATTACTTCTGAATTAAAAAAAAAAAAGAGGAAACAAAACGAAACTCAAAGTTGGAAGAGAGTGTAAAAGCCACCTTTATTACTTTATGCCAGACTACATTGTGGGCTAGTGAACTATCATCAGGAACATATGAATCCTAGTACAGAGGTTTATCTTCCAGATGTGTGATTTTTCCCATATTAGAATCTGCTACAGACTGGAGCATCGTTTTATTTTTTAATGTACTGGACAGTGTTGATCAAACATATAATAATTCCCTGAAATAGGTTCTGTAAGGTAAGTGTATTTGAATAAAGGAAAAGGCAATTCGATGGTCTCTGCTAAGCAAATATCATAATAAATGATCAAAATTAATACATAGTTAATTTTTTGTCTTTTCCACATGCCAGGAACTATTTGAAAGGCTTTCAATTTTAACTCATTTAATATAACAACTACGTGAGATGACTTATATTATCCCATTTCACAGCAGAAGAAAAGGAGATACAAATAAATCAAATAACTTGCTTGTGGTCACATAGCAAGACCTATTGGAGCTGTGATGTCAATGCAGTACATTTGTCTTTAGAGCCCGCGCATCCATCTACCACGATATTCTGCATCTCACAAACTCAGCTTAATTCCATGACTTATATAAAATCCACAAGTTGAATGTGTTAATACCCACGGCCATGATATATATTTGATCATTCCAAAAGATATTCTTTGAGACTTGAGTTATTTCTAACTTGTGTTGTATTATCAGGGTTCTCCAGAGACACAGAGCCAAACTGTTTTTTCTTTATCATTTATTATCTTTGATTCTTTAGTTTTTATTTATTTATGTTTTGGGGGTTTATCCTGCCTGAGCAGGTTTATGAGCTACTTGCTGCTGTGGCTTGACATTTTTCATTATATTGGAAAATTTTCTGCCATTATCTTTTCAATATTTTTTCTGCCCATTCTTTCCCTCTTCTCATTCTGGAACTTGAATTTACATGTAGAGTACATCTTTTGATATTGTTCCACCACTCGTGATTTCTGTGTTCTTTGTCGTGTTTTTTTTTTTTTCCCCTCTTTGGGTCTTAGTTTGGATATTTTTACCGACTTAGTTGCAAGTTCACTGATGAAGCTGTCAAAGAAATTCTGCATCTCTAGCATTTTCATTCCACTCTTTCTTATAATTTCTACTTGTCTGCTGAAATTCTTCATCTGTTCCTATATGTTGTCTATCTATTCCACTAGATTTTTTAACATATTTATCGTATGCATTTTTACTTCCCAGTCTAATAGTTTCAACATCTGGGTCATTTCTACATCTGGATCTGTTCACTGTTGTTTTGACAGTAGGTTGTTTTTCCTTGCTTTTTTAGTGTGTCTTACAATTTTTGACTGAATATTGAACATCATGTAAAGGACATCACAGATTGAGGTAAATAGTATTTATGCCTAGAAATGAGCACACTTCTTCATTTTTAAAGCTAGTAGCATTGAAGGTGGTGTCAATCAGGTCAGGATCTGGGCTAGATTTGGGGTTTATAGTTGTTGTGGTTATGCTTAGTGCATCAGAATCCTCAAATTCCTCTAACAGTGGGTTGTGCTTAGGGTAGTGGCTGTGGCCCCTGAGAGTTTTTTAAAGCGTTTCTGTTCAATCTACAGCTTTTAGCGTTTTTGTGTGTCTGCACTACGAAGGGCTTCCTTCTCCCCACGTTCTTACCCATGGCCCATCTGCAGACTCCTAGGCTGGTGGCAGAGGTAAGGGAGTCCTGATCCAGCCGCAGCTCAGGGAGCTTAGCCAGTCTCAGTTGCGTGGCTTTCTGAGCATCCCTTACCGTGGCAGGCAACTCGGCGTGGTACCCCTGGTGGGTCTTGTTCAGGGACTGAGTTTCTCCCCACCCCCTTGTATTGCAGACCTCTTACTGTACTGTGCTGGTATACAATCCCCAACACAAGGCTTTTTCTGAACCTCCTGCAAGGTGGAAGACTTGTTTTTGTTTGTTTGTTTGTTGACCTTACCTCAGCCACAATGGCTCCAGATAGTTTCCTGCTCCTGCTCCAGGTGTAGAGAAACTCGTTCTTCCTCTAGCCAGACCCTGTGAGCTCTGGGAAAGAGGCGGTGTCTCTTTACGTGATGGAAGGGAAGGTTAGGAAATTGGTAGGGCTTTGTTCCCAGCTATTACTCATCTCCTTGGAGAGCTGGGAGTGGAGGATTTGCTCGGCTTCCCTCAGTGCTGTCAGGCCCTTGCTCCCTAAGAGAGAAAGGCCGTCAGGGAAAGCAGCCATCCGCCTTTCCGTGGCGGCGGTGGCCGATCCCCTCCTCCACTCCTGCACCAACACGGAGGCCCTTTCCAGTAGGCTGCCTTGCCCACCATGGTTCCCTGAGCCCTCGCTGGTGTCTAAGAGTGAGTGGGAATCACCCTGGGGTCTGGGGCTTCCATGGCGCCTATACTATAGCCCATAATTACAGCAACTTATCCAAATTTAGGGAGTTCTTCTTTCGCACTTGTGTGGTGTCCACCTCTTCCTCCCAAGCGCTGACCGTAGGCGTGATCCAGTCTCGCATCCCATCTCTCTTCACAGGGATTTGTCTGCTTTTGAATTTCAGGCTACTTGGTTGCTTTGAAACCTCAGCTTTCTGATAGGATCAAGAAAAATGATCATTTCTTGCCATTAGAGTAAGAAGGTTGTCCTCTTTCTTTTTGTACATCGTTGGCAGAAACAGAATCTCAAGGCTATGTATTTTAAAGAATCAAACATCAGATAAATATTGTTGAAATATGTCATTTTCTGAGCTTTTCTCAATCCATAAATCTTAAGAATTGAGTTGACAGGGGCCAGCCCCGTGACCTAGTGGTTAAGTTCACCTGCTCCACTTTGGCGGCCTACGGGGTTTTGCTGGTTCGGATTCTGGGTGTGGACATGGCACAGCTCATCAGGCCACGCTGAGGCGGTGTCTTGCATGTGTGGGGACCTGGAATTGGCCACCCCAAGATATGTCTCTTTGGCATCAGGATTATGTGAGGCTGATTGCTTTGGATAAACTGGGACAGGGAAGGAGGCTCTGAGGAATGGAACTTGCCCTTTGTTAGGACACGTTTACATTTGTAAGGTAAATCTCTATCTGTAAAAGGTGCCTCCCTCTCTGCACCAGGAAGAAGAAAGGAGATGACTTTCTCTCTAGAAACTCTTAATCAATACCAAAGGCAAAGACTTAAATCTGCATTTTATTGTGCCTGTTTCTGGTAACCTCCTGCAGCTGACTTCCCTCCCCCTCCCAACTTTGGCATTTCTTTGGGGATTGGGCGTCTTTCCTTAGGCTAGGAACTGATTGCTGCTGCGCTCACCTGTGACCACCCAGCTCCAGACAATCGACTAGCCTCCTGCTACGCCCACCGAGATAGCCGACCACTACCTGCTGTGTCCATCAAGCGCTGTGCCGACAGGGCAATCTTGTGACTACTGTGGGAGGGACATTTCAATCACATGTGAAACACCCTGTTTGGGGGTATATAACCACTGTGTGCACCCCACTCCTTCGGTGCCCTTTCTTCCTTCAGGAAGAGAGGCCCCGGGCCATGGTTCCTCATAAAGCTTTGTTTAATTTTCTCTTGCTATTCTGTCTCATGTGAATTTAATTCGTTCTCCGGCCAGACGAACCCACATTTGGGAAGAGGAAATGTCTTCCTCCCCTACACATGCCACAACTAGAAGGACCCACAGCTAAAATGTACAACTATGTACTGGGGGCTTTTGGGGAGAAAAAGCAGAAAGAAAAGAAAGGAAGATTGGCAACAGTTGTTAGCTCAGGTGCCAATCTTTAAAAAAAAAAAAGAACTGAGTTGACAAACTTTAGAATGAGGATTTTGTGTTCTACATAGATTAGCATAAGTGGAAAAATTAAGATAAGTATGAGAGGGACATAGACAAAATCCATTTTCTTGAAACCAGAGTGTACTTTTACTTTTTTAAAAAAAATTAGATATATCCATATGATTCAAACTTTTAACCAAATTCATTGGATATCTAGTCACTCTCTGTTGCATTTTCCTTCCACAGACTCACCTAATCCATAACTGAACAATGTAGCAATAAGTCACGCATGTCAGAGCTTAAAATATTCACTCATAAGATTTGCGTCTCACAGTGGAAACAAATTTAGACCTAGTGAGCCAAGGAAGTTAGGTATATCATTATAATTATTATATTAAAATTTGTGTCTTCTTATTTTAGAACTTTTAAGTATCTTTATCTATTTTATATGCCCATTTCTTCTTTCTTATGACATTTCTTATAAAAAATGTATTTCGTGCTTCATTAAACTATACGTTAGGATTTGTGAGGTTAGAATTAAGGTGAGGTTATTCTGAATAAAATGATTGAAACACAATGATGGCATAATTACCAACTATGAAAACACTTAATCTACATAGTTATATAAATAAACATAACCGTTGTCTCTAACTTTTATTGGAGTCACATTATTAATATATTTTATATTTTAAAAAATTATTCTCTTCAGATTTTAACTCAATTTTATTGGAAAAACGATGACAGCAATTTTAATCTTGTGGTAAATACACATTCTAAGTATAATCTGGGGGATAAGAGAAAGATTACATGAATTACGATGCTTTATGGCTTTAATGACGGACTTGTACAAGGAGTGTGAAACACAACTGCCACGTCTCCATCCAATGGCTAATCCATCATCCCCTGTCTGCCTCTCTGCATAATTAGGTAGTGGACCCATCACGGAAGAATGGCTGTTCCTACCCAAAACTTCTACGTTCATTCTAATTGAGTCAGATACATTCTCTAATCTTCATATTAACAATGTCCAGTTAGCAAGGCCTGGAGTAGAACATAGAAAAAGAAATTGGCAATTGCAAATTACTCATAGTGAAATCACTTAATCTCATTTATCAAACCTTTGCTAATCTACACTAAAATAGGTAAATTGGAAGTTATTGTGGGGGAAAAGAAGTGAGTCAGAGGGCCACAGTTTGCAGAGAACACGGTGATTTGTCCCACACCCAGGGCTGTGCCTTGTACAAAGTCTGAATTCAACACAAGTCCATTCAGATGAATGCATGAATAATATGGTACCCTGAATATTCCATTCAAAACTTATAGGTATTAACACTTTGTCATACTTATTAAATTATCCATTCATCATTCATAGACACTTAACTATTGTGTGACAGGCATCGCGTAAGGTAATAATAAACCCTAATTAATTCTACGACTTTTATGCATATCTGAGTAAAACTGTGTTTCTGAATTACAGCCTCAGCCCAGGCATGTGAGCCAACATTACCATCGTGAGTACAAGGGACCTCTGCTCCCTTCTGTCCTGCTCTCAGCTGCTATCTGCTGGGAGTGACGCTGTGCCATATCCTTAAGGGAGAAGGATCGAATAAAGTGAAATCCTAGCTGAATAGAAAACTGATGGTTGACTTCACTGAAATGTTGCACATGGTACTGGAGGAATCTTAGAGACCAGAAGAGGTGATGGGGGATTAGAAATGTAATAACGTTGTTCAATTTTCAAATGGGGATGTTAGATTTCAGTAAATACTCTAGAAAATCATTAAAAAGGTGACAAACTGTTATTAAATATTTTCTACTGAACACAGAGTGTATTTAGGATATTTTAATAAAATCTGCAAAATTTTATCTATCATTGGATGATTTTTTTTCAAATAATATAGTCATATGTAACTTTATTAAATTAAAAACAAAAAACATCTTGATAAAAGTTTTAAAAACAAACTGTCAAAAGGTTACTATATTATCTTTGGGAATGTATTTTTTGCTATACAGTTTATTGCAAAATAATATCATGGTATAGTTAAATCCTTCCCAACGATACAACTTGTCAGTTGCCATATAATCTACTAGAGCAGAGCCCTTTGCTGGGGGAATAGGAAAAAAAAGAAGCAGTTTTTATTTAATCCTACTGACCAAGGCTGTGATAAGCAGTTTTAAAAAAAAAAAGGGAAATTTTTGAATTTGTCAGAAATAATCTAGTAATAAATGGGTCAGAATAGGATGGAAAAGGTGAAAAAGACAATACCACTCTACTTCAAAAATAGGAAGCAGACAGAAATTCAAAATGAATTATTATTAAGCAAAAGGTATCCACTTTCCAGCCTTACTGTAAATTTCTATTTACAGAAAGCTCAAAAATCTCTAAACTTGATGCTCTGAACAAATGGTGTGCTTTTTAGAAGAAATTTACTAGTTGTCCTATTTGTTATGCAAAGGGGTAAAATCCTGCAACTTTTGTGTTGACTTTCTCACTAGATATGAAGTAATATCCCCTACTTATATAAGATTTAAAAAATTACATTTCTTAGTAAAAAATATTCCTCTTTCACTAGCTAGTTTTTTGTAAAGATATAAACTTTTTTTTTTTTTGGTGAGGAAGATTGGCCTTGGGCTAACATCTGTGCCAATCTTCCTCTACTTTTTGTATGTGGCATACCACCACATCATGGCTCAATGAGTGTTGTGCCAGTCCACACCTGGGATCTGAATCCATGAACCCCAGAACAGCTAAGTGGCAGGCGCAAACTTAACCACTACACCCCTGGGCTGGCCCCATACAGAACATTTTATATAAAAGAATTACTGATTGGATGAAAGCCATGGGTATTTTCCCAAAAATACACTGCTAAATATTTTTTACCTTATGCAACATGCATTGAAGTTATCTTGTAGACACTATTTATTTTAAAGGGGGATTCCTAGTTGGAATCTACAATTGTGTGTAAAATGAAGAGTTGTATGTTACTAAAAACTTACTTAGTTACTTCAAAAGCCAAAGGAATAATTATCCAAAGATTAAATAACTGCTATAAATATCCCACTGTGAGCACAGCACTGTACTAAGTGCCCTGTCCACTGTGGTTCCACAGTCTAGTTAGAATAGACAAGATGACCACAGATCATGTATAGTTTATATTTTATATAACAAATTAATAAAATGTAGTTTCACAGCTAGTAATACATTTCTGACAAACTGCTATCATCCCAACATTTAATGTGATTGAATTTATTTAAACTCAAGTTGCACCTCAAACTCAGTACATATATCTTTTTTTCCAGCTTTATTGAGGAATAATTGACAATAACAATTGTATATATTTAAGGTGTGTAACGTGATGTTTTGAAATATGCGTGGTTGTGAAATAATCACCACAGTCAAGCTAATTAACCTATCCATTGCCTCACATAGTTTCCATTTCCTTCCATTTTTCCTTCTTCCCTCCCTTCCTCTCTCTCTCTCTTCCTTCCTTCTTTCCTTCCTCTCTCTCTTTCTTTCTTCCTTTCTCTGGTGAGATCTACCCTCTTAGCAGATTTCATGTATACAATATAGTATTGTTAATTATCATCACCATGCTGTACATTAGATTCTAGAATTCATTTATCTTGCATAACTGAAACTTTGTACCCTTAGACCACTACCTCCACGTTTCTCCCACCCCCCGACCCCTGGGAACCACCATTCTGCTCTCTGCTTCTATGAGTTTGACTGCTTCAGATCACATGTACGTGATATCATGCATCATTTATCCTTCTGTGTCTGGCTTATTTCACTTGGCATCATGTCCTCCAGGTTCATCCATGCTGTTTCAAATAGCAGGATTTCCTTCTTTTATTTTTAAGGCTGAATAATATTCCAGTGTGTGTGTGTGTGTGTGTGTGTGTGTGTGTGTGTGTGTGTGTGTGTAGTATGTTTACTGTATTTACCACATTATATTTGTCCAATCGTATTTCAATGGACACAGGTTATTTTCATATCTTGGCTATTGTGCATAACGCTGCAGTGAACATGGGAGTGCAGATGTCTCTTTGAGATCTTGATTTCATTTCCTTTGGGTATATACTCGGACATATATTGATTGCTGGATCATATGGTAGTTCTGTTTTTAATCCTTTGAGGTACCTCTGTACAGTTTTCCATAGTGGCTGTACCCATTTACATGCCCACCAACAGTGCACAAGCGTCTCCTTCCTCCGCATCCTCACTCACACTTGTTATCTTTTGTCTTTTTGATAATAGTCATTCTAACATGTGTGAAATGCTATCTCATTTTGGTTTTGATTTGCATTTTCCATACGATTAATGATGTTGAGCACCTTTTCATATACCTGTTGGCCTTCTCTATGTCTTCTTTGGTGAAATGTCTATTCATTTTTCTTTAATCAAAGTTCTGGAATCTTTGTTTGCACTTCAAAAATTAGTTTAATAGTTTAGGCATAGTACCTCTCAGAGGATGCTCGTTCTGATAATCAATGGCAAAAAACCAAGAAACGTCTTTCTGACAAAATAATTGTCTCTGTTTAAACCTTTTTATACTCCCAATTAGATTTACAGCAATTAACTTCCACGTTCTTTAACAATAGGCTGTCCTTATTAAAACATTCAAACCAATAAAACTTGTATGTAGAAAATACATATTTCAGTATCTTTTCTTCAAATTCATAGGTAGATAGGTATTGGTTAGAAAACATATTCAAAAAACTCACACATCTTAATGGCTAAGAAGTAAAGATCAGGGGGCTGGCCCCGTGGCCGAGTGGTTAAGTTCACACACTCCGCTGCAGGCGGCCCATTGTTTCGTTGGTTCGAATCCTGGGCGCAGACATGGCACTGCTCATCCAACCACGCTGAGGCAGCGTCCCACATGCCACAACTAGAAGGACCCACAAGGAAGAACATACAACCATGTACGGGGGGGCTTTGGGGAGAAAAAGGAAAAAAATAAAATCTTTAAAGAAGTAAAGATCAAACTCATTATCTTAACTACAAAACAACATTTTAGAGTCTTATGCTAGGTTCTTCAGGCTTTAGGAAAACAAAATTAAAATACTTTAGCTTTTATTTTCTTTTCTAGTTCTGGCTACTTTATACCATCTGAGCAGAATCCTTTGATGCTGTAGGACTGTAACTTTTCAGATGTAACTCTAATATACCTGGAACCATTAACCCCATACCTTCAAGAACTCCATTAACACACACACACACACACACACACGCTCCAGAAGCAGAAAGTGTTAAAATAAGGAATCACAATATTATATTCATATCTCAGGAAGAACATTAAAGGTGATCCATTTCATAACGCGTGCCTTCAGTTGTTAAAAATCTTTTGTCTTTGTTCTCTTTTTTATGAGAGCTTCTCAACAGGCTCTTATATCAGAAATCCCGAAAACTCTGCTGGACACCCAGCCGCAGGATCATGTAACGTTCTGATAAAATTGAATGAAACCTGGGGCTGTCCAAGAATTGACGTAAGGCCACAGGATCACTGCTCTAACAGGATTTTAGGACTCCAGACCCTCGCCTGAGCCAGACCGGAGTGAACCTCTCGATATGTCTCTGGTTTCAAATGGATTATCTTAGATCTCTCGCACAATAAAATTGTGTTAAGAAGTCACTTTACTGTTTACATACATACTTCAATAGTCACAGAAAGACCGGACCAGGCAGAAATGGAACGATCATCCAAGCTCGTCTTTCTCACATCTTGCCTCTCCATCGGAGCTCTTCCTTTTGACTAAGTATTCAGTAAAATCGTGACTTCTCCTCGAACAGACTGAAAATCTTCTGGGCTTCTTCCTTCACTAAGTTGTAGACAACTTCAAGAGTTATCAGGGTGCATTTACTACTTGCTATTTCATAGAAAATAAATTTTTATAGCCAATAAATGTTCTAATGATGTAAATTTAAATAAAATTTAACAATAGAGGAATGTATTTTGGAAACACAAGGGCCTTCCAGTCCTCACCAAAATGAAAAGAAAAGAAGTGGAACAATAATTTATATCAGACCTATTTTCTTTGGACAATTTTATAATAATAACAAAGACAAAACGTTACTATTCTTCTTCTTCTCATATTAAAGATGATATAGCAGGCTAAGAAAGATTATGTAATTGGATTGTATTGTCCATGTAGTGAGTGCTGAAAACAGAATATAGACCTTAAATGTTTGACTGCGGTGTGCTCGTCTAAAATGAGATTACATTCTGTGCTCATACATGTCAATGGTAGTTAATTTTATATAGACTTTTGCCTCAGTTGCCTTGTGATCGTTTGATCAAATGTTTCAAACTTTTCTTGTTCAATGGACCATGTGTTTCTTCTCAGAGCTGCTGAATTAATACTTGGAGTTCCCTGGATTTAGGGTTGTCAGATAAAATAGAGAAGACCCAGTTAAATTTGACTTTTAGATACATATATGAATAATTTTTTAGTAGAACTATGACCCAAACATTGCATGGGCTATATGTGCAATTTTTGGAAATACTTCTACTAAAAAAATTATCTGAAATTTGAATTGATTATGTGTCACGTACTTGTATTTGCTAAATCTGGTCATCCTGACTGTGGCACACCAAATTACAGTACCACCAGTGTAAATCCACCATTTCTTACTCTTACATTTACCCTTGTGTTGAGTACGTGACATTTTTTGCAAAATGTTATATTGCACTGGGACAACTGCCATAGGTGCATTAAAGAATTATATCTTTCTGTCATTGTTTGTCCTAAATTAAAGCAGGGGTTCTATCTTTCACTTTTTCAACAAAAAGAAAAAACAAGTGACTGGTTAAGAGTATAACAGCATATGAGTTTCTGTATAAACATTGTGAATGTTCTCTTTCAGTATTTTATTTCATCCTGCTAGGTTGCTAAGGTTGCTAAATTCAGTGACTCTTCCTATACCCCGTGGTGAATTGGTGTGTTTGTCATCCATTACTTTTGACAGTTTAAACACACTTGATTGAATATTTAATAAAAAGGACATTTGATTGTACATATTTTTCATAAAACTGGTAGTGTCTCTTTCCCTACTGAGGTTGAGGGCAAATGGATACGCGATGGGTGATTTTCAACAGCAGACATCATCCCTAAGGGCCTGATTCATGTAGAACATCTGTATGGGTTGAAACTCAAAAATAGATCCTCATCTTTCCCTTTGGCGTGAATAGTTTTATTTACCAACCCAACAATAATAGATACAGCCAAGAAATTGATATCATGCTGCATGTGTTTGCCACCATGTAGCTTACAGTGCATTTTCACCTATGTTTTGTTTAATTCTAGTAACAGCCTCGTGAGTTAGACAGGTATTTCTCCATATACAGCTGAATTAATTTCACTCCTTAAACCAAGAAGTTTATGCCCCCCTGGGTTTACTCAAATTTTGTGGTGTTATTCCTTTGGAAAAGGCAACCATTGCTGAGCAAGTAAGGAGAGCTCTTTTATAAAAAAAGCATCCTGTCGTGTTATACTCATCCACATAAGGATGCTTTCTGATGTATAAAGCATGTATTGACTTTTGCTGTCTGATAATACATTAGAAGGAATGTGACACAGTGTTTCTTGTCCCTACATTTACCCTCATGTTGGCTTATGTGAGGTTAGTTCAAAATATTAGAGAGTAATAGGGCAAAATTGTGTAAAGATTGCATATTTTGAAGACTTTTTTTTTTTTTGGTGAGGAAGTTTGGCTCTGAGCTAACATCTGTTGCCAATCTTCCTCTTCTTGCTTGAGGAAGATTGTCCCTGAGCTAACATCTCTGCCAATTCTCCTCCACTTTGTATGTGGGATCCCACCCCAGCATGGCTTGATGAGTGGTGTGTAGGTCTGTACCTGGGATCCAAACCCATGAACCCCGGGCCACCGAAGCAGGATGTGAAAACTTAACCACTACACTACCAGGCCAGTGCCAAGACTTTATTTTTTAACAGCAGTTTTAGGTTCACTGCAAAACTGAGAGGAAGGTATAGAGATTTCCCATATATCTCCTCCCCCAACATACATAGCCTCCCCCATTATCAACCTCATCACCAGACTGGTACATTTATTACAATTTATGAACTTACATTGACACATCATAATCACCCAAAGTCTCCAGTTTACATTAGGGTTCACTCTTGGTGCTGTGAATTTTACAGGTTTGGGCAAATCTGTATAACGTCATGTAAACATCTTATAGTACCATACAGAGTATTTTTGCTGCCCTAAAATTCTTCTGTGCTCTGCCTATTCATCCCTTCCTGCCACCCCAATTCCTGACAGCCACTGAGCTTTTTACTGTACCAGTAGTTTTGCCTTTTCAAGAATGCCCTATAGTTGGAGTCATACACCATGTAGCCTTTTCAGATTGGCTTCCTTCACTTAGAAATTGGCGTTTAAAGATACCTCCATGTTTTCTCATGGCTTAACAGCTCATCTCTTTGTGCTGAATAATATTCTATTGTCTAGATCTACTACAGTTTGCATATCCATCTGCCTATCGATGGGCATCTTTCTTGCTTCCAAGTTTTGGCAATTATGAATAAAGCTGCTGTAAACATCTATGTGCAGGTTTTTATGTGGACATAAATTTTCAACTCCTGTAGGTAAATACAAAGGAGCAAGATTGCTGGATTGTATGATAACAGTATGTTTAGTTTTGTCATAAATCACCAGACTGTCTTCCAAAGTGGCTGTACCATTGTGCATTCCCACCAGCAATGAATGAGAGTTCTTGTTGCTCCATATCCTCACCAGCATTGGTGTTACCAATGTTCTGGATTTTAGATGAGCAGTGTGTGTAGTGGTATTTCATTGTTGATTTAATTTGCAATTCCCTGATGACATCTGATGTAGAACATATTTTCATATGCTATTTGCCATCTGTATACCTTCCTGGGTGAGCTGTCTGTTAAGGTTTGACCCATATTTTACTCCATTGTTTTATTTTCCTATCACTGAGTTTTAAGAGTTTTTTGTATATTTTGGATAACAGTCGTTTATCAGATGTGTCTTTTGCAAATATTTTCTCCTAGTCTATGGCTTGGCTTCTAACTCTCTTGACATTGTCTTTTCTTGTTCATAGATGCCTGTGTTCTGGATGTAACCTCGTGTAGCAGAAGAGGCAAGGGAGTTCTCTGGGGTTGCTTTTATAGGGACACTAATTCTATACATGAAGGCTCTACCCTCGTTAACTAATCATATTCCAAAGGCCCCATCTCCTAATATCATCACATTGGGCATTAATATTTGACATGAAGTGTAAAATGGCATGGGTATGGTCATTCTTTCTTAAAAGGTATTATGTACTCCAATATATCATCCTTCAATCAAACCAGCTAATGTTCTAATGGTTCGCCTTGTGTCTGCCCATAGCAGTCATGAATCTCCCTTGCTTCATGCTCAGTGTAAGTGTGTATCTCTGCAACTATTGCATTAAAGGAGTTGGAATACCCTGCCCACTTAGGAAAAATTTCAGTGCTAGTCATTACAGTGGTGTGAGCCTGAGATTTATGACCGGATTAACCAGGAAGTTCTCCCACCCAAAGGAAAGATAGCAAAAGCCAGAGCACCATTTGGGCAGCAGTCTTCAAACCTTCTTTGTGGTTACTCAAACTGTGACTATCTCCAATTTCTCCTAACTAATAGTCAATACATTGAAGGACCATTTGTTGCTAAGCTGACCATCCACTTTGGTCAACATGTTTCCTACTGATTCCTATAGACTTCCTACAAATTCCATTAATCAACTTCCAATGCCCTCATACTTTCTCTTCCAGAAAGCCGTGTCTTTGTCACTATCCTTTCCCATGTTAATTACACTAAGAAAACTTGCTATTTAAATGAATTCTATAGTGAAGTTTTGGTAAAGTCATCTTTCTAATCCTCTACTACACTTGAGTACACCTGTTTTTGTTTTTGTTTGTATCAGGAATACATAAAATTGAGACATAGCTGCAGATGTTCTTAAAGGTCATCTCAGTGAGTTGAAAGAACACATTTCAAAACTCTGAGAATTACATCCTATTAAGTGCATCTTATCACATTGACTTATTCTTGAAAAGAAAGGTATACAACTCTTGGTCTTGCCACATGTCAGAAAAGTGAGGTGCATTTGGGACCATTATCAATGTTATCAAAAGTAATATATAGTTTTTAATAAAATGAGTGAAAATGACTGTTGAGGTGTCATCCTGCAGCCAAATCAATGTCCTATTTTGTAGGTGCTCACTGCTGAAAAGGACATTTGTGAGTTCTTCCCTCAGAGCGGGGACACTTTGTCAAAGATAATATAGCACAATATGGGGTGTTAAGAAGCGTTAGAAGAGGGCAATAGTGTAATTTTCAGCTTATCATTTGTCCAGTGCTTCTTTGTGATATAACCTTTGTTTCTCCCTCTTCTGCTTGAACAGTTACTCATGTTTTCCTAAATGAGAGTTGGAGTAGACTTCAGGGTGTTTTAGGGTGCGGTTCACCCGACATGAGTCAGTCCTCCCTCTTGAAGTGGTTGTATCAATAAGGACAAAGTGCAGGAAAACAAGATGTTCTAAAGATCATTTTCTTTCAATGCATTTGCTCTGTTTGCTATAATTTGCCGCTATTGACAGATGGTAGTAGATCTGTTATGAACACTTGTGCTTTAGTTAAATGTGATCTGGGGTATTTCAGGGCCTCTTTTGGGAAATCACGGTTTGATATGGGTGCCCCTTCCTAGCTCAGAACAGAGACCAGGAGAAAATAATAGAAACTGCCTACATTTTTGCTTTATTTTGTGAGGTTGTTTTCAAGTGGGACACCAGATAGGCTGTCGGAAAACAAGGAATTTAAAGATCTCTTTTCTGTCTTCTATAGGCACGTATCATGATTTGAAATGAAAAGGAACAGAATGAAAAATACGATACTCAAAGAATACTAACGGGGAGGCTGTCAGTCATCTTTACAGACGGGAAATAACATTATTTATTTTATTGGTTTCTAAAAGTGCAGTCTGCTGAGGTTGCTGCAATAGAAAGTTATGGATAATTCTCACATTCAAAGAATGAATGTGTAGGGAGAACACTGGCATCCTCCCTGGGTCTTTTCAAACTGAGTCCACCTATCCCTAAGATCTATTATCTGTGAGAAAACATCCTTGTGGCTGTGAGCCACTGCTGTAAATGAGTGGTATGATTAATGCACCAATATGTTATATTTGAAAACATTGAAGTCCTTTGGGAAGAATGTATGATTTGAATTTGGAGTTCTCAAACTGCTAATGGTGGTGGTGGGGGTAGGGGTCAGGGAGCTCATGTCAGTATCACCTGGGAATTTCTTTAAATATTACAAATGCCCAGCCTTGACTACAGACCTTTTGATTCAGAATACCTGGAGGTGAGTCCAGGCATGTTTATTTTCAAAAAGATACAAAGATTATACTTCTCTTCAAAATTATTTGTTAAGGTTGATAAAGACCATGAAATGTACTTGAAAGATCATGTGTTAGAAATACAGTGAACATCTACTTCAACTAATGGTGGACTAGGAAAATTAAGAGAAATGTTTTTGCTAAGAACAGCTATAAATCTAGATGAACTATATTAACCTCCTCAAAAGTTACTATAAGCTAATAAGATAGGGAAGAATCACAGGGCCAAAAACTGTGAAGAAGATGAGAACCCACAGAGGTAATGTGAGAATTCAAGCTATTTGATTGACAGCATTTGCCTGGCATTGCTTTTTGGCAGCTTAGTTGGCTGAAGGTGGCGAGTGAAAGCTCAGGGCCTACCCATGAGGGAAAGCTGATAAATAGCACTCCCACTTTCACTGACACCACAAAGGTACACACTTCAGGAAACAGCAAACTGTGGTTAAACCACCTTCTTTTATAGGTTTTTTAGCATTATTTTTTTGCACTTTGGAAAGCCTTGGAAAACCTCAAATCTTGAACATGGCTTAGGGTTGTTCTGAAATAATATCCCTCGGTAACTGACAATAGTGAACTCAAAATCTCTTCATAGTAAAATAGCTTCACTATGAGCCTCAAATTATCTCTACAAGCATTATTTCATGATTCTGTCTGACACAGAGGCAAAAATAAGGCACATAAGCAGTCTAAAATCTTTGAATGAAAAACAGCGAAAGATAAGTAATAGACTCAGTGTGTTAAAATAAATTAAAAGTAAGTTAACTATACATAAAGTGAAAACTGCAAAAAGAGACAATGCAGATTTAAAGAAATTTCAAATACAACTTTAATAAATAATGCAAGACTCCAATTGAAAACTCAATACGGGAGTTTAAAGACATATTAGACATGGCTGAAAAGAGAATTAGTGAAACAGCAGCTAGATCAAAAGAAATTTCCTGTGGAGAAAAAGGAAAAGACAAAATAATGAAAAATTATAGAAGATAGAGATGAAGAGGATCCAACATTATTTTCATGAAAGTGCTAGAATGAATAAACGAGAGAGGATCAGGAAAACTTGCTCTGAAGCCAAGGCTGAAGGATGTACTTCAGATTGATGAAATTTGATCTGCTAGTAACTCTGGGTTGAAAAAATAAAAAGGGAAAGTGGCAAATAGGTGGGCAACTATAACTTAATTTAACTGTACAACGTAATAACACTAAATGGCGTTTAATAAATATTGAGTTAAAATAAATGCCACCAGTGGTATACAAGTCAGGAAGAGATAAATAGGATTAATGTTATCAGTTTCTTGTATTGTCCTTGGGGGGTGTACAGGCATTGATTAATATTAAATTTTGAAAAATTAAAAAGTTGGCTGTGATTTATATCATAGTAACAAGATGAAACAATACATACCAAGAAAAGAGTAAGGAGAAAGTTAGTGTAGATATATTGCTATATGATAACATAGGCCTTAAGGCAAAAAGAATTACTGGACATCAACACGTGTCACCACATAATGATAAAAGATTCAACTTCACCAGAAATATAACACAATTTTAATGCTATATTCTTCTAGTCATATTATCTCAAAATATATAAAGCAAAAATTGATAGAACTACAAGGAAAAATAAACCATTCCAGAATCATAGTTGGAGGTATTAACACGTCTTCTTCAGATTGGGAAAACCAGTGGAGGGAAGCATCCAGTGAGAACATAGATGTGTAAACAATAAAATTAACAAACTTAGCCAACTGAACAGATGTAGAAAACTACCCACAACTGCAGAATACACATTTTTCTAATGCATGAGAAATATTTATAAATAACAACCTTTAAAGCCCTGAATGGTGGTATATCATTGGCTGGTCTTCAGGACGAGCTTATATCCCAGGTGAGAGAGAAGAGGAAGAACAGATATCTGGCTTTTTAAGTTTTTGTAGTAGTGATGTCAGAAATGAATAGTTCAATATCAGAACATTTGTTGGGGAAGTTGGATGTAATTATAACCTCATTCCAAGTAACCTCATTCCAAGTACATCCTTCAGTAGGTATGAGCTGCACCTCAGACACATTTAGGCACATTGTTGCTAGGAATCCTGTGATTGCTCTCATGCTATCATAGAATATACACATATAAATACATATATATATTTCCTTATAAATACCACATATTGTCATGTTATCTTATCACAGACAACGGCTAACAGAAGAGTTTTTCACTATTTTTCTTTTAATGAAGTTTTAATAATTATAACAGGTCACTAATTATCTCTTATTTCCCTATCTGCAACCCAGTTCAGAATCCATTCTAAGGAGTGATTTTGCATGATGAAAGAGCTCTTTGCAAATACACTCTCAACACTTTTTATATTTAAATAATGGGTACTGATAATGATTCCCTTAGAACACTTCCAATGGTGTCTCTCATTTGAAACTTTGATAGCATCTGGCCCATATACAAATCCTGTGTAGAAGTCGGTGAGGACCTGCCAAAGAGGTTAGGATGTGAATCATGTTGACAGATGGTTGGAAGAGCGTTTTCAATTACAGAAAGCAAGGAACTAACGAATAGAGCTGCATAAACAGAGGGTTACTGGAACCAAGGATCTTATTTGGAAATTGTTGCTTGTAACAATGGTGTGAACGCGCCTAGGAATATGAATAACACAGAAAGTCAATAATTCAAGCAAAAACCCTTTTTTCTTGAAGCATACCTTTTTAGTCTCATTTGGAATTTGAAAGATGACATTTCCTCCAGGAAATTTATAAGGAGTTTAAAATATTTGCTTCTTGAAAGAAAATTCTTCCTTATGACTTAGAGTTTTTTCCTTTCTAAGAAATGGTGGTAGTATTTTCTATTTTGAGTTAAATGATTCAGGCCAGTACTCTTTTTCTTCCGTCCTTCCTCCCTCCCTCTCTCTCTCTTTTTCTTCCTTTTTTATTATATGTCAAGTCTAACCATTATAAACTTTATAGGCATTTGATTTATTGTTACAACTTGATTCAGGTGTTCTTATATTCAAGACTAAATCTTTCTTTCTGTTCACGGAAATGACACTTCTGTACAGGCAGAGAAGAAGAAAGTTTGGAAGTCACTAACCTTTGAGTTTAGTATTTGAAACAGATTTTGAAAGATAAAGGCATGGAAGTGTCCTTCAATTTGTCTCCAAGGTAATGCTTTTAGTAAGCTCTGCCCAAGCAGCAAACCATTCTCTGAGTTGGTAATAGTCTCTCATTTTGCAAAACTAAGACTTCCAAGAAACTTACAGATTGAGGGTTTATAAGACGTGGCTTGGAAGAGAGCAGAGACAAAGGAAAGAGTGGAGGCTTCTGCATCAGAACCTCAGGGTTTGAATTCTGGCCTTCAGATTTTCTGTGTTTTGGACAATCACTAACCTCAATACAGCTCAGTTTTTGAGTCTGAAAAACAGGAGTAATAACCTCCATGAGAATAAATCTAGGGGTGATGCATCTGGAGGCATTGTATAAATGGTCAACGGAAATTTTCACAAGCTGTTCTGGGTGAGAAAGTCCTCTTTACTGTTAGTCAGTCTTTCTTCCATGCTCACTGTTCTCTTCGTTCTTTGTACAGACATCTGTGATTGCTTTTGCTTTTTGATAAAAGCAGGGATAATAGTATCTATCACAAGGTGTCACTGTGATGATTAAATGGAAAGAAAGGAAAGCTCTTTCCCCTGGGTTCGGCTCAGAGCAAGCGCTCGGCAGTTTCTAGCAGCTGCTAGTGCGGCCCTTTTCCTGTCACTGTGATTGTCATCACAGTATTCACATTTTTGTTACTTACACATCTGCTTCCCATTTATGTGGCTTGCCCTCTGAGGGCAGGTGCTATGTGTCATTCGAAAGTGTTTGTCAAACTTATTTTGAGCGAGTGAGCAAATCTCAATTCTTAAAATTGTGGTTTATGGATTATTGTGTCCTAAGCAAGTACGACCTTCCCTAGGAGGAATTGGAATTATGGGGACAGAATGTGGAGGATATAGCAATTGGCAGGTCCCAGATTTGCTGACTGTATCCAAGCTGCGTGGCGCATCTCCAGGCACCACGCCGTTCAAGATGTTCAATATTTTAGCCATGCAGGAGAGGTGGGTGGCAGATAGAGCCCAGTGTATAACTGTTTTCATGTCTTCATTTAAATGCAAGCTTGAATTTCAAAGATAGACATTCGTTCATAACAACAAAGGATAGATTTCACTGACAAAAATGAATGCTAAAAACACCATCTCAGAGAATCATCACACTGCAAATGTTTCACTGCTTGATGCTGTTTTCCATCAGCTGCAAAGACATTTACAAAAGCATGGGGGCCATAATAGAATGTTCTGGCAGAATATTATCTATCCTCTCCTCCAGGGACAAGATGCTTGTGAACACAATCGATTTTACTTTAAGCTACACGCAGAGGCCAAATTAGTCAAATTACATTTTGAGGCAAGTTTTAATGAGGATGTTCTTATTAAATGTTGATATACAGAAAAAATGTCATCACAAATAAAGATATTTTAGTTTGAATGTAAATCACTTGTTGTATGAAATCAACCTGACCTACAATTTCTGTTGTTCATATTGTCCCTGTAAAGTGAAAAATTAATAAACTGTTTTAATAGCAGGTTTAACCAGCACATACGTTCCATGGTACACCATGAACTGGGAATTTGAAGGAAGTACATAAGCTTGTGTTATCAACAGAAGTACGTATGTAAAATACACATTCTAAGGTTTTATATTATGCCGGATTCATTTTGTTTCAAGGGGATTTATCTAATAAATAGAAAAAGAAAGGAAGGAAGGAAGGGAGGGAGGAAGAAATGAAGGAAAGGGAAAAAAGAAGAAAAACAATTTCTTAAGGAGTAAAATGAGAAAATAATTCAAGAGTGGGGACTATTACTCAGGTTTTAACATTATAGAGTTTTAAATAAAGCTTAATTTTTGTAAGACAACATGTGTATAGTCCACAGATATGCTGACATCTACAGATATCCAACGATGCACAAATTGATCAAATGAAAGTGTCAAAATTCTGTCTCAAGAAATAGCACTTTGTTTATGCTCTGTGTGTTAAAAATATTTTGCTTCTTGTTAAAGATGAATGAACTGCTTTAGGATTCTTCCAACTCTAAATAACAATGCAGAACAATCTATCCTGTGCCATCAAGACAGACTGAAATGACAGGCTGGAATTTGTTACTAAGTGTTGAACAATTAATTCAACACTCTGAAATCAAATGACCAAGGAGACATTTCTTGATCAAACATGATTATAATTGATGTACTCATTGATGACCACAATGCTTTTTGAGATATTGAGATGCTTTTGTGATTATTGATTAAAAAAACCCCCACAAATCTGCCTGTATTTTTAGAAATAAAGTCTATTCTCTCATTGTCCCTACAGATATACTTCAGCAGAATTGGAATGAGACTTGTAACTTATATATTTTTAAAAAGCTAACCAGATCACTATGGCTATCAACCCAAGTTTAAGGAATCATAACCCAAATACATAAAAACTAGTTTTTGTGTACATACTCCTTTTCTGTTAGCATTGCAGTCTTATGCTCTGGGGACAAGAATCCTCCAGCCACTTGGTGTAACTTGGTGTTACTCAAATCCTTTCTAGATATCTCCAAGCTTCACTTAGAGAAAAAATGACAACAACAAAGTGCAGTCAATCCTCATTTCACAGATTCTGTATTTGTGAAATCTCCCCCTTGATAAAATTTATCTGTAAACCCCAAATCAATACTCGCAGTGCTTTCACGGTCATTCTTGAGTTTGTGCAGAGTGGTGGTAGAAAATTTGAGTCACCTGACACACACGTTCACAGCTGCTGTGCACAAGGCTACACTTTGTCTTCTTGTTTCAGCTTTTATACTGTAAACATGTGTCTTTTTCTTGGTCAATTCAGTGCCACGTTTTTCTCATTTTTGTGCTTTTGGTTGGTGGCTTTGCATTTAAAATGTCACCAAAAGTACTGCTGAAGTGCTGTGTGGTGTTTCCTAAGCTCAAGAAGACTGAGGCGACACTTACAAAGAAAATGCATGTATTAGAGAAGCTTGGTTTGTGCACGAGTTATAGTGCTGTTGGCTGGAAGTTGAAAGTTAATGACTCAACAGTATCTACTGAATAAGTTGTCTTTAAACAGAAACACACGTAAAACAAGTTTATGTATTGATCTGTTGAAAAAAAATGTGGCCAGAAGCTCACAGGAACCTAATCTAGTATTTTCCTTGTGAGCGATGGTTCAGGGTTTGCTAATTCAGTGTTGATGGTGACTTCAGTGAGAACCGACTGTTTATATTAAATAAATTTGCCTCACATCCTAAATTAATCTAAACGTAATTTAATGGCTTGTTGGTGATTCTTAAAGACTCTTTAGCATTTGAAAAACACAGTCCATTGAGAAATTTATATAAAACTATAATCTGCACTTGAATAAATATGTATTTTTATCTATAACAATTGCACATACATTACTTTAAATCTGTCTTATTTATGTAAGAACAGTATTTTATTTTTATCACTAGAGTAATAATAATAATTAGTTTTTGGTAACAGTATTTGATGAAAAATTGCTAGGTGTCCAGGATAGTGTATAACATACACACACATTTTTCCATTTAATCTTTGCTACAATTGTGGGTACTCTTATTAATGCCACTGTGCAGGTGAGCACATGAAGGCACAGAGAGTTTCTGAGACTTGCCCCAGGCACACTGCTAGTGAAAGATAGACCTAGAATTATACATGAAATATTTATAAATACACCCACATATGAAGCAGATTAAACACGTATTGGAATAACGACTTTGATGCTGGTCACCTTAGTAGCATGGAATCCCAGTGAAAGAGGATCCTTTACTGTCCTTGTTATCTTGGCTTCCTCGGGCTCTTGTGCAAACTCTGGCAGATGAGAACTTAGCGCAGACTTGAACATATAATTGGCTTTGTGTTGGATGGAAAGCTGAGTTTAAGCCCACAATAAGTGCTTAATGTTACGTCTTCTTGTCAAAAAGATAAACAAATCCTAGGACGACTATAATGAGAAGAACGTTAGTCCTTTTTCTGGCAATAAATAGCATTGTCAATACTGGAAGTCACTGAATCAATCTTAGTCACATATTTTGATCCATGAAATGGGAAACTATTATCTGTACCTTACCTTCACTCCAGGATACTTATGAATATCAAATGATATACTAGTTTCAAATGCAATTTCAAATAATTAGGAGCATTCATCGTCATCATCATCATCATCATCATCTTCATCCAGTAGTTTCTGTCATTTTGCCATTGCTTCATTCAATGTTTAGAGTTTGAAGATTTCTTTTTTAAGTTCAAATATTATTCTTGATATTTCAGGGTTTTCTACTGGTCTTTCCTGAACTTACGTGAATTGAATAATTTCTAAGACATGTCTTTAAAATTAAAAAGAGGGCTTTCAGTAATTTGTATTTTATATGTTTTCTCTGAGTTAATTTTAGCTTAATTTCTCACGTCATTTTTGATTACTTATCACTCAAAGCACATCTGAATTTGGCATTAATTACCTCCTTGATCAACCATCTCAAGAAGAGATTAAGATTTTCCTAATAGAGGACCACCTTGTATCAGAATAAAATACATTAGCAAAGAAAAGCAGTGATACGTTTGTTGTTGTGTATGTAGCAATCAATGGAATAAAACTTTTCTTTAGAGATTTAAAAAATTTCTTTATAAACTCAACTTGAGTTCACTAGATGACACTTAAAATTCTGGCTTCATCTTCCCCTAACGTAGATGGTTTAGCTTTTCAAATGGCTGGTAGGAAAATTTAAGAGCTACATTTTAGATTAGAGCAATTTATTTCACTTTTATGATGTGATACATTTTAGTGCTTGATAAGCTCAATGAGAAAAGAGTCTTGTGTGAAGCATTTACTCAATAAATATTGATGTGAGTTGATTTACAACATTGTGCCCTGTCAGCTCTTTATGTTTTAGGAAAACAAATTTAAAACAGTAACTGTTAAAGAATTTTACTTCTAAGAGTATGCTTGTCTTAGTCCACAGACTGGGTGGCTTATAAACAACAGAAATTTATTTCTCACAGTTCTGGAGGCTGGAAGTCCAAGGTCAAGAATCCAGCAGGTCTGGTGTGTGGTGAGATCCTGCTTCCTTGTTAATAGACACCTATCTCCTCCATGTAACCTCACGTGGCAGAAGGGGCAAGGGAATTTTCTGGGATTTCTTTTATAAGGACACTAATCCCATTCGTGAAGGCTCTGCTCTCATGACTTATCACCTCCCAAAGGCTCTTCTTCCTGACACCATCACACTGGGCATTAGGGTTTCAACATACAAATTTGGGGGGGATATAAGCATTCAGTCTATAGCAATGACGGATACTTAATTGTCTTCTTTTCACTTTAATTTGTGTATTGTTTGGCAAATAACATCCAGCTTATGTATTATTCTTATCCTGCTCCTCACATGGCTTTTCCTGTGTAACCAGATGAAAATTTACCAGATTTGAAAACATTACCTGTCTCTGCCAAAAAGTCCTTATCTTTCATTATGTCGCTGGTCAAACACAGATTCTAAAATGGTCTTTCATACAACAAAATGAAAATGAAAGTCAGTCTTGTTAACTTACCCACTCATTACCCCACTGCCTGTTGAGAGAAGCAATTCTATAAGCCGTAAGAACTACAGAGCCAAAGTCTGAGATAAGCTCCCAACTTCTCTTAAAGTAGTGTTGCTTTAGGTTATACAATTTTGACAATCCTAAGGGTGTAGGAGAATCAATTCGTGTTGATATACATCAATTGAACACCTGTTCTGCATAGGCATGTGGTAACATTATTCAACATTCAATAAATATGTATTGAGCTGTATCATGAGCTAATGATTGTTCCACTCACTGGAGATATACACATTTGGAGGTTGGAAAAGAATGGAATAACAAAAGAGACGGAGAGGTAGCCAGACAGGCAAATACGGAAGAGTGCAATGTCACGGAAGACAAGTGGTCAACGTACTTCAAGGAAGCCTCAAAGAGTGATCACCTGTGCCAAATAGAGAGATTGAGGAAGATGGAGACCGAAGATTGCCTATTGGATTAGGCAAGATGGGACTAACTGATGACCTTGAAAAGAATGTTTCAGTGGAGAGTGGTCCCAGGGTTTGATTACAGTGGTTTGAGAAGAAAAGTTAAGAAAATGAAAACCTAGAATAGGCTACACATTCTAGAAATACTCTTTCCTTATGGAAATTAACAGGAGCAGAGAAACGGAATGGTAGATTTAAGGTTACCTGGGAACAGAAGAGATAATTTTTCAAGAAAGAAGAAATTAAACCCTGATTGTAACTTATAGAACTGATACAGTAGACAAGGAGGAATTGATGTAGAGAGAAAGGGGTGTTTGCAAGAGGAAAGATATTGGGTATGGGAGAAGGGATGAGATGGAGTACACAAGTAAGAAAGCTGATCTTTGCTTACCAAGTAACTGATAGTACAAAAAAAAAAAAAAAGTGTGAGTACAGTACAAGACAAAAAAGTAAGAGTGTAACAGACTACTACAGCACAATCAACCAAGTTGAACTACTTACTGAACACTCTACCCAATAGCAGCGGAGTAGATATTCTTCTTAAATGTGCATGGAGAAATCAACAAGGCTGTCCATATTTTGGGTCATAAGACTAATTTAAACAAATATAAAATAATTGAAATCAGACCAGAGTTTGTTCTGTGAGCACAAGAGAATTAAGTTAAAAATCAGTAACATAAAGGTATCTGGAAAATACCCTAAATAGTTAGAATTTTTTACAAAAATACATTTTAAAATAACCCACAACTCCAAAAAAGAAATCAAGAAGTTAGGAAATGTATTGAACTGAATGCCATTGAAAACAAAATTATGTCAAAAATTGTGCAATGCAGTTAAAGCAGAGCTGAGAAAGAAATTTGTAGGTGTGGACACATATTAGAAAAAAAGAAAGAACCAACCTCAATAACTTAAGCTTCTACGTTATGAATATTTCAGAAATAGAAGAGCAAAATAAAATCAAGGCAAGTAGAAATAAGGATATAATAAAAATAAGAGTGGAAATTAATAAAATAAAAATGGATAAAAATAGAAAAAAATCAATAAAACCAAAAACTGGCTTATTGAAAATATCAATAAAATTGATTAACCTCTAGTTATAAAAGCAGAGGAGATACAAATTACCAATATCAAGAATAAAAGAGGGAACATTATTATTAAATGATCAATTAATATTAATTATTAATAAGCATTCTAGAAAAGTCTAATCTAACCTATAGTGAAAGCAGATCATTTGTTACTTAGGGCCAGTGGTACCATTGATTGACCTTAAAGGGGGACCAGGGAACTTTTGGGAGTGATGCAAATGTTCTATGCACTGAATGTGGTGATGGTGGTGGCACTAGTCAAACTCATTGAACTATATTCTTAAATCATGCCCATCTTATTTTATGTAAATTGTGTCTCATTAAAGTTGATTTTAAAGGTCTTGGTCAAAAGCGCACTGTTGCTCTAACAATATCATCTCCCAATTTATGTCAGTGACATTTTATAAATCAAAGTCACATGCAAAAATAAATAAAAAGAATCAGAAGCCGGGGCACCTACAGTCCACTTGGCTCTGCTTTGAGAGGTTTGGTGTGAAGTTTAAGAGGGACTTAAAAGAATAATATCATGAATAGAAAGCTATGAATTTTTTTAAAGAGTTGACTTAAGCCTACACTTCCTAGAAAGATTATGGTTGAGTTTTGTTTCTCCTGCTTATTCTGCCTGTTTTACTGTAAAAAAGCATCAATAAGAGCCTTGCCCTAGTTAAAGTTCGAGCTCAGCCTTCTGATGCCCTGGGTTAGGATTTAGACTTGAATGAGAGCCTGCTGCCTGACTTGCTTTTTCAACCCTCACCGTAACTTATGTATGTTCAGCCTGCCCAGGGCAAGAAGAACAGAGTCTCTAACAAGGTGCAATCACAGGCTGGTTGTTGGGTTTAGTTCTGGAAAAATAAGGCAATCTTCTTCTTACTTCATCTATGTTCTCAGTGAAATGATAAATGAGGACATCAGCTGAGAGGAGGGAGAGATGGACAGGCTGTGAAATTTTCATCTCAGTGAGTAGAGATATTAGTTGACTATGGAATTGTCCAATGAGCCAGGTGATGCTGAGGAAGAACTTGAAATGTGTGTCCATAACTTTAAAATGGGACATATCAGCATGATTATGTGTTTTACTTAACTACACTCAGTCTTATGGGTATAGGCTTGGAGTAGGCAAAGGAATAGAGAGGCCAGGCTATTGGAGGGTTGTGTGCTGGGCAATTCAAAATAGGAAAGATCCCTCCTCACAACAAAACTGCAATTTATTCAAAGACACACCCACACAAATATATTTTTGTTGTTATGAATAATTCTCATTTCGTCCTGGGTCAACAATTACGATTATCCTACAAAAAAGTGGAATCTTTCTCCTGCAGACCTTTTCTCTGAGCAGGCTGGTTTGGTCAGACACTAGTATTTTCTGTAATAATAGAAGTTTCTTCTCATTTTCCACACTTTTACTGGCTTCATATTCTTCCTTAACCATCTGAAGTTTGTTTTATGTTATCACCATCACTGTCTCCAGCATCTCTGGAATAGCTCTTAATTACATTACTGTCTGTGCATCCCAGGAAACCCCAGCAAGAAATGGCTTCATTTTGCTTTCAGAGCTTTTCAAGCCACTTAATCTGATTATATTTTACTTTCATGCAGCTGAAACATCATAAATACTCATAATGCTGACCTTCAGTTGCATAACAAAGACACCATACATTTTATTTTAAATCCTAATAAGATCTCTTAGATTCCAAATGTCATATTTTTGGACTGGCAGCTTTAAGTAACCAAAAGAATTACTTGGATGTTTAATTAGGTTTTAAAACATGGCACCAAGTTAAGATAATCCAAAAGAAAAATGTACTCTAATTAAATTTTAGAATGCCCAGTTAAAATGAATTTTTGAGAAGTAACTTATTTGGTGTAGGAAAATTCAATCTTGACTAATCCCATTAAAATAATAAAAAGAAATTTGTTTTCCTAATTTAAGAAAAAAAAATCCCAAAATGTTTTTTTTTTTTTTAAAGATTGGCACCTGGGCTAACAACTGTTGCCAATTTTTTTTTTTTCTGCTTTATCTCCCCCAACCCCCCCTGCACATAGTTGTATATCTTAGTTGCAGGTCCTTCTAGTTGGGAGATGTGGACGTTGCCTCAACGTTGCCTGAAGAGCGGTGCCATGTCCGCGCCCAGGATCTGAACCCTGGGCCGCCGCAGCGGAGTGCACGAACTTAACCACTTGGCCACGGAGCTGGACCCCAGCTCCGTTTTTTAATAAATGGATTTTTCAAGCAGATTTTTACATGGGAAAATGAGTTGATAAAAATATAATAAAACTTTTTATTGTTGAATATTTTAAAATTGTCATTAAGTTTTATTAGAGTCTTACGTTTCTGACTTTGATCACACCTAAAACCAACTGAGATGTAATAAAAGCATAAAGACTATTAATTCCCAAAATCTTTGTCTTGGTTAGAACTTGGCAACTGCTGAAAAACAGGAAAGGATATTTTCTTAACAAAATGCCAGAGCAGATAGCAATCAACAGAAAATGAGCTTATTGTAGTTACTTTTGTCCCTCGTTATAACTAAAATAATTTCACCTTTAATAAATAGGAACCTGATGAAGAAAATAATTCTAGGATTTTAGAAAAAAATAATTTCAAATTAAATTCATTAATTAACCACCATTAATGACTATGAATAATTTAATCAATACCTCATAGTTATGTTGGCAGATCTCTAAGAAAATATATTTACATGTATCATGGCTTATTATAAAATTGTTAGCATATTAGGACTTTGACAGTCTAAATACAAATAGTTAAAATATCCTCTTGAAGTAATTAGTATAAAGGTAGCATATTTCACTCGTTTTAAGAGAGTATTTGAAGAATTAGAAAAAATATGTCACAAAGCTTAGAAATCCAAGAGAACATGCAACTTCACAACGAATTCTATATTCCTGAGATTTCATGGGGAGCTGTAAGTCGCTGTGACCAATTTGAAATCTGGTGTGAGCCTTTGGCAATGACACTCATCTGGTATTTCGCTGCCTTTAGACACTTAGACTTCAGGATGCTCCCTGCTCCTGAAGGCTTTACTCCTGCTGAGGGCAATTTTGCTCTGCTCCTTGTCCCAGGTGCAAACACTTTGTCTCACCAAGAGGTAAATTGAGACCCTCAGACCTGACATGCTCAACTTGCAATGGTTCATAATGTGGGAAAAGTCCAAGAATTTCCACTATGAAAAGAAAACAATGCAAGACTTGAGGGCAAGCCTTTTCTTCCTGAGGCCTCAGCCATCTTCATGAATTGGTCACTGCCCACATAATAACTGAGAGGTCCAAACCTCTTACCTGGAAGGAAAGATGGCTTACAAGACCCGCCACCTGGCAAGAAAGCCTTGCTCACCCATGAGACAGCTGCCCAAGGCTGCTCACCTAACACTGCTGCAGCCACACGTCACCAGGAGGACCTGACTCTGAGTGCCTGTGACCAGAGTTTTCACCATGACGTTGACGAGAGGGCACCTTTGCACACAGGGGTTATTAGGTCCGATCTTTGGGCCTTTTGCGTAACTTTCATTTCTTTGTGAGGATTTTTCATTTCTTCATCTAAGAGAATTCATAATTCTTTCTTGGAGCATTACAATGATGACTGCTTTAAAATCCTTGTCAGATGACTCTAACATCTGATTCTTTTTGATATTGGCCTCAGTCGAGCGTCTTTTCCCATTCATGTTGTGCTTTTCTGGTTCTGGGTATGACATTTGCCTTTCAATTGTATTCTGGACATTTTGGATGTGATGTTAGGAGACTCTTGATCTATTTAAATCTTCTATGTTAGCAGCTATTTTCACTCTATCCAGGTTTAGCTTGTAGGTCTTGGCATACTTTTAGGGGCTTCACCTCCAACAATAATTTAGTTTTCAGAGCTCTTGTAATATTTTTCTGTCATGCTTCATCCTTCTGGTGCCCCTGAGTTTCCCATTTCAGTCTCTGCAGGTGCATTTCGGTGGGATTTAAAAAGAAAATGCAGATCCTGGTTTACTTTCTGATGCTAGATGCAGGTTAGGGAGATACTGGCCCTGTGTCATTTTCTGCTGTTGGGTGGAGGATCTGGGGACATCAGGCCAGGGGGCACTGTGGGTGCCAGAAAATGGGGCACACATGCTGCCCAGTGTGGGGCCAACAGTGATAGGTTCCTGTCCAGGTTCTGCTGATGTTGACACTGCTGGCAGATCCAGTCGCCATTGAGCTGGGCAGGGCGGGTGCCCACTCACTGCTATGCGTGTCCAGGTGTGGATCAGATATGGATTTCTCCATGGGGTCTCTGCTAGTCTGCTTCTTTCCTGGAACTTTGTCAGGGAAAAAAGCCAGACACATACATCTGAAGTTCTAGAAATAATAAATCTGATGTCCAGTAATAGAAATCAGAACAGTAGTTGTCCTGGGGTGGGGGAGTGATGATGCTGGCTGGTGAAATAGGAATTGGTTGGAGAGAGACCTGAGGGAACTCTCTGGAATGAGGGGAATGTTCTATCTCTTCTTTGAGGTGGTGGTTATATGGCTGTATCATTTGTCAAGACTTATAAAAATGTATCTAAAAATGTATGAATTTTATTATATGTCAATTATGTCACAATTGAAAAGTGATGAAAGTTCAAATAAAAGTGGTCTGAAGAATTGGCAAGAAGTTGAAGGACTTACTAACTGAGTTAATAAACCAGGCTGTTTAGACCTCATCCTTGTGGTGACAGAGATACACTGGAGCATCTGAAGCTGAGTTTGCTGCAGTGAATTACACACTTCAGAGAGGTAACTCCCATGGCAACATGGAGAGCAGCCAGTGAGCTCTAAGCACAGCGCACAGGAGAAATGATGGGAAGCTCAGGGAAGGAGCGGCCATGTGCATCGCAAAGCCCAGAAGGGTTGGATGACATTTAATGGACTTGGTAATTGATTGGATGTTTAAGATGGAGGAAAGGGAGGTGTTTGGAAGGCTCCCAGTTGCCTGTTTGGGCGAGTTGGTGAAATGCGGCATGTAGTTGAAGCAAGGAGATGTAGGAAGCAGGGCCGGGTGAAAACCAAAATGAGATGAGTGAGGCACAAGATTCCAACGGGCATCAAAACCTCAGTAATCAAGATAAAGGCAGGATCAGAAGAGGGCATGTTTGAGCGTGAAGATCGTGGATTTAGTTTAGACATATTGATTTCCAAGTGTGGAAAAGATTAGGTCTAAAGGCAAAGAGAGGTTTGGCTTTAAATTTTGTGCAATGTTTAATCCTTTCAGATAGCACAGAAGGAGGGCAGGTTGAAGACGAACCTAGACAGCTGGCCTTAATACTATGCGTTGACATTATGTACAAAGTTTTTCCAAAGAGATTCTTATTAGCGTCTCCGTGTGGTGCATGGCTCAACAGGTTAAGAATCACTAGAGCATGTTATGTTGAACAGAGGGAAGGTGAGGAAACTGCATGTAAAGAGCTTGATTATATTTTTAGTAAAACAGGAAGCAAGGTCGGTTGAAAGTGAACCAATGGAAATGCATTAGGGAGGCAGAAGAAAGTGAAAAGAGTTTAGAACAGCTGCTGTGGAGAACTAGAAAGAGAGTCAATTTAAGATAATCAAAGAGACTGGTGTGTATCGTTGAGGGCTCAGTTGAGTAATTCCAAAAGCAAAAAGTTTTGTATAGTGGCATCGTGATTGATTAGATATATATCTTCTCTGTGTGACCTCTTTGAAGTAAATAAGACATTTGTACATGTAAGTTGATTTGTTCCCTAAAATTGGAGTCTCATAATTTTATATCCCTAACTTGTATTAGAATGATGAAGCCAAATAATAACTTTCTATTAGAGCATATTTTAGTATCCCTGAAAATATTGACATTAAAAGTCCTTAAACACTTGATAAAGCAAACAATTTCTTTTAACTAAATACTTCACCAACCCTGCAAATGTCACCGGTCAAGCTCGCAGTGTTATGGATTTAAGCTGAAAGTAAGTAGCACCCTGAAGCAAGGAAGATTCTGCAGTCGTAAAACCATAATCTTCTCTTAAAATATGGGATTCCATCGCTTTGTCAGAGTTGAGAGGTATCCTTTTGCTAGGAAGCAGATAAAGGCATCAGAAGGAAGGTGACAAAGGACAACAAGTCAAGGTATTTTTTGTAAGTAGAAATAAGAATGCTTTCCTTGGCACTAGGCACTCCATTTTTTTAAAGGAGGTTTGTAAAATAACAATAAAGTAACTACATTCCACTTTTATCAAATGCAAGTGATCTTACTGCCTTTTCAAGTGTCAAATGACCTCCCTATAAATGGAATAGATTTGTTGCTAGTGTTTTGCAACTATTTATTGAGCTCCTGATATTTTCCAGTTTAGAGTTAGTAACAAAACGCATTTATGTGGAGAATAAAGTATGATGCTATAAGCAGGTGGAAGCATTATTTGAGTAATAAGAAATAAATATAGAGAAGGTAATATAAAAATAGCTATGTACTGAGTCAAAAGTGAGATAAAACACTGGAAAGATGTATGCTTTTGAATTTTAAATACATATATATATATATATATATATATATATATGATTCCATTTAAAATATCTCCCCATTTCCCCCCATCCCCCCAGCTCCTGGCAACCACCTTTCTTGAAAACAATCTCAATCATAATTCCTTGCAGAAAGCTTTCCCTAATTCCCTCAGTGGGTCTTGATTCTGTCCTGTCTACAATTCGATAGTTTGTAACTTCCTCTTCACTTATAGCATTTGTAACAGTTTGCAGTGGATTACTAATAACTGTGGAATTCTTCCCCAAAGAAGTAAAAGTAGCAGAGCTCTCTCTTTTTCAGGTGTCTTCCTATACTGTCCAGTCTCACTGTCGGTATCAAAAAGAAGAGGCTTGGTAATAGTGGGACAGCATCTACACTCTTCTCTCTTCGCCAGGCTCATTTAACCAACCAAAGCACCACCAACATCCACCAGCATCGGCCGCTCGCCCTCTCTTCCTGTCCTCCACTTCCCCCTCCCCGTCAGCTGTGTTCCAGAGCTAGTTTCCTCCACCCTTTGAGAGGCATGCATAAAAAGATATTAGAAAACGCTTATTTTTATCTTTTAGGCAATACGCTATATTAAAAACTGTAAGCCTTTGGAGCAAATAATTCCACCTCCCAAATCTCATACAAGAATATCTTTTGGCCAATTCTAACCCAGAACCATACAGGAATAAAAATCTGGAAATATAAGTCCAGCTTAACCAGGTTGATAATGGAACTATCCACACAACCTCTGGAAGCTTCAGCTCTCCCAGTGGTAAAATGTAAGGATGTAGTAAGGTTCAAATGGGATAACCAAGCACTTGCTTCAGTGGCTGCCTTTGAGCTAAATGTTTAATAAATCTAGTTCCTCTTACTAGTACCACTACAATATAATCTACGCACCTGTTTCAAAAGAAACAGCCTCATTGACAGCCAGTGTAGACATCTTTTTTGATTATAATATCAAATATACGTTAACATAAAAAGAGAGATAAACTCCTTAAATGTACACAATTATAAGACATTATAAATTTCCAAAAAAAGTAAAACCAAAAAATTAAATTAACAAAATGTATTTAATATAAGAGATGCTAAAATAAATTTTCTCTTCAAAAAATGAATCTGGGCATACTGCCATGTTCTCTGTGTGATGACTGAATTCTGCCACTTCTCTCTCCATGAACCTCAGAGAAACAGGCGTCAGCACGCCATGCTGCGACGTTACTTGACTTTAAGTTTGCTTAAATCAATCGTGCTACAGTTCTCTTCTCCTTACAAGATGATCCAAAGAATTCATAAACACAAATGGATTCAAGGACAATAAGAACATATGATAAAATTTGACTAGAGAGTAGTCATTCAGATGATCTAAAATAGATCGTACTGTATTCATTGTTCTTATTTGATAACTTTCTTTTTCACTAATCAATACATTTCTGAGATATATTATGTTGTTATCTTATAGATTTAATTCTTTTTCTACAATGTATACATCTGTTTGTACAATTTTTCCCTATTAATAAAAATTTAAATAATTCTAGAACTTTCTTCATTTTAAAAATAGCACAGTGAATATCTTTAAATATGGATCCTTCTGTTAACAACCAGGTGTACAGCATTTCGTACTTTTCTCCAGATTGATACTTCATATTCTCTCTCTCATCTCTTTATCTCTATCTCTCATCACTTATAGTTTACCCCACATGTAGCGCTCATATACGCATGCACACATAGCAAGTGTTAGGTCACTGTTTGATAAAATAAAAATCATATTATGAGCACCTCTCTGCACTTTATTTTTGCTTTCTGTTGTTGTTTGTTGTGATTTCTAATTGTGGCAAAAACATATAAAACTTACCCTCTTAACCATTTTTAAGTGCACAGTTCAGCAGTAAGTATATTCACTGTTATGCAACAGATCTCCAGAACTTTTTCACCTTGCATAACTAAAACTCTATACGCATTGAACAACAACTCCCCATTTCCTCCTCCTCCCTTTCCCGGCAACCACCATCCCACTTTCTGATTCTACGAGTTTGACTACTTTAGCTACCTCATGCAATGGAATAGATGGCCCAGAAATAACCCCTTACACAGAAGGTCAAATGATACTCAGTAAGGGTGCCAAGGCCACTCGGTGGGCAAAGAATAGTCTCTTCAACAAATAATACTGGAAAAACTGGACATCCACATGTAAAACAATGAGGTTGGATCCATGACTTACGCCATATAAAAAAATGTAACAAAGTGACTCAAAGACCTAAACATAAGACCTAATACTATAAAACTCCCAGAAGAAAATATAGGAAAAAACTTCATGACACAGGCTTTAGCCATGACTTTTTGAACATGACATCAAAAGCACAGGCAACTAAAGCAAAAATAGATAAACGAGACATCAAACTTAAAAACTTCTGCATATCAAAGGACAAACAACAGAAGGAAAAGGCAACGTACGGAACGGGAGAAAATATTTGAAAATCATATATTTGTTTAGGGGATAATATCTCAAATATATAAAGAACTACAACTCAACACAAAAAAATCAAGTAACCCCATTCCAAAATGGGCAAAGGACTTGAGTAGGCATTTCTCCAAAGATGATATACAAATGGCCAACAATCATATGAAAAGATGCCCAACATCACTAATCTTTAGGGAAATGCAAATCAAAACCACAGTAAGATATCACCTCACACCCATTAGAATGGCTACTATAAAAAAAAATAACGCGTTGGTGAGAATATGGTGAAATCGGAACCCTGTGTGCTGTCGGTGGGAATGTAAGACAGTGGAAAACAATATGGCAGTTCCTCAGAAAATTAAAAATAGAACTCTCATGTGATCCAGCAATTCCACTTCTGGATACTTATCTAGAAGAATTGGAAGCATAGGAGATCTCATCAAGATGGCACTGTGAGCAGACTTTGACCTCACCTCCTCCCACAAACACAACCAGGTTACAACAATTTTGGGAAGATCACCCTGGATTGAAAACTGAAAACTGGATAAAAAGAACCCCCACGACAAGGGACAGTCCTGACGAAAGCAGAAGAGGCAGTAACTCCAGCAGGAGAGGAAAAAAGCCACCTTTGGGAGCAGTGGAGCTTCTCAGCTGGCCGGGCGGGAGCCACCCTAAGGCACGAGCCCTCCTGGGAGGAGTGAGGTCCGGAGCAGGGCAATACTGCTATAACCATCCTTCAGACTCAGCCCAACTGAGAGAGGGGTCTTACTGTCTGGCTTTGCTGGCTGTTAACTGCAGCGAGGACACCCCAGAAAGCTATCGGCCTAAAGCCGAAAAGATCTGGGTCTTAAAGGGCCCACGCACAAACTCACTCATTGCAGCAACCTAAAATCACCAGAGAGAAGGCTGACTGTCTTTTGGTGAAACGAGACTCACCTGGTGGGCTCTGGGGGCATCCTGGTGAGAAGGATCCTCTCCGGAGACTGAGACATTGGTGGGGGCTGTTGTTCTGAGCTGGTCCAGGGTGCTGATACAGACACCAGTGGGGGCCATTGAGGTGCATCCCTTGGCCTGTTAGCCCAGGGGTCTGCCACACCCACTAGAGCACAGATTTAATCCAGTTCAGCCAGGACAGGCAACCCACCCTAGGGACTGGCTCCACCTAACAGCAAGCCTTCAGGCTACTTTTCAGCCTGCATTGACTGAGTGCCTTGATCCTTTACAGGCAGGCAAGGGTGTCTGCCTCTGTGGGGCAGGGCTTGTGTGAGGACCAGGTGAACTGTGGGGGGCATTGGGGCAAAGGTGGGGGCCTCTGCAGTGTGGTGTTGGGGTACGCTCCAGGGGGATGAGAAGTGTGCACGGACCAGGACTGTGTTGACAGTGTATGTGGTCCAGTGGAGAATGAGGCCTATCAGCGGCAGAAGACCTGTGCTTCACAAATAGCCATAAAAAGGATCAGCCCCACCTTCCAAAACCTGAAACAACTGAGTGCCTCCATGCCAAGGGCTAGCCCCACTCAGCTGCACTCCTAAGAGAACTGACAACAGCCTTGTTGGCCTCAGGCCTATCACAACTGTACGCCCCTGAGCCTAGCAACCAGTTACACTGGGTACCAACCCAATTAAGAGGACAATTGCAATAAGAGTGTGCTAATAGACTTTGTAGCCAACAGTGCTGAGGCCCCTCCAAACTGGATTTACAAACAGCTGACCAGGGAAGGACAGATCAGACTCCCTGGGTACCTGCAGTGGGAGGAACCCCGCCACAGCAGAAGAACACAAGTAGCCCACAAAGGGGTCACTCCTGGTTCTTATGGTCTGGTGACCAGAGGGAAGCACACTACTGGGCCTCATAAGGCATCTCATACGTAAGGCCACTTCTCCAAGATCAGGAGACATAGCCAACTCACCTAGTACAAAGAAAATAGCACAGAGAAAGAGGCATAATGAGGAGGCAAAGGAATACTTTCCAAGCAAGGGAACACTACAAAACACCAGAAAAAGAACTAAGTGAAACAGAAACTAGTGACCTACTCGACAAAGAATTTAAACAAAATATAATGAGGATGCTCACAGATATGCAGAGAAGAAGGAATGAACACAGTGAGCACATCAGCAAAGAACTGGAAGATATAAAAAAGAACCAATCAGAAATGAAGAATACAATATTCGAAATGAGAAATTCACTAGAGGGACTCAATAGCAGAGTAGAGGAAGCAGAAGAACGGATCAGCGAGCTAGATGAAAGATTAGAGGAAATCACCCAAGCAGAACAGAAAGGAGAAAAAAGAATTAGACAGAATGAGAACAGTGTAAGGGAACTCTGGGACAATATCAAGCGTGCTAACAGTCGGATTATAGGGGTTCCAGAAGGAGAAGAGAGAGACAAAGAGGCAGAAAATTTATTTGTTGAAATAATAGAGGAAAATTTTCCTCACCTGAGGAAGGAAACAGACATCCAAGTTCAAGAAGCACAGAGAGCTCCAAACAAGAGAAGCTCAAAGAGGCCCACACCAAGACATATTATAATCAAAATGTCTAAAATTAAAGACAAAGAGAGAATCCTAAAAGCAGCAAGAGAAAGGCCACAAGTGACATATAAAGGGAAGCCCATCAGGCTGTCAGCGGACTTCTCAGTCGAGACCCTACAGGCAAGAAGAGAATGGCACGACATATTTGAAGTTCTAAAAGGAAAAAAACTACAACCAAGAATACTCTATCTGTCAAGGTTGTCATTCAGAACAGAAGGAGAGATAAAGAACTTCCCAGACAAGCAAAAATTAAAGGAGTTTATCACCAAGAAAACAGTTCTACAAGAAATGCTGAAGGGACTTATTTAAGTGGGAAAGCAATGACCACAAATAGAGATAAAAGAAAAAAAGTTATCAAAAAACCCCAAAACAACAACAAGAAAAAACAGGCAATAAAATCACTTGTAAGGTAAAAGTATAGTAAAGGCAGCAGATCAACTACCTGTGAAGATAATATGAAGGTTAAAAGACAAATGTACTAAAATTACCTATTTCAATGATACAAGGGTAATGGATAGACACACACTAAACAAAAGACTATATATGATGTGAAAAACGTATAATGTGGGAGGAGGAGAGTGAAAAAGTAAAGCTTTTAGAAAGAGGTCAAGCTAAAGAGTCTACCTACTCAACATAGACTGTTATATGCATAGTATATTAAATAGGATCCTCATGGTAACCACAAACCAGAAACCTATAACAAGCAGGAAAAAAAGGAAGACAAAAGAAATCAAACATATTACTAAAGATAGCCATCAAACCACAAGTGAAGAGAGCAAGAGAAGAAGAAAGGAACTGAGAAGAACTACTAAAACACCCAAAAAAAAAGAAAAAGTGACAAAATGCCAATAAATACATATTTATCAATAGCTACTTTAAATGTCAATGGACTAAATGCTCCAATCTAATGCCATAGGGTGGCCAACTGGATAAAAAAACAAGATCCATGTATATGCTGCATACAAGAGACACACTTCAGACCTACAGATGCTCACAAACTGAAAGTGAAAGGATGGAAAAAGATATTACATGCAAATGGCAAAGAAAAGAAAGCAGGGGTTAGCAATAGTTATATCAGACAAAATAGACTTTAAATCAAAAACTGTAATAAGAGACAAAGACGGGCACTACATAATGATAAAGGGAACAATCCAACAAGAAAATATAACACTTGTAAATATCTACTCACCCAACATAGGAGCACCTAAATATATAAAGCAATTATTAACAGACATAAGAGCAGAAATAGACAGTAACACAGTATTAGTAGGGGACTTTAACACTCCACTTACACCAATGGATAGATCATCCAAACAGAAGATCAATAAGGAAACACTCACCTTAAAGGACACATTAGACCAGATGGACTTAGTAGATATATACAGAACATCCCATCCAAAAACTACAGAATACACATTCTTTTCAAATGCGCATGGAACTTTCTCCAGGATTGATCACATATTAGGCCATAAAACAAGTCTCAATAAATTTAAAAAGATCGAAATAATACCATGCATCTTTTCTGACCACAAAGGTATGAAACTGGAAATCAACGACAGAAAGAAAACCAGAAAAGCCACAAAAATGTGGAGATTGAACAAAATGCTACTTAACAATGATTTGGTCAATGACTAAATCAAAGAAGAAATCAAAAAAATTCCTGGAGACAAATGAAAATGAAAACACGACATGCCAAAATCTGTGGGATACAGCAAAAGCGGTTCTACGAAGGAAGTTTATAGCAATTCAGGCCTACCTCAACAAAGAAGAAAAAATCCCAAATAGACAATCTAAAAGTGCACCTAAAGGTACTGGAAAAAGAACAACAAACAAAGCCCAAAATCAGCAGAAGGAAGGAAATAATAAAAATGAGAGCAGAAATAAACGAAATAGAGACTGAAAAAACAATAGAAAAAATCGATGAAACCAAGAGCTGGTTCTTCAAAAAGATAAACAAAATTGACAAACCCTCAGCTAGACTCACCAAGAAAAAAAGAGAGAAGGCTCAAATAAATAAAATCAGAAGTGAAAGAGGAGAGATTACAACGGACACCTCAGAAATACAAAAGATAATAAGAGAATACTGTGAAAAGCTGTACGCCAACAAATTGGATAATCTAGAAGAAATGGATAAATTCTTAGAAACATACAACCTTCCAAAACTGGACCAAGAAGATATAGAAAATATGAATAGACCGATCACCAGTAAGGAGATTGAAACAGCAATTAAAAACCTCCCAAAAAATAAAAGCCCAGGACCAGATGGCTTCCCTGGTGAATTCTACCAAACACTCAAAGAAGACTTAATACCTATCCTTGTCAAACTCTTCCAAAAAATTGAAGAGGAGGGGAGGCTTCCTAACTCCTTCTATGAAGCAAATATTATCTTGATACCAAAACCAGACAAGGACAACACAAAAAAAGAAAATTACAGGCCAATATTACTGATGAACATCGATGCAAAAATCCTCAACAAAATACTAGCAAATCGAATACAACAATACATTAAAAAGATTATACATCGTGATCAAGTGGGTTTCATTGCAGGGATGCAGGGATGGTTCAACATCCGCAAATCTATCAACATGATACACCACACTAACAAAATGAAGAATAAAAATCACATGATCATCTGAATAGATGCAGAGAAAGCATTTGACAAGATACAGCATCCATTTATGACAAAAACTCTGAATAAAATGGGTATAGAAGGAAAATACGTCAACATAATAAAGGCCATATATGACAAACCCACAGCAAATATCATTCTCAATGGAGAAAAATGGAAAGCTATCCCTCTAAGAACAGGAACCAGACAAGGGTGCCCACTGTCACCACTCTTATTTAACATACTATTGGAAGTCCTAGCCAGAGTAATCAGGCAAGAAAAAGAAATAAAAAGGATCCACATTGGAAAAGAAGAGGTGAAACTGTCAATCTTTGCAGATGACATGATTTTATATCTAGAAAACCCTAAAGAGTTCACTAAAAAACTTTTAGAAATAATAAAGGAATACAGTCAAGTTGCGGGATACAAAATCAATGTACAAAAATCCATTGCATTTCTATACACTAACAACGAAGTAGCAGAAAGAGAAATTAAGAATATAATCCCATTTACAATTGCAACAAAAAGAATAAAATACCTAGGAATAAACTTAACCAAAGAGGTGAAAGATCTGTACGCTGAAAACTATAAAACATTGTTGAAAGAAATCGAAGAAGACACAAAGAAATGGAAAGATATTCCGTGCTCTTGGATTGGAAGAATTAACATTGTTAAAATGTCCGTACTTCCTAAAGGAGTCTATAGATTCAATGCAATCCCTATCAAAGTTCCAACAACATTTTTTACAGAAATAGAGCAAAGAATCCTAAAATTTATATGGAACAACAAAAGACCCTGAATAGCCAAAGGACTCCTGAGAAAAAAGAACAAAGCTGGAGGTATCACACTCCCCGATTTCAAATTATACTACAAAGCCATAGTAACCAAAACAGCATGGTACTGGCATAAAAACAGACACACAGATCAATGGAACAAAATTGAGAGCCCAGAAGTAAACCCCGCATTTATGGACAGCTAATATTCGACAAGGGAGCCAAGAGCATACGATGGAGAAAGGAGAGTCTCTTCAATAAACGGTGTTGGGAAAACTGGACAGCCACATGCAAAAGAATGAAAGTAGACCATTCCCTTACACCATGCACAAAGATCAACTGAAAATGGATTAAAGACTTGAATGTAAGACCCGAAACCATGAGACTTCTAGAAGAAAACATAGGCAGTATGCTCTATGACATTGGTCTGAGCAGCATATTTTCAAGTCCCGTGTCTGACTGGGCAAGGGAAACAAAAGAAAAAATGAACAAATGGGACTACATCAAACTAAAAAGTTTCTGCACAGCAAAGGAAACCATCAACAAAACGAAAAGACAACCTAACAATTGGGAGAAGATATTTGCAAACCACATATCAGATAAGGGGTTAATATCCAAAATATACAAAGAACTCATACAGCTCAACAACATAAAAACCAACAATCCAATTAGAAAATGGGCAAAAGATCTGAACAGAGATTTCTCCAAAGAAGATATACAGATGGCCAACAGGCATATGAAAAGATGCTCAACATCATTAGCTAACAGGGAAGTGCAAATCAAAACTACAATGAGGTATCACCTCACTCCGGGCAGAATGGCTATAATTAACAAGACAGGAAACAACAAATGTTGGAGAGGGTGTGGAGAGAAGGGAACACTTGTACACTGCTGGTGGCAGTGCAAACTGATACAGCCACTATGGAAAGCAGTTTGGAGTATCCTCAGAAAATTAAGGATAGCTCTACCATATGATCCAGCTATTCCACTGCTCGGTATTTATCCAAAGAACTTGAAAACACAAAGGCATAAAGATACTTGCACCACTATGTTCAGTGTGGCATTATACACGATAGCCAAGACTTGGAAGCAACCTAGCTGCCCATCAAGGGACGAATGGATAAAGAAGATGTGGTATTTATACACGATGGACTACTACTCAGCCCTAAGAAATGACGAAATCCGGCCATTTGTGACAACATGGATGGACCTAGAGGGTATTATGCTGAGTGAAATTAGTCAGAGGGAGAAAGTCAAATACCATATGATCTCACTCATAAGTAGAACATAAAAACGACAAAAAAAAAAAAAAAAGCCACATAGCATTTGGAGATTGGACTGGTGGTTACCTTTGGGGAAGGGGGAGGGGGGAGGGCAAAAGGGGTGATTAGGGTCACGTGTGAGGGGATGCACTATAATTAATGTTTGGGAGGTGAACATGATGTAATGTGTACAGAATTTGAAATATGTACATCCGAAAAAAATTAAAATTAAAAAAAAAAAGAATTGGAAGCATAATCTTGAAGAGGTATTTGTATGTTCATGTTCATAGCAGAATGACTCACAATAGACAAGAGGTGGAAGCATCCAAGTGTCCATCAACAGGTGAATTGATAAGCAAAACGTGGTGTTTACATACAATGGAATACTATTCAGCCTTAAAAAGTAAGGAAATCCTCAGGGCTGGCCTGGTGGCGTAGTGGTTAAGTTCATGCACTCTGTTTTACAAGGGGTTCATGGCCTGGGTCCCGGGCGCAGACCTAGCACTGCTTGTCAAGCAACGCTGTGGTGGCATCCCACATAAAGGAGAGGAAGATTGGTACAGATGTTAGCTCGGGTCATCCTTCCTCACACACGCACACGCAAGTAAGGAGATCTTGTCACATGCTACAGCATGAATGAAACTTGGGGATGTTCTGCATTTTATTTTTTTGACCCTACAATAAATTACAGCCATCTTTTCAAATCAATTGGTATTCATCTAGCTTACTATTTACTGTAGCTGCATGTTTTTATATTTTTCATGGTATAGCTATCCCTCAGTTTATTCAAACATTCTTCCATTGATAGACATTCATTTGTGTCCAGTTTAGTGCACTACAAAAATCCTGCCATGACCATCCTTTGACTCATATCTTTATATACTTGTAATATTGTCTTGTTAATTTCTACATGTATATGGTTATGATTATAGCTTATAGCCAGTGTTAGTCTTACGTTTTAATGTTGTTTTTTTGGGAGGAAGGGCGAAGTATATGATGAAGTTTTCTAATTGTTTCATGGGTGTTATAATACACACTTTATTTTTTAAATAAAATTTCTGTATATGTTTATTAAGGTGATTATTTCATATATGTTTTACTTACATTTTATCTAATAGAATGGATTAGGATATATTGAAATATCCCAGTGTAATTTTATTTTCTTGTTTTCTTTGAATTTTTAGTAATTTTGATTTCAAAATATCATATGCTTTCATAGTCTTTTGATCTTATTGAGCTACTATTAATTTTGCACTTCTGCCATTTATCTCCCCCTTTTTGATTTAGCAATTAACTGTCCATTCTTTCACATTCCATTTTGTAAAATGTATTTAGTTTAGTTCTTATATAATCATTTTAATAATCAGCCGGTTCCTGTTTAAAGAGACCTGATATACACTATTCTTTCTATGTTATGTATGTTTGCTATTTATTTGTCATTTCCTATTTCATCTCTACTTTATCCTTGCCTAATTTGTCAAGTCACTACATTTTCTCTTTTTTCATTTGCTAAGTTGGAATATCTACTACACATTACTATTTTTTAAAAAAGAAACATGACCTTTGTTAAGGGCAATATGGACTTAAATCCTAATATATGAATGGGGCTATCTGTCATCTCCTCTGTTATAATGATAATTGCTTGCTTAATGTTTCTCTTTCTAATCAGATTAAAATTTCCAGAAAGGCGGGGGCTGTGTCTGTCTTATTCACAGTTGTATACACAGTACTTGGGGCCCAATAAGCAACCAAAAAATATCCGCTGACTGGATAAAGATTATATGTGTAAACCTTTCCAAACGATAACCATATATGTGTGTATATGTGGGTGTGTGTGTGTAAACACACACGTGTATGTGTGTATATGTGGGTGTGTGTGTATAAACACACACGTGTATGTATGCATATGTGGGGGTGTGTATAAACACACACGTGTATGTATGCATATGTGGGTGTGTGTGTGTATAAACACACACGTGTATGTATGCGTATGTGGGTGTGTGTGTATAAACACACACGTGTATGTGTGCATATGTGGGTGTGTGTGTATAAACACACACGTGTATGTATGCATATGTGGGTGTGTGTATAAACACACGTGTATGTATGCATATGTGGGTGTGTGTGTATAAACACACACGTGTATGTATGCATATGTGGGTGTGTGTGTATAAACACACACGTGTATGTATGCATATGTGGGTGTGTGTATAAACACACGTGTATGTATGCATATGTGGGTGTGTGTGTATAAACACACACGTGTATGTGTGTATATGTGGGTGTGTGTGTATAAACACACACGTGTATGTGTGTATATGTGGGTGTGTGTGTATAAACACACACGTGTATGTATGCATATGTGGGTGTGTGTGTATAAACACACACGTGTATGTGTGCATATGTGGGTGTGTGTGTATAAACACACACGTGTATGTGTGCATATGTGGGTGTGTGTGTATAAACACACACGTGTATGTATGCATATGTGGGTGTGTGTATAAACACACGTGTATGTATGCATATGTGGGTGTGTGTGTATAAACACACACGTGTATGTATGTATATGTGGGTGTGTGTGTATAAACACACACGTGTATGTGTGCATATGTGGGTGTGTGTGTATAAACACACACGTGTATGTATGCATATGTGGGTGTGTGTGTATAAACACACACGTGTATGTATGTATATGTGGGTGTGTGTGTATAAACACACACGTGTATGTATGCATATGTGGGTGTGTGTGTATAAACACACATGTGTATACATACATATTTTCACAATTTGTGTAGTGCTTGAAAAAATTAATAACAAATGGTAGGCGATCTAAAGTAATGTTGCAGTTTTCGAAAAACCTCAGATCTGATAATAAAATATTTAAAATTGTGGGTACCTGAAAACACACATTTGACTGGTATATGGATAAACAATAAGCAGTTTCTCATTACAGAGATTTAGGGTTCTCTGAATGACTTCTAGTGAATGCAATGTGAGTGGTAGACTGAGTGTGCAGTAGTAAATTGTTTCGGTTTCCTCTGTAACTTCCATCAGAGCCCTGTCTTTGCTGTTGATCACCACTTAGATGGAAAGTAAGTCACTTGATGAAAGTACCCTTTAATGAACTGTGTTTGCAATTTCCTAAATGACAGCCATGAGGCCTGAACATAATTACAGCTCCTCCCTAAATGATGGGGACATTTTCACTAATCAGGCTAGAAACTTTTATGTATTAATGTCATTACTAAGAAAAAAAATTAAAAACACTTTAATTAAAAGTTAAGTGTATTTGAGGATAGAAAAACCCCTTGCTGAATCCAGCTGTTTGTTATTCTTTGTAATTGATTTTCTCTACATTAAATGGCAAGAGTAATGTGCTCAGATCAGGGAATTGCATTAATATTGCACTGCAGTAGAGAGAGGAAGAGCAGCTGCTTTCTGTTCCACATGCTACAAATATATTCCAGCAAAATCACTAAAAGATAGAGCATTTCCAGTCCATTTGATTTCAGGCTGTACACTCTAAATTGGTTATGTCGGCTGATCCTCCCAAGCCAAGTTGAATACATAGAGTCAGTGGCATTATCACTAAAGGTCATCTCCACATAGCCTCTTGAATTATTTACTGTTCCATTTATGAAATGTGCAAATGGGACAAATCATTTAACTGCATTTATATATTATATGTGCAGTTGAATATATATAAAACCTGTCATTTCTAAATGGGACATACGAGGTAGCAGGTGGCAGCAAGTCATCACTGCTGCTGAATTAAGAAAATAGAGAAAATTATAAAGTTATAGCTTTTAAAGATACCAGAGAGCTGTGAGCAAAGAGGATTAGATAAATTAAAGTTCCAAAGTGTGAGCAGTCATTCTTAGGTGCACTGACACCACTGACCATTTTCTCACCTGAGGAGATTTTCTGGGTAGGGCGTGAGCAGAATCTCTTACTTGCTATAGGCGGAAGGACTCCACCAGAAGAAAAACAACAACAACAAAAGAGCAGAACCTTTAATGGCCACGTGGGCTGCTAGGACAGGTTGGAATCTAGAGGAATAGATTAAAAATTACATTAGACCTCTTGTCAGTAGCCATGCAAGCCAAAGGAGAGTGGAGAGAAATATTTAAAGTGTTAAAAGAAAAAAAGTGTCAACCTAGAGTTCTATATCCAGTGTAATTATCCTTCAGAAGTAAAGGAGGAATGAAGGGTTTCTCAGACAAACAGAAGGAAGGAATTCATCACCAGCAGAAATGCTGTGCGAAAAACATTAAAAGTTCTTCAGAGTGAAGGAAAGTGATATAGACCAGAAACTTGTGTCTATGTAAAGGAATGTGTTGGAGAAGAGATAAATGAAGATAAAATAAAATATTTTATTTTTCTTGTTCTTAATGGAGAGAATCAATAACTGCTCATTCAAAGTAATAATAGTGAGAAGGTAGTGGGTGATGCTACCATATAGACAAGTGGAATGAATGACGGCAGTGTTGTAAGAGATGGGAGGGAAGAACTGGAAATACTCTGTTATAAGACACCTGCACTACCTACAAATTATTAGAAAATTGATTTAGATTAGTTTAGATTACTTGGATTACTTTAGTGCAACCAATACATTGTTTTTAAAAAGAAGTATAATTGATACACTAAGAGAAGTGAGAAAATGGAATCGTAAGATACACTCAACTAAGACTAGAAAAAACAGATGAAGAGGAGGAAAAAAGAAATAAAGAGCAATTGCAGCAAATAGAGAACATTGACAAGTAGATATTAATCCAATATATCAATAATCACTTTCAGTGTGAATGGTTTAAACATACCAATTAAAAGACAGAGATTGTCAGAGTGATTCAAAAAAGACAACTCAATGTTGTCTCAAGCAACTTACTCCACATACAAAGACACAGATAGATTAGAAGTAAAGGGGTGGAAAAAGATACATCATGCCAAAATTAATCAGAAGAAAGCTGAAGTTGCTATATCCATTCCCAAGAAGACTTCAGAACAAGGAGAACATCAGGGATAAAGAGGGGCATTACATAGTGACAAAGGGGTCTATACTCCAAGAAGAAAAAAATAAACCTTAACACGAATGTACTTAATAACAGAGTGCCAAAATATGGGAGGTAGACATTGAGAGAAGTGAAAGGATAAACAGAAAATCCACTGATGTTGTTGGAGAATTCAATGTCTGTTTTTCAAGTAATTGATCAAGCAGGCAGAAAAGATGTGTGGGAAACTTAATGCATATTGCTTTCTGCAAAAGCCAGTCTGAAAAGGCAACCTACTGTAGATTCCAGTTACATAACGTCTTGAAAAAAGCAAAACTCTAGAAACAGTAAAAACATGAGTGGCTTCCAGAGGCTTGGTTGTGTGGGGGTCTGGGCAGTGGAAAGGATGAATAGGGGAAAAAGGGCATTATGGGATTTTACGACAGTGAAGCTATTCTCTGTGGTACTGTAATTTTGGATACATGACATTATGCTCGTCAAAACCCCAAATTTATTTTGGAGACACAAAACTCACATGAACTACTGGATTTTAATGGTAGCTACATGCATTTCGTAAGGGGGTAAATGACGAGATTTTGCCATGCAGTTGGAAATTAGGCAAACTACATTTCCCTCTGAGTGTTCAGTTATGAAAATGATATCAGAGCAGACATACACAGAATCACTTGGAAAAAGAAGAACAGTTCTCAGGTTGTGGCCATATCTAGAGATCTTAAATCATCTTGAGAAAGGAAGCATCAATAAGAGAGGAATCTTGCAGACAGTTCAGCCGAGGAAGCCTAAGGAAACCAAGACAACCTGTGGGAAAAAAGATGACATCACTCAGGAGGGAAAAAAAAAAAAAACTATCAGGAAAGATGGAGTGTTGACCAATGATTTTGAGATTTACAATCCCACCAGAAAGACAAACGATGTGTAAATGTACATATCAGTCCTTCATAGCATAATCCCCATAAATGACGCTCTATCTGTTAAAAAAAGTTTCTGAAATATAATTGTTCTCCTTTTTTCTCTTAACTAGCATTAAAATTAATTATTTAAATTTAAATTATTTGAAGCTATACATTTAATTTAAAAGACAAATTTGGGGCATTTTAATAACTAAAAATTAACACATAACTAATTAAATCTATATAATTATATAAAATATTCAATTTCTTAATAGATATCTATGTTTTTCAATAAAATGAAACAAGAATTTATGGCCTACAAGCAGTGGTGTGCTGGGATGTTTAACGACTGGATCCCCACTCCCCAAAAAATGCCAATTTGTCTGGTGTAAATATTCTTGCCACTTGTGGTCTCAGTGATGCACAGATTCTGATGTGGACAGCCAGTGCTATCTGGCTTCAGAACACCACTAGAAATGGCATATTTTGAATTTGTTATTTTCACTGTTTATCAGTTGCCCCTGAACCACACTGAAAGGACCACTCCTATGGGGCCAATTTTCCCAAGGCAAGGGACGTAGTAATGACCCTCTGGAGTCCCTCAATAGACCTGAGATTTCTAAGAGAATCAGTGGTGAGTGAATGTTTAAACTGGGCTGAAAGAACTGAAGTCCTCTGCGTTCACCCGGAGGCAGTGGATACGCCAGCAAGCACGTGAAAGTGTCTGCTTTTGTACACATTACTTTGCGCGGTCAACATGTGAAGGAGCATCATGGGGCTGGATTGGAGAACCTCATCCAGATACTTCACTTTGAGCTAAAATATTAACACATCTACTCTTTTCTCTCATTAGTTTTTGAAATGAAGGGATAATTTGGTTGTACGGAAAAGTAGAAAGGCAGAAAGTGGCAAGATTACATAATAGCCCATGAATATTTCATAACCAAATCTTCCTTCCTCTATCTGTTGATCCTCAGACCAGGGAAGAGTTAGTAGCCTCACTCTAATTATGGTAGAGCATTTAGTGATACAGTATCATAAACTAATACAAAAGTCTTCCGCTTCTTACTCGAACTCTTTCATCCTATTGTTTCCCAGTGTTTGCAAAATGAGCTAATCCAGAACTGAGACAGTAAAAATGAAGGAATTTTTTTTTGTTTTTTTTTTTGAGGAAGATTAGCCCTCAGCTAACTACTGCCAGTCCTCCTCTTTTTGCTGAGGAAGCCTGGCTCTCAGCTAACATCCGTGCCCATCTTTCCCTAGTTCATAGGTGGGACGCCTACCCCAGCATGGCTGCCAAGCAGTGCCATGTCCGCACCCGGGATCCGAACCAGCGAACCCCAGGCGCCCGAGAAGCGGAACGAGCGAACTTAACCGCTGCGCCACCAGGACAGCCCCTAAAAATGGAGGAATTTTGAACCTACTTAAAGCATCTAAAAATGTCATCTTTTTGCTGATTAGAGACACAGACAAAATGATTAAGTAAAGACGTTAGTCAGAAAATACAGAAAAACGCAAATAAGGAACTATCAGTCATATTCAGAATTAGTAACTAAAAAAGTGACGCGTTTCTGTCTTTTGTCTATGTACCTATCCATCTTTGTAACATCTGTCATCTATCTATCTATCTATCTATCTATCTATGATCTATGTATATAGATATGTATCTATTTAAAATTTCGTTCATATTGTCTCTGTCCTTCAAATAGTCTGTACCAACAGCTGTTTGTGTGTATTTCGTATATCAATTCAGCTCTCTTTTTTCAATGTTTTGTTGTTATTTTGTTTCGTTTGTCGCTTGAGATAGCATATAAATTTTGTTTCTCTTGATATTGTAGTTTTTTAAAAAATTTTTTAATTGCAGTAACATTGGCTTATAACATTATATAGCTTTCAGATGTACGTAGTAATATATTTCGAATTCTGTGTAAATTACATCATGTTCACCACCCAAAAACTAATTACAGTCCATCCCCTCAGATGCAAGCCTAATCACCCCTTTTGCCCTCCTCCCCTTCCCCCATGGTAACCACCAATCCAATCTCCATTGCTATGTGTTTGATGGTCCTTGTTTTTATCTTCTGAGTGAGATCATACAGTATTTGACTTTCTCCCTCTGACTAATTTCACTCAGCATAATACCCTCAAGGTCCATCCATGTTGTCACAAATGGCCGGATTTCATCCCTTCTTGTGGCTGAATAGTAGTCCATCTTGTTTAAATACCACATCTTCTTTATCCATTCGTCCCTTGATGGGCACCTAGGTTGCTTCCGTGTCTTGGCTATTGTGAATAATGCCGCAATGAACATAGGGGTGCAAGTATCTTTATGCCTTTGTGTTTTCAAGTTCTTTGGATAAATACTGAGCAGTGGAATAGCTGGATCATATGGTAGATCTATCCTTAATTTTCTGAGGATACTCCAAACTGCCTTCCATAGTGGCTGCACCAGTTTGCACTGCCACCAGCAGTGTACAAGTGTTCCCTTCTTTCCACATTCTCTCCAACATTTGTTCTTTCCTGTCTTATTAATTATAGCCATTCTGACCCGAGTGAGGTGATACCTGATTGTAGTTTTGATTTGTGTTTCCTTGATAGCTAAGGATGTAGTTGTTTTTAATCTAACTGATTAGTTATTGTGTTTATTGGGGGGTTATCTTTTTTTACTTATTCTTATTACAAAGGTATTTGAATTTATTTTTGTCATTTTATACATTTCTCTTTTCTATTTACCATATATCCTGTTAGTTTCTACTTTTTCCCTTTTTTCAGCTTTGGATGGATAGATGGGGTGCTTCTATGCTGTATTTTAATTTGTTTTTGTTGTTAAATTTTTCTCTAGAGGTTTGGAAGTTATATGTTCTACTTCTCTTATTTTTCTGGTTACTATTAAATATTTAGTATCAATTATTTTGAATTTGAATTTTTATTGCAAGTGCTGAAACAAATCATTATTGCTAACCTCTTTCCAAATAAGACAAAAATCTTACTTTTTAATATCCCTGAATATCTCTTCTTCAATCTCCCAATATATTTCTGTCTAGAAGTTTAATTCAGCTGTTTCTAAATATATATTGATACATAAGGATATCGACGGGCAGACAAATGATAGATAGATATATACGTATAGATAAAGATAGATGTCTTCAATATTCTGGTATTGCTGATGAGAATTCCAATATTCATCTCCTTCTCATTTATTGGTGGTCAAACTTCTCCTTCTCTCTAGTTGTTATCAGTATTTTCTCTCTCTCCTTCTTCAGATCATTTCATTGCGTCTGCTGTTATTTTTACCATGACTAATTCGGTGTGTATCTTTGCTGATTTTTCCAAAACGAAGATTTGTAACTTTCTGTTCTGTGAAACCCTGAGTCACCATCTCTTCACAAACTGCTTCTTCAACTTTCCCTCTATCGGGTGTACGTTAGAGCTGGTGGATCTAGCCTCCACAGCTTCAATTTGTTTTTGAAAAATTTTCATCTTTTTTTGCATTTAGTTGCATTCTCAATTAAATCTTCCACTGTAGTAGTTCAGGCGTCAGTGGTGTCCAGTTTTACATTCAGTATATCTACTGTAGTTTCTTTTAGTTAAAAGATGTATCTTTATTTACAGAATTTCATCACTTTCTTTTCTTAGCTGTGCTTTGCAATTCTTAACCTCCTCCTTCTAGGTTCCTGTTTTGTAACCCTGTGTCTTTGTTTCATGGGCATTATTCTTTCTGTTTCTCATGGAAGGTGTTAAGTACATTTACTTTAAAAGCCTTTCAAGTCTCTCACTTCTCTCTTTTCCTCGCTTGCTTGTCTTCCATTTGTGGAACATGTTGCTCTGCCTTTCACTGTGATTACTAAGAGTAAACGGTTTGATATTATTATTTTATAATGGAAAATGACAGTGCCTCTCTCTCTAGTCATTCCCACGGCTTACCTAGCAGACTAGCTGAGCTACCTACAGGGTGGTTCATGGCACCCAAAAGACCAGTGTTCCAAGAGGGATGGAACATAAGTTGTCAGTTCATTTAGAGGATAGCTTCAATCTGGTACACTTCCACTTCCGCATTCGATCACTAACCTGAGGAACTGGCAAGCTCAGGTTCTGTGTGGGAAGGACCACACCAGGGTGTGAATGGTGGGAGCTCTCGTTCATTGGAGGGGATCTTGGGCGTCCAACTACTGAATGGGAGTGAATCAACTGGTTTCAGCTTGTTTAAGTGCAGTTCACTGTCCTGCACACTTTATTACAAATTTGTCTTTTGTTTTTACCATGAGGTCCAATGATTGTTCAAATATACTAACATATAAAAGTCTGCAGCTTTCAATTTCCAAAGTAGAATTAATTAATATCTGGCTAACTCTCGCCAAGGAAAAGGATTCTTGCTGTATATCTTTGAGAAGGAAAATCACGTTATTTTGCTTCACTTTTGTTTTAACTCAAACAAAGAAAATATCAGAAAAGGTATTTGTATCTGTGACTTTAGAAGTCAAAATAGAGAGGAAAGAACACCAAACTTGAAGTTAAAAAATGTGGGCTATCATCTAGATGTCCCAGTTGTGATATTTAACAGGGAACTTAACCTTTTTGTTTCTTGCTTTTTTCCAACTACAAAATGAAGATACAGATACCGTTCACTCTGAAAATTTCCTTCATTGCTACAACTCCAGGCTTAATTTTCCTTAGTCATGGACTTGTAGAGGGAAGATAGAACTCCAGAGTGTTACTTATCATTAAACAAACAAATACAAACATTTAATTAAAATACTGCACACATTCTAGTGATCACAATGCCCAAGACATTGGTTTGTTTAGGAAGAGAAAAAACACTTATTTTTCTTTTCTCATTTTATTTTTAAAAAGTTTTTCAAGGGGCTGGCCCCGTGGCCGAGTGGTTAAGTTCGCGCGCTCCGCTGCAGGCGGCCCAGTGTTTCGTTAGTTCGAATCCTGGGCGCGGACATGGCACTGCTCATCAGACCACACTGAGGCAGCGTCCCACATGCCACAACTAGAAGAACCCACAACGAAGAATACACAACTATGTACCGGGGGGGGCTTTGGGGAGGAAAAGGCAAAAATAAAATCTTTAAAAAAAAAAAAAAAAGTTTTTCAAGGCCTCAGTCTTTCTTCAGCCTCTTGGCACTAATCCAATTACACGGATGCAAGAGCACACACACACACACACACATACACACCAGATGTTGTCAAAAGAGGCTCCCCTGGATTATTCTACCTTCTAGTTTTCTAATCAAGTATTATTGAGAATAAGCTTGTACATCACTTCAGACTTTGACTTTGTGGTAAACATAAATTTGATCATAGACTCTGTTTTCTCATTGAAGCCTTTTTAAGTCGCAAAAGTGTTTTGGTCAATCTAGGACATAACATGGTAAAATGATAAAACTATAAGCTGCTGTATTGAGAAAGTATAAATGAAAATGTTTGACTCAGGAGGTCCCAAATTCCTTTATTTCTACATGATAGGGGCCTTTGTCTAAACCGTACTCAACCTATTACTTGTTCCTTGCCACCTAAGTACAGGCACTCCACAACTGTTTCTGTTATTGTGCACCTCAGGAGGACAGGACAAATAGGAGACGCTGCGTGCAGAATAGGAATGACTGAATTGTAAGCATTGGCGTGTGCCAGCGCACGCTATAAGAAAACCAAGATGTTCCAAAGGAAAATTGACCACATCTGTGCAAAGGGGAAAAGTAGAGCACTATAAATATAAGTCAAGGAGATTTTTGAAGTAGGAAGTATGGAATTTGAATAATGTTAAAGAAACTGAGAATTTTGTGCAATTCATACCAACAGTCCTGATCTGTGAAAAAGATCAACTCAACACAGATGGTGCATGACACAAATAGCATCAATCACTGAAAAGGGACTAGAATGTTGTAAAGAAGAAGACGTTATAAAGCAGCTCAGAGGGGCCAGCCTGGTGGCGCAGTGGTTAAGTTCACACATTCCGCTTCTCAGAGGCCAGGGGGTCGCTGCTTCAGATCTTGGGTGTGGACATGGCACTGCTTGGCAAAAGCCATGCTGTAGTAGGCATCCCACATATAAAGTAGAGGAAGATGGGCATGGATGTTAGCTCAGGGCCAGTCTTCCTCAGCAAAAAGAGGAGGATTGGCAGTAGTTAGCTCAGGGCTAATTTTCCTCAAAAAAGTAGAATAAAATAAAATAAAAAATAAATAAAACAGCTCAGAACAGAGACCTCTCTTTTGATTTTGTCTGCAAATGGTCTCACCAATTTCTTAGGTAAGAGAGACTGGGAGTTAAAGTCAGAATGATACTAAATCCTCTTTTTATTTTATTTTTTTTGTGAGGAAGAATTGCACTGAGCTAAAACATCTGTCGCCAATCCTCCTCTGTTTTTGCTCGAGGAAGATAGCCCTGAGCTAACATCTGGGCCAATCTTACTCCCCTTTGTGTGTAGGATGCCTCCACAGCATGGCTGATGAGCGGAGTAGGTCTGGATCTGGGATCTGAACCCGTGACTCCTGGGCCGCCTAAGTGGAGCACGCAGAACCAGTCGGCCACAGGGCCAGCCCCACTAAATCTTCTTTTTAGATTATTCCATGTATAATTTTGACTGAATCTCTAAAAAGCTGAATATAATTCTTGCTGTAATTGTCATCCTATATTAATAGGTTTATTTTTATAAAAAGAGTCATTAAAAGGTACGAACCTGACATGGTAGACAACCAGTCTACAACTGATGTCAATATTTGTTCCCAGAACCAATAAGCTAGGATCCTGAAGAAATGCAGTCCAGCCTTATTGTACTGCATGATAGATTTGGCCCAGATTTCTAGATTACTCAGTGATCTTCAATGTTTATAACCATATAAGTTTGTATATAGGTCAGCGTTTCTCAAAGCGCAACTCCTGGCGTTTTTGTTAAAAATGCAAATCATTTGACTTCACTTTAGAATTCCTGAGATGCAAACTGAAGAAGGAGAATGACATTATATGTTTCTTGCAATATCAATGGAATAAAAATATTGTAAGATTATAGACCCTACATGTTTCTTTCATTCAAATCTTTTTTGTATATTTTATAGACATTTATGGGACATCACTATTTATTGAGCATTATGCTAGACATAGCAAATGAGAGGAAATCTGATACTCCTCAGTTGTCTCTGCTAAACCAATACTAGTGAAAAATAAGCGACAAACTAGTGGCGTTATGTGACAGTAGAACTCTATTCATCTGCTTGGGTGTTGTCTCTTTCACTATCAATAATACTGTCAGGTCAATTTTGATTCAAAAGTTGGTGGTGGACATGAAAAGTAATGCACACTCATTGACTCTCAGATGTGGGAGCCCATGAAGATGCTGAGCACAAGTGTTGACGGTGAATAGAAAAGCCCGTGTCGCAAAGCAATTTGACGAGAACACTCTTTGATGGAAAATGGTTACAGAGGATATTATTTATATCATTACTAATCTTGAATAAACTGTTTATCTGGAAATCACAATACTTTGTAAAGATCTGCCTGATTTTAAGTAAGAAATTAGAGTTGATTGTTGAATTGTAAATTAGGCTGTTTTGTCAAATCATTTATTAATGGGTTATAAATATTTTTCTGCAGTTAGTACTGTTTTCCAAAATAACAATTCTGAAAGAGAATTTGTGAAGAAATATGACAATCTTAGATATTTTAACATGAAAAAATACTTGTAAAATATTAGCAATTGATAAGCCGCAAAGATCTTAGACTTCCTAACTAAGCTACAGAAAGTTCCTTGCCAGCAAGTGTAATTTAAAAAAAATCTCAGATCCACTTCTCATGTCAGTTTGGGTGCCCGTACAGAGGGCAAAGGGCTGGGGCTGAGGTACAACATGAAGGAAAATACTGTTCATCTACCTATTACAGAATAAAGGAACGTACGGGCATATTCCGGTTCATCAAAGGTGGTGGTCATCTAGGACAAAGTTCTTCGTGCATTTCCGGAAACTGAAAACAGTTACTGAGTTGCTGGGTGTTAAGAATCTTTGCTAAAAGTTTGTATGTTGCACCATAGGACAGAAAATAATTACAAAAGATTCTAAGAACTTTGGAAAAATTGCTCAAACTTAAATTACTGATAAAAAGATTTGTCAGTTCTAAAATAGCTTTGTCAGCTCTAAAATAGTTTCTTTTCCTTTTTATTCCCAGCTAAATGTTTAGAATAGTCATGTTTCACTTTTTATTAGTACCAGATTGCAAAACCCCTGTCAACAAGGTTATAACAGGTCATAAATATGAGAAAGGAAGAATATATATTTCTCTACATATGGTATATACCTATATTAGGTAGGATTAGGCAGGATTTCAGGGGTTTGTCATCAGTTGCCAGGGAGTTTGGTAATGGCTAAACTGGGATTTAAAAAGATGAGAAGGAGATCACCTCAGGGAAAAAGGTGAAAATTGCAGAAGAAAGCAATTTTGTTTGCTTTTCTCATCAGCCCCTCTCCCAACTCTAACACATACTCAGAGGTATACCTTTATGAAGAGATAAGAGAAGGTGTTAGGATGGGGGATAATTGGGGAAGATAGGAGAAGTTATGAGAATTTTAGATTTTGGTACTTTTCTGTGACGGCTTACATCCCTGTGAGGGATGCAGTCCCGTGCTGAACTGGCTTCAGTGCTGCAGGGACCCGACAGCGCTCTACAAATATTCCCGGAACAGTCTCCGAGTTCATCTATGGCTCCCTAAAACCGTAGGGTCATTGCTAGAAAGAAGGCAGAGTTGGCCTGAGAGTCAGAAGGGTGTTTGCTGCCTTCGGTTGGAAGTATTTGAAGGAACACAGGTTGGGCTAAGAGGAGCCCTACTGGCTGGGTTGTATTATGCAGCTTTACTCCTCCCGTAGTTCTCTATTTTATTACAAAAGCCCTCAACCAAGCTCGGTCCATGTCGTACTTGGTCACTCGCTAATTCTTTCAGCCATCCATCCATTCATTGAATCATCATTTCATTCTCATTCACTATCAAGTGCCATCCTCATAGGACAGAGAGAGAGAACACTGGGACATGATCTCAGTCCTAAGACAGAGCACATTCTAGTGTAATGTAGAACCAGCAGAAAGGACATATAACCAGACAACAATGTGACAGTATAGGGTGTGCTCTAATAACAGAACAAACATATCCCTTTTTAATAGACGTGTTTTTAATCTCATTTTTATTGGACTGCAATTAGTTCTAGAATGGTCTTCCTCAGTGAGGACTCTGAGGTTTCAGAGAGCATGCACCCTGCGAGGAGAGCCTGGGGCCATGAAGACCATTTAAATCCCCAGGAAGAACCATGCACAAGGAAACCAAGTCTCAACGTGGATTCTGAGGGTTTCTGAGTCCTGGATCAAGCTGTGCTTAAGAACATTGCCACCTTTCCAGTTATGGGAACCAATAAGTGACCTTTAGGTTTTAAATACATTTTACTTGGCATTTCTGCTGCATGCAAATAAATGATTTCCAAAGCACATTTGTAGATCGTCTGCTATTTTACCACAATCCAGCATGCCCCAAGATGTGCCACTACATGAGTAATAGGTACTGTTCTGGTCAAAAAGAGTGAAACAAGCAGCTCTTGAGTTCCGTACCCAGTCAAATTCTTTTGGCGGCTCACCTGGGAATATTGTTTTGAATGCCGATGGAAATCTTAAAGACTCCAAGAACCATGTGTATAGGCAATGCCCGGTGGCTATGGAGGCAATTTCAAGAGGCACTTTGAGAAGTTACAGGATTGATTCAGATGACTTGATTTGGTTTGAATAAAGCAATGCTGGGCCTCAGAAGTCTTTGTTTCCTCAGAGTCTATTCAATACACTCCTCAATGGCAGAGATTCAGTGACTGATTACGGAATGATTAAATGAACGTACAAAGGATTCCAGAGGAAGTCGGAGAGAATCAGAGAAAGAAATGCAGAAGCAACATTTGTTCTTTGTATTTTCTTCTCTCTGTAGATTAAGTAACGCCTATCGTACATTTTATTAACTTAGACTTAGGCACAGAGAGTTAACAAAAAACCGGGGAGAAATTGCAAGATAATGTTCTGTTTTTTTTTTTTGAGGAAAGAGGATATTATTTATCTGACTACCTTTCTATGCTGTCCACTTACTAGTCAGCAGACAACTAACACTATTTTCATTTCCCATTTTTAATATTTTAGTGACTTTCCACAGGATGTGATTTGGATATTTAATAAAATTTGAACAGAAACAAAACTATTTTTGTAGCTCCCCAATGTATTCAATACCCTAAACTTGACACACAAAATATGCTGAAAAGCTACAGGCTCACATCATGAGATATTTGCCAAAATGCTCTGCTCAGTGCCTGTAATGGAGTAGGCTCTGCTCGCCCATTCGCTACATCAATCTGAGTCCCACTTTTATGTATGAAAGGAATATAAAGATCAAATGTTACTCATGCTCTCCCCACATGCCAAGTAAATATTTTTTTTCAACTTCCAGAATCTCTGATTTCCATACTATGGAATAACATAAAATAGGAAAAAAACAGCAATAAATTATTTTTCTGTGTAGATTAACATTTTAATGGTTTCCTATGATCATGAATTTGATTAATTATGCAGGAAGGCCAAGATAAATTAGCCGTAAGAAGCTCATATGAAGCCGAATTCCACTTAGGACTGATTTGCTAATTAGTTAAGAAATAGACTGTGTTGACAATGTTCCTATTTCATGGGTATATCCTCTTCAATTCTCTTTATTGTCATGACCATGAGCTTGGCCAATAAATACCTTATCAGACTGCTTTTTCTTTCAAGTATGATGTAACAGTCTTGTATAACTTTGATTAAATTCCTGTCCAACTTTATTTCAGAAAAGTTTATTTTTTGTATCAACAAATCCCACTTTCACTATTACCTTCATTATAATATTACCCTGGGACAAAGAAAAAGCTAGTCTAGTTATATCTTCATTGATTTTTTTATTTTTAATTTTGGCTAAGCATTCATTCTTCTCCTTAATTTATGGATTTGCCCTTATTTTATCTGTCATATTATTAAAAAATCATAATGATAAACATACTAGCTTGTATAAGCTACTTAAGCCATCTTTTTTTTAGCATTCATTTTTGTGCAAACAATTTGAAAAGCACTATATGAGGAAAATATTGAAGATGATAAATATCATGTGCATTGATAATGATGACCACCATCCCTTTCAAGAGCTTCATTAGTAATGACATTTGAGCATGAGACAACAAATAGAAAGGAAGAAAGGAAGGAAGGGTTTATTACCCAGTCAGCATAGACTTCATAGTTTATTATTCCAAAGAGTGGCTGTTTTTTCCCTAACATACTCCTATCACCTCAACCTTGGCAGTTAAAAAGTTCTAGAAGAGAGGGGCTGTCCCCATGGCACAGTGGTTTCAGTTCGCACATTCCACTTCGGCAGCCTGGGGTTTGCTGATTCGGATTCCAGGTGCGGACCTACACACTGCTTGGCAAGCCATGCTGTGGTAGGCATCCCACATATAAAGTAGAGGAAGATGGACACAGATGTTAGCTCGGGGCCAGTCTTCCTCAGCAAAAAAGAGGAGGATCCGCAGCAGATGTTAGCTCAGGGCTAATCTTCTTCTTATTCAAAAAAGTTCTAGAAGAGAGAATAAAGGAAAAATCAAATCACTAAGAACTTAGTCTGAATAAATATTGAGATGGGAGCTTTGGCTTTCTTGTCTACCAGTAGAGAACTGTGGAATGTTCTCATGGGAAACGCTATTGCAGGAGATTATATCAATGCCAAAGTTGGAAATAGGTCCCAGTTACACTGTATATGTAGCCCATGACACCAACTCCTGCATCAGAGAGCACACATTTGCTTCTATGGAAAACATTCTAATCACACTTCAGGCTGTATCGTGGACATGCTGCTTGATGATTCTTTGAACTTCTACAGGTGATTAAGCTTCACACAGATTTAAGAATCCCAAGAAGTAACAAACAACTCGATAAAAAAATGGGCAGATCATCTGAACAAACGTTTTCCAAAGAAGATCTACAGATGGCCAAGAGGCACATGAAAAGATGTTCAACATCACTAATTATTAGGGAAATGCAAGTTAAAACCACAATGAGATAGCACCTCATGCCTGTCGGAATGGGTATTACTAAAAACACAAGAAATAACAAGTGTTGGAGAGGATGTGGAGAAAAGGGAACCCTTGTACACTGTTGGTGGGAATGTAGACTGGTGCAGCCACTATGGAAAATAGTATGGAGATTCCTCAAAAAATTAAAAAAAGAACTACCATATTCCACTTGTAGGTATTTATCCAAAGAACATGAAAACACTAATTCAAAAAGATATGTGCACCCCTATGTTCATTGCTTCATTAGTTACAATAGTCAAGACTTGGAAACAGCCTAAGTTGTGGTTGAAGAAGATGTGAGATATATATATATATATATGTATGCAATGGAATACTATTCAGCCACAAAAATGATGAAATCTTGCCATTTGCAACAACATGGATGGACCTTGGGGGTATTATGCTAAGGGAAATAAGTCAGACAAAGAAAGCCTATTACCACATGATTTATTTCATATGTACAAGATAAAAAACCAACAACAAACAAACGCATAGACACAGAGAATAGATTGGTGGTTACCAGAGGGGGAGGGGTTGGGAGAGGGCGAAAGGGTAAAAACACACATGTGTATAGTGACAGATGGCAATTAGAATTTGGATGTCAGCACAATATAGTCTACACAGAAGTCAAAATATGATATACACCTGAAATTTATATAATGTTGTAAACCAATGTTCCCTCAATAAAAACACATTTAAAAAGAAACAAGAGCCCAAGAAGTAAATAATTACCTCCTGTGGAGTCACTATGAGAGAGCTATAATGTCTTGTCCCATTTGGAAGGCATTCTGGGTCTCCCCTGTCTATTCCTTAGAGCATTTAGGAATGCTTATGGCAATCCCCAGATGTCTAAACAAAATATACTGGAAAAGCAGCATTCTCTACAGAATGACAGAGCAGACTGCACAGATTGACTCAGCTGGAGGCAGACAGAAAAGGCAAGAGGAGGGGAAGGTAACTTCAGGGAAAGACTGCTCCAGCCGGAGCCGCAGGTGCTCTTGAGTTGCCGAGTATCATGGTGAAACTCAGTCCACCTCTACTGCAGAACTGCAAGAGCTGCTGGGAAAATCTTGTGCAGCGATAGATTGTGTTACATCTTGTCCTATGTACACAACCTTTGTGGGCTTTCTTCTCTCTGGATAATAATTTATGTGGGTTGATTCGACAGCTAACAAGTGGGAGAAATAAAGCCAACCTTTAGACTCCACTCAGTCAGTCAACGAAATGCTATCAAATGCCCAACAAGAGCTAAACGATGTGAACTCAACAGAAGAAGATACTTCTGAAAGGGCTTTGGGGACGTGTCCAACGTACAACTTTTAAACATTTGTTGACATTGGTTTTCTTCAAATTTTCCATAATTTTATGACCTGTTCTGAAGCACCAAGCAGTTATAATGGCTTGAATATATGCTCTAGTTTTGCCTGTGTTGTGGACAAGCGTGAAATAACCTTTCTATCATCAACTTAGACTAATTAAGGAGATGCTACAAAATTCTGCTTAGTTGATGTGTACACTGACAACATCTAAACTTTATTCAGTGATAGGAGTTATGCGTTTTCTTTTCTATTCCTTTATTCACAATGTCAAGTGGAGTTTAACAGGATTTAAAAATTGTTTTCACTCTTTTAATGGTTCTAGGAAAACTTAGCACCTGATTTTCATTCCTTGTCTTTTTTCTGCCTAGATGCGTCAGGATACATCAACTGAAGTCGCCCTTCGTTAACGCTAGGATTTCGGTGCATCCATGCTGGTTCAGTAAAGCAGATGTCACCGCAGATTTGTAGGCTGACCCCATTTCCATCACAGCCTGGATTCTGTGGGTCTGGGGTCTGAGTGATTTGCCTTTGTGTGTGTTTGATTCTCACAGGATATGAATGTTTATAATGTGAAAACAAAGAGAAATTCTTGTGTTTTGTTACATGAGTAGAAACATCTTTGCCATCCTGGGATTTGATGGAGCCCGATTGGAAGAACAAAGGCATCCTTGTCTATCATCTACAGTCTGTTTGGCTTTCTGCTCCTGCGGTGGGACTCTAATTTCATAGCTGCCGCGATGACGTTCAAAATGTAGGAGTGTGAATTGTAAATCAGTATACACCTTTCACCCTATCGCTGTTAAAGTGCCAGAGAAAATGCTGAGTTAAGAATTATTTTAAAAGTATTATTTTATGTTTGTCCCAGCTTCGTTTCCATTTTTTACAACCTTGCTCCTTTCTACAAGTAGATTTCATTGATAAATGAATGATCAAGACGCCACGCAATCATCTACGCAAATCTCAATCTTATCCCTGGAAAGAGCCACTATTGTTATGTTGGATTATAATCTTCCAAATTCTTTCATATATCTATATGATATGAATATAAATATTCATTTCAAAAATATATATATATAATGACAGATTTCTGTATCTATCAATCATCTATCTACCTATCTGTATAATCCGTGTTTTAATTTTTAAATGTAAATGATATCTTATTGCTTCTTTTTATTTTCACTTAACAAATAACATGTTATAGAGACCTTTCCTATCTCTATGTATAGAATCTCATATATTTTAGAAATTCAGGTAATTCAAAATTTTTCTGCCTCACACAATCATGCAATGTACATTATTATAAACATCTTTTGTATTTGTTCAAGTTTTTTCTCTAATAGAAACAAAATTTTAAACTTTTAGACCTTTGTCTGATATGTGAATAATATTTTTTTTTGAGAAACTTTTAATAGACTGGGAAAAACTTCCCGCTGAAAGATATGTAACATTTTAAAATTTCATTAGCATTTAGCACATTTCCACAACAAATTTTTATCTTCAAACTTCTTAATTTTTCTAATCTGGCAGTTGAGAAAAATTATATCCTATATTTGCTTTGCATTTTACTGATTGTTACTGAGGTTCAGCATTTTCTTCTAGGTTTCTTAGCAGTGTGTTAGTGAATCAATTATTCAATTCCTTTGCCCAGTTCTTTTACTGCCTTGTTTTTGCATAAAGATATTTAGAGTTTTGAAAGTATTCTGCATATGCATTCCTTGATATTTATGTGTAAATAATTTCTCCCAATCTGTCATTTTTAAATATATTTATAATATATCTTGTTGTAAAGCAATTTTAAAATTTGAAGCAATAAACTGCATTCATCTTTTCCTTTGTGGTTTACTAAATTTGTGTTTTGTTTGAGAAGAACTGCTTAGCCTGAGCTTATAAACATGCCAACATTTTCTCCCAGCATATTCATACTTTTGCTTTGTGATCCTTTAAATGCATCTGGAATAGTTTTTATGGAGTCATGAGTGACTCTAATCTTATATATTTACATATGATTGTATAAATACCATCATTTTTAGTATTCCCCCATTGATTTGAATTCCAAACTTTACCAAGTTTGCCAGAGGGGTGTCCACACAAAAGCCAGCCACAGCCTCTTCTCACTTTGCTTTATTTGCTGGAGATGTGGGAACGCTTACCGTTCGCTTACCCAGATTCCTTTGCTGGGAGAGAAAGTCACGTGATTCACTTGTTGCCAATGCAATCTTTGCAGAAGTTACTGAATGGAGGTTTCCACAAAAAGTTTACCTATGGGTCAAAGTAGCCTGCCATTTTCGCCTTTTGCTCTGCTGTGACCTTCCTACTTAGAATATGAACGTGAGTTTGAAGGTGCCAACATCTTGAAGCCATGTGTGACAAAAGATGTACAAGGAAGAATGATGGACCAGAAGGCTGAAAAGAACTGAGTATCTGATGATACGCTACTATTGTCAGTACTGAAATGTTAACCACAATTTATTTCATCTCGTTAGTTAGGTTTTCTATCAAGTGCAAGCAAATATAACTTTAGCTATTAGAAACATAAACCAAATTACAGTGTATTTGTGCAATTCTGTTTCTAGCCTGATTGCTGTTTGTTCCTATGCCAGCACCAAAATAATTTAAATAATATTTAATTCATACAGATTTAAGTGTGTGTATTTTTTAGTATCTGGAAATATATGACCTCATCCTTTGTTCTTTATTCAAATTTCATAAAATTTTATTCTTTCATTCAGTACTTGAATTTATTATTTAGTCATGTTCCCTAAATAATCCTACTTAGATATGGTACATATTTAGTATTATTGAATTTTTATTTGTTTTGTTTTTGTACCTAAAATGATCATGGTTGTTTCTAAGTTATTAATGCAGAAAATTACAAACACGGGTTATCTAACTTAAACTATATTGGATTACAAGATAAATCCTAGTTGACTGTGGAATGTTTTTTATTTTAGTATATTTTTAATGCACTTTGGTAAAATTTTCTGTAGGATTGTACATCTATTCTTATTACTGATACTGAATTGTAGTTTTCTTTCTTTTGCTATCATTTTCCGGCATAATACCATGGTTATTTAGGTTTCAGGAAATGATTTGGGTATTTTTCCATTGTTTGCTCTGGAATACTCTGTTTAAGATGGGAATTGTCTGTTCTTTGAACATTTGGCAAAACTTGGTCGTAAACTACTTAGGCGCTGTGAGTAGGCTTAGTTCTTCAACTTCAACGGTGGAATTTTTATTTAGAATTCATTCTTCAAATATCTTATGTAATAATGATTTCAATGTTGGTAAGTTGCTGATTTTACCATTTATACTTTGTAATTCCTAGATAAACAAAGGAAATAAAATGATAAAAAAGATATAAACTTTATGGATTAACACGAATTTTTTAAAAAAGGATAACATTATTTGAGCTTTTGAGTTTAAGTAACAAAAGGAGTCCCTTATCACAAAATGGCATTTCTTTTAAGAAAGCAATCTTAGAATTTGTGATTTTAATTAGTAACCTATAATTAAAAAAACAGATTCTAAATTTTATTTATCACATTAACAATGGATATCAACAATAAGACTGATTTAATGGGAATATTATTGAGAACATCAAGCAAGTATCCTGAAAAAGAAGGAAATACGCAATGTTCTAAAGAGTGCCATATGCAGTCATGTGCCACATAATGACATTTTAGTCAACAGTGGACTGCATATATGACAGTAGCCCCTTGAGATTAGTACCATATAGCCTGGGTGTGTAATGGGCTATACCATCTAGGTTTGTGGAAGTACACTCTGTGATGTTTGCACAACAATGACATTGCCTAATGAAGCATTTCTCAGAATGTATGCTTCTTGTTTTGTTTTTCTTTTTTGAGGAAGATCAGCCCTGAGCTACCTGCTGCCAATCCTCCTCTTTCTGCTGAGGAAGACTGGCCCTGATCTAACATCCGTGCCCATCTTCCTCTACTTTATATGTGGGACGCCTACCACAGCATGGCGTGCCAAGCAGTGCCATGTCCGCACCCGGGGTCTGAACCGGTGAACCCTGGGTTGCAGAGAATTGGAACGTGCGAACTTAACTGCTGTGCCACCAGGCCGGCCCCTGTATCCTTCTTGTTAAGCAATGCATAACTGTAATATCTTGTAATACTGTTTCTTGTGGTTATAGACACTTCCTATAAATGCCTTTTTGAATCAATAACAAAAGACCTATTGTTTCCAAAAAAGGAGGAACCTATTTCTCTTCTGAGAAATGCTGAGCAGAAAAACATATTTTACATCAAGAGACACATTCATAGTTCTAATGTTCAACCTGTTATAAAAATTATAAGCATGACCCTTAACAGTTTTTAAGTTCAAAAATTTCTTATCTTGAATATATTTCATAAAGCGTGACATTCATCTAGAACTGTAAACTACACACTTACATAGAGTCAATGATGATAATTCACTTATTTTGGGGTTTCTTTTCAAATAATAAAGAAATATATTGCAGTGGGCTGAATTGTGTCCCCCCAACTTGGTATACTGAAGCCTTAACCCCCAATGTGATGGTATTTGGAGATGGAGCCTTTTAGGAGAGAATTAGGTCATGAGACTGGAGCCTTTTTTTGTTTTTTTGGTGAGGAAGATTGGCCCTGAGCTAACATCTATGCCAATCTTCCTCTATTTTGTATGTGGGACAAAGCCACAGCATGGCTTGATGAGCAGTGTGTAGGTTTGTGCCTGGGATCAGAACCTACGAACTGCTGGGCCGCCAAAGCAGAGCACGTGAGCTTAACCAAAAGGCCTCCAGGTTGGCTCCGGGATTAGTGCTCTTTTAAAAAGAGATTTGACAGAGATTATCTCTCTCTCTCTGCTGTGTGAGGATACAGCAAGAAGGTGGCCATCTAGAAGCCAGGAAGAGGGACCTCATCAGACACCAAATCGGCTAGCATCGTGATTGTGGATTTCCCAGCCGTCAGAACTATGAGAAATAATTGTCTATTGTTCAAGCCACTGAGTCACTGGTATTTTGTTATAGCAGCCTGAGGTGACAAAGATGAATGTGTTCTCACCAAACACTCCTCCCACATCCACCAACACACACGTGTGTGTGCACACACACAGCACAACGCATGAAAGGAAAGCACCTCAAAGTTGACATAACTTTAAATTAGATAAATTTTACTTTGTGTCAAATTTATCATCCTATTTTTCATGTCTGACAACAATTGACCTAAATTAAATTACAATTGTGATCAACAATATTTCATAAAAGCTAATTTAAAATCCATATTGGATTTTATAATTGTTTAAAATAAAAAAGGCCCAAATTTATTTTCAAGTGTCCCATGCAGGAATACCAGACAAAACCTTAAAGTTTTTAAATGGCCTATTATGTATACTAATTTGCATACATAGTGCCTACATTTATAATAAACGTGATATGTAATATATAAATAACGAGTCAACAACGTTATAATTTTGCCCTCAAAATTGTCTGTTTGAAAATCTTTAAAAAAAACCATAAAGATTGTGACAATTTTTTTAACTTTAAAAAATAGAAATAGTTTCTTATATTGAAAACATTTTAGAAATTTAAGGTTAAATATTTCTTTTCTTTTCAGTCCATCATCAAAGTTTTTTGTTTATTTTGTTTTGTTTTTAAACCAGAGGACTAACTCTATTGTACCTGAAAAAACTGAAGGGCAGAAGGACAGCAAGTCGCTCTGCCGATAATTTGCAGGAAATCCATCATCATCTTTTATGCTATCATCACTGAATTCCTTAAGTATAAATAATTAAAAATTAAAGAAAGCAAGAAACTTCAAAATTTATCTTACAATATTGCTTTAAAACTGCCACTTTTAAATTGAGTGGAAAATCTCAAATGTCTGATCCTTGACTGACATTTTATCACGCTCTACATGCTGTCAGGTTGTCTCACTTGAGCTCACAATGTTTCTGTGAAGTGGATATTCTTTTTCTCAGACTTATTTTAAAATGGAGAAACCTGAGGCTCAGGAAGTCTTATGATTATTTAAATAATAGATCTGAGTTTTCTAAATTAAAGCCTTCTTATTTTAAAATCAGATTTACCACTAAACCTACAAAGATTCTCAGAAAGCCTAATTAACTTCTTCAGCCGCTGCAGCTGGTGAAAGCACAGTGGACATTCCTCACACGGGGGAAGCGCTTTCGATGTGTTTTCTTTAGAGTCATCTACATAGAAAATTTGGCTCCATAAGAATCTTTTGAGGAGAAGTGTAAAATGAAGGCCATCTTTTAAATGAATTTCAAGGATTAATCTCAGACATTGAAAGAAATGTAAAGTTAAACATTTTTTTCTTTTCAATCCATCATCAAGATTTTTGTCTTTTCTTTTATTTTGTTCTTAAACTGCAGGGCTAAATGCGTAGTGCCTGAAAAAAATTGAGACAGCCAGAGGGAGACACAGAGAGACACAGAGAGACAGCAAGAGAGAGCCGAACCCCCTCCATTGTCTTCTGTGAGATTCTCATCAGCCCCGTGTCTGAGCTTGCGATGACCACATCATGTGGATGAAATCAGGCTACGCGTGCTGTGACAACAACAAATTTCCTTCTGTGAATAACAGCTAAATGTATGAGAGCTTAGCTCCCTCCTCCACACCGGGAAAACCACTGTGGAATTTCTTTACACTTTTGCTAATTTAGTTGTTTCAAAGTTATATTATTTTGATTCTTAGTAAGGTTGAACAAGTTTCTTCTTCTGTGAATTTTCTTGTCGTTCTTTGCACTGTTTTTTTTTTTACCGTGGTTTTAGTGGTTTTGATCTATTCAAGTCGCGGATACCATTGCGTTATTGTTATTTGCCCAGTGCTGTGCTATGTCCTGCCTATTATGTTCTCCAGGGAGCAGATGCTGACATGAGTTAGGAGTGCAAAAGTTTATTGGTTTTTGGGGGCTCAGGGAGTGGTGCCTGTGAGAAAGAGAGGTGGGAATTTGCAGTGGTAGTCAAAGAAAGCCTTCAGATTGTGATGCTGAGCCAATGCCTCCTGCCTGTGAAAGGAAAGGAGGAGCGAGCTGGATTGGGTAGGGAAGGACTCCACCGTGATGAAGAGCTGACTAGTTTCGGCCAAGCCATCAAGGAGCTCCAGAATCGACTGGTTGCTGGAGGTGTCATGCACTGGGCAGAAGTGGCCTGGTCCTGGTGTCACCGCCATGTTTAGTCACTGGCTAGGGGCTTCCATAGAAGAGCCTGGTCCTGCTCCTAAGCTGAGGCAAACCCCAGGAGCTGCTGCTGGAGGACGTCAGCTCTCTACACTCATTGCAGGAAAGGCGCAGTCTTTTCTTGAAGGGAGGATCAAGCATTTGCCTTCATGCTGCCAATAGGGGCTGTGGATAGAGTAGGAAAAAGGGAGACATAATCCTGCATTAGATTACAGTCCAGTGGAAAGTAGTGATTAAGAACATAAACAGATGCTTTTGGAAGACGCTTTTGTACCATAAAGGACAACACAACGTTGCCTTGGATAGAGTGATGGGGAAGTAAAAACCTTAGACAGTGTGTAAGACCTCTCTGAGTAAGTAATGAGTCCAGGGCACTTATCCAAACAGAATAAAACACCATATATTGTGGAATTCACAACTACTGGGACTTATATCTGAATGATGGAAAGAAGTCAGTCATGGGAGGCTTGTCCCAGGAAGAAAGAGTGACCTTGATTGAGGAAGTTCCCTTCGGCTGTTTCCCAAAGATGGACTCCATTGTGAGAAGTCAGTGACTAAGAATCCTGGGAGCCTGGGATATTTGCCTGTCTCCTGAAGGAGGGAATCTGATGGCACGGGACAGCACCTGCTACAGCGAACCTGGAAAGATGGAGCTAGCAAGAACCTGCCTGGGCACTGGCTGTGGCAGGGCTGAAGGACAGGGAAGATCAAGCATGAATTCCGGATTTTATAGTGGAGAAACTAATGAGTAGATGGATTTTTTCTATTGATTTTATAACCTGTACTTGCAAGAATTTGTTGATTATACTTATGTAAATTATATTTCTCCAATTTCTGTTTCCTTTTATAGTTTTATGATTATTTTCAACATTAAAAAGTTAAAAAATGTTCAAATCTATTCATGTTTTAAGATTTCTTGCATTGAATTAGACTTAGAAAGTCATTCCCCAACTACAGAAAAATGTCAGCTTCAATTTTTGTCTTTTAAAAATTATTCTTTAAGATGTAGCTCTTTCATTTAGCAGAAATGTATTCTGTTGTATGATGTAAGCCGATGTATTCTTAAAATTGAGTTCATTCCATCATGCGCAATCATTGGACGGCAGGGTGCTCAAAAATAAGATCTTAAAGGCAGAGAGAATTCTCGGGCTGTCTCCATCTGCATCTCATGTATCATGAGCAAAGTAAAGAAGGAGAAACTGGAAGAAGAGAGGTGTTCTTCCCTGTTTTCACTGCTCTTCAGGCAGCAAGCAATATTCCTTCTCTGATCTTTTATTCCCTTTTACTGCCATTCTTCAATCAGCACCTCATTACTCTCTTCTCACTCTCAGACATCAGATCCTCACTCCCAACACCCGTGGTTCGATTCTTCATTCTCCAGCAATGCTATGGTCGTATCTCCTACACAGACATTCTACTGAGCAATAATAATGATTATGGTTTGAGAAGGCCTGACAATTGTCCTCTTAGATGGGGTAATGGGGACTACCTGGAGGAATAAAAATCATTTTTAGTGGAGTAATATAGATTTTCTAAAAGCAAACTTGAAAACATAAATGCAGTTAATTTTCTTAACTGCCTCTGACTGTCAGAAGGATCTAAACTCCGGGTAGCAGAAATATTATGAAATATTTTGGTTTCTAATTTTTCCTCATAAAGCTGAAGTTACATTAATCTTTATGACAGTCAAATTTATATTCATCCCCTCATTCTTTCATTTATTCATTGTTTTTCCTAGCAAAATTTAATTAAGCAGTTAGTAAGTGTCAAATTAATTTTTAGGTATCAGGCAGCGGAAGATGAGCAACATTCAGTCTCTGCCATTAAAAATCTCCAAGCTTGGTGAAAGATATGAACACATAAAGAGATTATTATTATTGTTATTGTTATTGTTATTATTTCATTATTATTAAATGGAAGTGCTAGAGATGTGGCTGGTTTGTTATAAAAACATGTGGAGGGTCATCTTCCCCAAATTGGTAGAGGTGGTCGGAAAGGCTTCTGGAAAGAAAGTGTTAGGCATTAAGTTGTTGTACTTACTTTAAATAAGGGGAAATATAAAAGCAGCAACATTTGTGAAGAGAGAGGCACCAGGACAATCTAATTCTAGGTGTCATTCAAATTCTGAACATAACGTAGTAACAGCACATCTTCTGAGCTTTATTAGGTGTGATCCCAAATGTAATCATATGCCTATAAAGACATTTCGGTCAACAACAGACCATGTATATGACGGTGGTGCCATCAGATCATTATCATATAGCCTGGGTGTGTAGTAGGCTATACCATCTAGATTTATGTAAGTACACTCTATGATGTTCGCATAATGACAAACCTCCTAATGACGACGCATTTCTCAGAATGTTTCCCCATCGTTAAGTGACACATAACTGAAATGAACTCTGGCCAGTGAGTCAGAAAACCTGGGTTTTGGGACCTGTTAGCTTTCTGCCTCCATTACGCTGGTTAGGTCTCAGGATTCAGTCCTGGCTGTGAAGTGATGCTGAGTAGCTTTTGCAGTCTATAAGATAGAGCCCCACCTTGTTCAAAGGTAGTAAAGATTACTGCCCATTTTGGCTAATATATATTTGTGAAAATATTAAATATGATGTGATATTTTTAAAGTGTGTAGGCACTATAATCAAGTCTGTAAATTTGTATAAACAACAGAAAACTAATTTTTCTGTAGTTGCAAGGCATGTTTTCCTTGCCAGAATATAAATATTTTCTATCTTTCAGAAGAAATATCTCTAGGAAGAGTAATCAAATTTCTAACTTGAGGTTTGTGACATTAACAACTGAATATTTTTAAGTTAAATTTGTAATTAAGAGATTTGATGGCATTTGAAAAAATACTAAACTAAATTAGTGGTTTGCCAGGAAAGACAGCTCATGGTTTGCTGTTGATAAATCTGGCCAACTAAGTTGCTTCCTTGTGTATTTCAGATGACCCTGATACCATGTCAAATCACTTGTGAAACTTCTGATTATTTTTATTATATTTAATCTCTTATAAGGGAGCATAATGGTGCTCTAGGGTTAGAATAAGAGTCATGAGCTCTTAGAAAAATATTACACAGTATTCTTTGCTTTGGAGATTAAATATATTCTTGTCAGACTGGCTGAGAAATGACATTTTCCGTGTTCTTTCTAATAGCTTCAAGAGTTATTTGATTCTCTAAAATTAAACAAAAGAAAGCATACACATCCTGTTGGCTTGTCTCTCTGGAGTTTTCAGTCTGAGTGTCTTTGACTTCTTTTCAGACATGTTCTTCAAGCTATTCAAATTAGAGTCAAATTAACGTCTGACATCCTGGACAATTAGAGAGCTAGAAGCAGTCTTCGCTGATCTGATAGACTTACACTCCGGCCCATTTTTACACAATCTGGAAAAGGCTGATTTCTAACCTGATTCTCCAAAAGTTCATATGGAAAGTCTCATTTTATTATTATTTAAAAATGTCTCTGTGTGTGTGTGTGTCATAAAATCTTCAGAGAAAGAGAGAGCGTGTTTTGCCCTCTATAAACTCAGACCTGGTCATGTTGAATTTCCTTTACTACCACTTTCCGTAACAAACTTGGGTTCATCTTTTAGCATCTTCGTCTTCACATCCGCTCCATTTCCTCTGTGAGTTTTGCTCACTTCTGTAGTTTCTTGGTGGAAGTTTTTTGCATTTTTGCTGATACAGCAGGCCTCTGTTCTACAGTGTGGCAAAGTGGAAAGCAGAGCTGGCTGGAAAGCAGGAAATCTGAGTGCTCTCTAGGGCTGACTTTGTAAGACACAGGCACAGTGTTTAATTTAGGTCCCCGCTCCAAGACCATTGGATTAGTTACGAAGGTTATTTGATTTAACTTCTCACTCAAACGTGAATCAGCTTGTTCTTGTTTTCCTCATCTGCAATGTATTAGAATAATTATATTCATGTCACAGGCATGCTGGGGGACTGGAATGGGATATGGTATGCATGTTCCTAGAGTCATGCCTGGCACCTAAAAAGTGTCCCATGAATGTTAGCTGTTACATGTGGTGAGATGGAGATCGGGGGATGTCTGGATACAGGTGGGCACGCAGGCTGCAGATGCAGGTGGGATCATCCAGGTAGAGGGAGAATGAGGAGCCTCCAGAACTGCGGGGTCTAACACTGTAGCCACTAGCCTCATGTGACTATTTAAATTAATAAAATAAAACTTCATCAGTAACTCTGGCCACATTTCAAGTGTTCACTATGCACAGGTGTTCAGTGCCTACTGTATTGGACAGTGTAGATATAGAACATTTTCATCATCACAGAAAGTTCTATGGGAAGCAGTTATCTAGAGCAAAACCCTGAGGAACATGTTGCAGTTAGGGATCCATGGTTGTAATGGCTAATAGCCCATGGGTATTTACCAAGTCATGTACTGTGCTAAAAACTTCAATAAATTTGCTCCATTTTTTCCTCAAAAACTCACAAAACACTCATCATTATTATTCACATTTTAGATAAGAGGAAATGAAGAATCTCTTAGTTTAAACCATGGCTCCAGGAGGCTTATCAAGGAGGAACCAAGGAAAGCCATGACTCAAATCTAAGTTTGATTCCAAAATGATGATTCTGGATCAATTTTCCATTTAGTTGCTGTCAGCCCTATTATCACATAGGGCTGATTCTAAGATTTATACCAGAACCATCATTCACACTAAGAAAGCATTCATTTTTTATGTGTGAGCACACTTTCTATTTTTGAAATTGTTGAATCTTCCGTGGCAACCGAGGATGGTGATAATGAGATAAATATTTTAAAAACATTTCTGACTTCTCTAACATTTCTAAGCCAATGACAAAGAACAATTAAATAACTTAACCAATACTACATTTTTTTCTAGTTTTATTGAGGTATAATTGAGAAATAAAAATTATACACAATTAAGACCAGCATGATGGTTTCGTGTGTATGTGTATATATATTTACATTTGAAATATTTACTACAATCAAAGTAATTAACACATCCATAACCCCACGTAGTTATCTTTTTTTGATGATGAGAACACTTCAGATCTACTCTCTCAGCAAATTTCCATTATCGAATTCAGTATTGTTGATCGTAGTCACCGTGCTGTACAACAGATCCCAGGACTTACTCTTGTAAAAACTGGAAGTTTGTGCCTTTGACCAACATCTCTCCATTTCCCCAATCCCCCAACCCCTAGTAGTAACCATTATACTCTCTGCTTCTGTGGGCTCTACTTTTTTAGATTCCATATGTATACGTGAGATCATATAGTATTTGTCCTTCTATGTCTGGCTTATTTCACTTAGCATATTGTCTTCCAGGTTTACCCATATTGTCACAAATGGCAGGATTTCTTTCTTTTGTATGGCTGAATAATATTCCATTATACACATAATGTGGTACATATGTATATATACATTTGTAATTTCTTTATTGTATATATGTTATTTCTTTATCTGTTCATCCATCAATGGACATTGAGGCTGTTTCCATATCTTGGCTGGCATGAATAATCCAATGCTGCATGTTATTGAACGTCTGGCTTGGGAGTCAAACCAACAATTTGGCCGACAGCACAAACACTAGAAAATCAGTTCTCTGATTTTCACTCCAATGTTTTTCCCACCTGTTGTCTCCCCTAGTGTTTCCCTGAGGCACCAGATGCGCACTCCGTGTACTCCTGCTGCATCCACCTTAGTTTAGAATGCCTGACGTCAGACACTGCCTGAGCACACTTAAAATCGGGTGTGCATCACTGCTTTTCCTTCCTCTACCTGAAAAGAAGCCCTGGCGCAGCAGCCTGCTGTCCTGGCCTCTGCTTTGGCCTTGTTTTATTTTGCATTATGGCAATAGTCAAGAATGTTTCACTACTTTGCTTGCTGGTGTTTTGACAATGATGTAGATCTATCATCAATCATGTTAGATGATAAAATTAACACAATCAGAGCCTATTGTAGTCAGTCTGAAGTAAACATTTCTTCGCAGCACTAATGACAGCGTCTTGCCGAGGCTCCGCTTTCCCCTCCTCTGCTGCAACTTGCTGTTGATGATCAGCGTGTGCCACTCTCTTTCCCTTATGTACCTTTCCATTTATTTTTCTTAAGTGACAATTTAATGATATGTGTGACTCATAGGATGCTAATAATACTTTCATATTCAACTCATTTTTGTCTGTATGTACTTACATAAGCAGAAAATTCCTGTATTTGTATAAAAACAGTTCTACAGAATTATCTGTGAGCCTTGAGTATTACTATTTCAATCTGACACTAAAAATGTCACCATTTGATTATTTCTGCCATCCCATCAATCATACTCTGAGATGTCATTTCAGAGTAAGAGAGAAAAATGATGTTCTCAGGAAAAAAAAGCATTTATACCTCAATAAAACCATGCCGCTAGTCACATGGATCAGGCCTATTTAATTACAGAAGAGCCACGTCATTTATTCTCATGGGAAAACATAGCATGTCAAGAAAATTATTGTTGAAAATACTAAAATGATTCATAACATTCTTGCCTCTACTGCATATGTTCAATAAATGCTTTTTGATGGACTAACAGATGTCAGTTTTATGCAAAAGGACTTTTTCAGAGTTTGTATTTTAAGAAACCTAATGACATGAAAATTATAGAAAAAACATTTCTGTCATCTTGATGCTACACTACAAAATTTTATCTTCATAAGTTATTCTGATACTGTGCAACTAAATATGAATTTTGAAATGGAATTTTAACTTTCCTTTGCGATTTTATATTTTTAAAAGCAAAAAATTCTTCTAAAGGATTTTGTAAAGTAACAACTTAAAATATATACATAAGATAAGATTGATACAGTAAATTAATTAGAAAATTTATATTTATGTTCTGCCATGTGCCTAGCCCTATTAAAGGCACTGTAAAAAAGAAATAAAATAGAGATCCTGTTTTCTGTATTCATGTAATTAATGTAATTTATGTAATGATCTTGCACTCAAACAATAAAAAATACTGCAAAAGGGTAAATATAAAGTGTGTAAGGAAATAATTTTCAAACTACCTAAAGAGATACCATTACTATTTTTAAAATCCATTAAAGACATTTGAGAAAGACTATGGAGGAATTGGAGCTTAATACGGAGCTTGAAGAAGTGGTAAGATTTGGATGAAAGGCCACAAAACGTGAAAAAATTCAGCCACAAGTGCTGACTAGAGACAAAAAATAGTTATTTAGAACATCTAATAACTTAAAATCATAAAATGTCACAGCATGCATCTTGTAAACAAAATTATCATCGTAAGAGTTGATTCTTTAATGTAAACAAGCAATGAAAAATTAATTTGATTTTGACTGCATTTAATACCAACTAAAGTAAGTTCATGTAATTCACAATGAGATAACAGCTACCACTAAAATAAACTGTCTGGGAGGAATTATTTAGATTCTGCTGTCTATTTTACCTAGTCATAAATTTTTTCATATACAATATGGACGCAGATTATTTTTATGCCACCCAATTTGCCTGTGTGAAAAGTATTCTTTGCCACATTTGAATCCTTTTGATTTCATAATATTATGAGCTTTTGCCATTTCCTTTGAATCCTTTTGATTTCATAATATTATGAGCTTTTGCCATTTCCTTTTTAAGACTGGAAATGTCCAAAGAGGAAAGATTTTGGTGGCCCTGTGTACCGGCGCTCTCATACAGTCCCATCTAACAGGGCATATGGTGAAATGGGACGTGATGTAACTATCGTGGACTCTCTCACTCTGATTGACACTAGAGACAGAATGAGCTGACTTTACATTTATTAATAAAAATAAAAACTGAAGGAGATCAAGTCACAGAGGATAAAACCATTTCTAATACTGGGATAAATTATTAACAACAGCAAAAGGGTATAAGTGGAAAACTTCATTGATAATAAATGAAATCAATCCTAAAAAGAGCTTCGTGTTAAGTGCTAAGAACTTGTAAGTGAATGTGTATTTACTCTCTGAGAAGTTGTACGTGCTGAAAATATAAACAGGCAGTTTCTGCTGAGACAAGAAGAAAACACAATCCAAGGGTTGCTCCCCATTAACACAGCCCTGGGAAGGCTGCAAAAGGAAATAGAGTTTAATGGCTTCGGAAAACTAACCTAAGAACGATGCAAAACCACTAGATAGGAAAGATGCTGAGTCATGGTGTAGGAGGGTGTTTTGGTTTTCTGGGGCTGCCCAAAGTACCACAAACAAGGTGTCTTAAATGACAGACCTTTACTGTCCTATGGTTCTGGAGGCCAGAAGTCCAAAATCAAGGTGTCAACAGGGTTGTTCCTTCTGAGGTTTGCAATGGACAATCTGTGTGAGCCTCTCTCCTAGCTTCTGGTTGCTGGCTGGCAATCTTTGGCATTCCTTGGCTTGTAGATACATCACTCTGACCTCTGCCTACACATTCACATCGAGTTCTCCTATGTGTGTCTGTGTTCAAATTTCCCCTTTTTTTAAGGACAACGATCATATTAGAATGGGGGTCCACCCTACACCAGTGTGACCTCATCTTAACTAATTAAGTCTGCAACAATGCTACTTCCAGATAAGGTCAGATTTTGAAGTACTTGAAGTTAGGACTTCAGTATATGAATTTGGAGGAATACAATTCAAACCACAACAGAAGGAAATGGAAGACGCGATCCAAAGGGAACCAGGCACCATAAATGGGGGAATAAACTCAAGAAGAAACTCCTTGTATCCTTTTCTCTTTCTCATGTCACTTTGAGCAGATCACAGCCCATCCCATAGACACTGATAAAGGAGATCTGTAGCACAAGTCTAACGTCAAATAGAGGTAGCAGGGTATTTTAGTTCGTTATTGCTGCTATAGAAAATTACCACAAATTTTGTGGCTTAGAGCAGAATGAATTTATTATTTTATATTTTTGGAAGTCAGTAGTCTTGATGCCATTAATATTTTATGTTTGTAAGTTTTTCTGATTCTCTGCAAGTGAATATAAAGTTTGAAAAGAATTTTTAAGCTTTCCTGTGGAATTTATTTCCAGAAATAGAACAACTGCACTAAAACTACTTCATTTTGTGAAACAGCACCTTTAAACATACATATATGAAATGAGATTTATATGTTAAATTGATTCAGAAATCTATATTTCTATTCCATCGTTCCACCATGTGCCTGCTTCTTTGGAGGGCCAGCATAAGAAATATTTCAAAGGAAGAAATTAAATATAAAATTTGTAAGAAAATAATTTGCAAACTACCTAAAGAGATACTATTACTATTTCCAACATCCATTAAAGTCATTTGAGAAGGGCTTCTGAAGCAACTGGTGCTTAATATGGGCCTAGAAGATTTGGATGACCGTCTACAAAACTCGTGCAAAAAGTTCAACCGAAAATAATGACTAGAAACAAATACTTATTTTGAACACCTAATAACTTAAAAATTTGGTGAAATTAAGCTATCAGAAGGGCTAGTTCCTCCTGGAAGTTCTGAGGGAAAATCCATTTCCTTGCCTTTCTCTGCTTCTAGAGGCTGCCCACATTCCTTGGCTTTTGGTCCCTTCCTCCATCTTCAAAGCTGGCAGTCACATCACTTTGACCTCAGCTTCTGTCGTCACGATTTCTTCTCGTTCTTCTCTCCCTCTTTCCCTTATAAGGACCCACATGATTACATTGGGCCCACCTGTACAATCCAAGATCTTTCTCAAGATCCTTACTCATGTCTGCAAAGTCCCTTTTGCCATGTAAGGTAATAAATTTACAGGCTCTCGGGATCAGGACCTAGACTTCTTGGGGAGTCATTATTCAAGGTGACATCAGAGTGGTGCCACATATCAGCTGAGATAGAAAGTGGATGTCGCTGGCTCCTGGCTAGGAATCTCAAACATTTCTGTGTCTCCCATGTGCTCCCCTACCCTCACCTTCACAAACTGTTGGAAAGGTCAGTGGTTTCATATTTTATTGTTCATATCCTCTATGTGGTAGATATTTCTGTTGTTCACTGATATCTGTATTCTCTTTCCTTCCAGAGCACATGGAAGACTACACTGTGACACTTGCATTCTTGCCAATGAACTATGATTCAAACTGACCTATGCTTTTCCAGACCACTGCAATGAAAAAACCCCATGTGCTTCTGCAGGTTCCCCATCCATCCAGGGATGTGATCAGTGACTGTAAAGGTAGATAAGGTACTTCAAAATGAGTCCCCAAGGAACAATATAGAGCCGAGATGTCCCCTTTCACCCTATCGTTCCCTCATATACGTTTTAAGAGATTTTGTATGTGTAAAAAATAACATTTTTAGAGGATTAAGTCACTGGTATTTTAGGGTTACTTGTAACCACAGAATAAGTTTACCTATCCTGACTAATAAGTTCCACAAAATAATTTTAAAAATTTATTAACTGACACATATTTTAGGTTGATATATAAAATATTTCATCCTAATTTGAAATAGTTGCACAAGATGTAATTTCTAGTATGTTGTTAATATTGATGTTTTAATTTAAAATTGTTTCATCACTCTTTGTATTTATGGAATCTAAACTTCATAGCAATTTGGTACTTACCTTTATTCATCTTAAACATATGAACTAGCCCCTCTTTAACCAAATTTTGATATATTGCCTTCATTTTATTGAATTCATACTTTCATATCACTTATCCCACAGAGCTATAAAATAAGCAAATAAATATATTTTAGTGCTTGATATTATTGATAATATATCATACTTTTCTGTGACAAATTATTTTTATTTATTTATTTTTTTAAAGATTGGCACCTGCGCTAACATCTGTTACCAATTTTTTTTCCTTCTTCTTCTCCCCAAAGCACCCCCAGTACATAGTTGTATATTCTAGTTGTAGGTCCTTCTAGTTGTGGCATGCGGGACGCCACCTCAGCATGGCCTGATGAGTGGTGCCATGTCCGCACCTAGGATCCAAATGGGCAAAATCCTAGGCTGCCGAAGTGGAGTGCACAAACTTAACCACTCGGCCATGGGGCCAGCCCCGTGTGACAAATTATTTATATAAATTGACATGTCTTAAACTTAGGGCCATAAATTTTGGGCATTGAGTTATTTCTATTATCATTAATATAGAAATGATCAAAACAACTCCAATATATTTAACACTTTTACACATTTTTATTAAACACAAAAGTAACATTTTATGGAACTATATCACACAATGAAACCAATGAGGCTTTTAAATTTTCTAATAGGTCAAGTATCGATGTATAAATGTGGCTTACTGTTAGAATTTCAAAACATTTGGCATCAACTTTATTTCTGTTTTCAGTGTAAATCCTAAAAAAACTGATCCATAAATAAGAAGTTGGGGCTTAGAGTAATCTTGTTACAGCAGTGTGATTCAATTCTTTGAGTTATGTTCTCTAGTTATATGCCACAGATTTATCATCAGAAGTAGTTTTGAACAATCTATAATTTGACTACTCAGTTATACCTCCTTTAATTTCTTAAGAAAACAAGTAACTGGAATTCACCAAAGTTGTACAGGAATGGGTTAACTCAAGCAAATCCCTTAGAAAATTCTTCCTGTATCACAAGAGAATATTCACACTATTTTGATGAATGCCTTACCAGGAAAGATGACCTTAGAAAGGTCATTGCCTAGATTGAACTTTCATAGAGTTATCCTGAGAGGCAATGACGTCTGGTAAATAGGGTGAAAATCTAATGGGGAAACCTCAGTTGCGTCTTACTTTGACAGTGAGCCGCCATGATTTGTGGAAATGTGCTGCATCCCTTGAAGAACACCAGTGTGAACATAAACTTTGGGAACCACTGTTTTTGAGTCTTTGCATAGAGATCTTTTTTAGTTTTTTGTGTGGCTCCCTTTTCTGCTCACTATACCCTCTAACCACATTGATCTCAACTCCACCTTGAACTCCAACTATTACACAAATATATGCTTTTAGTACTGAGTTCACAAACTATCTGCATTCCATTAATGCATATCTCCACAAAAGATCTCAAACCAGATATTCTCTAAAAACTAATTACATGAAATTGTTTTGTTGTGCTTTTTACTTCCTCAGAATTCCTTGACTTTGTCCTTCCTTCTTTTCCCCCACTATCCTTTCCTTTTTCAGGATGACATTTCTTACCCAAACAATTGCAATGGCTTGATAATCCATATTATCTTATTTAGTACAGATTTCTTCCAATAAATTTCTTAATTGTCTCCAAGATTACACTTCTAGATGCATATTGAACCATGTCACTCCACTCTTTAAAATCTTTAAATAAATTGCTACTTCTTTCACAAAAAATAAAATCATTCGCCTTATACAGCCTTTTGTTATCTGATATACGACAGTCTCAAACCACGTCTCTCACTTCTCATCTCTCCCTCCCTCATTCCCTAGAATCCATCCAGCCATCCTGAATTTAAGCTCCCCAAAGTTCCACCCACTTGTTCTGTTTTGTTAGGACAATGTTCTCCATAAAAATCCTTTCACTGAAAAATAATCTCAAAATTTAGCTCAAATTTCCCCTTTTTAGGAATTCTTCCGTTCCTGCCCACTATTCCTATACAACAGAGCTTATGTGTCCTTCCTATAAGAGCCCATGTCAACTATTCAGTGTTCAACTGAAGTGTCGCACATACATTTGTCATTAAATATATTTTTCTTTCTACCAGACTGTGAGCTTTTGAGAGAAAGAACAATAATTCCTTTTGTCGTATTCTTAGTGATAAAAGAATATTTGACCCGTGTGGTGTTTGAAAGAGCAAAAGAATTAATAAAACAATGCCTTCTTGCTAAGTAGTGCCCTCAAAGTGTTCTGTTTATCAAATTTCTCTGTTTCATCAGAAAGCAAGGTTGAGTATAGTTTGCAAAATACGGTATCTGAAATAATTCTGCATATTTTTACAATCAAATTCTATCAATGCATGCCAACTATAAAAATCTTAATATTCCATCAAATAACTTTTAACAAAAACAAGAGTTAAATTGCTTCCTTCCTCAGTACTTCTCAAACTACAAACCCTCTGATAAGAAAGGGAAGAAGTCTTGAAAGCTAATTTTCTTATCACAAATGTTATATGAGTACTTATATAGAAAGAGGTGGGAGAGGGAGAGAAGTGAGCAAAAGGCAAAGGTGAGTGAGAGAGGGGAAGAGAACATAGAAGCTGGGTGTGCTTTCCTTTCGACAAGGAACGTGGTGCTCCCAGTCCTCTGTGTGTGGGAGCAGGGAGAATGCCAAACTTAATTAGTGTCTAACTCTGATCCCATAATCTTTGAGCAGAAAAATCTAGTGAAACCCACTCTTTTTAGGGGTAATTTCTCATGTACAGGGATTCTGGAACTTACAATTAAGTAGTTATATAATTAAAAAAAGGCATAAATCTCTTCAAGACATAACTTTACAGAAAGCATATTTTGCTTGTGGACTGAAAGAAGCTATGAAACATTCACAGTGTTGCTGATTTTGCTCATTTTATTTCAGGCTCAACAGTCGTTTTAAGACACATGAAATTTTCAATGAATATCCTGAAGCATTAATGATAATTGAAGTTTAGGTTTATTCTGCATGCCCCCTCCTAGCCACAGAATGGGATAAAAGTTGGAGACACTGCTCCGTCCTCTGAGTCTCCAGTATAGTCTATCTTATAGCAAAGTATATTGTAGGCTTGAGTTCTTGTATAGATGAGGGATTTACACCTCAGTCACACCTGATTTGGCCAGCTGTGTTTTCATTGATGTATGAGGACCCAACATGATTAAGGTAAGAGATTTAAGGATCACAATGATAATGTAATTTACTACTTGCTCAAAAGAATCTTATATTTTGGACTTATTTTCAGCAAAATTTAAATTATTCTGTGCATTCAAATTTTTCAAAAGGAATGTCAGCATATATATATATCTCTGAAATTAAATATCTAAGATTCAGAAAACATAATACTAGGATAAAGGTTTTCTGAAGCCATCATTATATTGGAACCAGAGGTAAAAAAGAGAAGAGGTGCAAGGCGTTTTTTCTTGGTAATTCTGCATTATTGTGGACCTTGCCACCTGCTGGTTTCATTGACATTGATGTAAGTGTGTCCTATATCATTGGGTTGGTTTGTAAATGACTTTGTTGTTCTTTGTGTCTTATCTCATCTTGACCAAGTATGTCCAAATGGCACTAAGATAGAGCTAGGGTGTGCTTTAAAGTTTGCATCTTCTTAGTGAAGAGAAACAGTGTCAGAGCCAGAGTATGTTTTTAGTGATAACATGGAAATTACATATTCCATTAGGTTCTGATGAGCTCATCCAATATTTAGAGGGTCCTACGCTAACAGTCGTATCAAGGGATATGCTACATTCAACATTATGGGTTGTGGTAATCAAGTAGATGAAATCGAAGAATAGCTCTTCCATTTACTTCTAGTGCTTTTTTATCCTTTCACTGTGAAAATGTTATTTATAAATAACTGTTTCATCCTTATCATCATAGCCAGTAAAAGTCAAGTGCTGAGAATTCTCCATGTTTTGGACTTGCGTCTCTCAGAAAAGAATACTCAGAGCCATGCTGCTGCTTCTGGTCCCTACAATGCCATGTAACTTGGGTGGACTGTTAGACCTGTTGGTGGGCAGAGTAGAATTTCCTTGTCTTGAGGAAAATATTGTTATTGCAACAAGTAAGCTTTTTCCTAATGCTTTTCTCAATAACAAGACACCCTGTTCTCCCTTTACCCCAGGAAGGAAATGGAGGAGTTCAGAATAGCCACTCTAAATATGCCACTCTGGCATAAGGGTTATTTTAGCTGAAGGCAATTGAGAAAAATCAGGCCCGGGGTGAACTCCCTGCTCTACCCCATCTGCCTGGAGGTGGCCATAAATTCCCCCGTGAAGGTGCCCCCCATCACACTGTACCTGGAGGGGAATGACAACCTTATCACCAGAGACAACAGGCACTGAGACATCTACACAAACAAACCTCACTAGAGAGTTCTTATCTTCCCTTAGTTTCCCCCGTATATTTACATTCTCGCAGTTTGCCACCCCTAAAAGGCTAAATGCCTTTTCCTTGTCTTGTGACTTCTCTACAATTTATTGTTCTCTGTTAAGATGCTATATAAGTCCCAAGCTCTAATCAGACCTTTAAGTTACTCATAACTGGGTTTCTCCCACATGAGTGCTGTGTGCATGCTGCACCTGTTAACAAACTCTGTTTTTTCTCTTCTTAACCTGTCTTTTGTCTAATCTGCAGGGTCCCAGCTAGGGAACCAAGGAGACTAGAGGAGAAAGCTTTTGTTTCCTTCCCACAGAAGTAATGGGGAAATTGTGAAATATAATTAAAACATTTTCTTGGATCTATGAGTAGGAGACCATTAAATAAGATGAATTTTGAAGGAAGACAGTGCTTCTTCATCTCTGTAAATAAGGTTTTGGAAACTAGCACGATGTTCAATCACAAAGTGGCAGGACAAAATGTATAGGCCCATGAGGACTGCTGAAGAACTCTGCCACTGGAAATTGAAACTATAGGAATCCAGTGCCAGTTCATTCCATAGACAGACATTGCTTGGCCCAGCTTTTAAAAAGCAATGACTGTATTGGTTTATCACCACATGAAGTCACCCTCAGGGCTGGGGATGTAGCTCAGTGGTAGAGCATATGCTTTGCATGCATGAGGCCCCGGGTTCAATTCCTGGCATCTCCAAATCTTTTCAGCAACTGCACTGGTCTGTTCTTTAAGTTCATTCATTAAACATTAGGTGTTTTCCCAATGGGGCATGTGTCATCAGTGCTATACGTTAGTATAAGTTGCAGATGATGTCTTACTATAATAAATGAACTGTATGAAGAGCTAGTTGTATGACAATAATATTTTCTTTCAGTATCGACAGCTTTTTTATTAAACCAAAATAGAAATCTGGCCTTTCCAACAAATCTTTGCTACTCTGTTTGACTCATTCACATCAGTGCTAACATCCTATTTCTTTTAATAAAACCAAATAAGTAGTCGCATAGAAACTTCTCTTCTCTGCCATGGGCATGGCCAACTTAAAGAATAAAAGCACAACAAATGTATTTACAACACTCCTTATTTCTAAAGTATTTTCACGTACGTTTTAGTATTCACAGTGAAGTTATATAACATAACGGAGCCAGGACTGCCTCATGTGCTTCGCACATTTTAATGCTACACCCTATTATCCTAGACAATTCCCTGATTTAGGCCTTCAGTATAATCCATGGGATTAAAGTGGATTCATTGACATCAAGCCGTTTGATAGTTATTTTTGCCGTACAGTTTTGATCTCCATGTGTAAAGAGGTATAGGGTGAAAGGTTTTAAAATTGTGCCTGCGTATCTTTGGGAGAAGAAGTTGACTCAAACCTCACGAGAAGTTGCTGGTTATCCAGCACAAGTGAAACCTGTTGACCTTGGGCCTTGTTAAAAGAGGAACTGAAGGTAGTCAATTTTCTGCATGCAATAGAGGACGTTGTGGATGATTATACAGATGCATATATTTACGTTTCACTGTCTACAGTGAAGTAGTATTCTACTTTGAACAGTGTTACATCTTATTCTGGGGAAACATTAGTGACGTGAACTCGGGTTTATGTGAGGGAGTGACAAAATAAAGAGATGTCTCAGGTGAGTCCTCCTTTTCGGCATTAGTGATCTATACGAGTAATCGGTTGTACACCTTCACCCTAACATCTGTTAAATTGTGTTCACCTTTCTGATATGAACAGAACTCAGATAGCTCTCATGATGTCAATCACCCTTTTTTTTTGGATGACACATGATGATATTTGGCATTAACGAAGCTGGAGACCCCTGTGTTGAACGTCACCCTGGAGCTGGCATTGACCGGCTTGACTTGTTTGCATTATGAAGAAAACCTGGAGATCAGTTGCTCGACACTTAATTTGCTAGGATAAATCCAGGACTTTCAGATCAAAGACATTTTTAATTATGTAATACAAGGTTGTACATGGATTCATATTTCAGAGGAATATTAAAAACTCCCTTAGCTTATTCACAATCTTTGAAAAGCTGTTAAACCTGAGAAGAGAATTAAGCAATTTCTCTGATTACTAACATATATTACACATGTTTTTGCTTCATTTGAAGTAGCATCCCTTCTCAGCGTGCCCTCAGTGTCAAAGTTTCCTTTCTTAGCGCGCTAAGATGTTTGGAAAGGGGGAGAGAAACGTTACGTGCATCGGCTTTGCCCCTGTCACTACCTGCCCAAAGCTGTGTGACAATCTCCATATTTTCTTGACAACCTTAACTACACCCTTCTCTTTTCTTAAAGCACTTAAGAGTGACTTAACTGTCAAGCTCTTGAACTGGAGTCAAATACCATTTCATTTTTTATATTCTGGAAAATGAGAAGACTGTCATAGAAGTAAAACCAGAAAACCATAAAACAAATAAATGAGTATGGATGTTTTCTATGCCGTAGAGGACTGAAAAGAGAAAAAAGAAATCGTGTGACACCTAAGTATAATGACAGTAACAATGATAACAACAGAACTTGCTATGTGTCAGGGGATGCTCTTAGCTATTCACTATGGTAGCTCATTCATTCCTCACAAAGACCTTATGGGATAGGTGCCATTTTAAGCCCCCTTTTAAAATTGAGAAAACTGGGATGTCAAAAAAATGCTTCAGGTCATATTTCTAGGAAGGAGTGAGGCCACTACACAGTAGGGAGAATCGGTCTGGCCCTGGCATTAGGGAGCTTTTTAATGGTGAGAAATCAATTTGCCTTATGGTCTCAATTCCTTTGCTTGCACAGAGGAGGTGGTATGCTGGAGGAGACCTGGGCTGGGCTTAGTTGCCTACTGCATCCCACGCTCAGGATTCTGACTAGGTGCTTGGGTAGGTTTTGCAGCCACAGTGACCCTCAACAGTTTTCACAGAAGATGGAGATAATACTTATCTCATAGGCATTTGGGAGATTTGAAAAGTTAACACATTTCACATGCTTTCCAGAGTTCCTGACACATTGACAGTCAATAAATATGAGTTCCTATCCTTTCTCTTTATCAAATAATGGAAAGATGATATCCGGGCAGTCTTATAAATCTAAAACAACGATTCCAAGACAAGTTTTAGAGAATTGAAGAATATAACTGATGAAAAAATATATAGGTACATGGAAATATAAACGACTCCAAGGTTTTTTGCAACATTTTCAGAAACGATAATAGTAGAGTAGAATATTCAATATAGTAGAACAGAATTATTCAAATTGGATTTAGAGTATGGTAAAAGTGCTTTGAGTTTAAAGAAGGTAGCGAACTGATGAACTGCAAGGGTCTGGGGATTTTCAAGGAGCAGGGAAACAGGGCAGATATTGAAGGCTGCGTAGCCTTTCAAAAAAGCAAAAAAGTGCTCACCATCCCCAAAGTGACTACGTGTACAGAGGAGGCCAGACAGCACGAGACTTAAGAGAATGATGCGTTCACGTTTGGTGGGAGCAGAGTTAATAATGATGCCGAGTCAGGGAGTGGGAGATAAGCAGGAAAGGAAACTTGCAGTCAAAGTTGGGATGACTGTAAAAGTCTAGGAATTTGCTCTTGATCCTGGCGATAAACGGAATTAAGCACCCAACATTAGACTTCAGTGCTTCCTGCATTTTTCATTTCCTCTTCGCTCCATTGATTCCTGGAATATTCAGTTCAGAATCATTCTCTCCATCCAGATTCCCTGGATCCACCAGGCATTGCTAGGCGCACCTCTGCTGAACTCTCATATGTCCCAAGCTGCATTTTTCACAAAACTTACCACACTAAACTGTAATTTCTTGGGTATTTGTCTTCTCTTTGGACTGTGAGCTCCTGGAGAACAGAGATCACCTCTTACTCATACTGGTGTTTTTTAATAATAAACTTTACATTTTACAGTAGTTTTAGATTTACAGAAAAATTGAGAAGATGATACAGAGTCCCCATGTACCCCTGAACAGTTTCCCTTATTGTTGACATCGTATATCAGTATGGTAAAATTATTAAAATTAATGAACCAATATTGATGCATAATTAACTGAAGTCCACAGCTTATTCAGATTTTCTTGGTTTTTATCTAGTGTCCCATCTCTGTTCCAGGATCCTATCCAGGATGTGCCATTACATTTAGTTGTCATCTGTCCTCAATTTCTTTGGCAGTGTGACTGTGTCTCAGATTTGCTTTGTTTTGGGTGAACCTGACAGTGTTGAGGTTGGGTGTATACCAGTACTGGCGATATTGTAGGACCCCTTTTATTGGAACTAGTCTGATGTTTATCTCATGAGTAGACTGCCGCCACGAGCTTGGAAAAGAAAGGCACAGAGGTAAAACGCTGTTTTCATTACATCATGTCAAAGCCATATACTAGCAGAATACCTTATCATTGTATATATTGGCTTGATCCCCTGGCTGAGTTTTTTCAGGTTTCTCCACTGTACGGTTCCTTTCCCCGCTCTTTCTATACTGTTATACTGTACTGTATTCTTTGGAAGGAAATCACTATGAGTAGCTTACACTTAATGAGTAGGAAGTTAGGCTTTCCTTTCTCTAGGGTAGAGAACCTATATACATTATTTTGAATTCTTTGACACAGGAACTCGCCACCATTTATTAATTTATTCAATTATTTATCAGTAAGTATATGTGTATATTTATTTTATACTTTGGGTTATAATCTGATGTTACTTTATTTCTTTTTTTGCTCAAATTGTTCCTGTTTTGGCTATTGTGAGCTCTTTCAGTCGGCTCCTGTGTCCCTTTGACCCACCCCATCAATGTGTATTTGTGTGTCTTAAGCACTTACTCTCTGACACTACAAGATGTTGCAGGCTCATCTTGCAAGTTTCCTGTCTCAATCTTAGAATCAGCTATTTCTCAAAGGAGCCCTGGTTCCTTTTTTTGAAGGATGGTATTAGAAACTAAGATCTGGGAGCTGGGTGTGCTTATTGCTTATGGAGACATCCTTTCTTTGAGTTCATCTCCCCTCACTAGGCAAGAAAATATACATGTGTATACCCACCTGTGTATAGCTACAGGTATTTCTGTATGGAACTATCTGTGTCTACACTGAGTGAAACATGAGTTTATACTGATGTCTCCAACTCTGACGCATTGCCGCATGATGCTTGAGACTGCAGGTCTCCTGCAACAATCCTGAGCTCATCATCCCCTCTAAAATAAGGCTTGGGATCCTATTCTGACCCTAAAGTTTCCCTTTTCATGCCTCTCACTCCTCTACCTCTGTTTAATGTTCCTGAGAACCCCAGTGCCCTGAACCTTCTGCTCCTAGCTGAAGTCCTTCCCTTTTGTGTTTGGGGGTCTCATTACATTGACCGTGCTTTGCCATTTGTTCATTGTCCTTCAATAGACTCCTTTTTCTAAAACTAAAACCTGCCTGAATCCAGTTAGATGCCTTCTTCATGGTGATACCCAGGTTTCTCAGTACTATGTAAAAAAGTATATATGCAATACTGATTGATGCTGGTAATGAGCATGAAAGAGACCAGACTTCAACTGGGTCCTCAATACCACGCAATCCTCCTATGTCTCTATTGAACTCTCCCTTCCATTCTCTTAAATGATGATTGAAATCTTCTCCATTCTCTTTAAACCCTTAACTCTGCAACCTTCCCTTTCACTTGTGGCAGAGAACCTTCTTTTCTATTTATTGGTCTTAAGATATGATCTAATCAACGGGGGATTTGCTGATAAAACTTTTGTAAAATCTACAGTCTAGCATAAATTTTGGGAAGAGACTAAGCAGAATTGTTCTGGTGGATTAGAAGACCTAGGTCATACATTTTATATTTATTTATAAGAGGTTTAGTACTCCTTTTAGTGAATTTATTTTGAACCCTAGAAAAAGAAAATTAAAAAATGCATGTTAACTAGACTTATTGTGGTGATCATTTCACAATAGATACTTATGTTAAATCATTACGTTGTACACCTGAAACTAAATATAATGTTATATGTTAATTATATTTCAATAAAAAAAATTTCCAGTTCCACATGTAAGAAGCTTAGAAGTTGCCACTCCATTCTGACAAGTGAAAATCTGAACAGGCTGCAAAATCAGCGACTCTCCTTAAATCAAAAGAGAGGTGAGGACACTGCAAACTGCTGAACTCGAGATTGGAAAGACAGATAGGTGAACACAGGGAATCACGCTTTAGCAGAGCACAGACTCAGGAACAGAGACCACAGTAGACCCCTGTGCCACTACAGAGCCTGTGGACATTAATAGAATAATAAAGGAATACTATGAACGACTGTATGTCTGCAAATTTGATAACCTAGAAAAAATGAACCAATTCCTCGAAAGACACCATTTGCCAAAACTCACACAAGAAAAAATATACAATCTGAGGAAGCCTATATTTATTAAAGAAATTGGATCATTAACTAATAAGCTTCCAAAATAGTAAGCACCAGGCCCAGATGGGTTACTAGCGAATTCTATCAAATATTTAAGGAAGAAATTTTACCAGTCCTCCACTGTCTCTTTCAGAGCAGAGAAGCAGAGGAAATACTTCCTAACTTATTCTACGAGGCCAGCATTACCCTAATATCAAAACCAGACAAAGATTTTACAAAAAAAACAAAACTATAGAGCAATATGTCTCACATACATAGATAGAAAAATTCTCAACAAAGTATTAGCAAATCAAATGCAACAACGTATAAAAAGAAATACATACCAAAACCAGGTGGGATTTATCCCAGGCGTACAAGGCTGGTTCAACTTTCAAAAGTCAATTAATGCAATCCATCATATCAATATTAAATAAAAAAATAATATATGTTTATTTAAAAAATAAAAATCATGTGATCGTATCAATAGATGCAGGAAAAGCATTTCACAAAATCCAACACGCATTCATCATAAAAACTCTCAGTAAGCTGGGAACAGAGAGGAACTTCCCCAACTTGAAATAAGACAATCTGAGAAAGGCTATGTACTGTAATGATTCCAACTATACGACATTCTGGAAAAGGCAAAATTACGGATACAGTAAAAAGATCAGTGGTTTTCAGGTATTGGGGCAGGAAAGAGAGGAAAGGGATTAATATGTGGAGCACAGAGGTTTTTATGGCAGTGAAAATTCTCTGTATGACGTTATAACGATGCCTATATGTCATTATACATTTGTCTAAATCCAGAGGATGTAAGGCAGGAAGAGTGAACGACGGACTTTGGATGAAAATGATGTATCAACGTAGATTCATCAACTGTAACAAATGTACCACATTGGTGGGAGATGCTGGTGATGGGGAGGCTGTGGCACATACGGTAGTAGGGGGTGTATGAGAAATCTCGGTACCTTCTCCTTAATTTTGCTGTAAATCTAAATTGTCTCTAGAAAAATTAAGTTTTTATTAAAAATACGATTTCTTAGGAGAAGGAAATTATCTAATTCCATCTGTATTGAAAGGGCTATAATTACAAGCGACACTCAAAGTTTTATTTTGGTTTTTTTGCTTGCTTTACTAATATTCATGTAAAAAATACAAAAAGTCTATGTGAATTTAAAATTAAAACATAAATACAAAATGAAAAGTAAGTTTTTGCAGTGTAAAAACCAAATGGAATAAGAGGAAAAAAGCCTTGACTTAGGTATCAGAAAATATTAAAAACAAACCAAAAAACAAAACAAAAGTCTTCTCTTGAGGAGGTAATCAGAGGCCTCTAGTTCAGGATGGCCATGGATATTCAGCAAATCTCTTGCTTACGTATTTTCAAGGTACTGGGCTGATGGGATAAGTAATTTTCATAGCTGGGTAATTGTAGCTGAAAAGAACAGCATGACAGACGATTTTAAAATGCCTGAATATTGCACAAAATCCTCTCTCCTCAAGTTGTATCTGTTTCATTTAATACAGAGGAATGAAAATATGAATGTCTTTCACCAATATAAAATAAGAGAATAACGACTTTAATTAAATTTTCAGTCACTTTCATCACATCCCTCCTTTTGTAAATTGTTTGAGGAACGAGCATGTGTTTCAGAATTCTCGCTTGAGGACTGTTCACTCACAGGGTTTTGCTTAAAATTAGATTTGGAATCCATCTGGTATGGCAGAAGTAAAAGATCTTCCCTTCAGTTGAAGGGGAAAACACATTGATCATATGCTTTTATCATGCTGGAAAGCTGAATGTTTTCCATTTTTATTAAGTAGGAACACAAGGAACAGCGTGAGCAGAGCACAACTTATGGTCGCGAACCGCAGGACTTGGCAACTGCAGCCCCTCATGGATTTCGGAGCACTGATGCTCTCTCTACCTGCTTGGATAGATAGAAATGGAAAACCATCTAACTTTACAGTTGGTACATCAAATACCCATGAAAAAATGTCCCAGGGGTGGTCGCTGCCTTAGGGCCCATATGCTCTAGCGTCTGTCTTAACTCATCTTCCAACCTCCAAGGTAAACATGGCCACTTGTTCCTTGGGTCACACGAACAAGTTGTCAAACTTTTCCTCTGCCCCAGTGTTCCACAAAACTAGAGACAAAACAGACAAGAGAGAAAATGGAAAGGATTAAAGAGACATTATCATCCTTACCTCAGTTATCACTAAATGGGAGAGGGAATTATTCTGCTTTGAAAAACAACGGTCTACTTTGCAAGCGAAATCTCCGCATTGGCTGATGGTGTAGTAGGAACCAGTGCGGCTCTAATCCAGTTTTTCTAACTAATAACTAGGAAGAGATGTAATCTGAGGAACAAATTAGAAGAAGGGTGGAGGCAAAATGTCTGACGGAGAAATTAAGAAAATACTCATTGGCGTGTTTTGCTCTTTCTTCTAAGTGTTTTCTTTACTAGAGAGTTCACAATAATTTTATTCCCTAGTTTTCCCGGAACGAAGGTAACATCCCTCCTCTCAGTCTTGAGATAGCACAGATACCAGATTTCACCGACGAGTCTCCATGGTAAGGCATTTTGTGACAGGCTTTTATTCCCTCTCGTTGACATAAAGTGTGAAATGTTTAGAGTATAGTCCATAAAGCCATGGCACATACCTTTCTGGTAGTGCACACCTCGGAATAGAAAGGAATGAGGATGAAAGGACTCTCAAAACACTGGCTCGGAACAAGGAAGACAGACAGAATAGCAATCTTAGGCATATGTACAGCAGTTGTGAAACTGTCTCCCAGATGCTGTAACTCGGGTAGCCAGATGCTTCCAGTTCTCTACATCCATTTGCCAGGCATTAAGCAGCTATTTTTATTGCTGCAGTTGGCACTTTCCTCTTGTCTTCTGCAGCTCTCCTTCCTCTCTGATTTCTGCTACATGGGCTCCCCAGCCCTCTTTATACCTTTCAGACACTCCCCTCTGTAATTTTTTACTTTATCCTTGTCTTCTCTCCACTCCGTAGACGTTGGTGTTCGATGTAGATGCTGGCCTCACCGTGGGTCCTTTCCTCTCATTCAGTCACATTTCCACTTCACTCCACATGTGCAATGTGTTAAAACGGAACTCACTCTTTGCCTTTGTCTTTCCCCACCCGAGCCAAACTTACTCTTCCCCCGTGGTCTTTCTTAGGATTGGTGCCGGCCCCTTCATTCAGTCAATCACATAAAGTGAAAAGCGTGACATCATTGTAGACTCTTCCTTCTCACTTCCTTCCCCTGAAATGATTATTACAAAGGTCTACTGCTGCTGCGTTCTACTTATTTCTGAGCTCCATTCTTCTTCTCCAACTTCACTGGCTAAGACCTATTCATCTCCTTTAGGCTTTTATATCTGATACCCTGCCTCTAATATCATATATCTATATTCATTAACATTTAGGTCATTTTTGTTAAATATACATTTACTCATACAGCCACTCTTTCTGAAATCTTTATTATATCCCACTGCTTTTGAGTTAAATTCCAATGTCCTCAGTGTGATCCGTATGGGGTCTTTATCATCTGCCCCTATCCGATTGTAATAGTCATCTGTTGCTGCATAAAAAATTATACCAAAGTTTAGCAGGTTAAAACAACAAACATCTTTTCATAGTTTCTGTGGCAAGAATCCAAGCACAGACAAGCAGGTGCCTCTGACACAGGCTCTCTCACAAAGTTGCGCCCAAGTTGTCCCCCAGCCTGTAGTGATCTTAAAGTTTAGCTGGTTTGGGGGGTTTGGCAGGGCTCAGATCTTCACTGGCTGTTCACTGTGATACTATTAGCTTCTTGCCACTTGGCCTCATTAGGGCTCCTCACCAAATGGCAGCTTGTTTCCCTGAGAGTTAAAACTCTGAGAAAGAGCCGGAAAGGCAAGCATGATGGAAGTCTTAGCATCCAGGAATCTCAGGAAAGACATCCTATCACTTTGCCATATTCTACTTAGATGAGAGTCGCTAGGGCCAATCACGGTAAAGAGGGGGCATTAAAGAAGGCTTTAAAACCAGCAGAGGGATGTGCAGGGGTCATCTCAGAGGCTGCCTGCCACATGCAGAGCCTGGTGTGATCTGTTACTCTCTCCATTCCCTGGCTTTCGTATGTAGATATTTAAACATATTCCATTGTTTTTCTTGAATCTGCTTTTGGACACACTGTTTCTTTTTTCTGATAGGTTCTTTCCCTAGACAGATTGAACAGCTCCTATTTATGCTTCAAATTCAGCTTTAGGCACAAGCTCCTCCATAAGACCTGTGAACTTTGATTGTATGTCTTCTGTTCCTGCTGCGTTCCTCTGTTATTGTGTCTGCTATACGATGCTGAGTTTATTAGCTACGAGTTTCCGCTTAGACTGTGAGGTCCTTGAAAGCATGGGATCTGTTATATTCAATGCTCATTGAATAGAAATCAATGAATTATAAAATGAACTGAATAGTTTTGAATTGACCGCATTAACTACACTATCGTTTTCATGATGTATTATACCCAGTTTATAATGTATCATTGTAATACTGTCAATTCTCTGAAAATAAGACATGCACAAGTGAAGAGATAAATTCAGTAAATTATTGATTTCCTTCTATTTATTATGTTGATTATGGGGCGAAAAGTACTGTGTAAATTATTGTCCCTTCGAGGAGGTCGTAATTTGACGGTAGCAGTGTATCTTACAGAGAAAGCTGCAAACCTCAGCTTTATCACCTTTAGTTATACTTTTTCGGCGAATCTCAGTATTTTTCAGCCTTATAATAACATATTGATATCAACTTCAGAGAGTTGCTGTAAGCATTAACTTTAGTTCTCCTCTTAATATCATATTCTTTGGTGTTACTTTAGATCACCATACTGCGAAGTATCTATTAGGATGTTTCTATGATTTTCTTCAACCAGTCTTATTCTCTTCTGTGGAATGTAAAATTAAATGTGGTATGATTTTGAGGCATCAAAGGAGGGTAAAATGATAATATTGTTTACTTTGATGCAACAATACATGGCGCAGTACTAATGTGTGGCATAGTAATAATTTGTGGCATAGCAGTATAAAAAAGGAATAAAAATAAACTAATGAAGTAATAAAATATAATAAAAAGTAAAAATAATACATGATAAAATAATAAAAATAAAAATGGAATCTTAGCTTACCACTTGAATCAAAACGACAAATATTTTAAATGATTTTTAAAATTTTAGGCGTTTCAGAGACAAAGAATTGAGAATGTAATCATTTACTTAAAGGTTTATGTTATAAACATATACATTATATCAATGATATATAAATGATATTAATGACCTTGACGTTGAAAAAACCAAGCTGTAAAGAGAGAAATGTTGAGGTTGGAGGTGTTAGAGGGATGTAGCAAGCCGTAATATCTTTATTTTTCCATGGTGCAGGAGACCAGAAATAACAACTCAAACTGATGGAAATGAAGTTTAAGTATATAATTTAAAAAACAAGCACTAGATGACTATAAAATAATACAGTATTCGATTGGGGGGAAAGAAAGGGGGGGTAGAAGGTAATTTCAATAAGCCAAATGCTCCTCTTTCAATGACGACCATCAATAGGTGCTGTATAAAGCTGACGACTGAGTGGAGCTGTAAGGTGTACGCACGTCACGGCAGTTACTACCCAGAATCACCAGACACCAAAAACCTCGTACCTGGCAGCCTCTGCAGACAGCATGGATGGTGCTAAAGGATAGAGCAGATGGTTGTGCTCTTCATTCTGGATGTTTCCATTTTTTATACTGTGCTCTACACATGAATAAATGAATAAAACATATTGTGGCATCCCTCAGTATCCAAAATTGGCCAAAATGTCTTCATTATAATATTTCTTTCCACTTACTTGGAATAAAAAATAACTGGCCTATTTTCTCAGAAGATACAAAAACAATGATTCTTTTAGATAAGGATATTATGACAGGAAAAAAAATTCTGAGTGAATGAAATTCATAAGGAACATTGCTTTGAGGCAGTGCGTATAGTGGACAGAGCTCGTATTTAAAGGACAGACGGGGTTCTAGGCCACATTATCTGCTGATTACATTATATTATCACAAGTTGCCTAACCTTTCTGAGCTTGTTTGTATGTGTAAATTGGAGTTAACCTGTACCTCACAGGGTACTGCAAAGATTAATTGTGATGACTTTTTTTTTTTTAAGATTGGCACCTGAGCTAACAACTGTTGCCAATCTTCTTTTTTTTTTTCCTTCCTGCTTTTTTCTCCCCAAATCCCCCCAGTACATAGTTGTATATATTTTAGTTGTGGGTCCTTCTAGTTGTGGCATTAATTGTGATGATTTAAATAAAGTGTCCTTACCCCATAACCATTCATAAAACGTTAGGTTTCTAACATTCTTGCTGGCTGATTGTGAGGAGATAAATTGAAGCAGTGATGATATGAGGGTGGAATGAGTGGAAGATGTCAACTCCATCCATAGCCAGAGTCATTAACTGTTTTATGACTAGGATGATGCACATTTTTAATCCTTATTAAATATAAAATTTTCTCAAAATTTAGTAACAATTTTAACTATGTCACCCTCACAGATATAATGTTACTTTTTAAATTTAACTTTATTTTTTCCATTGACTGGCCTAAATTTTTTAAGTACCCAATGCAGATCACAGCTTCGGGAATTCTCCTCACCACAAACCAAGTTGCATCTTTACCACTTCCGCTGATATGACTTTCTTTCGGAGTGTTAACCTCTCAGTTAATGGGAATGAACAAAATGATTTTCTGAACTTGGGTAGGAAAAATTTACTCCTTTGAGGATAAGAACCACTTTTTAGTATATTTTCCATTAACATATATTTAAGTGTTTGGCTAATACTCACTTACTATGTAGTTTTCTATGGGACTTAAAATACACTCCTTTTGTGGCTCTATCTATTTTTAACTACACAATTTCACTCAGTGTTTTGCTTACAATAAATTTCAGTTAGAATTGTATGTACTAACAAACAGGATCATCAGCATCTATTTTATCAGAGCATTGCCCAAAATACTTCCATCTGAAATATAAGAGATCCAAACGTATTCCTTATGTTAAAAGGCATAAAAAATGTTCGCTCTGTATGACTCAGTGTCCCTTGCAGGGGCTGAAGGGTACTTTACGGAGTGGTTAGAGTTGTTCAACTGAAGATATTCCAGTACCTAGTGAAATTTATTATTTGTATTTCACACGAACAAATGTTTCAATGATGTAGCAAGAGAGTGGTAGAACTGGACTATGGCGTCTTTGTAGAAAGTTTTAGATGTCCTTGTTGATCACGATTGTACTAAAAAAATGGCAAAAAAAAACATAGTCTCTACTAACAATGCAAAACTCAATTTGACTGAATTTTATGGACTCATTATTATACCCCTATGTTACATAATAAACTGTGCAAACAAATATTTTCTCCCAATCTGTGGCTTATCCTTTCCTTGTTTTAGCAGTGAATTTAGAAGAGTAAAAGTCTTTAAATTGATGACGTCAACATAGCTGTATTTCTCTCCAAATATGCTCAGCTCTGCGAGTGCAAGGGTAGATAAAGCATATTTGAGTTTAACTGGACACGTGGTTTTGCCCCAGAATAAGGTGACAGCAGGTAAGGCAGCCATGTTGACGGCCTATTCACTGTAATGATTAAAACAATTGACCTTGAAATTGAGGGGGGCTAAAGAAGAACAACAGGTAGTGGGGCTGAGGGATGATAGCGGGGTGCTAAGATCAGTGCGTTGTGGGTCCCTGTTGGGATGTGGAATTTTGAAAGTCAGGGTATTACAGGATGTGAGCTGGAAAAACAGAAGGGAGGTATCTGCAATCACTGTTTTGAGAGAATGTTCAGTTTTTAATGATGATAAATTCCAGGGAGTGACTCTGGAATCAGTGACTGAAGAAGAGGAGGTCAGATAACAGAGACGTCAAGACACGGGAGAGACCGCGGATGCAGACATTGAATCACCAAGAATTAAGACGTTGGGGCGACTGAACTTGAGCCAGGAACCAAAATGTTCACGACAGTAGAAGGACTGGCCAGGATCTCACCGAGTGAGTGGAACAATGAGCATTAGTGAGTGGCATGGTCAGGTAGCATAAATTGCGTGTCATAGAGAAGAGCGTCCTGGAAAAGGACAGTGTCCCTTCTGTCTGTCTGACCCCTACTGCAGTAGCAGGGAGCTGGAAACAATTGAGTACACTTAAAAATATTGTTCTGGGAAAGGAAAATAAAAGCTCGTGAAATAAACTAAACTGTCAAAAGAAATAAGTATATTTGGAAAATGGGTTATTCTACACATTGGCTGTTTTGGTAAATTGCCAAAAAACTGACATATAGCCCCACAGAAGCAGGTTGATAGATAATATATTATCTGGCCTATGTTGGTGAGAAAGAGGGGAAAAAAGAAGCAGTTCCTACATTCAAAAGCCAGCCTGCCACTCACAGCCAGACCATGTTATTCATTTTTTAAAATAAACACAGAACACCAACCTCAGACAAGGTTACCCTGAGACCGTGATAAAATGAGCCGTAGGGAGCCCACTTCGTAATTTCATTTGGAGCACACACAGAAACAAGGTCCCTCTGTCATCCACAAAGTACTAAACACCTCCTCCTCCCATCAGCAAAATAAGTGACTGCTGCTTCCTCACCACTTACAGCTTTAGCCTCAGGCTAGCCTGCCCTCCTTGAGGGAAGGTTTATTACAATACCCCATCGTGGAAGACCCTGTTCTCATGGCACCCAGTCTAAGGCAAACCTCCCGCGAATCACCAACAAAGCCCACATCCCACGACAGGTTCTTTCTGAGACTTTCTTACTGAAATGCCCACGTGTCCATGTGGCGTGGGCTTTCCTCACTGCCACGACCAAGAAGCCCAACTTGTCAGCTTGTTTCACTACAGTTGTGTTTCTGGTGGTATTTGATTGAAAAGAATTGACATTGGATATTTAAATATATTTTATTTTACTGAACTGGACTGTCCTATATGATAGCCACTAGACGTCACTACTTTAAATGGAGTAAAATAGAATTAAAAAAATCAATTCCACCATCTCATGGCCACATTTCAATTTCTCACAGCGCCGCATGTTGGACAGTGTGTAGACAGCGATCATGTCCACCACCACAGGAAGTTCTACTGGACAACATGGCTATAGAGGTTTTGAAGCTTATATCTGCAGTCTTAATTTCCTTTTTACCACAAAAGGTAATGAAAAGAGTCTTTTGATATATGTTTTAATATGTCCACTAATGTTAATAAATAAAATACCAAATATTATGCTTTTCAGAGTTTCTGTTACCTTATATATTTTTACATGTCTTGTTTGTTAAAAACTGATAAAGTCTCCCAAGTTTTCTTGGATCTCTCTCTGTCTCTATGTATATAAAGATAATAACTGAATGTATATACATACATCATATTCATGTATATTCAGTTATTTTACATAATTTATAAAAATGCCATATTCTACAGTGAAATTAAAGATTCTACAAAAAAAATTAAAATTTTTTTCAAGAATGTTAATGGTGCATTTTCTTCTGATTTTTGCTGCAGTAATAATGTGGGGATTTTTATTGTTACAATCTATATTACAAAATTTTGAGGATGATATGCCATTATTTTCTGATATTTTGTATGTAAAGGACCAGTCCATATTCTTTATTATTTTTATTTTTGTAGGTAAACTCTTATTTTTTTGCGGAGGAAGACTGGTTCTGAGGTAACATGTGCTGCCAATCTTCTTCTTTTTGTATGTGAGCTGCCACCACAGCATGGCCACTGACAGCCAAGCGGTGTAGGTCCACTGAAGCGGAGCACACTGAACTGAACCACGAGGGCACCGGGGCTGGCCCTGTAAGTAAACCCTTTTCTTTTTGGATGCCTGTATAATTTTCTCCTCATTCATTAATCTCTACCACAATGATGTGGTTGGGAGTAGACCTATTTTTATTACTTTTTCTGGAATCTGTTGAAAAAATCTTTTTTCTTCACTGTAGAAAACTTTTTAGTACCATAAATGTAAATAAGTGAATATGGATAAACACACACATATATGTATATTATGTACATAACTATTATATACCTATATTCACATAATACACATGTATGTATACATATTCCTATGTGTATGTCTAACTACTTATGTATCTCTTCATTCACCCATCCATCTATCCATCCCTTCATTGTTTATTTGTTCTGGTCTCCTTTTAAGGAATGCCATTTTGTTTGATTTTTATTTATTTTTAACTGGGAACTTCTTAGAGCAAACGTTTTTAATCTTCATGAATCTAATCTGTCATTTTTTTGTACTTTGTGTTTTTGACCTGTTTAAGAAACCTTTGCCTGCCACAATATCACAAAGATTTTCTTATTTGTTTTCTAACAGTTGTATCTATTACATTTAGATCTATGAGCCATTTCAAAGTAACTTTTTTACACGTTGTAATGTAAGGCTTGAGGATAAATTTTTTCCATACAGATATCCTATTATTATATCACAATTTTTAAAATTACCTCAAAAACTTTGTCAAAAATCATTACATCATATACACTATATAAATTATATTTCAACTTTGTCAAAAATCATTACATCATGTGTAATATATATTGTATATAATGCTAGGAAGTTCAAGGAATGGAAGGGGCTGTTGGCGTGGGTGATCCCTTATGCCAACAAATAAACCACAATGACTATATATATAATTGTAATTTATATTATCATATTTAATAAAATATTTTAATAGTAGAATATATAATTATATATTACCATATATTATTTATTTGTTATAGGTCTGTGTCCCTATCTATACATCCATTGCTGAATCTTTCGTTCTTTTGTATTGAACTACATGCCTATCCTCATGCTGAAATCACACAGAAAATTATCATAATTTTGACATATTTGATAAAATTCAACAGCTAAAAACTCTTTGAAAGCAAAGAATAGAAAGGAACTTTCTTAATCAGATGAATGACATCTATAAACACTATATATACAGTGTTTATAGATATAAACATCTATAAACACTATATGACATCTATAAACTATATATATGTATACAGTGTTTATATATATATTATATATATTTATATATATATATGTTGATATAGATATCAATGATAACACTTAATGGTGAAATTGCCCAAGTGGTCCATCTGAAATCAGAAAGAACATGTGGATGCCTGTTTTGACCACTTTTATTCAACACTGCAATGTAGTGTTTGAAAAGTAATAAAGTATGAAACTGAAATAGACACTATGAGAATTGGAAGGGAAGAAAGATAACATATTATTTTAAATTATAACATATACTTAGAACATCCAAAAAATGTATAGCAAATAATCAGAATAAACAAGCTTACAAAATTGTTAGATACACAATCAATATGCAAATACCAATTGTCTTTCCATATATCAGCAACAAATTTAGAACGTGAAATAAGAAGATACCATTTACAAGAGCGTTACAATAACCAGTGCCCAGGAAGAAATCGAAATCTAACAAACAATGCCCAAGATCTCTACACACAAACTACAACACATTTACTGAGAACAATTAACAATTTACCAAATAAGCAGAGGGAAATATAATGTTCATAGATTTTGAAATACGTATGATTGTGGTGGCATTGTAATGTGTCAGCTTATCTCAGGTGACACTGTGTTCCTCAGAATTCTTTTCCCTGCATGGTTCCCAGTTGGTATTGGTAAGAAGACACATGGGTGGAATTAAATATGCCTATGTCTATATTCTGAAGGTCAGTGCAGGCATTGTAGTAGTTCACGCCCGTTGTGGCTCATTTTGGCATGAGGCAGCACCCAGACTCGCAGCCTCTCCAGCTCCTTGGACTTGCTATTTTGGGGTCAGGGGTATATAGTTCCATGGCAATGCAAACCAGCTTCCCCTGCAGATCACTATAGCACTGAAGGCAGAGACAGTAAGAGACTGACACAAGTTCCAATTTTTTCTAATGGGTTTCAGTTGTCCTTATGGGATCCAATTTGTCCTCCACTTAGGGTTTTCCTCCTCTGTTACCAGTCTGGCTAGCCTAATACACCTGTAGGCTCAATATATGATAGAGAAGAAATTGACAACATAGACTCCTCCTCCAGCTTCCACTAGTGCATTTAATCCCTATAATAAATCCTTCATTTTGTGTTGCTTATTGCATTTCAGCCACTTTGATTGAATCTTGACTGATAGAATGTAGAGATAGCGATTATCTTCCTAATTGTTTTTATAAATCGAGCAATTTTAATCAAAATCCTAAAATAGCTACTTGTAAAGATACTAAGAAGTTATTTTATGGAATTACAAACAGTCAAGAATAATGAAGATGTTCTTAAAGAAAAACTAGATGCAAAGGCTTGCTACAGTAGTTAACACACGCTCATTGCAAAGATAGATAAGTAGACCAATGGAACACAATAGAGACCCCAGAAACCGACTTATACATATGTATATGATCAAATACATGTTTTCAGTGGAAAATGAATTTCTTTCCATGGTGTAGGTTTGATTGGATATTCATTTGGGGATAAAAATGAAAAAAAGGGATACTCAGGATAGATAGGAATCCCCTAAGGACCAGTGTCATACTGTACAAAGATGTTTAAATGCTTAAATATGAAATGTGTGTATGTGAATGTAAATAATTCACAAGAGGGGCCTTATAATGGAAAGTCTTCATTTGACAGATGAAATAAAGCTCTTCCGTGTAATAAATGCTAAGGCAATTAAAAAATGCATTAAAATTTCATTCAAATGAATAAAATAAACAAATTAGCCATACATACCATAAAAATCCTTGTAATTTGAAATAAGAATTTCATGCTGTCAATTACTCAGTAAAAGAATGTCATTGCATAGCATTCTCTTAAAAACAACTACTCAATATAAAACTGAGGATAAAATTTTGGACATTGTAAGGGAAAATGCCATAGGTAAAATAGAAAATGTTTTTGTAAAGCATGTGCAAAGTTATGATATAAATGAATTTGAAATGCTGTATACAAGTAGCAGAAAATGACATGGCAAGTTTTATAAAGGAAATAAATACCAAACTAATCAATCACATGATATGAGATTGCTAATATAAAAAAGATTAAGTTAATAAAGAATTTTTTAGATGCCTTAAAAGGATTTTAGTCAATAATTAAAACCATAAAGGTCATGGGGAACACTGTTTTCTTTAACAAATCCAAGAAAGTTAATTTTGAAATGTGAAACTAATGATTTAGAAAAATTAAAATTAAAAACTTAACTTTATATATTACATATTAACTTTCACAAATTTTACTCTGTTTAATGATATTATTTAAATTCTAACAGCGTCAAATAAATTTAGACAAATTGATTATTAAGGATTGGATGCTGAGCTCCTTCAGCTTACATTTCCAGTGTTGGGTGATTAATACTGGGGATGGAGCTGTGACATGTAGCACGTACTGCTGTCTCTCAGAGATAAAGTATTGATCTGGTTAAAAATGATTTCTTGATTTTTCCAGTTATTTTTATACTCCACTTAACAAACAGAAAAATAGAAATCCTTAGGACTTGATGAAAATATTTAGAACAAACACAGTTTTCTTTCAAATGGAAGATGGATTGTTCTAGATTTATGTACAAAAATGAAAAGTACATTTTTTTTAACTTTAGGAAATAAAGAATTACTGGTATTAAATTTGAACGTTAACTTAAAAAAATTGGCAATGTGTTTACACATTTGTCACTTCATTCTATTTAAAACAGTATGCAGACGACTTACATTTATAGTTGGCCTTCAAAATGAAGCATTTATAAAATAAAACAAGTTTGGCAAAGTGTAAATGTTAGAGCAAATTCCAAAATTCATTTCAAAAACTAACGTGTAATTTGTCATGAATATAAACTAGACCTCATTAATAAAATCTTGAAAAAGAAAATGTGTACAGTGAACTTTTCAGTTTATTTCTTGCTGCTGTTGTTTAAATGAAACAGGTTATCGTAAGTGACAAAGTCTGAATTTTTGAACAGTATTATGGAGAATCTATATTGCAGCTAGGTTATAATTAAAATCTCAAGCAACTGATAACATTTCCCCTTGTACTCTTGCCATCACCAGATTTAAAAATAGCCATGACAGGGGCTGGCCCCGTGGCCGAGTGGTTAAGTTCGCGAGCTCCGCTGCAGGTGGCCCAGTGTTTCGTTGGTTCGAATCCTGGGCTCGGACATGGCACTGCTCATCAAATCACACTGAGGCAGCGTCCCATATGCCACAACTAGAAGGACCCACGACGAAGAATATACAACTATGTACTGGGGGGCTTTGGGGATAAAAATGAAAAAAAATAAAATCTTTAAAAAAAAAAGAAAAACAGAATTCAAGATGGGATAATTAAAATTATTTAGTCTGAGGAGCAGAAAGAAAAAAAATATTTAAAAAAAAAAATAGCCATGACATTTGATGAGGGAAATAGATAGAGTATACAAGAATCTCTCCATAACTATTAAAAGGATAAGGGACAAGAAGTTTTACATTTCAGAGCGTTTCGGACACACACAAAAAAACAGGAGAAAAATATGCTGAAAACTAGCTATGTTTTCCAAAGGTGAATACACAATATTGAGACTTTACCACTTCACCAGAGCAGATAATTAAACAATTGCATTAATTATAAGTTGACACAGCACAAGCAAACCTGATGGATTATTACCATAGGTAAGAAATGTAGCAAAAATAAATTTGGTAACAATTCTAGAACAGCAATAATACCTAGGAATTTCTTCTAAGTTCTATGTAAATAATAAATCTTACATTTAAATCATCTCATAATAACCCACTTAAACATGTAAAAAAGTATCCTTTTAGGAAATTATAAATCTATGATATGGGAGGGATTTTTGGTATTATTAAACTACTATGGGATAGAATTTCCAAGTGCTTTCTTAAAGTTGTTTCCAGATAATTAATTATTCGGCTCATATATAGGCAGCATTATTCAACGTTTTCAACCAAAATAGAAGACTCAAGGTGTCAATTTCCTAATCTCAGCAACTCTGCTAGGTCCTTGGCCATCTTGGCATTGCAAACTCCTCCTAATTGTCTTTGAAAGAAAGCTTCCTGGAAGGGTTCGGTTTTGGAAAATTTGTTTTCCAAGACAAAAAACCTGCAAGGAAAATATGGCACCCTTGCAATTAATTCTGGTATGATTAGAAGTTTGCAGCATGCTTTCCATTTTATTCATCCCAGCAATCTCACTTTCTCCTAAAACATTAAAATATTCCATTCGAGGTTATTTCAACAATTAAGGAAAAGTATTCCAGACACTATAATGTTAATTTCCATGTAAAATGCTCCTCATCCCCCATATCTCTGAAAGCATTAAAACCCAGCAAGTTCAAAAAGATAAATATTCTGGGGCCAGCCCTGTGGTGTAGTGGTTAAGTTTGGTGTGCTTTGGTTTGGTGGACCATGTTTGCAGGTTCAGATCCTGGGTGCGGACCTACACCACTCACCAGCCATGCTATGGCCACAACCCACGTAGCTAATAGAGGAAGACTGACACAGATGTTAGGCCAGGGCTAATCTTCCTCAGCAAAAAAAAAATAGTAATAATAATAAATAAAATAAAATAAATATTCTAGGAAGTGGAATCCTCTTAAGGAAAGTAATATAAGGAATCGTAGTCACATTGAGCACGTTGGAATTCTGCTTTCTTAGATCAGAACAGAAGATTCCACCTCTATACAACATTATGGTACCTAATGAATGCCTGAAACAATGTGAAGCTAGCTGTAAAAATAAGATTTTATGTCATTTCCCTAGTGAACAGAGAATGGGCCAAGTGTGATTTATGTAGTTATGCATGAAAACATGGATTCTAGCTAATCTCTGCATATTTCAATATAGGTAAAGTGTGAAAAAAGTAATTGTGAGCTTCACCAAAATTCTGTAAAACAAGAAAAGTGACCATAAACTTCAAAACAATTAATCTGTTAATTTCTGAAACATTATCTGATGTATTCAAAATAAAAATATGAAACTAGCATCTCAACAGACTATTATGAACAGGAAATCATAAGAAGAGGAAAAGATGAGATTACTCCCCCTGAAAGAAAAAAGAAAGGAAGGAAGGAAGAAAGGGAGTGAGGAGAAAGAAAAGAAAGAAGACGAAGTAAAACGGGCTTCATCGCATCTAAAAATACAATCACAGAAATTAAAATAATATTGGAAACATTAAAGAACAGATTAATGCTGAAGAAAATCAAATTGATGAGGTTTTCATAGAATGTAGAGAAAAGCAAATGTTGTAAATAAATAGCTGCCATTCCTTAAAGAGGAGAACAGAACAAATAAACGGGTGGGTGGATGGATGAATAGATACATAGGCAGATAGATCCGTTTACACGTATATGTGGTATATGTGTATTATATGAATATATGTACATAACAGCTATTATGTGCATAATATATATATGTGTGTGTGTTTATCTAAACTCATTTATTTATAGTACTAAACTCATTTATTATAGTAGTACTAAAAAGTTTTCTAAGGTGAAGAAAAAGATTCTTTTTTTACCAGATTCCAGGCAAAATAATAAATATCTGGTCTCCAGTGTTAGTGGAGGCTGGTCTCTTTCTAGGGCACCTTGACTCCTGTGGCTGAGCCCTCGGGATTCATAAGGTAACAGGTGGAGGGCTAACAAGCCCATCCCCTTTGTTCCAGATACCGTGCTCTAACAAAGTTTCCCCTTCAAGAACTGGCTGACACTCTGTGGAAAAAGTGACTCCAAGTGTCAGGCTCACCTTTCTGGGTTTTCTTCTTAGTTCTTGGCCCCATAATTCTTTGTCACCTTATAATATCACTAATGCCTCCAAGAGTCATTTATAAAATATTTTCTTCACATTTTTAGTTGGCTTTACTAGGGTGGGTTATACACATAAGTTAGTCTGCCGTTACCAGAATCAGAAGTCCTCCAGCTCAGCTTCTCTGATCCCAGAGCCCAAACTTTTGACAACCACCTCGCAGTTCTCAGAAGGCAGAGTCAGTGACCAAAGGGATGATATGCATGGGAAACATCTTGTGAGCAAACAGCTTTGCAGATGAAAGGTCCATTCTACCGGAGTGCCGTGTACAGTGGGTCACTAAACACTGTTGGTTGTTTTCATTTTTGCCTTTCAAAACAGGACTTTGTCTCCTGATTATAAAGTCTCATCTGTTGTGGAAAAAATTATCAGGTTGCCGGACATGATAAAGAGGATGGTTTATACTCCAGCCACTCCTTCACTGTGCACTTGGTGTTTTGAGAGGACAGGTGACAGTATCTTGAGTTGGGGAAGACATGTTTGGAGTTCCACGCGTGGAAAGGTGGGCACTAGTGGATGCCTTTGCTTTTGGAATATTATATGTTTGCAAAAAATAAGTACCCAATGTTAAAATTAAATGACTCCCTAATAACCTCTCTCTCTCTCACACACACACACACACACACACCCCCCCCCCCAACCCAGAGGCCTTACACATCTCTAATATCCACTGCTTTGGATATTGTCTGAATTAGTGACAGCATTGTGTATGGGAATCAAATGTCCCTCCATGTTGTCTTAGCTAAGGAAGCTGTGTAGTCTATTTAGGCTTTTAAGAAATCCTTCATTGTGAGAGCAACCACGTTTTGAGTAGAGGATAGGCCTAAAGGATACAAATTTCTTTAGAAGTTTGTAGAAAAATAACTGACCATTTTCCCAAAAGTTTTTCCTTTTTATTTGTAACAGTACTTCAAATTAATTTTAAAATCTAGTCTTAAATAATTTAAATTTTATATCATACTCAATGTACTGCTTTCTTATATATTGTCACTAAAAATATGTCAAAATAAGAGAAAAGCTCATTTTAACATATTTGTTTAATATATTTGTAATGTACAAAATTATTTAACACTAAAAAAAGAAGTCTAAGTAATTTATTTTTCTTCCAAGCTAATTATTTCTCAATCCCAGGTTCTGAGACCTATCTGTGGGGATTCTGTTTTTTAACATTAAAAAATATACTTTTTAAATAATAAGTTAGTAAAAGTAAAAAAGTAATAATGGAAAAAAGTTTCTTTCATTTAGCAATTTTTTAACATGAAAATGAGCAAGAGTGATCATAGTTTGCTGAGATACATGAATAATGTGTTTTAACGTAAAATGGCATAAGATGAGTGGAATGCTGAAATGCTAAAGAAGAATAAAAAAAGATTGAAAATGATAGAGGCAATAGCTGAACTGGTATTTAGTTGTGTCTGTAACCTACGGTTAGGATGAAGTTGGAGACAAAGGAGAAGTCAGTTATCAACCTGTTTTTGCAGGTTGAAGTCTATTAGGTAATACAAGTCTTTTTATCAGAGAAATGAGATTTCTAATATAAGACAGGAAAATCTCAGAAATTATAAAAAACAGTGCTGTCAGACACAGATCAATGTAATGTCAATTCAACCTGTGACTCACTGATGTGTATTTGTCATTAAATAGAATAGTTGGAACTCAGCGTATTCTATTGTTTTTGAATATAACTCTATACATATGATTATATGTTTTTAATAAATGAAGGCTAAAAGAAAATATCATATTGCCTGAGACTGAAAAAAGAAAATTGCAAATATTTTACTAGCAATACGACTGAAACAGATGAAACTTAAGTGAGCCTCATTTAAGGTAAAATTGTCTATTATAAAAAATTCTGCTAAGACTGTTGCTCTTCCCAATCCTTGCTATAAACTATTATATCCAAACTATTTTGCCAAGGTATATGGTAAGATTTCTTTAATCTTGTTCTTTATTTCCTACTTCAAAATAGGAAAGAAAAAAAATTGTGTTGGCTATGCAAGTTTTCATGAGTGGGATTTCCTATACAAAGTTGCATACATTCTCGATGTATTCCAATCATTCCTCCAAAGAAACTGGAAATCAGAGAGGGAGAGCTTTCTTCTTAAAGTTGTCTTTTTTGTGAACGAAAATACGTTAATCTATGGTAGAACATATAAAATGTGAATTACAGCATTTCTGAATAAAATCACAAGTTAATCAAATGGCTAATATTTTATGCTCCTACACACAGCTCAGATCTATGAAGGAGCTTAGTACCCATAGCAACTATCAGAGCATAACAGTCTGTTTTTCCAAGATCACTTTTTTGTTTGCTTATTTTGTTTTAGATTAAGAAGAATTCCCTAGGCTTATTGTTAATATTTTGTGCTAGCAAACTACTGAACCAAGGAAAGATTCTTGCTAGCAACTGCGTTTGAGATTAACTTCCAAAAAATTAATTTGCTAAAGACAAGAGTGAAAGCCAAATGGTTGCAATAAATATAACACAATCAAATATATGAAATTTATAGAGTCATTAAAAAGGTCAAATTTAGAATCGCCAGCTGTGAATCTAATTGAAAAAAAAAACATTGACTTCTTTATAGTTTTCTGAGCAATTGGATATGTAAAAATACACATTAGATAGGAAAACCAATTGGTGCTAATCCATTACAGCTATGCAATATATTTACAAAAAAATAATACATGTGTATAGGAATCTTTGACCCAAAATCAATGTTAATACTTTATTATTTATTTATTTTTTGAAGTTTAAATTTCCCTCAAGGGGAAAATACCATGATTAAAAAGCAAACCTTTTGAGGGGGCCAGCATGGTGGCATAGTGGTTGAGTTCACATGCTCCCCTTTGGCAGTCCGAGGTTCACAGGTTCAGATCTGGGGTGTGGATCTACGTACCACTCATCAAGCCATGCTGTGCCGGCATCCCATATACAAAATAGAGGATGATGGGCACTGATGTTAGCTCAGGTTAATCTTCGTTAGCAAAGAAAAAAAAAGTAAACCTTTTGAGAATACACAGGGTAAATGTATAACTTAGTCTTTCATATTTCTACCAAGTTAGAATTGAGATGGAATTAATGTTTTCCACTGTGACAGTAATGTTAACATTAGCCCCTTTCTTTATTTTGAAAAACACTTCAGGATCACTTGACCAATGAGTTTCAAGCTTGCCACGCAATTTATCAGAGAAGAGAAATAAATGCCATTTACTCCCTTTATATATCACATAAATACCTTAGACCAGTTGTTCTCAAACTTCAGCCTGTGTCAGAATCACAGAAGAGCTTATTAAACCCCAGATGGCAGTCTTTTCTCCTACTCTCAGAAATTCTGCTTCAGTAGGTCTGAGGTTAGGCCTGAGAATCTGCATTTCTAACAAGTTCCAGGAGGACCCCCCTTTGACAACAACTGCTTTAGAACAGAACACATCTTCTGGCTTCTATAACTGTTAAAACTGAATGCACATCTACTTTTCTAATCGTTTCTTCTATATTTACTCCCACTTGTTTCCTTAGGTTGCTTAACCTAATTATTAATTCTTCTTCATAGTAACCTAAAATATCTCTCTGAAATTTATTTTACTTTTTTACTTTAAGTTCTCACATTTTCGTGGATTAGTCTTAAATCTGTCCAGATTAGGTTTTTGAAAGCTCCCATCACACATTTCAACTTTTTTTGCTTGTTCATGTGATGTTGACAGTTTGTTATCATGATCCAATCTTGTTTGGGTGATTTCCCAGAATTCTAAACGACATAAAACAATATAGTACCTGACGGATAAGCACTTCTACCTTCTGTGACTCCCATAAGAAAATCTGACATTTCTGATTTTAAGATATACATTTTGTAAGTACATTTTACCTTTGCTTCTTAAAATCTTCTTATAGATGTTCTTGAAATAAATTGAATTGAACATAGAGTAAAAAAGAGTCCATTGGTTCTTTAATTAGTGTTTAAGGAATCCAAATTTCTATCACAATGTGTTAGTTTAAACCACCTAGTACATATATCAAAAATAGATATTTTCCTTCCAGTGTAACCAATCGATATTAAACCCTGAGCAAGGATTACGGTTGCACTAGGCAGGCTCAAGGCCAAGCTGTTGAAACACAGAGACCGCAGAATATCCAGAGAGAGATGAAAGGAGCATGGAAGGTAAGAACACTCATACTCTTGAGGACCTCAAGTGGAAGTTGCACACATTTCTTTTACAGTCTATTGGTCAGCATTTACTCACATGTTAACTCCAAGCAACAAAGAATGTGTTGAGCGATAACACCCAAGGATCGCTTGCATTTGTGCACATTTGTGTGTTCCCTTTGCTCTGGACTGTTTTTTTTTTTTTTAATTTTTTGTTTTGCTGAGGAATAGTCACCCTGAGCTAACATCTGTTGCCAATCTTCCTCTTTTCACTTGAGGAAGATTCACCATGAGCTAACATCTGTTGCCAATCTTCCTCTTTTCACTTGAGGAAGATTTGCCCTGAGCTAATGTCTGTGCCAACCTTCCTCTATTTTGTAGGTGGGTCACCACAACAGCGTGGTTTCTGAGGAGTGGTGGAGGTCTGCACCCAGGAACTGAACCTGGGCCACTGAAGTGGAGGTTGCTGAACCTAACCATTAAGCCATGGGGCTGGCCCTGCTCCTGTTTTTTAAAAGGTTGTCATACTTAGCTTCCTAAACTCAGGGTCCTCTTCTGTAATGCAATCCCTCTGTATGTGAAAGTGTCATTTGGGCCTCTTCATGCAATGCTTTGGGGACTGGGGCACAGGGAACTATCACAAGAAAATGCTTATACTCTGGCTACTGTTATTGCTGTGAGCACAAAGTCCTTTTCCTCTGACCCACAAATCTCACGTCTTCTGCCAGCATCTGTCAAACTGTGGCCAGCTCACTTGTTAGCCAGAAATCAGGATAAAATCCCAACCCTTTCAGAGTTCTTGACAGTTTTGGAGATGATGTTAGGATGGTGAAAAATATGTGGCTTTCTGGAACAGAAAGGAGGAGGGCATTGTAAGCTGATTAAGGATGGCAGAGATCTCTCCAAGATGAGGCCACCCTGAGATGCCCAGCAAGTATTCCAGAGAGACAACTGACTCGTTACTCATGTCCCCCCTGCAGGCAGCTTTACCTACAACGACTGCAATCCAATTGGAAAAGATGACATAGAACTTGTACCTCCCTTACCTGAAATGATTAGGGATACCACCTCAGTCTGAAAGATGTTGAAGTCAGCTAACCTCACTGGCCAGGATGGTTTTGGATGATAGAAATGTGCTAGGTCCTTGTAGCCCAAGTCTGAGATTGTGAGATCTCTAATATTCCTGATTGATTAATCATATTATCTAGTATTATCTGATTGATATTTCGGGCCAAGTGCAATGCTCAATACAGAACTTACAGAGAAAGTCACTTGGCTTGCTAAGACAAAATTAGATAGCTCATAGCATTTTCCCAGCTGGTTAGGTTTGGGCCCTGGGAGACTTGGTTGAGGTCAACACTGCAGGTGGCCTTGCTGGGCTGCTTGGAGTCCTGGTGATAGTTTAAGAAAATTCCAAATGAGGTAAATTTAGGGGATTTAGTCCCAGCTTCTGTTAAGACAATGGAATGCTGTGCTCATTAAACCTTAGCCAGAAGCCAAGAAAGTATGGAAACCAGGGTTGAATATTGTGGGGGGACAATTTTCTTCAGCTCTCTCATTTAAGCACATCTTGCAAGCAGTGTATGTCGCTGCCTTTTTTTCAGGACTATCTTTTAAGGACGTTGTTTAACGAACAGCTTCAGAAGACAGTCTCCTTGTAGAATGCAGAGGAAGCATGCCTCCCGTCTTTTACAGATGGTCCGCTCTCCCTAAGCTCAGGGTTCTTTTCCTGTAACACAGTGCACTTGGTGAACAGATGTCATTTGACCTCCTCAGGTCTTCTTGTGGGAATAGAGAAAGAAAATACTCCTGCTTTGGTGTTAGAGGGTCAATTGTGTCTCGCTCCCAAATTCCTATGTTGAAGTATTAACCAGCAGTACTAATCACCATTTTCCCCGGATAATATATCTATGATGCTTGGAGATAGGGTATTTACAGAAGTTACTAAATTAAAATGAGGTCATTAGGGTGGGCCTAATCCAACATGACTGGTACCCTCATAGGAAGAGGAGATTAGGGCACAGATACACACAGAGGGACGACCACGTGAAGAAACAGGAGAAGGTGGCCATCTGCAAGCCAAGGAGAGAGGCCTCAGAAGAAAGCTGCCAATGTCTTGATCGTGGACTTCTAGCCATTGTAACCATCAAAAATAGCTTTCTGCTGTTTAGGCCACCCAGCGTATGGTCCTTTGTTACAGCAGCCCCAGAAAACTAACACATCTGCATACTGCCATTGGGATGAATAATAAAGTCCTTTGTTGCTGACTCAGGAGACTCATGGTTTTGTTTTTGTTTTTCTACAACAACTGTTGCCAATCTTTTTTTTTTTTTTCTGCTTTATCTACCCAAACCCCCCTGTACACAGTTGTATATCTTAATAGCAGGTCCTTCTAGTTGTGGGATGTGGGACGCCACCTCAATGTGGCCTGACAAGCGGTGCCATGTCCGCGCCCAGGACCTGAACCCTGGGCCGCTGCAGCAGAGTGCAGGAACTTAACCACTCGGCCACGGAGCTGGCCCCTGTTTTTGTTTTTGTTTTCTTCTAGCATCTACTCAGACTAATCTGTTAGCTTGCAAGTAGGGTACGACCTCAGACATTCACAATTTGGGGCAAAGGGAAGCTGGAAATATAGTCTTTAACTGGGTGGCCATACGCCCAGACACAATTCAGGATGGGAGGCGGGCTGTTATTACTAAAATGAGGGAGGTTGGAGCAAACGCTGGGCAGGGGGAGGTAGGCAGAATAATAACAGCGGAAACAAAAGGGAGTAATAATGATGTTATAAGAACAAATGTGGAGTATGCAATTACTTACTTAATCATTTAAAACATTGCTACCATATTCTAAAGCAGCATTTCTCAATGTTTATTCTGAGAATCAAACTAGAAGTTTCTGGGTTAAGCAACATTAAATAGTGACTCCATTAAGAGTTTTCAGAGGCTTTGATATGCTGCTGATAGTTTTGACTCTCTGAGATAGCTATATGATAGGTTTTCCTAACATTTTCATTGAAAATGACATATTAATATCCTATGGCCATACTTCGAAAAATTCTGTTCAATAGCATAGAATCATAGTTAGAATGTAACAGAGTTGTAGTCCAATGTCTTCATTTTATGATTTAGTAAACTGATGTCTCTATAATTAAGTGACTTGATTTAGAGCTATGTGCTGGGAGAGTGAAAAATGGGATCCATTTACTCTGATTTCCATATGAATGGTTTTTCCAGGATAATACATCTTTCTAAAATAGACATAAACTTAATGTAAACAAAGGTTCAATGTAATGTAAAAAATATATACAATAGTTAAAGTATATCATGTTTTAATTAATATATTTATCTGTCTAAAACTAAGTTGACAGTAGTAAACTCTTAATACTCGATACTTTGATTATTACCAAAATATTAAGATTATCCAGAGTATTAATATTTAACAAATAATTTTATCACTATCTATAGAATCTTAGATAAAACTTTTGCAGAAATCACTTAATGAGATATGTCAAACAAAAGCTATTCTTGGCAAATATCCTAATTTCTTGTAGCAAGTATATGTATTCAAAATAATTCTCTTAATTTTTTTTAAAGCTGTCATCACATCTAAGTTGACAACATAATCATTAATATACGAGTTCTGAGGTTTTGGTACGAACCCTTCTTGAATCAGGTTTTCTTCATTCATCATTTGTCTTTGAGACACCATTGCCCCCTTTCCCCAATCAACACCACGAGGATATTGCAAATGTTATATAGAACAGTGTACCTAGAGGAAAAGTGCCCAAAAGTGGAAAATACAGATAGTTTCCTGTGATCCTGCTCGTGATGTTGGTGGTATGGGGCAGGGGTGGGTCACAAAGAACGGACTTCCAAAAAAGTCCACAAACAGATCCCCAGAACCTGTGATTATGTTACATTACATTGCAAAAGGGAATTAAGGTTGCTAATCAGCTGACCTTAACAGAGTATCCTGGCCTATCCAGGTGGGGCTGATAAATCACCAAAGTCTTAAATAGGAGAGAGGGAGGCCTAAGAGCTTCCCTCATAGTGGTGCGATGTGACAGATGTAGCTGGTCATGGCCATGAAGAAGGGAAGGGAAGCTGGGAAGGGGGGAAAGAGGAGAAGGGGGGAAGAGAAGAAGGGAGGGGAGGAAGGAGGGAGGGAGGAAACTGGCAGGCAGGCAGGCAGCCTCTAGAAGCTGGAAAAGGCAAGAAAATACCTCCCTGGAGCCTCCAAAAGGGAATGCAGCCCCACTGACACCTCAACTTTAGCCCTGTGAGGCTCATTTCAGAATTCTGAACTCCAGAACTGTAAGATAATCAATATGTGTTGTTTTAAGGCAGTAAGTTTGTGGTAGTTTGCTACAGCAGCAAGAGGAAACCAATACAGCCCATAAATAAGCCATTGTTTGTTTTAGAAACAACGTGAGCTTCTACATCCTCCCACTGCTTCCCCGTGTTATCATGCAACTAGGGTTCCTTTACAAAAACAAACGTCAGAATTATACATCTACCTTAGACAGAAACTAATAAATGTAATGATAAAATAAGTGGTCTTGAAGACGAGCTCTACTGTTGCTCAGAGAAGTCTCCCCATCCTCACCCATCTCTGCCGCCTCCTTCCTTTTCCATCATGGTATTCCCATCTTCTTCTTCCATCTACTGCTTATTCAATTTGGAACACAGTCATGACCCCTACTCAACTCTCATAATAAAAGTAGGTGTTTTGATTGGAGAAGTCTGGTCTTAAGTCACGCCTTAATCAATATTAGCCAGTGACTGGGAGAGTTGAGCAGGTCTTTCATTATGTGGTGATCACATCACTTTACAGTGACAATTCTGTTTTTCAGAATGACAAAGCTAGAGTCAATGATTGCTGGGCACTTTTCCCCCAACATTTTCAGCGACAGTCAGCAGCTACATTATATTATTATTTTTCTCAACAGAGACGCCAAATGCCGTAGCACTTAAAAGCTGATAGCAAAGGATTCATCAAAAAGACTCTGATAAGGGGTTTTAGCCTAATCTGCAATTTACAGCTCCTTTCAAAGATCTTTCTTGACCTTCCTGCTTCGCTGCAAGCAGAAAATGTAATCCTTTCTTCAGCTCTGTGATGGTCTCATTAGGGCATCTGCCTGTGAGAATCTCACTGCCGTGCGAACTCCTGCAGATCTTTCCCCACTCATTGGAGGTTTCTTAAACCAGACAGAGGAGCTGGATCACTTAAATGACAATTTTGTCAAACTCTCTTCCATGTTTCTGATTTTTGCTCGTTTTTTGACTTCAGATGTGGAGACGAATTGTTTCTTTTACAGCCTTGTAATTTTCTTCTGAAATTGACCGTGGCTTTCTATGGTTCAGGAGTTTAGCAACTGGATGAAATAAAAATAATCCAGAAACGGCTTGCAGATTCACTTCTTATACATTAAAAAACAACAAGAAACATCTGCTTATTTTAAAATTTACATATATTTAGAAGGTTACCTGTACAATTTATTTCTTGTTTAATATCTACTGAACAATTACGCTAAGTTAAGCACTGTTTTAAGGTCTTTAAATACTTCATCTTTTGTAATCATCAAAATAAATCTGAAAGTTCTATTGTAAATCTATAATGTTAAATATTGCACTCTATACTGAATACAATGTAATAGCAAAAAATGATTTTATTGATCATCTGCTACAGTGTTTCAATCACCTTTGCTAATTTTTTATAATATAAAACATTAAGTAAATGTATTACGTGAGATCAAGATGATTGCATAAGTCCATGGTTAAAATTATTTCTCTAATTTCTTTCTGAGCAGTAATCAGGATACTCTCCTTTGATGAATCTTAATGCCTTAACTATGGAACACCGCCCCAGATCATCATGGGTGTTTATCTAAAAATCAGTGCAACTGGGAAGTATTAAGCCTCAAGGGCTAAAACTATCAGATTCTTCATATCAGAAATATTTAGAATAAAGGTAAACCCAGCATATGTTAGAGCTAGTTTAGAAGATTCCAGCGTATGTGTAATAAAGAAACAGCAGCCAGTGAGACACAAACACATCAGTCAGATTTCCCTATGGGACATCACATGGTGTAGACCTCCAAAGTGAGGGGGTTAAGTGGTTTCCCCAGCCTTTGCATTTGGTATCAATCTGCATACACAAATCAATGTTATAAGATTTATTCCACAAACATTTATTACAAGCCTACTACGTGTCAATGCTATGCTAATTGTTATTTATTTTTTTAATGAAGATTCTTTTGCTTTCTGGGGCACATTCCTTTAGTGCAGGGTGATTAAAGTTGCAGGTTAAATTAATATTAGTAATGAGCTAAGCTTACCCTTGGGAGCTTGTCCAGCTGGGCCCAAGGTAATCACAAGACCCTTAAAAGTAAACAAGGGAATCCAGAGAGAAAACCAGAGAGAAGGCAGCATGAGAAGAATTAAGCTCAATGTCACTGGCTTTGCAGATGTATGAACGGGGCACAGAGAAGGAATAAGTGCAGCTTCTAGAAGCTGACAGGGGCAAGAGGACTGATTGTCCCTTGGAGCCTGCAGAAAGAACATAGCCATTCCAACATCTTAATTTTAGCCCATCGAGACCCATTTTGGACTTCTGACCTCCAAAAGTGTAAGATAAATTTGCATTAAGTTACTATCTTTGTGGGGATTTATTACAGCAGTTATAGGAAATGAATGCATTTGGCAACTAGATATGGTACAGGAAAGCATAAACCATGCCAGTGTGGTTTGCCTTAATTTCATGTCACCAGCCTCAACTGGGACCTTAAAGATGCCTGGCACTTACACTAGATTCCCCTTGTCCACTTTCTCTCCCATCTGCTGGTAGAGTATTGCTTACCCACTACTAATGTATCTAAATTTCGGTACCTTTTTCTCCCATCCTCAGTTTCACTTAATGGCCTATCTTCTTATTTAAATGAGAAGGTAAAGCAATCAGGCAAAAATTCCACAAATTCACTACCACAGCCCTCAACCTCGTTAACCTCGACTCTGTGTTCCTGTTGATTTCTGTAGTTGAATGGCATGCTCTTCGAGCTAAGGCCAATCCTTCCACTTGCGCAGTAGATCAGCACTTTGCTTCTGAAACTTTAATATGAATACAAATCACCTGGGCATTGTCTTGTTAAAGTGCAGATTCTGACTCTCAGACTCGGCATTTCCACAGGGTCCCAGGTGCTGCTGGGATTGCTGGTCTACAGACCTAACTTTGAGTAGCAAGGCACTAGATCCTTCTGCCCCAAGCCTGCTCAAGGACTTTCTCTCCTCAGACTGCATCACTCTCCTGAGCATGTAAACCTGCTGGTATTTCTCCCATTGACAATCTCAAACCTGAAAACAAGCCTTCCTCTTTCAATCCCATTTTCCCCCTGCAAGTATGCTATCATTCTCTCCTCTGCAGGAAAACTTGAAATTTCTCTAGTTTCTCTCTGCTTCCACCATTTTACCATAATCCCTTCTTATCAAGTATATCAGTGACCTCCATCCTATCATCAATTCTCAGTTTTCTGACCCATCTCAGTTTCTTGACCCATCAATAGTATTTTTATGGTGATTATTTCTCCTTTTCTTGACTCTGAGACTTTGCAGGGCCTTGGTTTTCTCTCCACCCCTCTGGCTGCTCTTAAACCTCCTCTCTCTGATAACATTTGCTCCCTTAGTCTCACACCCAGTTCCACGGCTTCAAGTATCATCTATTTGACTCTCAAATTTCTATCTCCACCCTGGACCTCTTCCAGACACTTCTATGCATTTGGACATCTAATCTAAAATCAAACATTTCCTAAGTTGAGTGACAGGCAGTCTACCGGAATCTGCTGCCCCATCTCAGTAAATGGGAATTCCATTTGACTCAATTCAGAACCTCTCACCTCACATCTAATCTGTCAGCTGGATCCACTCAGTACTCTTTACCCTCCCTTCTGCAACTACCCCTGCATATCCCAAATTCCTTTGCCAGCAGAGTCCTAGATAGAGCTTACGGTTTTGTGAGTGAGATATACCTGGGTTCTGTTTAGAAGGCAGGAGAGGGGCAAACGCCATACCACTCTTCTTCACAGGAGAGAGAGGCAAACTTCTCATCACCTTGCTGCAGGGCATCTTTGATATCAGTGTGGTTTCCTGTAGGTCCTGACAGGAAGGCTTTAGCAATTTCCTGATTCTCTGAACACAGAATTGACAGGTAGCAGTGGCCTCCTCGGACCTCAGTCTTTCAGATTCTCGAGTGGTTCTTTCAAGTGTGTAATTGTCTGTATGATATCTCTCTTTCTTTGAAATACCTGACTAAACACTGACTGATACAGTCAGAAAATCACTGTTGTGTTACTTCCAAATATATTCAGATTCTGATCAATTTTTGCCGTTGTCACTTCTGATCTTTCTCTGTATCTCCTGATCCAAGTGAGTGACAGATTTCCTCTGGACTACAACAGTGGTGTCTGTATTGTTTTCCTGCTCTCGTGATGGACCCAATGAGTCTCTTCACACAACAGTGTCTTGTGAAAGCGTAAGTCAGATCCTGAGGTTTCTCTGCTTCCACCTCACTCCAAGTCCAAGCCAGTTTTCCTGACTTTCAAGGCCTAGTCACCTTGTACCAGGCTACATCTTCCTCATAGACTCTGTCCCAGCTCACTAGCCCTCTGCAGTTTCTTGTGTGTACTAGCACATACCTACCTCAGGGCCTTGGTACTTGCCATTAACTCTGCCTGGAATTCCTGTCTAGATATCCCATTGCTAATGTCCTCACCACTTTCTCGTGTTAATTCAAATGTCACATTATCAGTTAAGGCATTTTCTGATCTTTTTATCTAAAATTGCAATGACCTCCTCCCCACTCCTACCCCAACGCAAACTCTTCCAGGCTCTGTCCAAGATTTTATTTATTTATATTGGTTATTATCTGTCTACTCCAGTCCTCAGGCAGGTGTTTTTGTCAGTTTTGCTCGCTGATGTATCTTTAACACCAAGAACAGTGTTTAGTATATCCTAGACTCAAGTATTTTTGGAATAAATGAAAGGAAAATAGCACCAGCTTATTCAATTTATTTCAGTAAACATTTCTCATGTGCCCACACTGCATTTCTGCACCTGAAAACACTCAGCACATTGTGACTTAGGATCAATCAGACTTAAGTAAAAGGAAGGTTGTGAAGCAAAATGAAGCAAGAAGAAATGAGATGTTGAAACTGAACTGGACAAAACGTATTGCTTCTAGTTTCAATAATTAAAGTAGGAAGAGAATGCAGCCTTTTCAGAGAAGAAGATGGGTGAAGGGTACGATACTGTCTTCCTCCATTCGTGCTTTCTCTTTGAGGCAGTATCCAAGATGACAGTGTCTTTTTTAGTTCAGACTTTTTGATACATTTTCAAGCTATATGAAAGGAACTGGATATACTATGGATCCTATTTCATACATTTTTAGTTCAGACTCTTCATCCATCCATCCATCCATCACAAAAATATTAAGGAGCACCTACGTTGAACCAAGGCATTATGCCACAGTTGAATATAGACGTAGGAAATTAAAGTGAAAAAATATACATTGGATTTCAGGGTATGTTGTTCATTCCCAAAGAAAGCTTCCTACTTAACAGCACAGTTTTACAGCCTAAATAAGCTCTTGTCCCTAATACTGTAGTCTTAGGAAGGCATAGACTTATACATTCCACTATTGGTAAATGGCCAAAATGGAATCTATTTAATTCCTATTTTGAATAAAGCTAGTATTGAGATAGCTTAGAATACATTTACATATTGCTGGAGTAAGGTGCCACATTAAGCTACCTTACAGCATCTTATTCTATTTCGCCTCACTTGTCATGAGTAGTATGCTGCTGATTTGGAGAATATGGATGGCTTTTAGCGCTGAATAGGGCAGCCATTCTATTTTTGTTCTGGAACCAACCTAAACAACACATATTTCATGCTTAGAGTTAATACTGAGCTGAGCTGAATTCAAACTACTGACCTGAAAATGAACAGTCTCATTTTTCTTTATACCAGACCCTTAAAGATATCAATTCCTTGATGGGTTCGGAAAATGAGCTTAGCAACATCTGTGCCCTCTTCATTGTCTCTGTCTCTCTGTCTCTCTCTTTCTCTCTGTCTCATACACGCATGTATGCATATATGACATTGGAGTTATAAGTTTTTAAATATAAGGGAAACTAAAATAAGAAAATTAAAATAAAGGTTCTTAAAAATATTTTTGTTGAGCTGCTGGCCTCCTAGTCTCCAAAGATTCCCAGTGACCGTAGGTCTGCGCGGGATTAACTGAAACAAGTGCAAGACTGCTGATGACATTTAGAAGGTCTTGCACAACTCACAGAGGCCACGATGACTTTTAACCTGACAGGACTGTATTTTCAGATGGCATGAGCAGAAGCCCCAGGAAAGACTGAAGATCAGATCAGTTCCTTTGATGTTCTGGTGGGAATTCAAGAGGCAATAAAAAGTTTCAAGGGGTTTCCCTACTATCCCGTGTTTTAGTGTATGCGCACTTAATCTTATCCCATGAGCTTCACTGCTTTTGTGCATCCCTGGATGGATTAGTAAGAAAATAGAAGCCTATCAGGAACACTACGAGGCTTTTCAAATCTCTCTCTAAATTGTCTTTGGAGGGAAAGTGGACTGGCTTTTAACGCCAGCTTTTAACCATGCAGATTGTTTCTCTGTGCTTTGATCTGCTGTATTCCCTCTGTGTCTGACTTGCTGCTCCTTCAGACGCTATCATTTGGTGATTTCATCCAGTTCTGTGATTTCATCTGTCACTCTGACTGTCTTTCTTATTCAAGCCTATTGGGAACATTGCTTTCAGTGTCACTTTTCAGAAGCACCATTTGATTATTTATTTCCTTGTTAAAAATTTCAATTAAGTTTAAGTTTTCTACAGAATAAAATTGAAATCCCTAAGTAAGGCATTCAATTCTTTCCACCATCTGGCTTTGAACTATCTTCCCAACATTATGCGCCATTTAATTCTCTTACAACCCTCATTTTCAATAAATGAAGTGACTGCCTGGTGCTGTTTCTACATGTCTCTCCCTCAGCCTGAAATGCCCATTTCCACCTTTACTTATTGAAATCTTATACATCCATCATGGTCCAGATTAATCACACATTCTCCATGACATCTTCCTTAATCCTTCCAAATGAAATGCTTTTTCATATATTAGTGCTTCTACAACATTCTATTTGTATATCTCTTCTAGGACTTATCATGTATAATATAGATAGATAGATAATCATTAGAACTGACAGCACTCTTAGAAATCAGGTAGTTAAGAGGTTTCCCAGGAATTTCCAGCATTTATGAGATACTTTTCTTCAAATAGAATATTATGTGGATGACTAATAAATGAACTAAATTAAATGAATAAATGTGTACTTTTTCTCATTGCGGTAGATATGAGGCTCAGGGAGTAGCTGATAAAACTGGTTCTACATATGCCGACGTCAGCTCCTAAAGCGACCCTTCAGGCATACCTGTGGAATTATTTTAATTCCAAGTAAGAATTTGAGAACTACTGGTCTTCTCCATGTTTGTAACTTTAAAAATGATGAATGCCCAGGGGCCGGCCCGGTGGCACAGTGGTTAAGTTTGCATGCTCTGCTTTGGCAGCCTGGGGTTTGCAGGCCCAGATCCCAGGCAAGAACATACACACTGCTAGTCAAGCCACGCTGTGGTGGCATCCTACATAGAAATTAGAGGATATTGACAACAGATGTTAGCTCAGGGCCAATCTTCAGCACCAAAAAAAAAAAAAAAAAAGATGAATGTCCAGCAAAATGACTTCCCAAAGTCCAACGTCTATTGGCCAAAGAGTACCCTAACTCAGGTCTCCTGCCTGAGGACATGTGTTCTTTCTCTACACCTATTCTCCAATTGTGCCTTCACAAATAGGAGATGCTACCTGAATGTGACTTTATTGAAATGCCTCCCGTACACTCTCCTGTTTCTATAAAGCAATGTAGGGTAGTAGAATATGCCACTCCAAAACATGACTGTAGGAGTTCAAGATATGTCAGCCCCAAATACGCCATTTTGGCAGATTGATTATTTTGAGCTGTAGGCACTTGAAAAATTGTAAAATGGAGAGAGGTTTTCTCTGAACTCCCCTTATCTGCTTAATGACAGATCCTCCAAAAGGAACTCAATTGTCATAAGTTCCCTGGGGCGTTCCATCCACTGGGGAGAATGATTATCATCTCTGGAGAGGAGATCGCAAGTGGACAGTGATGGGGTTGAGGGTGGGCCGCCCCAAGATGTGCCACTCTGGGATGCAGGCTGTTTCGAGCTGAAGACCATAAAGGTTCAAAAGACTCAGGAAGAGCATCCGACCTTCACCCCTCAAACTGCCTAAAGGACTTGAACAGACAAGGCCTGTTCCAGGAAGGAGCTCATATCGGGTGATAGCAATAGCATGATGTAAAATAGGTGTGATAAAAGGACACCAACAAACCCATTTTTTGGGCCTAGCAAAACCTGTTTAACAAACATTTGCATTCCATCTCTAGGTAAATTGTCTTCCTCCCGTTTGAAGTCCCTGATCACTGTGTCCTCCTGATCTGTAGCTGAGGATACTTAAACAGGTGGACTCAGCCGGATGGCAGAGTTACTCAGTTTCCTCTGGGTTTCTCCCATGTATACATGCCATTAATTTGTTTGATTTTCTCTTGCTAACCTGCCTCTTTGATTATTTAACCAGCCATAAGAACCTTAAGGAAAAGTGGTGGGGGCAATTCTCCTACTTCCCCGACAACAGCACACCCAGACGAACTGTGTCACAAACCGTCACACCCGCATCTATTCTTCTAAGAGCCCATTCATCTTTCCTAAAAACTGTTTGCTTTCCTTGAGAGCCTGACGTCTCCTCTCCTCTTTCCTAGTAAGATGGCGTTTAATCCTGAATTCTAAGAGTTACTCATTTTTCCCTGGGTATCACCCATGTTTGTTTTTCTTGTTAATCTGTCTTTTATTATAGGGGTGTCAGTTAAGAACTCAGAAATGAAAAGGGAAAATTATTTTTCTTCCCCTACAGTGAAATAATGGGGAAGAAGTGTAATGTGAAACCACTTTTACTGTTCCAATGGAATCCTAGATTTGTATAAACATTCTTTCATGTAAGTTTGCAAGTTTTAAACATTTAGACGTGTTAAATATATGTACATAAAGGAAATAAGTTTAAACATTCAAATTAAATGTTTAAGTGGGGCCAAATTCTTATTTTTGTCCTGGTTTCTCAGCTGCAACAACAATACAATTATTTGTGATGAAGTTGACGTGTGGAAATCCACGAGAAAAAAAATAATCAAAGTTTATATTTTGGGAAAGTAAAAAATTTTAATACAAGTGAAAATTGAAGAAAAATTATTTATTAATGCCACTCTATCAAGTTATGACTTTAGAAAGCAAGAATTTGTACAAATACATACAATTCCAATCCAAACCAGAGTTTGTTCTAGTCTTCCCCCTTTCCATACTCCAGACTCCTTTTTAAAATAGTGAAAAATCTGATTCCCAATTACGCTCCACATATACTCATTTGTTCAACCCTACAATGCACAGAAAGTAGTTTTAGAATTCTTGCCTCATATTACTGTGGAAAAATAATGTACTAAGGTTCAATATTTTTAAACAGCTATTTTTCTATTTACCTTGAGGGCATATGGTTAAAATTCTGCACTCAAACATTATTTGAGTAAGTTGTTTTTAAAATTTTTGTTGTTTTTGTTATTGCTTTGCTCTCCCCTGAGGGTTAGTTTTGTTACTTATTAGAAAATCAGTTAGGCTTATTTGTTTCTGCTTGAATTCTATTTTTGGTTTTATCCCTCATCCTCAATTTTATTATTTTATTATTTTTGTGTATGTATAATACCAACAACGTTCCAAATATCAAAACTTTAGAAGAACGTAGTCTCAGGGAAACATTATCCACAAGCCCCTATTCCTTCTAACCACTCCCTCTAGGTCATCAATGTCATTAGTTTTTGGATCATCCTTCCTCTCTCTCTCATTTTTTGTGTGTGTGTGTGTGAGGAAGATTGGCCCTGAGCTAGCATCTGTTGCCAACCCTCTTTTTGCTTGAGGAAGATTGTCGCTGAGCCAACTTCTGTGCCAGTCTTCCTCTATTCTATGTGGGATGCCGCCACAGCATGGCTCAGTGAGCAGTGCTAGGTCCCTGCCTGGGATCTAAACGGCAAACCTGGGGCTGCCGAAACAGAGTGTGCAAACTTGACCACCACACCACTGGGCCAGTCCCCAGGTTATTTTTGTACAGTTTATTTTTCCCTGATTGGTTTGAGACGTCCACTTTTATATTCTTGGTTTCATATGTACTGTGCTGTGTCGTGACTCCCTATTCTATTTTACTGGCGTATCTGTCTATAAGAACCACACCACACTTAATTCTAGCCTAAAACACCTCAAAGCCCTTCTGTCCTATTTTCAAGTTGCCTTTTTATTCTTGGTTCAGTGTTTGCTTGGTTACAGAAACTTCTGACTGGTTTTCAGGGTTCGGACAAAGTTGGTTCTGATGGTTTCTGCTGTTTTTTTGGCGTTTCTTTGGGAGCTACCTACTCTGCCGTGTTGCTGGCATCTCCTTCTCTTCTTCGTCTTTGTCTCATATATACAAGAATCCAAAGCACACCTCACCCCTCCTTTTAACCCTGTTCTCCCCCATAGTTTGCACTTTCCCGGGCAGTTACATTGACTCTCCTTCCAGTCTCTTCCCTGTAGTTGGTGATCTTCTCTACACACAAACTTTCACACTTTCTGCTGTGTCATTCAAATCAGACTTAGGCTCCTTGTTTCTCTCTTTCATGCAAATTTGCCAGACCCTCAGCTCATCCTTTGCAAAGACTGTGGTGAAAGGTTAAGAGACAGCACAGTGAAAATTGAAGCATATTTTTCTGCTCATGATTTTTTATAGTGATCTGTGTCCTAGTCATTCTGAAGACATGGGATGTATTTTTTCTTATTTTTTTAATAACATTTTGGAGGATATTTGGAGAGGTTCAGATTTAGGTGACTGCCATTACCTACTCAAATGTTCTCCAAATAATTTTAACAATTCATGTGTAAATGTCTCAGTACTAGGATAATCTGATAAATTCAGAGAGTAGCTACAATTTCAGAGTCTTATATCTTACTTCTCATAAGAAATAGATCGTATTTAGCATACATAGAGCAGGTACTCGTATGTATGCTGTTCAATGCATTGTGTGATTATCTGGATTAAGAAACTATAAACTTTATTAAGAGGAGTGAAAGTAGTCAGGCAAAAAGAATATTAATTTTTGTTGTTATATCAACGTTACTCTCAGAAGAACAAATGACCAAGGAGGAAAGAAAGAAACAACAAGGATTACTTTAAAAGAAGTATCCAGACAAGTAAATGAAACAGCTTTGGTGAGCCTCTGGAGGACTATTACACGTTGCTATTCAAGCACGAGGTACCTAGGAGCAGCGAAATGTCAACATTTTCTAGTAGCTCTGCTACCGGTAGTGGCAGAAACGTTATTTCTTAAGTAGAAAGTAGCACTGGCAAATTGCTTAGTTGTTATTATATTCACACCGGTACTTCAGGTAATCAACAAATAATTCAGTGTTGTTCAGCATGTATACAAAGTGCATTAGGTATTACAAGAGCATGTTTCAGATGTATTATATGCCTTCTAAGAGTTTGTAAACCAATTGAAGAGACCAAAAAGTTGCCTGTTAGAGTTAAAACAGTCTACAGCAAATGTCATGCAGTGTCAGAATTAGTAATGAAGCCAGGAAGTTATGGTGTTCAAAGGAGTGAGATATTGATGATGACCTGATATTAGGGAAAGTGTCATGCAGGAAATGGGGTCAGATCACTAATGGAGGGTACTGAGTGTTTTAACTGTGGAGGAAATGAAAAAAGGCGTTATTGCCATGAATTAATTAGGAGTCTTTCATTGAAAATGACTTTGTATAAAACAAATTTAAGTTAAACAAATAAGAAAATAAATGACATTTTTTGTCAGAATTATGCAAAATAGAGATGTTTTATCAAATCCAAACACCCCAAGGATCTTCCGAATTTGGGAACTGGAGAATATGCAATGACCTGGGTTGTATCCTGCACCATCACTTGCTTTCTCCTTCAGACTCTGCACATGAGCCTCATTGTCTTCTTTCTCGGCAGACTTACACTCTCTGCTTCTTGACCACACAGTGCCTGTGCTACAACGTGTAGAGTTTTTCAGGTTATAGTTCTATAAACATTCTCAGATTCATACCAATCAGGCCATCATACAAATATTTGTTGACCTAAGATTAAGTCTTAGACATTTGGGAAAATCTTCCTATCACACAATGATCAAGATTTAATCATTTAGTCATAGAGTAAGCTCAGTCATAATATCATAACTTCATGTGGGACATTGTTCTTGACTAAATGCACTTTTGTCCTTGGTAAAATAACCTCAAAATAAATTCTCCAAGAACTTTTCTTTCTCTCCATCTCCCTTCCCCTCTTCTACAGTGCTTTCTGAATTATTTGTCTCTGATCTATGAAACATCAGAATTTCCAGGTTTTGTAAAGGAACAGAGTAAATGAGGTCTAAGCAGCATTAAGATACATTGCTAAATGTTTTGGGATCAAACTACTTGACCTCAAGTGCTGAGGGGTAATAATATTTTTGAAAGAGGAAATAAAGCTTCATAGCCTGTATTTGATGGAATATAAAATTATATACAGCACTGAAAAAGTCTGAATCCATGTTTTCCATAAATCTTCCCCTCATCTTGGAGATTTCACTATTGACCCTCAATGATCTTAGACAAAATTGGGAAGGAAGAAAAGTTGTTCTGCAGAGACTTCTGGCATACTGAGCCCTTTTATTCCTTCCTGAAACTTCTTTCCTTTTCACCCCATGACTCTGGTGGAATTCCTTTCAAACTGTGTAAATTGACTTGGGCCTTCCTGACTTACATTGTAAAAATACATACTTTTGGTTTCTCTTCCTACTTAAAAAAATGCCTTTATCTTACTACCCAAATGACTATTAGGATTATGGAATGACAAATTGCTTTGTTCTAACATGTAAATTGTGATAAATTATTGAAAATTACTTCAAATATTACTCCATGACTTAAAGGGCTTTGTTGAAAGTCAGGCGTTGATTTTTTTTTTCCTTGATTCCACTACTTACGGAGTAGGCATACCCTAAAGTATTTCAGGATTGTTAAGATAATAAAAATATCCTTGCAAATTTCCTAGCCCACTGCCTAGCATATAATGAATCACATAACACATTGTGATTATCTCATTCAATAAAATTTGCTCTTTAAAAAAAGTATATGGAAAGTTCATGTAAAAGAGTGAATCTACCGTGAAGGCATTTTGGACACTTTAGTTGTATAGAGAAAGCACGTTTGTTCATCATCTTCTTGAGTCTGTCCTATGCTCCATCTCCTCTTATCTCTCTCCTCCCAGCACCTCCTTCCATCAATAAACAATTTCACCTCTTTTTAATTTGTCCTAAGGATCCTGCTTTTTAAAATTCCCATTTCATATTAACCTTATGCATTGCTTAACTGTGGAGCATATTGTTCAACCAGTTAAAATTAAAATCCAGCCTTAGTCTGAAAAAAAGTAAAAAGAAACCAGAATCCTTATCCACATCTTTTTTTATAGTAAGGTTGAATCTCAGTGCACAATTTGAATGTACACATAATAGAGTTTTCTTTATTCTTCTGTAACAAATTCTTTTCATTTCCAGAGTTGTAGCAACTCCATGGCTGCCAAATTGGGATTTTTCTGCCTCTTTCCCCTAGGAAGAGTTATTGTTGCCTTATGAAGTATCAAGGGGTTGGAGTGTTACGTTTTCACCCCTTGTCCACATAGGTCTCCAGTAAATGGAATTGTCTCTATTTAGTACTGGTTTATAATGAAAACCTTCTTAAATGTCTTCTCTTTTCATCTCCATGACCTTGTCTCTGATGTCCCTCTCCAATATCACTGCCTGCTAAGCTCTGCAGTAACCCTTGGAAGGAAATAGGATGTGGTATTCTGATACAGTGTGTGACAACTTGCCCCCCCCAAACACAAAACCCAAAAAGCTATTTTCCCCCTTTTTCCTTGATACAATCTTCCTCTACAGTAATGGGCACAGAACAATCTAGGTGCTAATAGCAAGAGAAATCGATGGCAAAGAGAGAACTATCCGTGAAAAAATATCATTTCAAAAATCTACTGATGTCATCCATATGCAACAAGTATTCTGTGAAGAATGAATTTTTCTCTGTTCATCTCATGTGAAATTTATATTCATTTAACACAAAGTGTGCAATGAGAGTGCATAATGGAAATCAAAGCCGAACTCTATCACTGCTTTAGTAACCTTGGGTACATTGTTTACTTATCTATATTTCAGTTTTCTCATCCGTAAAAATGAGGGCAATATAACAACTGTCTCATGAGGTTATTGCTATGATCTAGAAGATAAAAGTTATATAAAACACTTAAAAATCTGACAAGCATATATTAAACGTTCAGAAATGTTATATTATTACAAAAGCTTCAAGTAAGCATCCAGTTACTTAAGAAAGCTTTTCTTCCTTCTCAAACCCACCACTACCATATGTCTATGTAAATTAACACGTCTCCAAATAGGGATTCAATGGCTTGCTTTTATAATGTGCATATGCATAACACAAGATTTATAAGATGTATGTGGAATAGGCATATGATCTTGATAAACATCATTCATTTAAACCAACTCTAAAATTAATTCTAGGCTTTGCCCTAATCTCTTTTCCTATGTCCAATTCTTGATTAAACCTCAACAAATTTACCTCTTATGTAGATTATATTGAATTAGTTCATTAGCTGTGTGACTTTCTCCAACAAAGCATAGTTGCCTGAATATTAGAAGCAGAAGAAGGTGATAATGGTACTGGTATATGATCAGGAATCTTTTGGGGAGGGGTTGATTTTGACAAAGGATAAAGATATAAGTCAGTTGAGTGGCCAATCACTGAGTAATTGGAAAAGTGTAAGCTAATCTGGATAGGATAGTAAAAGGTTAAATTTCCTGGAAAAAAAATTAGGGAGATGAAGATAATCTTTTTGATATACCCAGACCTGTTTGACATGCTTGTTCATTCTTTCTTAGTGGCTTATGTTTAGGATTTGGAAATTACTGCCATAGAAACACATGATGGGTCAATAATAATTACAATCAGAAATCTACTTTAGGCCGAGTTGGAGTAAGAGGGCACTGGATTTACCCTCCTGCCTAAAATAAATAAAAATCAGGATGAGATAAGAAACAAGAGTTTTTTCAAGCCACTTGACATCAGGCAACTGAGGATGACAATACATGAGAAAAGGAAAACCAAATGAAATGAACCCTGTAATTGCTCCAACTTACTGACTTAAAAGAATTTCTATGCCATGGTCTCAAACTGACCAAAGTGTATACTTTAAACAGGCATATTTTATTTTATGCCAATTATTTCTCAACAAAGCTCTCAAAACCAATTATCAGACATTATCAAACATGCACCATGTGTCCAGCACTGTGCTAATACATTCACTACGGAATCTCATTAGTTTCTCAATTTCTAGGAGCTGACCTAATTTTGCCATGTAATTTATATTCATTTCACAGTTGGGTAAACAGAGGCTTAGTGAGTCTAATTATGTAACTTGCCCCAGGTGAGACAGCCAGGTAAGGCAAGAATTGAACTCAAGCAATGGCGAGGCTGCACTGTAAACAGTGAGCTGAATTTTTAAAGTAGAACACCTCTAGCTGAATTACTTATGAAACTCTTCAAATGTTGATTCTTAGTTTCTACCCATGCCCTACCGAATCTTGAGCTAAAGTCCGGAGTCCTAATCTCAACCAGTGTCTGCATTTTTTGTTTTCCATGTGAATCTTACATGTACTAAATACATCGTCACTCAACAGAGACTTTTTGCCAATCTTTTGTTTTTGGTTCAATATACTGCATACAGCTAAATATTTCTGGTAGCGCTGCAATAAAGAGGAGCTTTTTCATGGTATCTACTCGTACATCTCAATTATGAGCTTTCGAGGTCAAGCCTGTGCTGATATAAAGATGTCAGCTCAATCCATTCGATTTTCATTTGGTACCCTCTGTTTAAGGTAGTCTGATAACACTGTGCCGTTAAAAAAAAAAAACCCAATAAAATGTGAAAAAAACAATTCAATTATTTCTTCCAGCTTTTTGAGTTATAATTCACAGATAACATTATGTAAGTTTAACATGCACATTGTGTTGATTTGCTACATTTATATCTTACAAAATAATCACCACCATAGCTTTGGCTAACACACCTGTCCCTGAGTCTGTGGGTCATTTTTAAATACACTTTATACATATTATTGACCTATAATATACTGTTATCCTTATAGAGAGTTCTAATGAGTAATTCTGTTTTTAAAGGAAGAAAGCACATCAAGCTCATAATAAGATGAGATATCTGCTGTTTCTGCTGTCTGGCTGTTCTTTTAGGCAAGTTATCTCTGCATTTCAACTTCTTCATAACTGAAATGAAACTGTTACACCTCAACTGTGCTAGTCAATAAGGTAGACACTAGCCGTACGTGGCTGTTTAAATTCAAAATTCAGTTTCTCATTTGCACTAGCCACTTTTCTGGTGCTCAACAGTCGAATGTGTCTAGCTTCTGTATTGGATAGTGAAGATTTTAGAATATTTTTATTATAGAAATTTCTTGAACTGCTATGGATTTATTGCTCTCCTCTCCAACCATGTTGTAGAATAATTTTATGGCCTGCTTATCATTATGACACACAAATGTTATATAAAATTTTACATACAAAATGGGAAAAAATCATTTTTTCAATTCTCTGCATAATTCTAAGCAAAAGCTCCTTGAGATCAGCTTAGAATTACACTGTCATCTTCAGAATTGAACTGCCCAAAGAATGACAGTCTAACAAAAAAGGCGTTTAATTATCAGCCATTTTCTCACTTTCTGCTATTTAACCCTCCTAGGGAAATAAAGAACATTATTTTTCTTATATTCAACTAAAAAGTCTTTTCTTGAGAAGTGTTTCTCTATTCCTTCTGTTTCTTTGTTTTTTCTTTCTTGATAACAAATATCATATTTTCAAAGACTGAAGTGACTGCAGACAGCTTTCACGATGACATATATAAATGAGTATGTAATAAAAGCTTAGCAGTGATAGATGTAGAAACTTTGGAATCTTAATGTGATTCTCAAAGTTATAGACAATTTTATGTCCCTTTTCCCTCAAATTGCATTTAATGTCAAAGTGATGCTTTATATTAGTCTTACCATATTCTCTTATAGAAAATGTACCTAGATGTATTCACAATTTTGTGAGGATTTTCTGAATTCCTTTTTCTCCACTACTGATACATATTCAGGAACTTTATATAACATTGTTTCAATTCAACATGTGACCATCATGGAAAAAACAGAATTCTATTTTTTAGGTTTTGATAACCTTTCTTTTGGTGAGAACAGTTGAATTTAAATATTTAAATTATATAAGAGCACAGACTCAGAGATACAGTTAATTATAATTTTATCAGAATACTTAAAGAACCATATCATTACTTATTGGTACAATTAAATATTTGACCCTGGACTTTGATTACAAATTTTATAAAGCTAACAACATTGTAATTTGCCTTAACACACTTGAATTTTCTGGAAAGGCATATTGAGATATTATGGATAAAGGGCATATGTAGCCAAGACCACGTGAAGCCGTCTTCATCTCAGCTGACCTTTCGTCTTGGTTGGCCGCTGACGGGGACCGGGACAAGTCATCAAAATTATGTCTAAGGAGACAATGGCCAGTTTAGGCGTGACTTGGATCGGCAACAAATGTATGGGCTTTTTAAATGATGGGGATTAAAATCTAGGGACTCCCGGCAATGGTAGTAAAAACTCTGACCCGGGCAAAATAATAGAAACTACCCCATAGGAGTGCTCTGAGATTTAAATTTCTTATATATACAATTATATACATATATATACACACATATACATGCATATATATATGTATGTCTATATAGCTAAATATACTAATATCTATAGTTACAGAATTCAAGTCAATATTTTAAGAATGAGAGTTTAGCTAAGTTTATGGAATAAATTTTATGAGCTATTAATAGAGAGAATATAATCATAGAAATAAACTATAAAGACTTTCTTTAGAAAAATGTGTTCAACTTCTAAAGGGCCTTGAGAATATCTATAATTATTCTATGCAGTTATTGTGGGAGAAGGAGGTAGTTTGTCGACTTCATTTTCACATCTCTATGGCATCTAGAATGCTTTTCTACACACATCATTTTCTCATGGACTATTTCATACTCTTTTCAGATAATGTAGGCACAGTTTGGAGGGTCCCTGATGGACATCAGGACGTTTTTAGTATGGACAGCAGTTAATCTTAGAGACTGGCAAACAAACATATCTTTTTTTAATACTAGAAAATTTCTGTAAAAAACATTTTAAAATATATTACATTAAAATAAATGTAATTAATTTATAATGAACAAATAAAATGCCTCCTAAATAGTTCCTTTGATAGGCAGTATAACAATAAAGAAGCAAAAAGACTGAAACACATTGAATACGAACAGATGATCACTTCACAATCACAGTTAACTTGTCTGCCTTGGTGAAAAAGGCAATGGAATCTTAACACATGTAGGATCACATTTGAGTTTTACTGTTGACAAATCATGTCTCCTAAGGCTAGTCATTTAGACTTCCTTCTTCAGTTTCTTCATCTGAATGTAGGGACAATATGGACAATATTACCTACTCCAATGAGCTGTTTTGAAAATATAGCAGATTCTCAAAAGTGGTGGCTATTATTATTATTACCATTTAAATTAAAAATCAAAAGAAGAATACATATTAGTTTACATAAAACAAATGACACTTTTCCGAGAAATAATTTTATCCCACAAGCAATTCTTCTTGGAGCAAACTTTGATTCTCATCATTTATTTTCATTATTTTTTCCTTACATTTATGACTCCTGAAGGCTAGGTCTTTAGCTTTGCAAACATTCATTATTGATCTACCTAGAAGTAATATACTATAATTCACCTTTTCATTCTCAAGTTGATTCCAAGTGATTTGCGTATAATTTGTAAATAATCTTTCAAGAGGTATTTTAGAATATTCTCAACTAAAAGATACATTAGTAACATGATTTTCAATGGAAGTTAATGTGAATTTTTTTGCACTAGGATGCTTTAAGCTAAGTCAGAGAGGGAATGGGGGTATAATAATGCTTTTATTTCATGTTAGAGCGATGTTCCATATGGATGGTAACACATGTGAAGTGTTACCTGCAGCTGTAATGAAACAAATTTAAAGGATTTTAAAAAATAATCATTTTTAGAAAACTGAGCATATCTGTGGAAGTATGTGAACTTCTGGTCTTTGGGAAGCGTGTCCAATTATTAAGTCAAAGAAAACCTCTCAAATCAGATAATAAAAAAAAAAACAGAAAAGGATAATCATTTATTATAATTGGGAATGTGTTGATGGGAAGAAGGGCATAAGAAGATTCCAGGGTAAGACTGATACCTCTGAAGACGACTGAGGTTTGACATTATCCTCTCCAATGTGCTGCTTCAATGACGCAAGTGCTTCTGTTGAAGTAATTAATCTACACATATTCCGAAGAGTGTTCATTTATTCACCTTTTACTCTTAAAGGCTTTGAAACCATATACTTTCCTTTTGAGTAGCAAATATGCATCTTTGAATTTCTCGTAACTCAATTGCAGCATTTGTTTTTACAAATGGGAAAAATATTAAGCTCTATCTAAGCTGTTCAGTGAGCATGATGCCAGGAGCTATTTATTTCTAATATGAGAATGCCATTGTGTAAGAGTGAAAAAAATCATTTAAAAATATTCTGTTGAAGTTTTCCTTTTATAGTTTGAAATGAATGTTTTTACCTTATAATTTATGTTCGAGAAAATGTACCCATTTTAACTGTATAATTCCACAAATATATGCAGCCATGTAACTCCCCAGTCAAAATGTAGGATATTTCTGTCAACTCACAAAGCTTCTCTCAGAGCCGTCTGCATTCAGTGCTCCACTCCCGCCCGGAAGTCCTGGACATCCCTGATCTGCTCTCTTTCTCTGTAGATTGTTCGGCCTGTTTTGGAATTTCATATAAATGAAATCAGAGATTGTGGTCTTTTTGGTATTTGGCTTCTTTTGCTTATTGTATTTGAGATTGATTCATTTTTCTGAAGGTGCGAATATTTTTTTTTATTGTTGAGTTGTTTTCCAATGTGTGGACGTACCACAATTAGTTTATCCGCTCATTTGCTGATGACCATTTACATTGTTTCAAGATTTTTTTAAACTCTCACGATTAAAGCTGCTGTAAAACATGCATCTTTAAGTTGTTTTGTGGACCTACGTTTTCATTTTTATTGGCTAAATACCTAGGTGTAGAATTGCTAGTTCATAGGTTATAAAGATGCCTAACAGTGCTCCGTTAAGGGTACATACTAGTTTATGCTCCCTGATGAAATTCAGTTACCCCACTTCCTTGTCAACACTTTTTGCCTTATTATTGCATGTGTTTGTATCTCATTACAGATTTAATTTGCCTTTCCCTGTTGAACTTTTCATGTGCTAGTGGCCATTCATATCTTTTGTGAAGTTTGCCTAATTTTTTATTGGGTTGTTTGTCTGACCTTAAAATTTTAGTACATATATATTTAAATTTTAGTTCTTTATAAGGATAGAAGCAACACACACACTCTGCTTATGGGATTTCTGAATTCTAAATAAGCACAAGATATCTACCAAAAGTTCATTGGTTTATCCTAGCAAAATGTAGCTAAAAGCTCTATTGGCTTAACCAACCTTACCTTTAGCTTTTATAAGACCTGAAAGGAGGTGAGGAAACCTACACTCTAAGAATCCTCTTATATTAAAAATATAGTCAACATTTCTTTCAGATCATAACAGTAATATTAATTCAGATGTCTACTGATGGAATTAGATATTAAAGTCCTAATTAAAATCTCCAGGGAGTCTCAGTCTCTCTCTTGCTCACTTTTACTAACTCTTGCTCTCACCCTCACTCTGTCACTGTCTCTCCCCAAAGGATAGTATCATTTAAGGCTATTTTAAGAAAACTTGAAAATGATATATTGAAGATCATTTCTGAGAAGTTTCCAACTCCTCCTACTATATGTTAATTCATTTCAAATATCTACTGACTACTGATGATATATGATAGAAAAATGGATTTAGATCATTTCATTAATTCCTTATGAAAAGACTAGATATAGTATTATAGGCATGAGGAGCACCATTCCAATAGTTCAAATAGCAAAGTATTTCAAAATACCTTCAAATAATTCAAATGTGTATGATATATAGGGCTTGATATATAATAGGCAATTAATAAAAGTTGAATGAATAATAAAAAATATGAACACTGCAAGTTCTTGATTTGTACTTCTATCTTTCTTTTGTATTTAGATATTATTTAAATTAAAATTATCGAAGTCATCCAAAAGTCTCTGAAGTATTTCTGTGAGTTCACTCTTTACTAATCCCAACAATGAGATATAACTGAAAAATGATGCCATTCCTGGAATTCAGAAAAATATGATCTTCATGAATCATTGGAAGTTTCCAGTGGCAATAGAAATTCTGAACCGAAGACACATAACTTAGAACATCTGTCAGTGAATGATGACTTCCCTCACAACTATGCAGCAGCATCCATGATCAATTGTGTATGAGCTGAGTCAAGGTGGAGCTCAGCCAAGACCTTCACCCCATAAGAACAGTGAGGGTGGGACCGACTGCTGACACTGCGCTGAGGCACAGCCAAAGTGCGTGAATCACAATGAGGCTGCAGTCACCGCAGTCACAATTAGTCAGCAGTGGAGTGGTGCAGCCTCCTGGAAGTCTGCAACTGGCTTGAAAGCAGTAGTGCAAGGAGATATGTGAACTCTTCATCCCTTTTGTTTCTTAAGAAAAAGGATAAATTTGTAAAATGTAAAGGGCCCACAAAACGTAGTAGAAAAGAAATTGACTTTAGAGTCATCTGACCTGGGATTACATTAAAGGTCTACATCTTACTGAGAAGTTACCTAGCCTCTCTGAACCTCATTTTACCCTCCTGCTACCTAGTTTTTAGTTGTTGCAAAGAAAAGACATAATTTACTTATGTAAAGACCCATTGGGCCATCAATAACTGTGTGTATTGGGGAAGCAAACTGGAGATGGAATAATAGATTCTTTTGTCATCACTCTCTTTGTTCACCTGACAATATCTTGTTGGAAGTCTCCTGGTTCTTTGCATGCCTTAAAGACAGCATTCTAGTTACTAGCTAAATTCACTAGTTCTTAGGAGGTTTCTATGCTCCAGTTGTGACTATGTGTGAGAACTTCTCTGTAGGAGGCATCCTATGTCTTCACAAAGACTCTGTAGGCAGCTTTCTCTACGTAGACATTTAAATCTTGTATGTAGTATAATCAATCAGTTTGGTAAAGGGCCTTTGAAATAATGTGACGTCTACTTTATTGGGGTATCAGAACAGAATTGAAGTCCATTGAGTCATTTTGTCCATCTGCATGCATTCTTTCAAATAGTGCAGGTCACTGGGTTATCTTGCTATGCAGAGCATGTTGACCCAGTATCTCAACTCTGGGCTGAAAAGTATGATATTCAGTTTCATCAGTGAAAATAGCAGAGTAGGTATCTCTCAGGGCCCATGCCTCCACAGGAACACCAAAATATCAGAAAAAAATTGTCATAATCAATTTTGTTAGAACTCTGGAAAATAGTCAAAGAATTATAGGAACAAAGCAAATGCTGAACCAAGAAAAAAATAACTTAAAAATGGTAGGAAAGCCTTAGGGCGTTTTTACTGGCTCTTGACCCAGTCCTCCCCTGGTGTGGTGTCAGTCTGGAAGATCGCAGCTCACATTCCCAAAGTGGGTCCTTGGTCCCTGGGGACTTTACTCTCAAAGAGTTGTGTTTGTCTGTTCTAACCTGCCTGAGGGCTACCTGAATAACTGATGCAAGGCATTTGCCTTTCTTTCACTTAACTAGGAACTTAAACAGGGTGAAAAAGCAGTGAACATTCTTTGAGGAGATTATAAGGTAAATGAATAATCCATATGTTTCTGGAGCAAAAGATTACAGTTGAAACAAATAGTAGATTAACTGAAAATCTGTGAGGAAAATCTGGGTAAAGAATTCCTTGGTGAAATGATGGCATTGAAACGTATCTGTGTACCCTGAGGAATTTAGAAAGCATGCTTATACCTGCACAGAGAGCACATACGCTCAGAAAAGGCCTAAAAAGACTCTAAGCTTTCACTTGTGCCTTATCTCTAGACATAACACAAGCAGAAAGTGAAGACCAAGGCTGAGTTGTTAACAGCCTGGCCAACTGCTGATGGAGGGCTTGAAAACACAGCCATATCACAAAGACTAAGATTCTTCTCTTCCTTTTCCCGCTTTTTATTCTTACTCTTTTTATCTTCCTATTCTTTTATTTCTTACTCTCTCTTTCCTCTTTCCTTCCTTCCACTCTTCTTTCCTTTCTTTCTTTCTTTTCCTGGTATTCAAGGAAATATCAAAAGATTGGCTCAATATAAGCTAAAGGAACAGAAACTTCAGAGACCACATATGATAAAGAATACAGATCTTACAAAAATAGTTTAGAAAAGCCACTACACAAACATACAGCCCACAGCAAGCAAAATAACAAACCCTTAAGAAGAGGAAGGATCTGATTTGCAGAGTTACCACATCATAGTATTTGCAATGTCTAGTTTTCCACAAAAAAATAAGTAGCAGGCCAAAGAACAAGAAAATGTCTCATTTACAGAAAAAATAAGAAACTGTTCCTGAGAAAGCAGACATTGGACTTACTAGGCAAAAACTTTAAACTATCTTAAATACATTCAAAGAGATAAAGGAAATTATTTACAAAGAGCTAAAGGAAACATGGAGAATAATGAATAAACAGATACAGAATATCAATAGAGGTAGAAATTATGAAAAAGAACCAAATAGAAATTCTGGAGCTGAAAATTACGATAATTGTAATGAAATGTGAAATGAAAAATTCACTAGAGATTTTTCAATAGCATATTTGAGCAGGCAGAATAAATAATCAGTGAACTTGAAGATAGAAGAAATGATCTAATCTGAGGACCTGAAAGAAAAAAGGGATGAGGATAAAATAACAGAGCCTATGAGACACCAACTACTATACCAAGATATGTAGCACAGGAGGAGGAGAGGAAAGAGAGAATGTGGCAGGAAGAATATTTGAAGAAATAACAACCAAATAGTCCCAAAATTGGATAAAAACACATCAAAAATCTCAAAGAGGGGTCAGCCTGGTGGTGTAGTGGTTAAATTCGCATGCTCCACTTTAGTGGCCCAGGGTTCACGGGTTTGGATCCTGGCTGTGGACCTATGCGTCGCTCATCAAACCATGCTCTGGTGGGGTCCCACATACAAAATAGAGGAAGATTGGCACAGACGTTAGCTCAGGGAAAATCTTGCTATCAAAAAAAGAGAAAAAGCTCAATGAATTCCAAGAAGGATAAACACAAAGAGACTCACACTGAGACATACTATAATCAACATGTTGAAAGACAGAGACAAAGACAGGATCTTGAAAGCAGCAAGAGAGAAGTGAATTATCGTATACAAAGGATCCTCAATAAGATCAGCAGGCAGTTTCTCACTGGACCCAATGGACACCAGCAGGAAGTGGCATGATATTTGTAAAGTGGTGAAAGAAAAAAAAAATGCCTGTCAACCAAGAATACTATATCCATCAAAATTCTTCAAAAATGAAGGAGAAATTGAGACATTTTCAGATAAATAAAAGCTGCCAGAGTTCATCATTAGTAGACCTGCCCTGTGAGAAATGTTAAAACGAGAAAGTCCATCAGTCTGAAACAAGATGACACTAGACAGTAACTCAAAGCTACATGAAGAAATAAAGGACCGTGTTTCAGGTAACTATAAAGGTAAATATAAAACCAGCATTATTGTAGTTTTTGTTTCCACCTCCTCTTCCTGTTTCCTATATGATTTAAAAGACAAATGCAGAAAACAATAATTGTACATTTATGTTAGTGGGTATGCAATGTATAAAGATATAATTTGCGACAATAACAACATAGTGGGGAACCGTATCTGTATTAGAACAGACTTTTTGTATGTCATTGAAGCTACGTTGGTATCACTTCAAACTAATTGCTATAAATTTAGGATGTTAATAATAAACCTCATGGTAAGCTCTAAGAAAATATCTAATAAATATACAGAAAAGGATTTGAAAAGGAAATCTAAATGGCACACTACAAAGAAATCAAACTCAAAGAAAGGAAGTATTGGAGGAAATCAGAACACAAGGAGCATGGGATATATAGAAAACAGCTAGCAAAATGGCAAAAGTGTGTTCTTCCTTATCAGTAATTCATTTCTGTATAAGTGAAATAGTTCTCCAAAAAGATATACAGATCTCCAAAAAGATCTACAGATGTTCAATGCATAAAAAGATGCTCATCTTCATTAGTAATTAGGGAAATGCAAATCAAAACCACAATGAGATATCACTTCACACCCAGTAGGATGGCTATAAATAAAAAAAAACAAAACAAACAAGTTTTGTGAGGATGTGGACAAAATGAAAATCTCATAAATTGTTGGAATGTGAAATTATGTAGCCATTATGGAAAATACTTTCATAGTTTCTCAAAAAGTTAAAAATTCTACTCCTAGGCACATACCACAAAGAATTAAAAACAGGTACTCAAACGAATATTTGCACACAGCTGTTCATAGCAGGACTATTCCTAGTAGTCAAAATGTGGAAACATCTGAATGCCCATTAATGGATTCGTGGATATACAAAATGTGCTAAGTACATACAATAGAATATTAGTCAGCGATAAAGATGACTTAAGTACTGATACAGTCTATAATTTGGGTGAACCTTTAAAATATTATGCTACGTGATAGAAGCTAGATACAAAAGGTTACATATTGTATGATTTCAGTTTTATGAAATATCCCAAACAGGTAAATTCCGAGAGCAGAAAGTAGATTGGTGACTGGCAGGGGCTGAAAGAGGGGAAATGAGATTGATTTATTAATTGGTATGGGGTTTTCTTTTGGGATGATCAAAATATTTTGGAACTAAATAGGGTTGTGTTTGCAACATTCTGAATGTAATAAATGCCACTGAATTGTTTAAAAAAGTTGTATGAGTAATAAATACCATATTTGTCATCTGGTCCATAAGACTGAACATTCATTCTAATTTGAGCTGGCCTTGGCTCGTGTGGCATCTCTTTTCCCTATGTGAAATCTGCAGTGTTCCAGCAACCTTGAGCTGCCTGAGAGGAAACTGGTTAATCTTGCCTGATCTAAGGACACTATGGATCATATGCTTCCTGAATTTGCTGACCTGTGAGCTGGTTTATGTTTAGTATTTAAAGAGAAGGATTATATTGGATACTGCTCCTGCAATTTCTGTAACAGGTCGTGGGCCTATTTAGGGGTGGTCAAACTTGCCAAAAATTGGTTGTCAAAAAACTGCTATGGAGGACTTTACAATTTATTAATCGTGTTTTACTTTTATTATATATAATAATCTTCTTTGAAAACAAACTGGAGGTAGTGTCCAATACAAATGTACATCAATCATGGTGTTGAAATGAATTAAAGGAAATGACTATTCCGTTTTGCTCTGAAGAAGCTAATCCATCACATACTTTATGACGTTGCTTTGGTCCATTGGTGTCTACTTCTTTTCTTCCCTTCCCCTATACACCAGTTTTATTTTTGTTGTTAACTTATATTTGCTTCAACATTCTTATATTTAATTCTTCCTTTCATTCTGTTTTCATGTATCAGTGTGTCCCTTGTTTTGGAACTGTCCCCATAACCTCATGGATGCCCTCCACCCTCCTCAAGCCCTGATTCTCTGCTCCCCTTCAGCCTGGCATCAGTAAAAGGCTGGGTATCATGATTTCTCCATTTCTTCACTTCTGTTCAAGAGCTGTCACTCAGGTTACAAACCAGCTCACAGACTGGTTGATCTGCCAGATTTGGGGTAACTTTCAGTTTTGCCTAATGAAAAAGAGCACATACATACTTTCAGGATGAATGTACAAACTCACATCGTGCCACCCACCACCCCGCTGGCCCATCAGTAGAGGAATTGGTGGTGGGCACACACCTGATCTTATCTCTCAGTGATTGTCCATGCTGACCAAGGGAAAGGCAGCTGGGGGAGCTGATTTCAAAGACCTGTGGTCCCAGCCAATGCCATTTACACAAATGTACACAACCGCAAAAGTCAACAAGAGAGAAAGACTAGATGGAAGAAACAAAAATTAATATTACTGTGTATTATATTATATATTAATATTACATGATCTATATAAAAAATGGAAAAACTGAAAATAATTTCCTGAATAACTCTTAGAATAATAAAAGTTTAGCGAATTTGGTGAATAAAAGATCAACAAATAGCTCATATTCCTAACCACAGTAATGGCCAAATAGGAAATGCAAAAGAAATAATGCTTATATCCATAATAACAACCAAAACTATAAGATTCCTATGAGTAAATCAATAAAAAAACGTGTGCAAGTCATTTGTAGAGAAATGATTGAAGGATGTGAAATAAAATCTGAATAAAGGGAGAGAGATATTCTTTGTGATGGTAGAAAATATTGTAAAGATGAAATTTCTCTACAAATTAATATGTGAATTGAGCGCTCGTCTAATAAAAAGTCACCATAGATCTTTTCAAGGAACTTTAAAAAAAAAGAAAAAGAAATCTGGAATTCATAGGAGAGCAAAGGTTAAAGACTATTCAAGAAAATACGAGTAAATAGTAACAAGGAAGAATATATTTGCTAGAAGACAACAAGGAATACTATTTAAAAAGTCATAATTAATTCACAAGAGAAACTTTCCCGGGATTTTCAACAGTTTCCAACTTCTGTCTTTGCACTGAGAGCTTGATGTCCCCTCTACCCCACCCAAACGTATTTCTAACAATGGCATCAACCTGTATCCACTCAGTCTACCTAGAAATTGGACTTATCTTGATTTTCTTTCTCACTATCTGCAAATTTTATCCACAAGCAAATAATATCTATGCCTCTCAAATTTTTCACTCATCTGTCTCTCCTTTTCACTTCTACCATTCTAATTAGGAATATCACCCACTCTCTGCTATTCAACCGTACAGAATCACATTACAACGAACATCATTAGTGGTTTCAAAGCTTTCACATGTGTTCCATTCTAGTCTATTCTTCATGCATCAACCAGAATAATTCGCCCAAACTTAAATGAGATCGTGCTAAACCCCTGCTTATAAACCTTCTCATGCAGATTGGAGTTGTCTTTACGGAACATCATCTACAAATCATCATATATCCTGGACCATGCCTACTTCCCCAGATTCATCCAACAACATTGAAGCTTGGTTGGTTGGTTTGCTTGTATACATGTGAATAATGCAATTCAATTAAAAGCCCACTTGAAAACAATGTTGGGAGTCAGAGGAGGTCCCCTCTGAACACACACACACTCAGGTTCACGTTTTTGATAGCAAGTTTGTGCTGTCCATCCCTGAGGTGTTTTGGGTTTGTTTGTTGGTTTTCCATTTCCCTTTTTTACAGTCTTTATAACTTCACGGAGGCGTCTCTGTTGCAATTCCCCAACTAGACTTTACTCCTATCCTCGTTGAAATTAAAACCTCAAGCCGCAGAAGATCAGAGAGGCACTTAGAATAGACGCTTGTATGTGTCTCTAGAGCCACTCTCCAAAAGTTTTTGAGGGGGAGTGGGTTCTCAGGATTTCCTTACTTTTCTCCCCGGCCAGATATCTATGCACTTGCACACACACACACACACACACACTCAAACACACACCCATTAAGCATTCTGGTTCTTTGTTACTGGAAAGTTTTTTAGGCTATCTTGTCTGCCATAATACTGGACATAAAAGTCCTCAAAAATAGTAATTTTATCCATAGATTAAGAAAGGAGTTTAAAGCATGAATGTTAACTTTAAACAATTTTATGAAAATAATTTGATCTGTAAAATAAAATGTAACGTGAAATGTTTACACATTAGACACAAATACTTATAATACGAAAGCGTGTTTGCACACCATAACACTGAAAATGTTTCTTGGGTTTTTGAATGAAATTGTGGAAAGATTTAAGAAGGCTTGCCTCCCTTCTACCTCAGGTATCTGTGAAGAGAAAGAAATGGAATGAGAAATGAGGAAAACGGAACTTTGAGTATTACTTAGGTAAGTTTGGCATTGGTAGCACTTTTCCCATTTAAGATAAAGTATGATGATTCAATAATATATTGTCAACAAAATTGGAAATGAAACCTATATCTATTTCAAATGTTTAAGATATACGACTTATTTAAAGATATGTCAAAATAGTGCAACAAGGTCTTCAAAGATAGTGTCCTTCAAAGAAACAACAGTAAAATCTGGAAAGAAAAGCCTTGTCAGGAAGTTAGGATAGATTGAAAGATGGCTTTTTATTAAGGCAGGAATTTTATAAGGCTTATAAACAAAGCCAAATAACTAAAGAAAGATGTAGTGAAAGAGCAAATAATCACAGGGCTAAAATTAGAAAAGGCAGAGCAATAAAGTCCGTGCTGGATGCTAAAGTCTTAAGGCCATAGAAATACGTTTGGCAAGTATAGGAGGCAGCGAGGGGTTTCAAGCTAATCACAGAAATGTCATTTAGAAGATTTGTGTCCCAATCCTCCTTTGACACATGGTCTCTGAAAACGTAGACAACAGCTCAGATTCTCTGTTCTCTAGTTTGACAGTATGCAAAATGGGGTTAGCGATGCTTGTTATGTCCTAATGCACAAAACTGTTATAAAAGTTAATAAAATATTTTAAAGATAATTTTAGACTAGTAAGTTAGTTTTAACAATTTTGAATAATATTGTTTGAAACAAGTTTGCCTTTGCAAATTGATTTAATAGGATATTCAAGTCACAGATTTGAAGCCATTCTAATGGCTAGTTACCAGGCTGGATTAAACCATGTGTTGATCAGTGATGATGGCAAAGTAAGTAGGAACATTTATTTGGCGGGGTGTCAGAGTGATTAAGGATATGGGTGATGGAGCCAAGTGGCTTGGGTTCAAATCCCAACCCCATATTTATTAGTCATGTGAGCAATTTGAATGAAATATTTTGTGATTCATTTCCATTATCAGTAAAATGGAGATAATAATACCTTCCACATATAGTTATTATAAGCATTAAATCATATAAAGTACTTAGAACTATTATAGACACACAGTAAGTTTTGTTATTACGTTATAAGTAACAATATTACTATAGGACTAGAGTTGGATGAGGAAATACAAATATTAAGTTGAAGAAATGTTCCTATGACACAGTTATAAAAAGATAGAAATGACAGCACAGTAAATTAACATGTAGGATAAAACATTTAAATAGTACTTGTACTTTTAAGACTCTGCATGACAAAGATGGACACGAACCGAATGCCTCCCTCTCTGCAAGATTTTAAAGCAACTTGAATGCCCTACCTACCCCTTTCTACCTGTCAAAATTCCAGCCACCTTTCCAGATCCACTTCGCACGTCCCTGCAGTTGGATAGAACACTGCCTCTCTGTTCTTAAACCCACCTTTCTGTAGCACTTATGAATTTCTCTACTGAATATTTATGATTTTGTGTTTTAATAGTTTGTTTCTTCCTTATCTCACATGATAGCCTAGAGGTTCTCAACTGTAGGCTGCCCTGTCCCCCATGGGACATTTGACAATGTCTGGAGACAATTTTGGTTATCACGGCTGCAGGGGAGGATGCTTCCAGCATCTAATGGGTAGAGGCCAGAGATGCTGCTAAACATCCTACAATAGAGAGGGCAGTCCGCTATTGCGGAGAGTTATTCAGTCCAAAATGTCAGTAGTGCTGCTCTGAGGAACCCTGCGCTAGGTTGTAAAGTCAGGTTTGAGGGTAGAGAAAATGTCTTATTTACCTGTATTATCTGTGTCTAGTACAGGAAGGATTTTTCAATAAAGATTTATTGAATTTTTGAATGTAAATTCAATTGTATAAAGTCTTTTATAAATAGAGATAAAAATGCTTTCATGTGTGTCATTTCATGCTATAAAAATGTCTTATGGAAGATATCTATCTCAGAATGCCACTACACAGGGGTGATAATCAAAATATTGAGTCAAACCAGAGCAGGTGACAGGCTTGAACAACCAGTATTGTTACCCATCCAGGTAGCTGCAGGCTGAGTCCTGGCTGTAGATCCACACTGAACACAGCCACAGCTTTTTTCTCAAATGCTCTTAAGAAAACATTATGCTCTTTTAATAGCCTCTATTAGAGAAGGAGTATTTTATGATACAGATGCTTTAAGGTAAATGAACTAGATCCTCCCTTTATAAATAAGGGCGATGTCATTAGGACCCTGAGTTCTGAACTCAGGCTCCATCATCCTTTCAGCAGATATTTTTAGACTGCCGGGCCTTATTACACCAGTCCAAAAGGGAATAGTAATTTCAATGTTTAAAGTATAATTTTACTCTTTACATTTAATTTCTCCATTTTCCCACACTGCCACACGATACTGTTTATTCATTTGATAAATTAACTTACTAATGCTGTTTGCACATGTAGAGGTAAATGAATGGAGATTTTATTCCATCCAAAAGGTATAACTCTCCTTTGAATTATCTCAGAATGCATCATAACCCTGTACTTTATGATAATTAAGTTAAATATTCAGCATGGCTCATTGGGTCTTTTTTAAATAACACATTTAGGGAATTGAAAATTGGTTTTGAATGATTTTTTTCCTTAGAGAATTATTATATTTTCTGTTAATCACAAATTTAGGAACCGTTGCATAGTTCTTAGGGCTATGAATATCGTGCTTCATTTCTTAACTCAGCCTGACTCAGATGCCTCTCCCAAGAACTAGGCATTTAAATGTAAATTTTTCCATAGAGATTTCTTAATTAGCTTTTAATAAGAGAAAAATATTAGCATCTGCTGTATCATTCTTTTTATTCAGAGAAAGATGAGAAATTCCAATATTAAACAATACCATTGTCTATACGGCTTTTGAACTCTCAAGAATATTTCATTAAATTGACAATGCAGGACATAGGAATTTGTAACTAATAAGGCTACGACTCTTAATGCATATAGTTTGCCTGCTTTGAAATTATAGTTCATAGGAAATTCAATATATTCATTCTTTATTGTACAGTGAAAAAGTATTAATGGGCAGCAACAACAGAATTTATGTGTTTTAATGTTTTTGGAAGTGCATGGTCCTCACTAAATTTAGCGTTAATGCAAAGGAAGCTGATAATGTTTCTTTCAGTTATTTAACACGTTGTTGAACTCAGCTGCATTAAACCATGTGGGATAGAGAAGCTATAATGAAGTGTGAGCTATGTGACCTTCTCAAAGCACTTTATCTACTTAACGTATTATATGCTTTATATTTTGCTACTTTCAGCAGTATAGTTCAAAACATTCTTTCCCATCGTCTTTCTAAGCTCCATCTCGCTCCCACCCTAAGACCATGGTAAGCTTTACATTATATTTAGAAGGTCTCACATCCAAACCCCCTCCGCTCCCTCATTCCCTGACATCTCCTGACTCCAAGGCTGGTGTTCTTTGAAATAAACATGAACAATGAAAGCACAGAGGTGATAGGAGAGTTAGCATTAAAATCAGAGTGAATGCCAGAGGAAGAGAAAAGAGGAAGGGGAAAGAGGGAATTGAAATGGATCATTTTACCAGGAGGTACATGTAAAACCTCTGGTGGATACGTCATTTATTCCTACTTTTCGATGGCTCTGACAAACGCAAAAATATGACTTTCCCATGGATCACCTTGTCTGTTAAAGCAAAGTTTGTCACTTCTTTTAAGGAAGAAACTTACTTTTCCCTTTGTTACTGCATTCTGAAAGAGTCCTTATTAGAATATAATGATAATCAAAACATAAGTTACATTTTGATGAAAATAAAAATATTTTTATATGGCCATTTATTTTATCAATCCTTAATAATATTTGAGGATATGTCTTTAAATTTTACTTCAAAAAGAACAATAACGTCAATGGCACAATGAGTAAATGAAATGAAAATCTAACAGTATGTCTTAGAATTCTCAGGATTAATTATTTAGTCCTTTTGTAAAACTTAGATGCACAACCTTTCTTTTGCATTTCATGGTAAGAGAAGTGTGATAAACAAATAGAGTAACAAAGGTGATGTTTCACTAATAGTATTTAATGTTTGATGAAATAAGCTTGTACACAAAATGTCAAGCAGGTCATTCACTTGATTTAATATGTTTATTATTTCTTGCTAGGAAAAGAAATATAACTTTCTTCTTCAGAAACATTAAAAATCAAACATGGCATCAGTCATTTCATGGTTTGCTCCCTAAGTTTCTTTATCAATAAGATTAACTCAAAAAGAAATTTACCATTGATTTAAGCTAAAGGTTTTTGCCGAGCTTGTTCTTTTACCTTTCCCATAAAAAAAATCCCCAAGAACTGATTTATGCACGTTATGCAGTTCTGAGTTATTTTTTCTTGATATTTGAACATTTTAAAATCTGATTGCACTTCTGCAGTAGCGTCTGAACCAACACCTTGACTCCTTTTTTCTTCTTCATTCTATGACCAAACTAGATTACACTTCATACTATGTTCCCACCGAAAAGGCTTCATCGATGCCTTTGTATGAAGTCTTCTCTACCTAGAAATCTATCTAGAAATAAAGATGTTTCAGAGTTTAGAACCACCTTTGATAGATGGACATTTTATTTTCCAGGCAAACTGTAAGGCAATTTTGGCTCTCCTTTCAATTAAATCTATGCTTTGCTGCTCCCTAACTTTGTTCACTACAGATTTCTGTCTGTTGAGACTCTACTCGTACATAAACAACACTTGCTTTCACTTGCTCATTTCCCTGTTGGAGACGCTATCAATTTGGAGTTAATAATAGATAGCTCAATCCCCTTTAAGCAAATATGGGGCCTAGGCTACCAATCTGACAAAGATGAAGAACTTCAATCACTATGTTACCAGACATTTGAAACTGAACTATAGTCATGCACTGCATAAGGACATTTTGGTCAATGATAGACTGCATATACGACGGTGGTCCCAGCAGAGTAGAACCACATAGCCTAGGTGTGTAGTAGGCCGTACCATCCAGATTTGTGTCAGTATACTCTATGATGTTCCCACAACAACGAAATCACCTAACGGCGCATTTCTTGGAATGTATCCCCGTCATTAAATGACAACTGACTGTATACGAAGGCTTGTGTTCATTGAGAAAGCTGTAAACAGCATAGAGTAAACATTAACATGGTCTAATTACTCGTGTTCATTGGTTACTCTTAACAGTTACTTGTAGGGGAAACTTATTGGTTAGTGATGATCTTCGTAGCCTTCCCATACATGATACATGTATCTTACCTGTTATTTGCTCCATGAACACTTTCTGTTTGCTGGTGTTCAGGATCATGGCAAATCCAGAGGTGACTGTGCATGAATCAATGACAAGCTGTGGTCTTTGCATCAAGAAGCGGGCAAAACAAGGGACTCTGTTCAACCACTTCTCCTAGTACCATAAGTGATTCTCTTAGAGTGAATGAGGTGCTCTGAACAGCGGTAACTACGGAATGACTAAATGATTGATTACCTTGGTGCTCTCTGACGACAGAGTCCCTACCTCCCCAGACATTTTTCTCGTACTGTTCTGCACATTTCTCTGATACAAATTATAATTTACTAATAGGTCCTAGATTCTTAAAGGAAATATTATATGAATAAAAAAGGAGTCATTAAAAAACCCCAAAATAAGTCAAAATGTGAAGAAAATGAAAATTTCTGATAATCTCACCACTCAGAGAAAACCTCATTACCATTATGGTGGATATTCCAAAACTTTTTAAATTATATATGTTGTATTTTTCTTTTCTTTCTTCTTTTTGTTTTGTTTCAGAATGGCTTCCTTTTGCACATACTCACCCAGCATTTCGTTTTATGCATAGGATGGTGTATTGCAGATAATTTTATGTCAGTATATTTGGATCTAACTTGTCACTTAACGTCCAGTGTTCTCTTTGGTGGCGTGGCTGAACCATATGTGCTTAGTTTGACATTGAAGTTATTTCCATTTTCTTCCCTATTTCAAATCACATTATGATAGTTTTTCTTACTTTTATATTATTTTGTCTCAGGTTTTGACCAGATATTACATATTATCTTATGTTTAACATATTACTTCTCTAGTTAGTATATCAAGCTATTGCCTCAAAACCTTAGTTTCAAACACTGTGTCAAATTACTTAGGAATTTTTTGCTTAAACAGATTGCTCTTCTCTACCCCTGGCGAATCAAACCCAGCAGTTCTGGGATGAGGCCCAGCTCGCATTTTTTAAAAGCTCTCAAGACGATTCTAACATGCAATCAAAGAACTGGTATCAAAACAGAAAATTGGCCTCTCTCCAGCTTGTACCAGAAATATTTTGGCAAATTGGGGCAATTGTGCATCCCTCCGGTCACACCTCAGTTTCCTGCCTTCTTTTGAGCAGCTATTTCTCCATTCACTGCTTTCAGGGTCTACATACTAGATCATTAGACCCTGTCTGGAAGTGAGCACAGAATGAAATCAGAGAAGCCTGAGTAAACACAGAGAATTACCAGAGGGGATTTTGAAGTATCTGAAGCTGATGTCTGAAAACATTTATATTGACAAGTTCCAGGTCCACCACATTCTTTCACTCCCTGTTAGAGCACTTTCGCTTTTCAGTTTCCATTGCCCTTGTCTTTGGGACTGTTTTTGGCCTTTTGTTAATCTGAATTCATAGTCCATGATCTCCCTTGTGTAACTGTAGCTTTGCTCACTCTTAGCGTATGCCCTTGACTGAAATTTATCCCCCACCCACCGAGCGAGGCGGGCAGGCATCCTCAGATACCTCACAAATGAAACCCAACTGGATTCAGATTTTTCTGATAAGTGTATCTACGTCAAGCCTGGCATAGAGAGTTTTTCAATAAATGTTTATTAAATCAATTTTAAAGATATAAATTCTTTTGAAAAAGGCAAAGGCTGAAGGAGAAAAATGTTTTCCCTCACATTTTTAGACAATAAAAGAGAAAATGCAAAACTATGGAGAATATGAAAAAGAGGAATAAAGATTTGTTCAAACAGCTTAGAAACCACCTCATCGCTTCCTTTATCATTCTCTTGAGAATCTAAGTTACTCTGGATATTGATTTATTTAGTATCCATGAGTCATAAGATTTCTTTGGTGAAGCTGTCTCCTTTCATTATTAATCTAATCAACAAGCTTGAATATTTTTGTGTAAAGAATGGAATCATAGATGTATTGAGATTTTACTTGGCAATCCTTTCAGTGAAGGGACATGCAGTATAATCACTCTTGTCGTTTGAGGCCTAGCGATGCATCAGGAAGCTTGAAGTAAAGCATGTGCCCTCAAAGCCGAGTAAACCATCAAAGGTGATTTCATCAGGAACACTAGCTCCAAGGCTCTGGAAGAAAATCCGCTTAAAGTCAAATCTATATGTTTTGAAATACTGCATGCATTTCCCCATAATTTTTTATCGGTTCGAAAATAATTTTGTTTCTGTCAACTGGATTAACAAGGCGTGGTTGTCATCATTGTTGTCCTTTTCTCTTTTTGGCTGTAGGTACTGAGTACTTTGACTTGCCTATTCAGCTTCAACCAATTCCCCAAGGCTTGTTGTACTTAAGGAGTCTCGTGCCCCGGAATTAATTTCATTGTTCTTAGAGCAGAACTTAATGCAACCTCTGGTGTCTACACAGCAACTAAATTGTAGACATCATGTGCTTTTCCCTGTTTGATGTCAGTCTCACCAATAACTAACAATTTTTTTCCCATGTCCCCTACCAGATTGAAACCTCTGGGATTCCATAGCTATTTGAATCAAACTAGGGTTTTCGAGTTCCTTAAACTGTTCTAAGATACACTATCATTCAAACAATGGCTATGTCAACTCCTATCCGTCTGATTCTACCCCACCCTTAGTTTTCTCCTTCATCATTGATATGCAGTTGATGTTCCAATATATCATATAACGAAGTCTGACTAAGGAATACCTTGCTTTTCTAATCATCCCATTGGACATCTACTTTTTATTTAGCCAGCATCTAAGAACTGTCATCTCCCACCCATCTCCATCATCCACCAATCCACTGGGCTCTATTTGATGTTGTGATGTTCTTATGTTTTACTACTGCATGCTTGAGAATCACACTTTGTGGTCCAGGGGATAGCTATAAAAGCCACATCAGTAATAGGGCTCTGTCCCTCTGGACATAGGCCTAGAGCTCAGTATCCAACTCAAAGACAAGGGAGAGACAGAAACAATGGGAAAGGAGCGGTAAGGAGGGAGGTAGAGAAAGAGAAAAATGAGCGTAGAAAGATGTGAGGGAGGGATAAGAAAGAGAGAGGAATGACAAAGAGAGACAAGAAAAAGAAAATCAAGTGAAATGTTGGAAAGAGAACTTAGAAGAGAGATAATAAAGAGAAAAAAATAAACGGATAAAGCAAGAGGGAAAAATGAGGAAGCGATGTGTATATATATATATATATGTGTGTATGTATATAAACATATATACACATATGATGATATGAATAATAGATTATGTGTCTGTATATAGTCATGTGCCACACAACGTTTCTGTCAACGATGGACCACGTACGTGTACGACAGTGGTCCCATAAGATTAGTACCATATAACTGGGTGTGTAATAGGCTGTACCATCTAGGTTTGTGTAAGTGCACTCTAGCATGTTCGCACAAATATGCAATTGCCCAGCGTCGCATTTCTCAGAACATATCCCCTTCACCAAGGAAACATATGACACTATATATATATATATATATATATGCAATAGATGAGAGAGAGTTATGAGAAATACATATGAGAAAGAGATGAGATGTGGAAGAGAAAGAAAGATCTAATGTGTAAGAAGGATTGTAGAGAGGGATGGTATAGTGATAATAGAGCTGATAGATAACTGAGAGTAAGATGAAGGTGATAGATTAGAAAGCAGCATAAGAGAGAGCAAACAAAAAAAAAGTGCTAATATTTTATTCCCTGATTCCAACTGCATCCTGACTGCTTTCGTAGTTAAAAAACATCTGTAATTACATGAGATAACTTGCTGTTCGTCTAATAACTTGTCATTTTTGCCAAAACATGTCAGATACCTGTGCAGGATACCTGTCATTTACAATAAAAACTTGCTGATAATACAAGATGGACCTTTTTCCCTTTACTTTATGTTGAAAAGATTAATTGTTCACACCGGAGGAATAATGCCATGCATATAAAAACAACCCTCTTGTCTCTGTGTTTCACTTAATTATCCACCACAGTTAAGCATGTTTCAAAAATTATCTTTATTTAAAACAAAAAAAATTGTAAAGTTTGATATACTTACTGAATATCTATGATATTTAGAATTTTAATGTTAGTCGTCTGAAGAACTGTAAAGTCAAATTCTTACCGCTATTTAATATATTCTGGAAGCAAAATTGTTATTTTGGGAAGTACTTTATGGGTACTAATTTGCAACTTATTTTGTTGCTGTGCTGGAGGATATGGAACAAATTAAGAATTAGGAAAAAAGACCAGATGCTCAACATGCTATCCACATATATTTTGTCATTGCAGAAATGGCAAGACCGTAACTATCAGGAATATAGAATCACAGATGAATATGTAATGTCTGGCCTACTGAGTTTTACAACTTGAAACTGAGGCTCTTACATGCAAAATTAAGTGTGAAACTCAAGTAATAAGGTAACATCTTTCGATCAAAAATAGTTTTGCGACTCTTATGTAAACAGCCATGAAAATACCCACATTATCTGAGCAATATGTTCATTTATTACTCATTTTTCAGCTATATAAAATGATTCACATATTTTATATGTTATTTATGTAGCTTCACAGATAGTATAAAAGAAAATGACAAGCATTTTTTTTTAAAAATTACAGATTTTTTTTGTGGAAAGGGAACACTGACAATTTTAAGGTACTTTGGGATGTCTGATCATGTTGTTTACAATTGAGACATAAATTTTGTAAAATTTGAATCTATTTCTTTCAGGGCTCATAGAATTTACTTATGCTTTTCTGTGACAAAGGAAACAGTATAAAATAAGATTAAAGACAAATCATTTAAGAGTTCTAGGCTAAGTGCTTGCCACCTATCGTGCAGGTAACAAGCATCGATGAAGTTATATGAGCTGGGGAAGAAACACTGATTTGAATCTACGTAATGTAGAGTTTGGAGTTAGTTAAAATAGGAAACAAAAGAGAATCAGATTCTGGTCTTGGTTTTGTTGAAAATAAGCTTGGAATATATAAACATAAGGCAAGTAGAAATGTCAATTTATTTTATTTATTTATTTTTTTGGTGAGGAAGATTGATTCTGAGCTGACATCTGTTGCCAGTCTTCTTTTCGCTTCAGGAAGATTGTTGCTGACCTAACATTTGTGCCAATCTTCCTCTGTTTTGTATGTGGGATGCTGATACAGCATGGCTTGATGAGTGGTATGTACATCCACACCTGGGATCTGAACCTGTGAACCCTGGGCCACCAAAGCAGAGCATGTGAACTTAACCACTACACCCCAGGCCAGCCCTAGAAATGTCAATGTTTTTTAAGTGCCTGAATTGTTATTACTAAAATGTGAACATTTAAATTTTTACATCTGAGAAAAGGAATAATACGTGCTCAAGAGAAAGAGTCGAGTATAGCGGAAGGCCTGATCACTGACTTGACGAGACATCTAACTGTGGAACGAGGTGACAGCCGTGTTTGTAGTCATCTACACACCATTTCCACACTTCTTTCTAAATAGATTCTGCATACCGTTTCTTTTAAGAATTATAGCTAATTTATCATGTGTTCATTCAAAAGCCTTTGAACTCATTTCTTCAAGAGTCAAAGCCAAAGTCCTGACAGGGTCTTCAGGCCCTATGGGATCCGGGCCCCTGTTAGTCCTGTGGCCTTCCCTCCCATGGGACTGAGCCGGGAGACATTACCATGTCCTACTTCGGGGATTTCGCACTGGCTGATAATACTGAACACTTAAAATGTGCATAGCGTTATCTTATTTAGTGCTGACCGATGCAATTACTCTATTTTTAATACTCATTCACGGAGAAGTAATCATCAAGGTTCAGAGAAATTGAATAGTTTTCCCGAGTGAACACGGAACTGAGTTAAGGCCTTAACCCAGCTCTGAGACTGAAACACATATTTTCACCTCTAAACTATACTTCCTCACATGCTATAATAGAGAAATTGGGTTCCCCATAATCCATCAACACTTGTAAATATGTAAAAGGACCCCTCAAACTTTCATTTTCACTAATAGTGCATAGTCAATTTTATTCACTATTGATAGTAGAAATTATTTCTCACAGTCATCTCTTGTACTAATCACATTTTACAGGGTTTACAAGCTAATACTAAAAATGTCTTGCTTTGAATTCTAATTCTTTATACTGAGTATTCCTTGGCCTTTTAAAATGGGTATCAAATAAATTTGATGCTATCGCTCCTTTTATGATCCACGGGTTTTTTTTTCCAACTGCAAACGCATAATGGTTTTTTCGTTTTGGAAATAAGTTCATTCCTTTTTCCTCTCTCAAGTCTTTAACCAAAGGCTTACTGTGTTCAGGGGACCCCGGAATGCACAAGATTACAGGTCTGCTGCTAGAGACATGTTGGGAGGCCTGCCTAGCTGTCAGCGCCATAGTTTACTTTTTTCACTGGAAGTAAAGAGCAGTTTACATAATATATTGTCGATGTGGCCAGTGGCCAAATACTTAAAATTGTGCTTTGCATCTTACAGTCTCCAAAATTTGTGAGCATAAACTGGAACAAATCTTTACTGACGAAGGTCTCGTGACACACTCTTGGTTTGATACCCACAGGCAGCTGACAAGATTTAATCAATACAATTCCATGCTAACTTGTATTTTTGAATAATGTGAGTACATGCAATATTTCTTAACTCAAGATTGATACTCACATTATTAAAATCTAATGTGAGGTTTCATCCCTGTTTGAGTTAGCTTGAAATACTTTTCATAATCATAGGTAATTTCGTTGGCAAATGTATTTAACATAATGCATTTAAATGCTTCATACTGCAAAAATCTGCCTAACTTGGGGAAGTCTATGTCTGAGTTTCTTACCTCAACATTACAAGCTAAGATGAGGGTAAATTTTCTTCCCTTTGGCTTTAATAAAAAAAAAAAATCCAGATTGTGCTGATTGAGGAGCATGATTAAGGCAGCTTCCCTTATCCTTCAGTGAAAAACTCATGTGGTATCATCATACCAGAAGCAAACCACCGAGACTTTTGTTCCCGCCCTTAGCTTTCCTTTTTACTCTGTAAAGTTAGTAGTGTGCTTTCTGTTTTAACAAATGCAAATACTGTAAGGCAAAGTTTGTCGTCTTTAGGATTATTTGCACATTAATAAAGAAAACAACATAGATGAATAATGACATGTACAACTACTTAAAATTTGGTGTCAGACCCAAAAGTAAGTATAGCTTGGAAATTTATTCCTGGATTGACAAGCAAAAAGAATTAAGTAATATGGCTTTCTTAACTTGACTAGGCTTAATCCAATTTGCCTGAACTCATGTAATTATGAGTTCTTGATTACTTCTGCAGGTACTGCTAAATAGCCTGCTATTGCCATGGAATCCTATTTTACATGGTCCTCATAGGGCCACTTGCTAGAAGAATGCATACAAATGGATTCCTTTTCCTAGTAGCCCCAAGATAGGCTGTCTTTGGGTCCTGAATGCTCTTTGAAATTATCTAAACCTTGAGGCTGGCTGGTGGCACGGCGGTTAAAAGTTCGCATGTTCTGCTCCGGTGGCCTGGGGTTCACCAGTTGGGATCCTGGTGTGGACATGGCACTGCTTGGCAAGCCATGCTGTGGTAGGTGTCCCACATATAAAGTAGAGGAAGATGGCCACAGATGTTAGCTCAGGGCCAGTCTTCCTCAGCAAAAAGAGGAGGATTGGCAGCAGATGTTAGCTCAGGGCTAATCTTCCTCAAAAAAAAAAAAAAGAAAAGAAAAAAAATCCAAAAAGAATCATCTAAACCTTGTTTATGGTCAGGGTCTTGGTGAAATATTTTCCTTCTTGGATTTAGGTTTGGGCAATTCATTTCTAAATCTGCTGCAAGACCTATGCCAGTCCTGATCTGCAGGCTCTTTCACTGTAGACGTCAAGCAGACATATAATCTCTTTCATTACAGGATGGGAACACACATGAGAGGATAGATCCTTTACAGACAATAGAATGTTCTCAAACAGGCTTCCAAGAAATCCTCAATTATTCCATTATATGAAGAGACTTTGAAAATAATCCTCCCCCTTGGCTTCAAATCTGATGCTAGTCTATGGATTGCCATATAAAAGTGGCCTCAGAATTATCTGCCTACTAATGACTTAAAAATTGGATCTAATACATTATTCCTAAGATTCATTCATGCCATCTCTAAGAAGCTGCTATACAAAATATCCTTGGCATTTGAAATTATTTTATCCTCTAAAAGTAGTTTCATGGCATAAATTCTATTTTAGTATAATTTTATGACATTAATTCTGCTTTTCTATATTTTTCTTATATTTATCATCATGAAATATTCAACTATTAATTGCAAGATAAATGTTATGGTCACTCTGAATCTTAGTCCTAAAAAATAACTATTGTTAACGACTAGATGAATGAGAGTCCCGATTTTTATATGCATTTAAAAACAGAAAGGGAAAGGAGTGACAGGGCACGTGTGTACAGTGACAGTTGGTGGTTAGTCTTTGGGTGGTGAACACGGTGTATTCTACACAGATGTCAAAAAACGATGTGCACCTGAAATTTATGTAATGTTATTAACCAATGTTATGTCAATTAAAAAAGATAAATAAAAAAGATTAAAAAACATTTTTTGTTACAAAAAATGAGAATATGCTATATGAATTATTCTGCAATTTTAAAAAATGTACACTATGTACACCATTTCTTTATCCATATTTGGAGAACTATCCTATTTCTTTTAAAAAATCGCTGACTATGACACATTGCATGCATTTATTTATTTACACACATATACAAATTGTTTAATTATGTGTGAGAAGACATTTTAGATTGCTTCTGATTTTTAAACATTTTACAGTTATAAATAATACTTTAAAAATTGTTTTCCTATATTCATTTTTGTCTATTTCCATATAACAAAGTTCTAGAAGTAGAATTTCTAGGCCAGAGGATATAAACAATAGTATACATATAAACACTGGTAGTGACACTGATAGATTGTCTGCTAAAATCATTGGGCCAATTTGTGATCCCAGCAATTATATATATATATATAGATATAAATATAGTAAGGTTATATATAAATCCTGCTATCAATAACTTTATCATAAAGATCATTCCTTTCTTAGTTAGAATATCTCACATGATTATTCTAATTTTTATTTGCTTGGTTAGTTCATGATTGTTAAAGAAGATGCTTTTCATGATCTCAGTCCTTTAAAATTTGTTTTATCACTTTTTTTGGTTGTATAGTTTGTTAGATAACCTTGGTAAAAGTGCCATTTACACTTCTAAAGAAAATGTATTCTGAAATTATTGAAGCTGTGTTCTTGTTCTTCAGTCAAGTTCATTAACTGATTCGAGGTCACCTTTGATCTTATATACCCTCTCATTTATTGAGAGTTGGGTTGAAACTGCCAACTTTTGTCTCCAGTTGTCTTTTAATGTTCATCAATTTTTGCTTTAAATATTTTAAGTCATTTAATTGCCTAAAGCTCTAATCAGCTTTTCTCCTTTTAGTTGCTATTTTTTAAAAATCTATATCTCAGCCTCACAAAGCCAATTAATGTGAGTATTTTGAGTTAGAGTTCCTTACATGACACCAACAATGATTGCAATTTTCAGTTCATAAAGAGAATTACATGATTGCTCCCCTAACAATAATTCTTTATGCACATATATTCCTCAGAACACTTACAGGAGATCTGTATTTAGCTAAAAGTTTGCTAATTTCTCCGCTTTATAAGAAACATTCTGTCAAATTGAAAAATATCAGTTCTTGGAATATCTTCAATTTGTCAAGCTCATTGATTTTTGGAAGTGTTTCATTTATCTTGGAATCTTATGTTATTTTAGGTATAATAGATTACATTTGATAGTTGAAAAATATTTATTACTTCATATGATATTTTGCCTGCTGTAGAAGATTTATTCCTTTATAATCGGTTTCTTTAGATCCATCACTATATTTCTACAGTAAATTTCTAGTGGAGGAGTTCTTTCCACTTCTCAGAGATTTTAATGAGTTGTTACTTTCAATAGAAAAAGCATCACTTTTGCAAAGATTAATTGATATAAACAGCAAGGGTCACTAAGTATAAAAATTTTCATATAACTAAAAATAATTGAAATCTGCCTTATATTGGATCTTATGTTTATTAGGTCCAATTTGTAATAACATCATCCACGTGAGGACAGAGATCTAGCACTTTCTAGAGTAGTGTTTTTCAATATGTGGCTTAAGGATTACCTGAATAAAAATGCTTGCTAATAGTTCCACTGCAGATTTTTCATAATTAACAATTTGAATGAAAACTAATAGCATGCATCACTCCATTATAAAGTAAAAAGCCTACATTTATAAAAAGATTTTGTTCCAGCTATCTATTACCACTTATCAGACCATCCTAAACTTAGGGCCTTAAGTAACAACCAATGTATTAAATCGCATGATAAATTCAAGCAGGGCTTGGCAATTCTCTTGTCTACCTGGTGTTAAATGGTATTCAGCTGATAGCTTAGAGGCTGGGCCAGATTGTCCAAGATGCCTTCCCTCACACGCCTGGGACCGTGGTGGGAATGGGTGGAGGCGGGGCTCAGATGCACTCTGTTCCCTCCATGTGGTCTCCAGGCCACTTCACGAGTTCCTCTAATAGAGCAGTCATACTGCTTACACGGGTCTCTGGGCTCAGGAGACCAACATGGGAGCTGCCACTCTGCTTACAGGCTACTTCCAGAAATGACATAGCATCCTTTCCACTGTACTTTAATGTCAAAGTAGTCGCAGTCCAGCCCAAATTCAAGGGAAGTGGAAATAGATACCACTTTTCAATGGGAGGAATGTCAAAAAAATTGCAACCCTCTTTCCCAGCCACAAATTTGAAGTGCATTTACATATTATTCTCTCTTCATCTACACTTATGATTTAAAAGATTAAAGCATTGAACTAAAATTTAAAATCAGAGTGGTGTGCTTCCTTAAAAAATCAGCATTATTACTAAAACTGTTAATAAGAAATAGACACCTTTGCGCTCTGTCATGATTTTTAAATATTTTCTCTAAATGCATCCCAACAGGAATGCTATTGAGTTCTTACTAGGATCATCCCACAACTATTCTTTTAGAAATTATAATTTTTTCCTGATTATCATGAGCAGTTTATATTATAAATAATTCAGATGTGATCTCTGTGTTTTCCAAGTTGTCTATAAGAGTTCTCTGTGTTTTGATTCTTTGAGGTATGATAATTTATTTTCTGCAGTTATTTTCATGTTTTACACAAAGAAGAAATTCCACAGATACTGAATATTAAGACTGAATATTAAGACTAATGGAAATCACTCTAAGAATTGAAACATATTTTTCCACCAATGTTTCAAAAAAATCCATCATGTAAAATTTATAATGAGACTTTGAGCTCTATAAACTTTACAAGTTGGAGATAAAAATGGTTTCTTTTTGTTTTTATTTCATTTAAGATATTTCAGAGCCACATTACTGTAATACCAATGCAGAACAGAATTCTTAAGAGACAAAGAGACATCAGATATTTGTGTCCTCATGACATCATCACTTTGATCATTGAGTCGTTGTCAACTGACAGATCTAGTTAATGATAGAACTTCCATGAAAGTACTCAAATTTAGAGGATTTCTGAGAAGGAGGAAAAGGAGAGCCTCAATCCTTAATAAGATTAATCCAATTATTAAACAAAAATATAACAAGTTCATTCAGACTACTTAGGAAACATATTCCAGCGTCATAAAAGTTACATATATATGAATTACATGCATCTCTCTTTTTCACTCTCTCTCTTTATATATATTCCCATTAATAATGAACTTTTAATAAAAGAGTGAAATAACCATAATGCTAATTTAATGGGAAAAACCAAATGAGGAATGTAACATCATGAACCCTTAACAGATGTCCTAATTAGATATCATTAAGGAGACTATTAGATGAAGTAAAATTGAGCCTTTCATTTGCTACCAAAAATATACCCTTTAATTTGTAATGAGGCCGTGATGGGCTGAAATACTCACCTGTGCAATAGATAGAAAGTAGGTCTGAATTGCCTGGAATCAGTGTCCGTCATCCTCTTTATGGCTCCCTACAGCTCCCTAAGAGCAGATTAGATACCTAATGCCGTTTGCTGGAAACTTTTAAATGGTGAATAAGGCAAACCAGTTTTCTCAAGCTAAGCTTTATGGAGATTTATAAATGGTTCATGAGGTCTTTGAGAATGTTTTAAAATTTGGTTTTTGATAAATTAAGATATTTTATAACTTTAAAGGTATTTTTAATGATAATTTCTCATTGAAAGGTGTTGTTAAAAATTATTAATTTAGTTTTCAGGTCAGAGTTTCTCGAATCAGGGAAGGAGGCAGGAACCCTCGAAGCCCTGTGGGATATTTGAGGTACACATTTTCCTCTTTAACAAAGACCTGTGTAGCATTCGAGGGTGAGACACAAAGCAACGTGTAATGCCTTTTTTCCTGGTGCTTCAGCATGCAGAACAGACTCCCTGAAGTTGAAGCACTGGTAAAGAGAAATGTGTGGCAAACACCTGAACAATGTTAATCTTCCTAATAAAAACTACTTTCATTTACCAATTAACTTCTTGTAACTAAATACAAAAAATATATGTAGCCCAACACAATTTGTAACCCTGTAAATGCATTTATGGGATTTCTCATCTCTAACCCACCCATGCTTGTTCTTTTGGCCAATGCCTGGTTCACTTTTGCTAAATCATCTGAGTGGGGATTCTCCACTTAACAAACTCGACTGGTGGAGCATGCTCAGCTTCTCAATCCCGTGGCTGACCTAGGAGCCCTGGTGCCTCTGGGGGATGGTACTAGGGGGATTAAATAGTTAAGTCAGTCAGATGCTGGGATATAGTTCCATTGCCACAAACTAGGACAAACTCAGCAACAGTAAAAGCATAAAAAGCAGATTTGAAAGAATTAATCTCTACAGCCCAGTTTGTAACAATATTTTAATTTTATAACTCTCAAAGTTCCAAATACTCATGTCATACTCAATATGTACTTTTAGAAGAGTAGATTTTGATTAGTTAATATACTTATGGTTGTCGTATGGCCCGTTGAGCATAGAAATCTGTTTACCTCATTTGTGATCACAGTGCCCCCTTTCCTAACTCAGAAGAAGTTCTGTCTCTAGAAATCAATTTGCCAATATATGTAACCAATTATTAGATGGAGCATAACTCAAATCACTAGCAAGGCACCTCTCTTTATTTTTCTATAATTGCTTATTTAAATTTGCTCTTCCTGAGTGCCCTTCACTACCACTTCACTGTAGTGTGAGCAGAACCACAGCTGTCTTTTCAATTTCAGGATTGAGGAAGCCCAGTTCAGTATATTTCAGAACTTCTCTCTTCCATCTACTTCAAAAGCTGTCTCCCCTCCACCCAGCTGAGGCCTGACAGGCGCCTTGAAGCCCTGCCATGGGTGAGGGGGGTGTCCTTGTTCCACTGTCCCTCCATCACCTCTTTGCTCTTCCAATTCTTCCTCTTGAATATCTGGTCTTCAAGGACTGGGCAAGAAGGAGGGACAGGCTTCAGAATAAAAACACAAGATATTGCTTTATTTGTCAGGTGCAGTGTATATTTTTATTAGTTAACAATGACTGTGACTCTATCAAAAGATGTTATTTCTGGGTTCTTCAGAAGCCAAATTTCTTGATTTTAATATGGTTGAAATTATGTTATTGTCCTTTCACATGGATTATATTTATTGTTTCTTATATAAGAAGTCCTTTTCTATTATAGATCATAAAGACATGTTTCTATGTTGTCTTTGAAAATCTCATTTTTATAAGAGAATTTTAATATACCAAGCATTAATGTTGGCTTATGTTGAAGTACAATTTTAGTTTTTCCATGCAGATTCTCAACTGACTGAATATCATTCATTATTAGACAATATTTCCCTACTCACTTGCAATCCCAGCTTTGTCATTAATCACATTTCAATTTGGGGTTTGGCCCTTTTGGGGCTCTTTATTTTTCCATCCATTTGCCTATCCCTGTCCTAATATCACATTATCCTAATTCATAAAAATGACACATTAATTCTTGTTATAGATAAGAGAAATCCTCTCACCTTCTTCTACTCCAAGTCCTTCGAATCTCCACATAAATTTTAATATATGCTTATCAATTTATATAAAATTACATACACGCATGCATACACACACATGCGTCTTGGTGAGATTTTTATTGAAATTATGTTGAATCTATAGATGTCATATTTTTAGAGAGAGAGAGAGATGGATATTTATATATATATATTAGCTGTCAGGATTCTCCAGAGAAACAGAGCCAATAGGATGTGTGTGTGTGCACGCATGCATGTGTGTGTGTGCGCGTGTGTGTGTGTTGAGAGAGAGATGGAGAAGAGAGAGATTTGACTAACTGGCTCATGCGATTGTGAGGGCTGGCAAGTCCAAAATCTACAGGGTAGGTCAGCAGGCTGGAAACCTAGGAAAGAGCTAATGCTGCAGCTCAAGCCTGAAGGAGGTAGTCTGCTGGCAGGATTCCCTCTTCCTCCAGGAAGGACTCTTTTTCTTAAGGCTTTCAACTAACTAGATGAGGCCCCACACATTATGGAGGGTAAATCTGATTTACTCAGACTCCACTGACTTAAATACTCATCTCATCTAAAAAATATCTTCACAGCAACATCCAGATGTGTTTAACTAAGTATCATATATTAGACGTTACCCTAAGTGGGAGGTTTGGTTTTATTTTGTTTTTGAGTTCTCTGTGTGCCAAAGCAGAATTTTTAAAACAGGTTCAAGTGATCCTTTGCATGTTGGTTTTACTGGTTGATTTAATGCATCAGTTTCTCTGTTTGGTGATTCAAACTGACCTGGAAAGAAAAATCTCACAGAGAAGGAGAGGACTTGTTCTTACTTCAGATTATGATCCATATGTAGTCTGCTCCTTTTCCCATCCCTCCCAACCTTTACTCCAAAGTTATGACATAATTATGGTGAACTGTTACAATCTCTTGCAAGAATCTACAATTTAAAAGTGTGATACTCTGTTGCATTCGGTGCATTTACTTAAAACTAGCATTCAGATATCTACCAGGTTTCACGTTTCCCAATTCCATTCCATTTAGGATTCCCAACCTCTACATGTCTCAAAATTTTGTTGTGGCCCCAAGAAAAGAGATTATTTTTTTCCATTAGGGGACATATGCAAGGATTAAATGACACATTTGCTTTCACCATTCACGCAGCTTCTGACAGAGATGTCTGCCTTAACTTTGTCCCATTAAAGTGTTGGACTTGCACGAGATTGACGTCTCTTCTTCTTTTTCTCTTCTAACCCTGCTTTCGAAGGACCACTCATTGCAGATTTTGAGTGTTCTCTTTTAGCTGTCTTAGAGTTATTTCAGCTCTGATGCAGTTCTCTAGGTATATAAAGACTGTACTCACCAGCAACTAGGAATAATTAGGTATCCTCTTATTAATTGCGTTCTGGAAGGGCTTGATCTGACAGATGAGGTCATTCTCATTTCAAGAGAATTTGATGCTGTTGTGGGTGCCAAGCCAGGCAGGCAGTAAGAACAAAAGAGCCAGTTTATGGACAGGTAGGAGGCCAGCATGTGGTGTCCATGGCAAGTATTCCTCTCATGGAACTCGGCCAGTCGGTTTTTCTCCTTATTCCTCTCAGGATGTTTTTCTTTTTTGACGGATGTTTTAATTTCACTAAGCATTCAAGAGACTTGGGTTTTGGAATATTTATCTCTTTTTCCTGATTTCATGCCAATTACCTATTGACTGCCAGAGAATCAACTAACAAATAACTAAACATTGGCAGAGATGGACATGGGTTGGCCACGTTTACCTCCACCAGTCTAGAAGGCATCACTATGGTGTTATCGAACTCACAAATATGTAATTATAGTCTTACTATTTTGATCTATTTGCTTGGCAAACTGGATGTCATGATTCACATTTCTGTGTCCCTTGCCAAGAAGGACAATGGCATGTTTGGAGACGTGATCTCAATTGCACAGTCGTGTGAAATTTATTTCTGTATCCTGTATCGTGGAGCCAATCACTTCTAGGAACTTGAATGCCAGGAATGGAGACAATGTAATGGGGCTCCATGCACAGTCATTTAACAATGAAGGATTATATCCCTGTAAGGAATGTTTCTAGAAAGGAAAATATGGCTGCTTCTTTCCTCATTTCAAATTTAACGCATGTTTATCAAAAAAATATAACTTTTAAAAATAAAATTAAAATGACCATACTCTCAGTAGTAAATATTATCTATTTTAACATTCTGCTGGAAAATTTTCCCCCTTAACCCATTACTTTTGTCCTTATCCCATCTCTGTTGCCTCAAACAGATTCATATACACAGTGGAGTTCATATGCATGTGATTTATGAACAATTGTCTTTACAAATTTAGTAATTTAATGGGCCAGGAAGAGCAAAAACATCCTGAAGAAGAAGAAAGGTGAAAGGTTTGCTCTACTAGATCTTAGGAAAGACTATAGAATAACACTAATTAAGACCATGGGCTGTTGGTGTGAGTGGAGACAAATGGACCAATGAGAGTCCAGAGATAGACCTACGCATAAGCGCTTACTTGATTTACAAAAAATGGTACCACATAATTCAGTGGGGAAAAAGATATCCTGTTCAACAAATCATGCTGAAACTATTATATATCTGTGTTAGATATCTCAAAGCACACAAAAATTAATTTGAGATAAATCATAATCATAAATGTGAAAGCTCAAATTATAATGTTTCTGTTAGATGATATAAATAACTATCTCCATGAATTGGGGATAGAAAATAATCTCTTAAACAGAACACAAAAATAACTAAGAGAAAAAACTTACACATGTAACCTCATTAAAACTTAAAATTGAGGGGCCGGCCTGTGGCTGAGTGGTTAAGTTTGCACGCTCCACTTCTGCCACCCGGGGTTCACTGGTTTGGATCCTGGGTGTGGACCCATGCACTGCTCATCAAGCCATGTTGTGGTGACGTCTCACATAGAAGAACTAAAACGACCTACAACTAGGATGTACAACTGTGTCTTGGGGCTTTGGGGAGAAAAACAATAAAAAAGAGGAAGATTGGCAATAGATGTTAGCTCAGGGACAACCTTCCTCATAAAAAAAAAGCATACTTTAAAAGGAAAACAAAATTGAAAAAATTAAATTAAAAACCTTATTAATCAAAAGACCCTTCTAGGTAACTGAGAAGGCAATTTGAGTACCAAGAGATAATTTATTACACCAGCTGTCTCCAAGGTGTGGGCTGCTGTCCCCTTGGGGTTCTTGAGACATTTTCCAGATGTTTGCAAGGCCAAAAGTATTTTCAGAATAATTGGAAGATAATATTTGCCTTTTTCACTGTGTTGACACTTAAATTGATAATGTAAAAGCAGTGGAGGGCATATCATTGGTGCTTCAGCACAAACAGGACCGTGACACCAAACTGTACTTTTTGTCATTTTATTCTTCACTACCACACACTCGCAGGGGCTAGGGGCAGGCCAAATTATGTAAGTACGCACTTTGTGAGGCAGTAGGGTGCAGTATGTGTGTGTATGTTGTTTTATTAAATATCAACCCGGTTACCTTTCTTCATAATAAATGAAACGGGAAGCACACAAAAGCCCTTCTGCTTCATAAGGAAGGACAGTGACCGCCTTGAGGAAGGCCATCTGGATGTTTGACTTGTGCACAGCCCCTCCTTTCAGAGAACGCCATTTTTATTTGACAGAATAAACTATGGTTTTTCAGACTTGGGTACCCCACAGACGTTTTCTGGAAAATGAACTGAGTGAGATTGTTACTTCAAGGAGTATGTGTTACAAATGATAAAATTCCAACTGTGACAAGAAAATTAAAATTATAGAAAACTTATATTTGCTACTGTGTGCTTGACAGCCTTCAAGCTTCATGGCTTGACAGGCCGTGGTCTTTTTCATCACATGATGCAAGTTAGGGAGCACAACCGCTGTGGGCAACGACGCCATAACCCTCTCAGACACAGTGCAGAGTGTAAGCGCTCAACATAAATAAGCAAAGAGGATGTGATTTTATTTATATGTAAAATTCAGAATCTGCAAGTGAGGATAGTGAAAGAGTGTTGCCAGGGAGGAATCATGACAGAAACTTCAGAATGGAGGGTAATACTCTACATCTTGAGTCAAATAGCGGTTATATTGGTGTATTAATTTGGTGTCAATCTTGATTTGGCAAGAATCCATCAGTCCGCATCCTTAATGTTTGCTTACTTTATAGCATTTTTCTATTATACTTCAGGAAAAAGGTAAAAGTGAATTAGCATGAACAAAGTCAAATGACAACCTGGGAAATATTTGTAATACCTATGTCATTAATTAAATCATATCAATTACATATAAATTTAAACAATATGCTCTAACCTCACCAAAAATTAAGAAAAAGAGATATAAAAATGTCCAAGAAATACGTTTACAAAGATAGCCTCATTAGAAACTAAAGAAATGCAAATTCAGATGAGATACACTTTTTCCATCAAATTGTCAAATTTAAAAAACTAACGCTCAATAATAGTTGTTAGTGGAGGCTGAATCATTTAGATACATTATGTATAGAAGTGACATTTCATACAACATTTCTAATGGGTAATTTAGCTATGCATAAAAGGGCCTAAAAACATACATACTATTTACATAGCAATTCCTTTAAGAAGTCAACCCCAAGGATATAAATAAGAGTGCGAACCAAATTTTAACATCAAGAGTATTTATCATAATGACAATTCATTGTAAACGGCAAACAAAAAGGAAAAAACATTATGGTATAGGTATGCGATAAAATGCTTTGAAACCATACAATATGTGAAATGAAAATAAGAAGCACTGTGCACACGCAGCTCTTACTCAATATATTTATATTTATTTGATTTACAGTAACTTGTATTGAAATTTATGTGCTTTCTTCAAGACTAGTTTTAGGGTCATTTCTTTAAAAAGAAGACTTGAATATACTTTTGGATGTGTTATGTTAGACTTGAATAACGTTAGTGGCCCCTCTGAAAAATATGTAGCTCAGTTTTGATTTATAATACATGGGGATTTGTGTCCAGTCATCCCATAAGAAGATATTAACTACTGACAGGACCAAAGATTAAACCAAACATTCAAAGTATAAAGCCCTTGTTAAGATAGCACTCTACAGATATGTAGACATTTAGAGAGGAATGGGTCTTAGATAACAGTATCTAGCCCAACAGCTACACGATAAATAGTTAAGTACAAGTCAGAAAAAAGTTAATGACATAGCCTAAAATGCAGAGCAAATTTGTAATATAAATGGATCTTGGATCTGAAAACTTTGTTTCTTGACCTCAAAATATGCAAAGGATGTACTTTCAATTCCTGAAATACGCATACTTTTTTTTTTTCTAACTAACCTTGTACTTACTAATAAGATTCTGTTTGAGAAGAAGCTGAACATAGTCCGCTGTAAAGGATAAAATTCCAATTATCTGTGTCAGTTAAGAAGAGACAGGGAGTCCTGGGCACACTCTGGCGAAATGCTCTGTGATTCTGAGTCAAGGTTTCCACAAATGGTGGAATCTCGAGACAAGTCACTTAATCAATCTGGTTGTCTTTTCCTTTCATAAACCGGGAACACATTTATGGAATCTAACACTGTGGAAGGATTCAATGAAATAAAACCTGTAAAACAAATAAAACAGTACTTGTACATTGTAAGCAATGGATTATAAGCTAAAGTTTATTATATTTTTCCCTTTGCACTCTTTTGCAAATTTGGTACACTTTACCACTTCCTATAACCCCTGTCTTATGTCTGCACACGTTCATAAACTAGCAGGGAGAAAACATTTTACTCCTTAGTTGCAATTTCTATCACACTCTAATAGGCACTGGAAAATATCGGGTCGCTCCTTTTCACAAGTTTCAGACTGGGCGATTTGGGCTCATATGACTCATTTGTGGAGTGGGCTAAAACCCTAATTCCATATGTCCCAGGGCGAGGTCCATGTGTCAGCACTTCTATCAGGTTCTCACACAAGGCTGGTGCTGCTGGACCTCAGACTATGGTTACGCTATCACTGTTGTAGCGGAAAGCTCTAACTTTATTTACACAGAGATTAGTGATATGTGGGTTTAAGAGAGGTGGGGACCATCCTTTTCCCTTATTCCTCTATTCAGTAACTAAAGTAGGATCATGATAATCACTCCTTAGGGCTAATTATCGTCTTCTCTTTATCATTTGCTTTTTTTAATAGCTTTACTTCAAAGGGGGTCTATGGCACTGCATGTTTTCCTGCATAAAGGAACAAGGAAGTGAGGGGATGAGCAAACTTGGGAAAGAAGATGTTAAGGTGTGAAAAAATAGGCAGAAATCATTTGTAAGTTTAGTATCCAACTGGCTTGCAGAAATTCACATTTTGTTTCTTAGTTTCAACCCTTCAATGTCAGGGGTGAACAATTCCGTTACCTAATTCATCGCAATCTCGTGAACGACCACAAGAGAAGACAGGGTCAGGAGAAGCACGGCTACTTCTGCCTCTGAAATCAGAGAGAAAATACTCCCATGTGTTCATATTGAGAAGGAACTCAGTCACTTGTCAACAACATTATCAATAATACTTCTTATCTGTAGAAGAAATGAGAGTTCTAGATGTTTTTCTTGGAAGTTTACTTTTCGTGAGCTGATGGAAAAATGGCAAAGCATAGTTTGATAAATGTCAAAATAATGTGATCCAGGTGCAAAATTCTCTGGCAAAGTGTCTTGATATAATATATCCTATTGGGTATATATACATACATATATATATTTTGTATATATATATATATATATATATATATATATATAAAATCCTATTGGTTCTGTTTCTCTGAAGAACCCTGACTAATACACCTTCCCACTGGAATCCTTAATTCATGATGGCATTGAAAACTTTAATTCCTGATATATAGATAAATAGATAGATAGGTATAGATGTACTTGTCTGAGTCACCAGGTGCTGACACTTGGTCACTTTATTCTGATTGTTTTTGTGATGGTGTTTTTGGAAGAGATTATCACTTTAATGAGTAGAGAATAGAAGATTGTCTTCCATGCAGGTGGGCCTCATCCAATCAGTTGAAGGTCTGAATAGAACAAAAAGATTCACCCTTCTCCAAGTAAGAGAAAATTCTCCATCAGACTGCCTTCAGACTTCATCTGCATGATCGACTCGCCTGGGTTTCCAGTCTGCTGGCCCATACTGCAGATTTCAACTTGCCAGTCTTCATAATCACATGAATCAATTTCTTATAATAAATCTCTTTATCAATCTGTCAATCAATCTATCGTCTATCTACATGTATGTCCCAAGGTGAGTAAATGTCACAGTCCTCCCTCCGTTGGCTTACCCAAGACAAATCGAATGACTCCCGTGTCTCTCTAGGTTTCGGTGTATCTGGTCTTTGACTGCTCTCCATGCTAATCTCTACAACTCTTCCCCTTGTCCACACACTCCAGGCACGTTCAGTGACCTTTTCTTCTCCACGTATGCCAAGCTCCTCCCGTCCTCAGAGCCTTTGTAATTGCTGCTCCTTCTCATTAGAATGACATTCCCAGTTCTTGGCAGAACTGGCTTCTACTCGTTATTCATGTTCTATCCATAATGAGGGGCCTTCCGTGAACTTATCTAGAGTTGCACATTCCCACCCATTTATTCTCTTTAACATTACACCTCATAGAATGTATCAAAATTATAATTTTCTGTTTATTAGTTTTAGTTATCTCTTCCCCCTATCCTACCCCTACAGACTGTAGACACTGTGGCCGGAATTGTATTTTCTTCTTCAGAGCTGTACTCCCAGTGTTTAGATAAAAGGGTGCCTGCCGTAGCGGATACTCAATAAATATTTATGAATTAGCTGAGTAAAATCTAAATGCGAATAGATCTATGATAAGTAAGATTCACTTGTAGTTAACAACAAATATTATCTTGTAAAAACAGAGCCTTTCAAGTTGAGTTGTCCCAGTGGTAAGGACATTATTCTGTAACTGTGTAGAGAAATATAATTTATACTTTAAGCCATTCCTTCAGATGTAGTAATAAAATTCATTCGGTGCAGGTGAAACAATCATAAAATCTGAGATAGAAGTCTGAATGATTAATATTTAGTTTTCCTGAATGTTGAGTTAGGATTAACACGGAAATTTTCTAGCCTTATAAGTAAGATGTGTGATTCTGAAGTTAGCACCTAGTTGCTTTTTACCTCCTCATTTACAAAGAGCACATGCATTTAAAATGTTCTGTGGAGCAACATCTCTCACTGATTAGTATAATTTTCTAACAGATGGGAGAAAAGAACAGTGCTTCTGTTAACATTTGGAAATACCACAAATATATATACTCAGATAAAATTTTACTCAAATAATACTAGGAAAGGATTTCATTGTATTTTATCAAACAAATTACATTTTAATACATTCCAACTGTAAAGGAAGGCAATGCAAAGAGTGGAAATCACTCTTATCCACCCTTCTCAAGTGCAAAGCCTGCAATCTTGCCTTCTGGCTCACTGCTGTCAAGAGTAAAGTGTGTGTAACTCCAAAATCCTGCCCTGCTCTTACATCCCTGGATGCATGTGTATGCATATTTTTTGTGTTATTGTTGCATGAATGGGATTAAACATATTATTGTGTTTTCATTTAGCAATTATACTTAGAGATTTTTCCTATATATACATCCATTAATATATTTTAACGTTCATTTTATAGCCACTTTGTATTTATAACATGATATAGTCTTTGCGGAATGAAAAATAAATTCAGTTTTTTAAAATTATTAGCCAACATCATGCTATAAAGAATGACCTTAAACAAATATGTAGAGTGCCCATTTTTCCACATTCTTGCCATAATTTGATATTATTCATCTTATACATTTTGATATTTTCATTTTACAAGTTAGTACAGAGGATGGACCTATTTTAATATTTTTACCAGTCATTTATATTTCCTTTGCGATAGCCTAGGCATATGATTTGCCTATTTATACTTTTTCTTATTTCATTTTATATATGTATACATTGCACATATATATACTCCTATTTAAAAATTTATAGAAATTTTAATAACATTTTTATATTAACCTATATATTAAGTATATCAACCGATTTTCAATCTGTTTCTTGTCTTTTAATTTATTTTCTTAGTGACCTTTTTCATGAAGAAGATTTTGGTTTCCTGATTGTTGTACTTTCTTTAGGAAGGTCATCACCAATTCAGTGGTATAAAATTATATCCTAGTGTTTCTTACATATTGTACATTCAGGATTTTAATTTATCTGTGCTTCATTTCTTTATGAAGTGCAAGATAGGGGTCTGGATAATTCTTTTCCAAATAGATAGCTAGTAGTTATATCTACTGTATATATTATCCTTATGACTTCCTCATGGACCCTAAATTATCATTTATAATGTTGACTAATTGAATAATTATTTGGCCAAAGTCATAATATTTCCAGTGATTTAACTTTATGGTATAGCTTTATATCTAGTGATAAGTGGACCTCTCTATTATATCCCATCTAGAAAGAGTTTCCAGTCAAAATTCATCCTGTGTTATTCATTCATAAGAACAATCCAAGTCTACCAGGATTGAAAGGAAACAGTGTGAAAGAAAGAGGAAAATAAACTTGCAGAAAAATTGACCCAGAAAAGAGAAATCCTTCCGAATGTGCGACGTTTTAAATAAATCAAATTAGCATTTTAATAGAGATTCAAATGCACATTTCCACTATAAAATATTAAAGATTGAGATGAGAAAAGATTAATTTGGAATAAGAAATATCTCTTTAAAAATGAATAATAATATATATATCCTCAAATTGTATATAGTGCAAATGAAACCAAGGATGAAGCAGTTCAAGTCTCGCTGGATGAGGGTGAAATCACGCCTTGTATCCACAAGGCTAATGTGGGAAGCAAAGTAACCAAGTTTGTGAGCTTGCCTTGCAGAACAGCGGGAGGATCGCTGATAAAGAGAGTAGCTTTCTGACAGCCCTCCACCTGACTAAGCAGCACATAGGAGCATTGAGAAGCTGAAAGATTGACGGTAAACTTTAGACATCAGACTAAAGATCCACCACATGCAACACATAGAGCCCCAGCACACGCCCCCCTCCTTATCTTACAATGTGCTTTGAAAAAAATCTTAGAACTTCATGTAGGCAAGCTAATCTGTAACCAGTAGAAGGAATAACTTGTTAACAGGAAGTTAATTTCTTCTGCCCAAAACAGTCCTTCTGTCCCAGATAACGAAGTAACTGATGTTTTCTTAGATTCCTCAGGAACGTTGCATTCAGCAGACCTGAAACTTTTTGTCCATGGAGAGGCACCCAATAGTCTACGGTCATCCATCACCTGACATTCTTGAGCCCCCTCTCCAACCCCATTTGCCTTATGTAAGTGGTTCCAAATCTGTTCCCCTTTAAGATTTTTTTTTGGGGGGAAGAAAGTCTACCATCTTCTGATTAGCTAGCTCATTGCTTAATAAAGTTCTCTCTCTACCACTACTTGCTTGGTCTTTTATCTATGGTGAGCAGATCAAGGCTTACTTGGTAACACAAATAAAAGAAGGGTTTAAAGAAAAAATTGAGAAAATTCTGCATATATATATAAGAAAAAGACAAAATGTACAAAAAAAAGTCCTTAGAGAATGTGAAAAAATCAGTAGAGAAGATTTAACCACCGAGAGTTGCCAAGAAATAACAAAAACAAAGAAAAATTAACAAAGGCATGTCTGAAAATTTTCAAATTAAATTAACCTAACAAGAAAGGAGTGGGTCTAATTTAACACAAGCATACACACACATGAGTGAAAATATTTATTGAAAAATATTAGAATAGTAAAGATTAATAGCATATCCTAAAGGCTTTCATTGTATAGTAGAGATGGACAGAACTCATTCAATAATTAATGACCCCTATCAAGAGCCCAATGATTTTTTTTTTCAAAAATAGAAGAAACCATCCTAAAATTCTTGTAGAATCTCAAGGGACACCAAATAGCCAAATGATGTTGAAAAAGAACGAAGTTGGAGTTCTCACAATTCCTGATTTTAAAACCTATGACTAGGCTACAGTAATCAAAACAGTGTAGTACTAGCATAAAGACAGACATAAAGACCAATGGAATAGAATAGAGAGCTCAGCAATAAACCTTCCCATGTATGGTCAAATTATTTCTGACAAGGTTACCAAGACCATTCAGTGGGGAAAAGACAGTCACTAATCATTAGGAAATGCAAATCAAAATCACGATGAGATACCACCTCATACCTATTAGGATGGCTACTATGAACAAACAAACATTAAAAAGAAACATTGAAAGTAACAAGCACTGGTGAGGAGGAGGGAAATTGGAACTACTGTGCGTTGTTGGCGCAGTGTAAATGGTGCAGCTGATGTAGCTGATATGGAAATTGGCAGTTCCTAAAAAACATAAAAATGGAACTACTGTATGATCCAGCAATTCCGCTTCTTCTTCCAAAGGAATTGAAAACAGAGTCTTAAAGAGATATTGTGTAATTGTATGTATATATCAGCATTATTCACAACAAACAAAAAGTAGAAGCCATCCAAGTGTCCATCACTGGATGAATGGATAAACAAAATGTGGTATAAAGATACAATGAAATATTATTCAGTCTTAAAGAGGAAGGAAATTCAGACACATGCTCAACATGGATAGAGTATGAGGACATTATGCTAACAGAAATACGCCAGTCACAAGAGACAAATACTCTGTGATTCCAATTATATGAGGTAACTAGAGTAGTCAGATTCCTAGAGAAAGAAAATAGAATGCTGATCCCCAGGGGCTGGGAAGAGAGGCAAATAGGGAGCTGTTTTGAGGTGGGCATAGCTTCAGTTTTGCAAGATGAAAAGCGTTCAGGACATTGCTTGCTTAACAACGTGAATGTACTTAACACTAGTGAATGCTACACTTAAAAATGGTAAAAGTCATAAATTTTATGTTAGGTGTATTTTATCACAATTAAAAATAAAAATGGCAATTGAAATGAAATATTTAAACTATACAGTAAAGTTTAAAGAGTGATATAATTTTCTAAACTTTGTAAATTTTAACAGAACTGAATATTTACATATTTGTTTTGGACATTATGGGAACAAAATATAATAGTAATTGAACTCATAAGCACTGCTTTCTAATATTATTTACATCTTTAATCTTCTAAGAGGTGAATGCTCTCATAAATTTGGCTTTTGCAATTTAGGTGCTAATTTACACATTTAATTTATAAATATGCATTCATAAGTATAATTTTCATGCTTTAAAACCATATACAAATATTATCAAACTATAAATAAGTGTATGTGGCTTAATTAAGGCTTTTAGTGTTATAGTTTTGAAGTTAATCCCTATTTACAGATATAGTTTAATCTCATTACATTTTATGTATAACTATTTACTCATAATCTTCTCGACAGACATTTAGATTGTTTGCAACATTTCACTATAAAAATTGCTGAAAAATCTATTCTTATTATGACTTCTTGTATTCATGGTTAAAATCTGTATTGTGATATATACCTAGAATTGTATTACAAGTCAATAGGGTATCGTAATTTTTGACAAATTTCTTCCCAAATTGGTTAAATTACCAATCTGAAGTAAATGAATCCCCGTTTGTCTTCATTCTCACTCATACTGGTATTGTTAGACATTACAATTTCGCCATTTTTTAAGAGCTCAAGATGGCATTCCAATGTGATTTTAATTACCAGAGTTTGACAATCTTTTCATATTTAGCTATTTAGTTTTTCTCTAGTGTAAATTTTCTATTTGATATTTTGTGAATTTGTGCTATTAAAGTTGTGTCTTTTTCTTATTGTATTTGCAAATTCTTAATATAGTCTGGATGTTAAACCTTCACAATTTTCTATATTGTAATATTTCTTTTCCTAATTTTTGGCTTTTCATTTCTACAATATTTTTGATGTTAAAAAAAGCCTTCAGTGATAATATAGTTGAAGTACTCAAACGTTCCTCTTATGGTTTGTGGTTCTTGAGGCTCCTTTAGGAAATATTTCCAGGGCCACGGTGGTGGCGCAGTGGTTAAATGCGCACATTCCACTTCAGCAGCCCAGAGTTCGCCAGTTCAGACCCCGGGTGCAGACATGGCACCGCTTGGCAAGCCATGCTGTGGTAGGCATCCCACATATATAGTGGAGGAAGATGGGCATGGATGTTAGCTCAGGGCTAATCTTCCTCAAAAAAAAAAAAGAAAAGAAAATATTTCCATACCCTGAAGTCATTAAATTTCTTCTTGTATAAACTTTAAACACTGTAAATGTTTTGTTTTCACATTTATGCAATATTCTGCCTGTATTTGTCTCTGAATATTGAGTGAGATGGATGTCCAATTTAATTTTATTTTTTTATTATGTGTAATGAATTATCTGATCATTACTTATTGAATAATATATCATTTCTTAAGTGATATATAATAAGATGCTCTCATATATCAAATTTATATTCAAGAATGGATCTGTTTCTGGCCTCTATTTTGTTCTATTAATTTGTTTTCCTGTCTCTGCATGACTGAGATGAATTAGCAATGCTTTATAATAAGTTTTGACATTTGCTAGGGCAACATCTCCACACACACAAATATACATTACACTATTCCTGAAATGTATTTGCCCTCTTAAACCCTTGTTCTTCTATCTAAATTTTATAATCAACTTTTCAAGTTCATTAAAAACTTTGGAGCTTTGTGAGAATTGTATTGAATAAAAAGATAAATCTGGATCAATATTGAGTTTTAAAACTTATGAATATGGAAAATATTTATAGGACATATATTTCTATGTCTGTATTTTCTGTATATATCATTTTCCTAAAATTTTTTCTCACTTCTTCATAGATTAATGTCTAGATATTATAAATATTTATGCTATTATGAATCATTTTATTACGTTTTATATTTTGTTTCTCAGATTAAAATATAGTTGCTGTTGCACATTGATTTTTCTATGCAGAAGCCTTGCCATTTCCTTGTTAATTCTAATAATGCTGTAGGTTCTTAAACAGAGTTTTGGCAGAAATGAATTAATTTAAAATAGATTTTTTTCATTTCAGTCCTTGAAGATTATCTTTTTCCATGTCCAACGACATTAGCTAGGGCTTTCAGTTCAATTTCAAGCGGAAGTAGTGGTATTTCTTTCCTGGGAGAAAAGGATTTGTAAAGGTTTATGCTTTTCTCTAGATTCAAGGACTCTTGATGATATGACCATTTGACCCTGGTTAAATTTTCCTTGCAAGGCTGACTCAAGAAATGTATAGAATCATAATTTAGCCAAGATAAGCAGGAATCAGTTTGAGACTACTGTGGACTAACCATGTAGCTGAACCTCGTTTTTTAAAGCTTGTTTATTGAGTAATAGATAACTGGTCTTGGTAAGATACAGCTCTGAACCAGAGAACCAGGAAAGACAATTGCCAACTCCTGTACCTTTGGAAAAATGAAATTATCCCTCTAAAGTGCTTGAACGTGTGCCTTCTCAAAAGACATGCTTCTGACCTCAATCATCGCAGCAGCCTCGAAACAGGAGTCTCTTCTTGTTGAGACCCACATCGGAACTCATCTGTTAGGAGGACAAGAGCCCACACAGGGAGCTGTGCAAACCTGCTGAGCAACTGTCAAGTATGGGCTTTAATGATTGAAAAAATGTCCAAGACATTTAAAAGAAAGGGAATGTCCAAGAGAATAGAAAATTATAAGGGAAAAATAAATGAGAACAGATAAGCTGGGAGACATTATTCAGGTGGTTGATAATGAGTAAAAGAGAAACGGCGGCAATTGACAGGGTTTCTGCAAATGATCTGGTGGCACGTTATTGCTAATTGAAAGGGGAGAAATATCCATCCTCACTTGGGAAGTCACCTCACCTATAGACTCCATTTGTCGCAATTTGAGTGAATTTAAATCCAGTATGCTGAAGGAGTCTGGGGCAAAAGGTATTAGAGCAGTGAGCTGACTTTTCTCATCCGCTAAAGTGGTAGAAGAAAGAGGTTTAGCTACCAGAGTTGAGATCTCCACGGCCGACCCCTAAAAGGAAGCTAAGGCCAGGTGCTGGGATTAAAGTTGAATGGACTGACGTGGGAGAAACCTTTGGGCAAATATTTGATTTTGATACTGAATGAAGTATTGCATCTGCTTAAGAACAGGAGGGCGATCTCACAAGGCTAGGACTAAAACTTGTAAGGTTGAGAAATACAGCGGTAAAAGATATTAGAATTTGATGAGACCCAGATTAGAAAGCAAGTAAGTTAAAACAAAAATGCTGTATAGTTCCATCAACTACAACTGAATGCATAATTGAAATGAATGGGTGAGATGGAAAGGCTCAGAGGTCAGGCAAATCTGTCCTTTATCCAATTTCAATTAGTCACTTAAATGGGAACCTTTGAGATTGTCCAAACTCTACTCAATAGTAAATATTAAACTGTACCAAATTGCAGGAGGTCAACAGGAAATTTTGGCTTATTTTAAAAAATGTTTTGAAGTGGCAATAATTCTCTGCACCAATTTGCTGTGAGAAAAACAAGTAGATCCTAGAGACTAAATATTGACTCTAATGGCTGAAATGAAGTAGTTTCATTGACGGCTCTGCTGAGGCAGATGTAGCTTTCACTACTCGAAAAACCCAACAGACTACAAGTCAATTGTATGCTCTGAGAGATTCGACTGATTCTGTCTTTGCCACTGTAAATGTGGAAGGAAGACAGACACAATTTGTTTTTCATAGGCAAGATTGCAAAATAGATTCACGGTCTTTCTTGAGAATATTTAAATTCTCCAGTGTCCTGCAATCACCTGGTGAGATAAGATTTAGTTATGATTCATCATCAAATAAACTTAATTTATGACATTGATATCATTGAAAAAGCCAAAGGAATACGAGAACTGCTATGGCACATGGTACCAGGTGAGTTTGGTTTATCTGGTCAGATAAAATATGGGGCCAGCCTAATCAGTTAAATTCTTGGATATAACTTGAGCTAAAAAGCCAAGAGACATTTCACAGACAGCACAGGATAAATTACTGTCTTTGCTAAACCCCACACCTAAGGAAAAAAATGCAATGCTTTACGAGGCTATTTAGGCTTTGAAGGACACATGTACCTCACCTGGGTTTTTGTTAGCTATTATTCATCAAGTGACCAGAAATAAATATGAATTTAAATGGAATCTAGTATAAAAATTCTTGAAGAAGGCTGTAGCTCAAGCACTACTCTAAGAACATATGATAACAAATAATGTAAAGTATCTTGTCCTATAATTATTTGCCATTCACATATCTTCTTTGATGAAAGGTTCATTCACATCTTGTTTTTTTAATTAATTGGGCTGTTTGTTTTGTATTATTGAGCTTTGAGATTCTTTATGTATTCTGAATTCAACTTCTTTGTCAGATACATGGTTTTCAAAGATTTTCTCCCTATAGAATTCTTCTATTTCTAAATTCTTACCAGTTTTTTTTTTTTTTTTTTTTGCTGAGGAAGATTCTCCCTGAGCTAACATCTGTTGCCAATCTTCCTCTATTCTTTGTATGTGAACTACCATCACAGCATGGCCACTGATAGACAAGTGGTGTAGGTCTGCACCTGGGAACCAAACCCAGGCTGCTGAAGGCATGCCGAACTTAACCACCAGGCCACTGGGGCTGACCCATTACCAGTGTTTTTTGAAGAGCAAAGTTTTTCATTTTGATGAAGCTCAATTTATCAATTAGCTTTTTCATGTTTCTTGCTTTTAGACTTGTATATAAAAATTCCTCACCAAACCCAAGGTTCCATGGATTTTCTTCTAATTTACTAGAAGTTTTATATTTTTATGTCTTAACATTAACGTCTATGATCCATTTTAATTTTTTTTATCACGTCTGAGGTATGTGTCTACTTAATTTATTCTTTTGGAAACAGATGTCCAATTTTTCCAGTATCATTTCTTGAAAACATTGTCCTTTGTGCAATAAATTGCCTTTGAACATTTGTTAATGTTAGTTGAAGATCTTTTTGTTAGTCTACTTCTGGGCTTAACGTTCTGTTCCACTTATCTCTATGTGCCTGTTATTTGTCAGTACCATGCTGTCTTGAGTACTATAGCTGAATAGTAAGACTTGAAGCTAGGTGTTGTGAGCCTGCCAATCTTTTCTTTTTCAGAATTATTTTGGTTGTTCTTGTTCATTTGCCTTTTGAATAAATTTTACAATCAGCTCAATAACAAACACAAAAATTTGAGATTTTTACTGGGTTAGTAATAAGTCAATAGATGAAACTGGGTAGAGTAAATCTCTTAACAATGAGTCTTCCTATCCGTGAACATAGTATATCACCTCAGTTATTTAGGTATTCATTTATTTCTTTCATCAGTATTTTGTAGTTTTTAGTGTAGGGATCCTGGGCATATTTTTGATAGACTTAAACTTAACTATTTTTATTTCCATTTCTTTCTCTCTCTCTGTCGTTAATGTGTACATATATGTGTAAATGTCAAATTTCGGTTGGCCCTTTACTGGCATATAAAAACATGATTGACTTGTGTATATTGATTTTGAACCTGTGACCTTGCTAAGCTCACTTATTAGTTCTAGGAGTTTATGATACAGTCTTTGGGATTTTCTATATAGATAACCATATCATAGGTTTTTTTGTGTGTGTTTGAGGAAGATTGGCCCTGAGCTAGCATCTGTTGCCAATCTTCCTCTTTTTGCTTGAGGAAGATTGTCCCTGAGCTAACGTCTGTCCAAATTGTCCTCTATTTTCTATGTGGGATGCTTCCAGAGCATGGCTTAATGAGCAGTGCATAGGTCCATGCCTGGGATCCAAACCCACAAATCCCAAGTCACCAAAGAGGAGCATGTGAACTTAACCACTATGACACCGGGCCAGCCCCTCACATGAGAAATTTTTTTTGTGCTTCCTTGCCAATCTCTACCCACTTTTATTCTTTTTCTTGCCTTATTCCACTGTCTATGTCTTTGTATTAGTCAGAGTTCTCAGGAGAAACAGAACCAACAGAATATAAAGATATTGATGTTGATATTGATATAGATATAGATGAGGAAATTTATTATAGGAATTGGTTCACATGGTTATGGAGGCCAAAAAGCTACATGATCTACTATGAGCAAGCCAGAGAACCAAGAAAGCCAGGATTTAATTCAGTCAGAGTCCAAAGGCCTGAGAATCAGAGGCCCAATGGTGTAAGTCCTGGTCTGAATCCAAAAACACAAGAACCAGGAGTATGGCGTGCCAGTGTTCAAGGTCAGGAGAAGATGAATATCTCAGCTCAAGAAGAGAGTAAATTTACCCTGTCTTTGCATTTTTGTTCTATTCACATCCTCAATGGGGATTGGATGATGTCCACTTGCGTTGGTGAGGGCCGTCTTTTTTGCTCAGTCTACTGTTCAGATCCTTATCTTTTCTGGTGGCATCCTCACAGGCACACTCAGAAATAATGATTTACTGGTTATCTGGGCATCCTTTAGCTCAGTCAAGTTGACACATAAAATTGACCATCAGAGTCTTCCATTACAATATTGAATAGAAGTGATGAGAAGAACATGGGGGCTGTCTCCTAACAAAGGGGGAAATCATTCAGTCTCTCATCAGATGTGACCTGTAGAATTTTTTGTAGGTGTACTTTTTTAGGTTAATAGTTTTCTGCTTAATTTTTCTCTCAATTACTGAGATAGGAGTGTTGAAGACTCTATCCATAGCTGTAGATTTGTCTATTTTGTCTTTCAGATTTATCAGTTTATGCATTTTGTATTTTGCTGCTCTATTTTTTGGTATATTCCCATTTAGGATTTTTAGTCTTCTTGAAGAGTTGATTATTTTATCATTATTCAATATCTTTCTTTATTCCTGATAATATACCTTGTCCTAAAGCCTACTTTTTCTCATATTAATGTAATTACCACAGCACTTGTGGATGTGTGTGTTTGCATGATTTATTTCTCTCCATCCTTTTACTTTTAACCTATCTATATCCTTAGAGATGGTATCTGCTAGATTTGTGTAAATGGTATATAGTTGGGTTAAAAATATACAATCTTGCTGGCTATTTTCTATTTGTTCTTTGTTTTTTTTCTCTTCTTTTTCTTTTTCTGTTTTTTTCTTGCTCACTCAATATCTTAAAATGGATGTCTAAATGACTTTCAAACTCGACATGTCTGACATTGAATTCCAACCTCCTTTCCTTTAATCATACCCTTTCACATCTCAGCTGAGGGCAATTCCATTCTTATAGTTGCTCAGGTCAAAACCTCTACATTATTCTTGACTCCTTTATTTCCCATATATCTCATCCAATCTGTTGGGAAATAGTGTTGCTCTGCCTTAAAAATGAATCAAGACTATGACCACTTCCTCCACTCTGCTCTTACATGTGTCACTATCACCTGCATCACAGCGAGTCCCCTAACTGGTCTCCTTGATTAAGTTCTTACACTCCAGCAACATATTCTCAACACAACTGACAGAGTAACCCTTTAAATGAAGCCCGATAGAATAGTAAATTGGTAACTGAGGAAAGTGGCTCTATAAAATTATCCCAGGGACAAGAGTCACGGATGAAAGACTGACAAGATCTATTATTCATCTAATAGGAGTTTCAGAGCAAGAGAATAGAGAAGATGGATGATAGGCAATATTTAAAAAATAGCAGACTGTGTTATGGAATTGACAAAAGTCATTTGATAAGCTGGTTAAATAAAACCACATGGTGAAAAAGAAAAAAAAAATGCTCCTAATACATCATATTCAAATAGCAGTCTAGTAAAGACAAATGTAAAATCTTAAAATAAACAGAAAATAAATGACCTTAAAGGAAAGATAATTAAATGGTTGGGAAGTTCCCCATAATTAAAAACAGAAATCTGGAGAAATAGAATACTACTCTCAAAATGTTGAGAGGAAGAAAAATCACTCATTCATTTAATTGAACACATATTTAAGGAGTACAAGTTTATTAATTCTCATTGTTTTATTCCTTGCCAGTCTTAGAAACATTTAATGTGGAGGTGATAAGAATGAAACTCTATGCAAGGAGAGAGTGGGAGAGGGCCAGAGAGCTATGTGTTTATATATAAAACCTCTCCTCTCCATCAGGTATTCTTTCAGGCAGCCAATGGCAGCTGACATAATAGCATCTTTCCCAGTCTTCTACGTGTGCATGTTGAACATAGAAATAGCTTTGGCTCAATCTATGCAACTGATGAGTACAGACTGTCGAACTTTTAGGACTCTTCTCTTTCTACAGCCTATGTCAAAATGTCACCATATCAGAGCTTGAAACTATCCTTGTACCCTGTTGCCTTCCCCTACAAATATCCAAAATTGGGCTTACTTTTCCCAAGTTCTATAGGTTGCTACTGGTTAATGAATGGGTGAAACGTGCCACCCATTTTTTTTTTTACCTCCACCGTTTTCATGAAAATTGCCAAGGCTTCAAATAAGTGACTGAGGCTTCTTTCTATTTTCTTCAATGAAAAATAAAAATCCTGCTTAAATTGGTCAAACCACTTTGGTGGGAAATTGGAAAATGGCTAGTGGCACCCTTCCTGGCTTAACTCAACAACCTACTGTTGTGATATTGTCGTAGCTCACAAGGTTCTTAAAATTATTTTGTTCTGTTGTAAGTCCATGGCTTTTTGTTATTGTTCTTGACAGTTGAAGTGTAATTAACATATTGCCCTTTCATAATTACGTCTGATTTCATGTATTTTTAGTATTTTAAAATTCGTTATAGTTACCATGTGTATATTTTCCCTTTCTCTTTAGGCAAAATTAAGAAGCATAAAATAGCGTATCATTTTAAAATGTAAACTGTGGAAAATGTTTCTGAAAAGTCATTTGTTTATCTTAATTTTTAAATGTTTAATATACCCACAGTTTTCAGTTGCGTATATCAAATCTATGTGTTTATACGAAAAGTTAACATTATCAGCCTATTCCAAAAAATCTCTTCTTCACCTGAGTCCAGGTGATAACTCTGCTGTTCACATCTGAATTTTAGGAAGGGTGGAGTCAGAGTGTTTATTTGTTTGGGTTGGTGAATGAGATAGTGGTGGTGATCAAATGCTTTCATTCTCTCTGTTAGTCATATAAAACCTTTTCCTGAGAGATTTAGCAAGGTCTTCTGAGGGCAGAGCTTCTTGCTAAATTATACTTGCAACATTTTTTCACATCTGTTGAAGTCTCCTCTTTTTCCATCTCATTTTTGTTTTTTTAGCTATATAATATCCTGCCAAAAGTGACATTAAAAAATGGAGCATCTGAAAGTTTATGGGGGAAAAAGTTCTTAAATGTATTTGAGAAGCAGCAGAAGGATCGCTATGGCTTCTCAGAATGACTAATGAGTCTCACAGCATAAATAAGCTGTTTTCCTTCCTATTTTCATAAGCGTACTGCAAGATTCTGATAAACAATTGCTTCCATTCTTGTCTGCAAATTACCTATGTAGTTTAACTGGGAAGAGTCCATTTCCCTCCTACCCTGATTAAGTCTACTTAGGTAGTGCGTTAAATGAGTGGGCAGTACATATTTCAGCACTGATCATCTCGGTGTATTTCCACTGACAGGATGGAACTGGTTTCTTCTCACAAGGGCTTCTGCATTCCACAAGCACACTATAAAGATAACTTAGCTGATAAAGTGGTGTAGAGCTTTTGGTGTTTGATGGAACAATTATCTGCTCATTTCAATCACATCTGATTACCCTGCAAATCTAAGGCAATTGGATTGAATTTCGTTTTACTCTCTAAAAATACATATATAAATACACATATACATATATAGTTTATAAGTTTTATGTGATGCATATAGCCGTTTAAGTCTGTTACGTGGTAAATCTGCTTAAAATCACATGCTAGTGTTAACTTTGTCTTCTGTTTTCTTCTTAATTCTTTTCCTTAGAGGTCATCTGTTCTAAATCCTAAAGGAATTCCAAATATAGTACCCAAAATGTAGAAAACAGTTCTACCAGAAAGCACACATTCTGCAGGCTTTTGCATAGACTGTTGATTGGGTATCAATTCAAGTGAGTATCAATTCAAATGCATTCCATAAATAAATAGTGAACATATATTATATATGGTAACTTACATTGGATGCCTTAAGAAATTTTAAAAAATGAGTAACCCACAGTCTCAGATCTTAGAGTTTAAAGTATAACATAAATGACTAAAGATGAAGTAAAATGTGATTCAGTTTATTCATGAGTGAGGTCAGAGAAGAACATCATGACACCTTTTACGGGATAGTCAAGAAAGGGGTCAGGAAAGAACTATTTCACAGATGAACTGTTACATGTGATTTAATGCTAGTTATTATTATTACTACTATGATGATGATGAAAAAACCAACAAAGGTATAGAATTTATCAAGTGATCGGAGAACAGCCTGAGCAGGAAAATTTTAGGAGAGTAGAGGTAAGGAAAGAGTGCCTAGGCCACTGGACTGTATGTTACACACACGTGGACATGTAGGGAGAAAGTGGCAGAAAAAGCTGGAACCTAGAAAATACTTAATATTTTGTGGGTTTAATTAAGAATTATGGGCTTTTAAAGACTTACAAATGGAGAAACAGTTATCAAAGCTATGCATTAGGAAGTTCATATTAGCAGATGTGTGTGAGGTGGATTGCAGTGTGAACACTGAAAGTGGAGAGACAAGTGAAGGAGTCACTCTGATGACACTTTTGAGTTGATGATGAGATGGTTGATGAGATGACACAAGCTCTTTCAAAACCAGCTCCTGGAGACCCCTCCAGCCCTGTTCCTTTCTTCTCTCCCTCCTGTCCCTATATAAATATAGACATCCTTATAGTCATGCCTTTGCACACGTCCACACCCTGGTGCCTAGCACACCTGTACCTACCTATGCAATCTATAAGTCTCTTTTGAAGGCTTTGCTGACTCCTACCAGCTCATCAAGAGTGAATTCTACCAGCCCTGACTCATCAGCACTTAGTCTTGAAGGGAGAGAGTCATATTTCAATTTCAGTAGTTTGGGCACTCATCACAGAGCCTACTTGTGTCCACTGATTATAAATTTAATATTTCAATTTAAATGAACAAAGGGCCTTGAATGAATGCAGTCGATATCTTGCTTTTTTGAGATGAGATAAGAGGGATATGCTGACATTGAGATTTCAGTGAAACATGAGAAATAACCACGATGCAGGTAGAAACGCAACAATAGACTTCAAAATTCAGCTTGTGATTAGAGACAAAAATCAGGGCAATGTCCTCAACAGAGAAGAGATTTAAAGCTATGGGAGGGCATGAGATACTCAAGAGGAAGAATGTAAAGGTTGAAAACATACTCTAATGAGTATCATCCTAGATTTTCAATAATCAAGTTCAGATCTACAACTTATTCAAAATTTGTGTTTAAGCTTCTTTTAATATTAAATTATACATGTCCTCAAGGTATTGGGTTTAAGCAGATAACATGGAATATGAGGTTTCTGCCCTGAGGACAATCTCATTCCATTATGGCTCTCTCAATGAAAAGGCTGTTTAATCGGCCCAGAAATTTTCATATTTGTGGTCAGTTAGGAGATAGAAATCAATGAATTTGGCACAGTAAATCCATCTTTTACATTCTTTTTCATTAATCAGCGTTAGAAAAATTGCTTCTGGTCACTACAGTCTTCAGAAGTGGTATCTTGACCAAATTTTTCTAGCAGCACAATCTTCAGAGTTATTAGTCACAGGTATTTCTGCAACTATGTGTCTATTGGGAAATTTTACAAGCAGGATTTAAAAGATTATGCTCAAGAGCATTATCGGTACATTCTACAGAAGCAGAATCACTGCCCTTTTAAATTAGGAAAGATTATAGAAAATGAAAAACAAAAATGAAGGCAGGGGATTTCCTGTGAGTGGTTTGTTGCAAGCATTTTGATCTTTAATTGTAATGTTGTGTGAAACATAAGTAAAGTGCCCTTTTGTAAGACGCCTAAAGACAATCTTCAGGATTAACTTCGGTTTCCGCAAAGAAAATTAATAAAGTAGCATCCACAATCTTAGAATCACACATACTTTTGGGAAATTAAGAAATCATGTTTGAATGCAGGAAGAAATCAATTAAAAATGCCTAAGAATTATTAAGTCCTGAATACCTCCATTTAGGAGATTTCAATATAATTACAAAATCTTGACTAAAATACTTTCATTATGTGGGCCTATATTATGAAGCTATATGTTAAATTGACTTCATTGCAGTACAATCTGCCAACTCTCCTGGGTGTAGCAAATTGAGATCATTTCCCAGGCTTCGTAGTGTAACAGATTGGATTCCTGTTGTGCCTGTTATCAGGGCAGTGACTCTAGGAGGCAGCTGGTAGGAAGAAAGGAGGTAGCTTTACCATTTGGTGCTAAATAAAGCCATGTGGCTTCTGAATTCATCACAATCAGTTTAGAAAGTAACAATGTAAGACAATTACTCTCTGGATTGAAAAATAAGGTAGAAGATACCTACCTACACACAAAACATCCTGTGCTCTTTCATTCATTCTTTCAACAAATATTTATGGAATGCTGAAAATCCAAGCTAGTGCTAATGTAAATGATCAAAAAGGAGCACTAATAATTTTGAGAGGAAGGTGAGCAGAAGAGTAACAAAATTCAGGGTCAATGTCAGAAAGCTTTTTTTTCTTTAATAGAATATTTAAGATTATGGACAAAGACAACAAATTGGATTAATGGAAATGTATTTCATTTGGAAATAATTGCAAATGCAAAATCTTGGAGGTAGAAATTACCCAGTTTTGCATAAAAACCAGTGTTTGGCTTGAGTGGAAATTTGATATTTAGAAGACTGGGTTTTATATTATTCGACAAACTTACATGTTTAAACATCTCATTGATTATTCACATTGGTATTTTTTCTTTTTAGCAAAGAAAGAAAAAAACCTTACATAAGGGTATATAAAGTCACACTTTTCCTCATAAAATTTATCCTATAAAATGTTCACTTTAAGATTTTGACTGTTTTATGAAAGCCTAAATTAGATGTTGTTAACACAAATAACCAATAATCAATTTTTAAATGACCCAGATAAGGCAAGTTTTACTTGAGCCAACCTGAGGACTAGCCCAGGAAGGCGGTCTCCACAAAAGAAGAAAGCGTTCCAGAAAAGCATGGTTTTCCACACAGTTTTTTAAATCTTTTTAGAACAAAGAGCATACATATTCCTCAAAGTTTCAGAGATATTTGGTTACAGACTAGCAGGTCAACATGACTCTAATGTCCAGGAAAGGAAACTTATCTCCCGGAATACTGATACTGGCATCCTAGAAAAGGACATATGCATCCTCATCTTCAAAGAGTGCACCCTTTCACTTTGAGACAATGTTTAATGCATCCTTCACTTTGATGGTTAAAGCAGATGGACAACATATGTCTGAGAGGCTGTAAGTCAAGCTTCCTTAGTTCAGGCCAAATCAGGTTTAAACCAGAATATTTTCCTGATGTACCTGGATATGTGCAAATTTCTTATCAATGCTAATGATCTTCCATAAATATTCTGTGAGGCCCTAGTATGTAGATCACTTGGGGAGGCCGGTTCCTGATGAAAATTAAGAGTGAGAGGGTTGAAAGAGAGAGAAATTAGGAATGAAAAAAAATTAGTAGTGAAAAGAAAAGCAAATAATTGCTTTGTGTCTCTGCATCAGAGCTGACCCTGTGGGATTAATTCTGGGTTTCTCATTCATTGAGAGTAGATGTCCCCACCTACTCAGTTCCCATGCTGCAAATACGGTCAAATGGCTACCGACATAATATGGGTATAATTATTATTAGCATTTATTTTAAACAATTTAGTTAACGACAATATGATTTATTGTATGAGTGAAATAACTAAATATAAAATCTAATTAGTCTTGGATTAGTATCCTCTAAAAATATTAAGTGCTATAAAATTAATGATATTTAGGGGCTGGCCCAGTGGCCGAGTGGTTAAGTTCTCACGCTCCACTGCAGGCGGCCCAGTGTTTCGTTGGTTCGAATCCTGGGTGCGGACATGGCACTGCTCATCAAACCATGCTGAGGCAGCGTCCCACATGCCACAACTAGAAGGACCCACAACAAAGAATATACAACTATGTACCAGGGGGCTTTGGGGAGAAAAAGGAAAAAAATAAAATCTTTGAAAAAAAAATTAATGATATTTAATAGAACCACAATGAAAACTTCAAAGAAAGAAAAATAACCTAACCTGTTTTGAAATCTCCATAGAGTTACTGTGGTAAACAAGATCTATTTCAGTGATCGTGACACACACACATATACTCATAGGTACATACACATAGCAATATAGAATATGGATTTATTGATCTATATCTTATTTAGTAGATGCTTAGTCTACAGATATTTCGGCAAACATTTCCATAACAAGAGATGGCAGGATTATCATCCATAGACTTTGGTGCTAACCTAGCGAAGCAAGAATTAAAACAAACAATTGTAACACACTCCTCCCGTGCTAGCAGCCCTCTCCTCTGCATTGCACAGGCTCTTGCTTCACAGTTTTGTAAAGAAGGTCACATGTTTCCTTTGGCTCTTTCTAGGCTATCTTTTGTCCCATTACTCCAGTTCTAGTTAGGCATGGGGCTGCTTTGTTTAAGAAATGACCCCTCTACAAGTAAAAATACAAAAAAAATGGCTAATCCCTCAGTCGTTTTTCTCTTCTCTCTCCTTGTAGGAAAAACTGTCTCGTGTTTCTCGAAATTCAGAGGAAAACAGACCATCTCCCCTGCTAAATGTCCTAGAGTGTTTTGTTCCTCAAATGAAAAAGAAATCTAGGCCATTATTTTTCACATTGTAATACTAAATGTGAGAGATGTATTATGAATTTTAGGTTTATGGTTGGGAAATTGAAGCATTTGAAAAGAAATGATAGAATGCTTTCATTGCTCAGTCCACCAGAGCCACGCCATACTAAGTCCAGCTTACACAGGCCATTTGTTATAACATGTATGATACCTATTTCTGAACATTCTATATTTTGTATTATCTTGGGACAAACTAGAAGAGAGGACAGCCACCAAGTCACATATATGGGTGAAGAGCTCCCAAAGAAGGACTTCCTCCACTGTGGGTGGATCTTCAAAATGATTGCGACTGTGATGGTAATGACTGACAGGGTAGGAGGAGGACGAAAAGGAAAGCAAGGAGGAGGAGGAGAGAGGGAGGAGGGAAAGAGGACAGGGAGGGAAGAGAGGAAGAGGAAAGGTATACTCATTTAGCACACTCTGTGCCAAGCCTCACATACATTTACTTCATTACTCCTCACTACAGTCCCATTACTCACCACTTTTACCTTATTTTATAGATAAAAATACAAAAATTTCAAATAACTCAACCAATATTGTATTAATAACCGGTGAGGCTATGATTCACCAGAGCCCACTCTAGTACCAAATTTATATTCCCAAATGCAGTCTTCCCCAATCTCTCAACGATTTTCCCAGTTTCCACAGAAGACCAGGTAGCCTTATGTAGCTATTAAAGCAGGGAACAATTCTGATTTCTTTTCTACTACTCGGTGAAATGGTCTTGTTATAATGGTTCAGCTGCTCCCCCCGACCTGACTGTGGATAAATGTGGGGACAATTGGAATTACTTTACTCAGCTTAGTTTCATACAGCAGCAGACAGTATTTGAAGTGGGAAGTGGTTATTGCAAAACTCTCAGATGAACTAGGTATATGCTGGGATTTCAAATTCATTATGATGAGCCATAAAACCAGACTGAATAATTCTATAAAATGCTCTGCCTGTTCATTACATTATAATCAAATCTATTAAGTGTAAGGAAGCCAAAACAGATTGCTGGTAGCCTCATGTTTTCTCTGTGCCTCCAGCTAATTTATTTAATAGTTTAACAAATATCCTAGCTGATCTTCATCTTTACAAGTTTATAATGAACCAGCATCATTAATACCACTTGAGAACTCTTTTCAAATCCATGTTGTCTTGAAGTTTTCAAAATCGTTTTACAATAGCTGGTAACAAAGCCAAACAAGGAATTAAACATAGTCCTTTGAAAAGAAAATCTGAGGAGATATTTAAGAATTAATGAAGACTCCGTAAAAATCCATGGACTTTGGGGTTCATAGAGCTTCTGGATTGGTTAACAAGAGTGCATCCATGTGCCAGGAGGGGGAGTCCCCAAACTCCACCAGGACAGAAGCTCTTGTACTGGGACCCTTCTGAACCTTACCCTATGCTTCTCTTCCTCTGGCTGTTCATTTGTATCCTTTAATAACCTTTGTAATAAACTGGTGATCTAGTAAATACTGTTTTCCTGGGTTCTGTGACTTGTTCTAGCAAACTAATCAAACCCAAAGTTGGGGTTGTGGGAGCCTCTGATTTATAGTCGGTCAGAAGAAGCACAGTAACAACCTGGATTTGTCGTTGGTATTTGATGTCGGAGGGTAGGCAGCCTTGTGAGGCTGAGCCCTTAACTAGTAGGATCTGCACTAAATCTTAGTAAGTAGTTGAACTGAATTAAATTGTAGGATACCCAGCTGGTGTAATAGAATTGGTTGATGTGTGGAAAACCTACACATCTGGTATCAGATGTGGAGTAGTTGTAAGAGAGTATTAAGAGTAGAAGAGACACAAGAGTTTTTCCAAAAACACTGGATCGTGTAGTAGTTCTATTCGTAATTTTTTGAGGAACTGCCATACTGTTTTCCACAGCAGCAGGACCATTTTACATTCTCACCAACAGTGTTTGAGGGTTCCAATTTCTTTGCATCCTCTCCAACACTTGCTATCTTTTGTTTTCTTGATAATGACCATCCTAACAGGTATGAGGGGGTATCTCGTTGTGGTTTTGACGTACATTTTCCTGCTGATTAGTGATGTTGAGCATCTTTCCATATAGCTATTGGCCACTTGTACGTCTTCTTTGGAGAAATATCTATTTGAGTCCTTTACCCATTTTTGAACTGGATTTTTTTTTTTTTGCTATTGAGTTGTAGGAGTTCCTTATAAATTTGGATAGTAACCCTTTATTAGTTATATGGTTTACAAATGTTTTCTCCCATTCCATAGGTTATCTTTTCACACTGTTAATTGTTTCCTATGCTTTGCAGAAGCTTTTGAGTTTGATGTAGTCCCATTTGTTTATTTTTGCTTTTGTCTGTGCTTCTGGTGTCATATTCAACAAGTCATTGCCTGCATTTGTCTCACAACACTTACTTCTTACAGCAGCTTTATTGTGTAAGTCAGAGCTTCAAATGTTGTGTTTAGTAATCTCCGGATTAGCAGAAATATGAGGATTATGCCTGATTTTAATGGAAAAGACTTAAAACATGTTTTATCTGGAGTGTTTTTTGTGTGTTTGTTTGGAGGTGGCTTTTATGGGGTTGAGTGATATCTGTAATTTTCCAACTTATCTGAGAGTATTTTTCTGTAATCACAGATAGGTGTTAAACATTATCAAATGATAGTTTTGAAGCTGTTGAGATGGTTATGTAATTTTTCTTTAGTCATTAATATTCGAATTATATAGATTTTCTGATGGTAAACCATCCTTGAATTCCCATTTCATCATGATGTACGTCTAAAGAAAAATGATGGTTCGATTTAATATAGGTTAGTATTATATGAGGTTTTTTAATGTTTGTAAGTGCGTCTTTGGTTGTGGTGCCCCATTTGATTTTGGAATTAAGTTTATACTGTCTTCCTAAAGTTAGTTAGACAACTTTAGCCGATTTTTTTCTGGAACAAATTATAAAAGAAATAATTATTACCTGTTTCTTGAAAGTTTGATAGAACAACTTGTAAAACAATCTGGATTTGGGCTATTTTGAGAAGCAATCTTCTATTACCACTGATTGTTAATCTCTCAAAATTTTACTTACAACAACTTATTATATAAACTATAATTCATTACTATTTATTGATGCACAATTATTGAGCAATATTTTAATAATGTTCTTAATTGCCATTATGTCTGGATTCATTTCCCTTAATCCATTCTGTATTTTACTTATTTGTAATTTGTTTTTTACAGATTAGTCTTGGCATAGATTATTCTGTTTTATTACCTTTTTCAAAGAATCTACTTTTATTTTTATTAACTGTGTATTGTTTTTGTCATCGATTTTTTCCAGTTCATTGATTCCTGCCCTTATCTTTATTGTTCACCTGTTAGAATTGTGCCTGGCCCGTGGCAATCACTCAATGCACATTAGTTGTTGTTGTTATTGGCTAATCTCCTTCTTTCCTTCGCCCACAGACTGTCAAAGTAATCAGTGCTAAGAGTTTGGGGTGTGTTGTCACACACCTTTATCTACTGTCATTCACAGCACAAACACAAATGCATGTGAACACAGAAATAGTATTTTCCTTTCTATAAAAAAATAGTGCTAAATTAAATATTACTTTGCAGACTTTTGTTTACTTTTTTCCTGAAACATGTATTATTAAGAATCCCTTGGGGACACACTTTTATCGAACTGCTATATTTTAATAGACGCATAGTTGCCTGGAATGGATATGCTATAACTCATTTGAATTTTACCTTTTTAAAATCTTTCTGCTTATTTCTGAGGTGAGATGTGTGTGTGCATGGGTTTATTTTATTTTATTTTTATTTTTTAATTTTTTGCCACTACTCTCAATATTGCATAAACGTCCCCATATTTGATCTATTATTTCTGTAGAAATAAATTCCCATAAGTAGTAATATTTCTGGACCAAAAGATATGTGCATTTTAAAGGTTAAAATGCATGAGGTTAAAATGCATGGTGAGATTCCTTTTTAAAAGCTGTAACATTTTATCCTCCTAACAGCAGGTTATCAGTCTATTTTCCCCATAGCACAGTGTGGTGGTTAAAACCATGCTGGCGCTAAACTACCTGCGTTCAAATCTCAGCTCCACCACTTACGAGACGTGAGCTTTGGTCAAGTCTTTTAAGCATGGTGCCGAAATCATCTTGTCTGTAAAGTGGGGGTGATAATAGTACTCCAGCCTCAGAATGTGACAAGCATTAATGTAGTAATATTGGTAAATGTTTAAATTGCACCTGGCATCATGTAAGAGATCTGTGTTTGTTAAATAAATTTAAAAACTATAACTGTGTAAATTTTGCCTTATAATTTTTTAATATGTATTTCCTTATATAGAAAGAGGATTGTGCCCTCGAAGCTTGAACGGTTGAGTCACTTGCTATATTGACAGAACACTGCTGTTCCTTTTCCTATTCTGTTCTTACCATAGTTCAAAGGAAGTGGCTGTTCTGACTCATATTAACATCAGGTCATGGTTCCATTCTTAATCTTTTGAGAGTTTCAGGCTATCTTGACACTCCAGTTTTATCAATTATGGTTTATGCTTTTTAAGTGGTTAATTATTTGTTCTATATTATATCTGCATAGTTTAGTAATTGAATGAATATATGTGGTAAATTCAATGAAGACACAACAATTTGACTTTAACAATATGACTATGTGTTCAAGTAACCGAAGAACAGTCTTGATTCATTACAAAGATATGCTCTTTACCTGTGTTGTTCGCTGAGGTATTCCAAGTGCCTAGCTCATAGTAATCTTAAACAAATGTTTGCTGAACGAATGTTTGGATTGCTCTCTTGTTCCAAAGAAACTTCTCGTTTAATAAAAAGAAAAGTCAAGGAAGCAAATAAGTTCTAAAACAAACCGTATTCCTGAACTCATCTGCTTAGCCTGTTTTTCTGATTGCTCATATTATGTATGCAAACCTACCAGTCTTTGAGGTCTGAGTGCTGGCACTGGACCCCATCCGGCCTTGGCATAAAAGTCCTCAACCCCTATGGGCCCTTAGTCTCAGCTGCTGCTTTTGTTTGTTTCTCCATCTTTGTTTACTTTAATTTCTTCAGCTCCTTCTGTATTTTACTAGTGGAAGAATATAAGAGAAACAACGCAAAAGGCATTATGCAATGCAATGAGGTCACGATTACTTGGATGTGTGAAGATCACTGAACAAAGAAAATCAATCTAAAAAGCTGGATTTGTGTTCCAACTCAAATAGGTTAAACTCCTTATAGTTTTTAAACTGCATTATGCTGCTTATATAATATTTATATTTCAAAGTTGGAAAGCAATAGATACTGTCATAAGACAAAAAAATGGAGAAAAATTTATAAAGGACAATATACTTTGCTTTTTTCAGAAGCTAATGTCTTTATTTTTATCAAAGTAATATATGTGTGTAGAAAAAAGTATAGAACATTATGGAATATTCTTACATGAAATATGTAGTGTGTAAAAAGCCATGTCCTCTGTCCTACTTCTTACTCTAGTCTCATTCACAGAGGTCATATTTTTCCACTTTTCCGTGTTTGAATTCTTCTGGTTTGTTACTTCAGCAGCTTTCAATAATACGCTTGTGCATCTACTTTTCAATATAACTCTTGACACACGTATTGCTTCCCAATTTTGAAAGTTGAAAGTTTTGCTTATTTACATTATCCTCCTCCAATTTTCCACCCTTCTTCCTTTTCATTTTGGCCAGTTAAATTATTTTTAGTGCTATTGTGTTCCTTTTAACTTAAAAATTTTTACTTAACCCTCTATTTATGGGTGGATTAACAGAAGAAGATATCCCCTTATTTTCCACTTTACAAAATAAAAGCATCTGTGCCCTGCTTTTTTAGATCTCTTTCTCTGTTCTTTTCAACTATCCATCTTTGGGCCACTGTGAATTTACTTTCACATCTTCAAGACTGAGAACATTTCAGTCACGATGGATAGCCCAAATGTTGGCTTCTGCGTGTTGTCTCTACATTCATTCTGAACACTGTGGGATCATACATAGTGGGTAGAGGTCATTTTTATGGGTGGAACTTTACTTAGTCCCCCTGTTTGCAGCCATACTTTTCCATTCCCTCTAAGACTGGAGACTTAGAAACCAGAAATGTCCTGTGGTCTCACCATGAATGCAGACAGCCATCGCCATTCAAATGTCTTGAAGAGAGATTCTACACAATGCTTTCTCCACTAGAATTCATTAACTTTAAACTTCTATATGACTTTTTCATCTATAAATGTGTTGACATCTCTCTCCTCCATGTGGCTGATTTCTCATTTTCTTTGTTATTGTAAGTTTATTCCTCTTTTTAGTTCCTGGAGTTTTAGGAAGATAATATCTTGAATCAGAAGGCCTGCCAAATCCTTTAAAGGTTGGCTTAGGTAAAGCAGGGAAAGGGAACAGGACTTATGACCAGAATACCTAGACTGAAGCATGGCCTGGCTCTCTGCTTACTAGCTGATTAACTTTGGGAAAAAAAATATAATATATATTCTAAAAAAGTCAGTTTCCTCACTTATGAAGTAGTAGTAACAGTATGTTCCTCGAAAGATCATTTCAAGGATTAAATAAGACAATGCGAATGTGCTTTGCAAAAACTTCAGCTCTACATCACGTTGTGTTGTAACTTGTAAAAACCATTTGTTTTATTAAAAATCCTCGATGAAAGATAAACCTTGAGCTGATTATTTTCCTTATTCCAATATAGAAATGGAAATGCTTAACAATGTTTTAATCCTGGTCCAAAATTATTTTGTGTAGGTATAGGGAATTCTGAGACCTGGGCTATAATACAAAGGGCCACAATGCTTAAAAGTCAATCACGGGGTGGAGTCCGTGACAAAGAGCTAGTGGCAACCATCTAACGTGTGTATATACAGGAATAAATCTTTCCCTCCCGCTCATTCCTCTCGCTTCTTATTGGTTCCAAAACCTATCAAATTTACGTCTTCAAAAACTAAGACCTGTTCACACTTCCACTTCCAGTTCCCCTGTCTCAGCTTGACACATTCTCCTCTGGATTTCTGCCACAGTTTATAGTTTTCCTGTCTTCAATGTTGTCCTCTCTGGTCCATTCTGATACAAGGGTATTTTTTTCTTTTAAAATCCAAGCCTGCTATTATTACTCTGAGTGAAACTCGATGCAAAGCCCTTCCCTGACTTCTACGATGCTCTCCGCCTCCGCCGGGCCGGCAGGGCCCACTGGGGTCAGGTCCTCTCATCTCTGCAGCTCCAGTGCTGCCTGCCCTGCTCAGACACGACCCTCCCTCTACTGGCTGATAGAGTCAGAGCTACACTTTTTACCTTAATCTGCCAAATTCATTTTTACCTTTAGGCTGTCATAGATACTCGGTCATCAGACTGAAATGCCTCTCCACTACCCCGACTCTCATTTTGTGATTTGCGATCTAATAATGGCCTAATCTTTTTAGGAAGTTAGACAAGATCTCTCCTGTTTGACAAAAAAAGCCCAACAATTTTATTAAGTGTGTCACCTATGTTCCCCCACGCCCGGGATTAGTTCTATCATAACACTTATCAACTGATAATAATAATCAACTGTCATAATTGCTTATTAATATATTTTCAAAGATCAGTGTCATGGACTTTCTAAGAGTGGAGACTTGTGGTTGGATTGCCCGGGTGGGAAACCAGTCTGCATGCCTGCCACCCGTGTAGTCTAAGGCGAGTTACTTACACTCACTCTGCCTCAGTTTTCTTTTCTGTGAAATAGGAATAATAATAATATCTACCTCAAATGGTTATTGAGGGGATTAAAAAATAGTACATTTAAAGTTTCTAAATTAGGCCTGGGCATACAGTAAATACTAGAGAACTGTTAGCTATTTTTCTCGAGTTTTTATTTATTGGTCTAGCCAGTGGTGAGCACAAAGTAGGTTTCCAGTGATGCTGAACCGTGAATGGTGATGACTGCGCATGTGAGGGTTGGGTGCTTGTCACAGGGTCCTCCTGATTACTTTTACGTAGATTTTATTACTGTATGCATTCATTCTCTAAGCTGCTTGTTGGAAATTAACTGGATGTACAGTTAGGTGTTTTGTTTTAAATATTATAAATTATTAAATAGTTGAATTATCATGATAATAGATGTATTAAACATACTCTGAAAATAAATTTGTTGGTGGCTTCTGGAATTATAGATGATTTCTGACTAACAGTTCAGTTACTTAAGATGCCCTAGATGCCCTAAGAAGTTTCAGTGCTCCTATTAATGATGATAAAAATTTCCTGCTCTATATCACTAAGCATTCATTAATAAATCACAACTCTGGTGTGAAGTTTTCCTGTTTAGGGAGTTACCGAATTATTGCTTCAATTTACAGTAGTGTACACATGCTCTGAGTCCCTTAATATTTGTGTCTTTGCTGGCTGGCTCCCAGGTTGGATTCCTTCATTAAAGAACAGCTCTAGGGGAGAATAAATAGAATCCTTTTCTTGATCATGTGTGGCTTCAAAGGAGACGGGCAAATGATTTTTTTATTTGGCTCTTGAAAATTCTGTAAAAATGGAAATAATTGAAAATTGTCGCGTTATCTTTTGGCCGTCCTTTGAATTGTGACCACATGTATTTGAACAGCATTGTCAGTTTCACGTAGGACTGTATTGTGGCTAGTTCTTATACCGGGTAAATGACACTCAAGTCTTAGTGTGAGGACTTTGAGTTAAAATCATATGGTGAGGATAGACACCATTTTGTACCCAGTCATTACATATGCCCTGTTGAAATGACTTCTAATGTTCACACCACACTCAATAATTAGACTTGTTAAGCACATATAGCCTTATGAACCTCTATCATTATCATTATTCAAATTAATTAAAGGGATTCATCTGTTCACATATTTAATAACTAAATATTGTGCATACTGAAAGAGTGCATATTAAATATTATCTCTAAAAATTATCTTTGGAGCTGCTAATTATCAAACCAAATCCAATCACTGTTCATGAATTGCGTTTGATTGTCATGTCTCTTCGTTTTATTTTAATCTGGAAGATTCCCCCTATTTTATTTGGCCCTCTCATGACATTGACAATTTTGAATAGTCTAAAGCAGTTTTTTTTGTAGAACTATTTTTCTAATTGTTTCCACGGGATTGTTAGATTTAAATTTTTTTCTTTTTGCAACCATGTTTCATTGATAATAATGTTTATTCTCATTACAAAGTAAACAATATCAGGTTATCCTGCTATTGCTTATGGTAAGCTTAGTCACTTGGTTACTTTGATGACCACCAGACCTCTCCATTTTAAAGGTAAATTTGTCCCTTCGTAATTATGGTTAATATTACGGGGGATACTTTGAGGTGATATGAATGTGCTATAAGAATAGCTTTGACATTCAATGATGATTCTTAATGGACTTAGCCATTAGTTTTGGTGTTGGTATTATGATTTTCTGTTTTACTAATTCTTTCTACATTACAAACTGCATTCTTCAATAAATAAAAGTTTTTCACTCTCTCCTTTCTCTCTTACTTTCTTGGTCCCTTGCTCTCTATATCATATTTTTGTAGACTCATGGAATCTTATATTTCATCCATTTTTTTAAAATGTAGAGATTGGCAAACTGCAACCCACAAGCCAAATGCAGCCCACCACCTGTTTTTATATAGGCTATGAGTTAAAAATGTTAACTTTTTTTAATGATTGAAAAAATATACAGAAAAATACTACTTCATGATATATGAAAATCATATGAGATTCAGAGGACAAGGAGAGGAAGTTGCATGATTTGAACTCAGTTAGCACTGGCACAGTGGGGAGAGAAGTCCCTCGTCAGAGAAAGACAGGGCTCCTGCCACAGCAGTGTGACTGAAGCTAACCAGGGCCCAGGGAGGCGCTGTACCCTTTATCCTCTCTCGCTCGTGGGTCTCCTACCTTTGCATCTCCCTGGCCAAATCCAGCTAGGAGCCAGCTGTCAAAGGGGTCTAACAGGGGCAGCCTCCAGCGTCCACAGCAAGACCGTGAAGAGGGGAGGTGGGTTGGGGCCTGGTACAAATGAAGCATAACCACTGAAAGACAGTGATTTCTGCAGAAAAACAGTGGCATAGTTGGTGGTCAAGAGCAGGTGTAAATTTTATAATGAAATTCATATTACCTGACTGTATGTTGAAAATCCCAACGTCTATTCTAATATGAAACAAAATATAGAACAAATGGCAGTGAGAAGTATTTAGTTTTATTTATTTATTATTTCAACAAAGATTTGCAAGCTTGAGAAATTCAAAGTTTTATCAAGCATTTCAGGGTATTTAAGAAGTGTACTTCAAAAATTTGAAGAATTGAAAAATATCTAACTGAGCTAAATATTATTTTTTGAGCTTCTGTAATATGTCACAAGTGATTTATATACATTATCCATACCATAGAGATATTGTTATTATTCTCATTTTGTGGAAGAAGCCGCTGAGAGAGATGATTAGTCCAAGATTTCACAGCTAATAAATGCCAGAGCTTGACTGAAACTCAAGTCTACCTGTCTCCAACAATTATGTATTAGGGTCCCTTTTTCCTTTAAAATTACATTAGTCCAAGTGATTGAGGGTCATAGAATGATAAAAGCATAGGTGGTTGGAAAAGACAGTGTAGCCAAATGATGCACTTTCGCTAGATTAGAGCTTCTACCACCTTTGTGGTGGCACCCACACTTAATATCTATCCTTTTCTTCAAGAGACTGTTAAAAATCATGTTCCACTGTAGAAAATATTTCTCCCAGGGATTTCATAAATGAACCTAGCTGGCTAATTTTGCATTCTTCAAAAATGTGAAAGGACCTGTTGAGAGAAGGGAGTGAATGCAGGAGTTGCTCCACTTTGCTTCTGCTACCACATTTCATGGTTACTTTAATTACTTTCTACAAGCAAAATGTTCAGTAATTATAAAACTTGAATAAGCAATTGCTAGGTGTCACAGGCCTTGTAGTTGTTCACAAGGCCCTTTTCAAATGTAAATATAGCACACATGTATCTATTCACACACAGAGGCTTGTCACCTGCCATTTGACATGGCCAGCATAATATGCCCTGCCGTGTATGCAGCAATGAAAACCTGCTTCTCCTTACAATACGTTGTCAAGAGAACATCTCAGCAAAAGTTGTATAACATGATTCCTCTAAAATCTCCTTTGTGTTTGGTTTCTATACTGTGTTCTCTTGAAATGCCAACCAATGTTGCAAATGGGGGTCGCTGTCCCAGGTGCCACCTGCTGCCTCAGTCCACTGATGGCTTGTTGGATTAAAGTATTAATTTTGTCATATGTTTGGACTAAAACATGTAAACCATCAGGTGACAAATTTTGTCACTTTCTTATTAGAAAAAAACATGACAGATGACTTTTTTTAAAACAAGACAGAGTTCTCTTGACAATCAAGACTTATCAAACGTTTACATGAAAGTACTGTAAAATAAACTTTTTTCATCAGTCAGCTAATTCCAGATGGTTTCCAAATTTCTTTAAATTTTAAAAAATTTCTATAAGTTTTCATAAAGCAAATTAATACTGGTATGAATAAATAAGATTTAATACACTTGAATACATATTTTCCTACTTCTAGTTATTCCATTTCTCAGTGCATTTCCAATCACATCAATTGCTATGCTATTAAAACAAAGGTCATTAATTAAACATTAAAATAAAAATGAATAAAACTTGTCTCACATATACATTGTTCCTGAAGTCATACACATCAGTTTCAACTATCCTTGTAGCATTTATAGAAGTAAATATTATAACCATGCCCTTAAGTTTAAGGATTTGTGTAGATCAATTGTGAAGAATGGATTTTCACGAATTATGATCAGTTGTTTCTGATTGACAGATACATTACCAGCTAAGGTTTTACTAATTTCTTCGCATGTAACTTCATTTGGCAGCTTGTTTTTCATTACATGCACGTATGGCATTGCTTACTTGAGTGCGAGGAATCGCAACCACATTTGAAGTTTTGCCGTATGAGTCTCAGCTGGATGTTCCAGAGTGACACCCCATAAGCCACCCAACAGTAGGGAGAATGACTAATTTGTTTGACAACTTAGTATGTGCCTGGGAAATTATATCTATTTTTTAACTTGAGTTTTCAAAAGATTCTGCACAAGTTAGTGTATTTTATTTTAAATAAAGACCCCTATTATGTATACTGATTTTGAGAAAAAAGGATTATGCCTATTTTATTTGAAAACAAAAATACACACCTGGTTTCTAGTTAATAAAATCCCATTTCTGTAATAGAAAATGAGCTCACCACAAACCCAAGCACCTGTTGATAGCTCCATGTCCCGGCAATATATTTTATCTTCCTAATGGTTACTGGAGCACGTGCAATAAAGCAATGATTTTCTGAGCACAATTCAACGAGTAAATTGTTTACTAATGACAGACAGCAGCAGGAGCTAACTTTTTTTGTCAATCACAAGCTTCCCTTTTCTACTGCTGTGCTGTTCCAACATTGGAGGGACCACACAGCTCACTGTAAATGCAGTGTCCAAAACTACAGTGGTCTTACCTCAGATGACTAAGTTTCTTCAGTAGACCCATGGGCATGTGGACAAAACCTGAACTATGGAGCTATTCAAGTAAAAATCTTAATAGTTTATGCAAAAATCGCTGTCATTTAGAGGAAAATTATACTGCATGTTGATAAAAACCTAGAGCATAGATGTGGTCATTCTAAACCCCATAAAACGTGCTACTGCAGGTGAGCGGGAGCAATCATTCTCCTCTGCTTTTAACTTCCATATTCAGATTTTCCTTTTATAGAGAATGGGAAAAGGATGTAGCTAAAACCATCTGTACAAAACTGATATTTCCTCATGGAGGCTGGTACATTTTCAAAGGGGGCAATGGAAATTTTCTTCACTAAAACTCAGCCCTGTAGATTCAGCCACATTCCTTGGGACACAAAGAAAGTCATATCTAATATAATTACCTAAAAATTCCTCCTCTGTCTTTCTTGTGTTCCTATTGGCAGTGTAATAATTAGTCAAGACCAGATTAGGTCAGATAAACACAATTTTGGAGTATAAGGTTGAAAGTATGCCTCTTTCTGTTGTTTATTTCCTTCAAAATTCTCCATTTGGGTGTCGTAGAGGCCAGCCTGGTGGCACATCAGTTAAGTTTGCACGTTCCGCTTTGGCAGCTTGGTATTCGCCACTTCGGATCCCGGGTGCAGACATGGCACCGCTTGGCAAGCCATGCTGTGGCAGGCATCCCACATATAAAGCAGAGGAAGATGGGCAGGATGTTAGATCAGGGCCAGTCTTCCTCAGCAAAAAGAGGAGGACTGTTGGCAGATGTTAGCTCAGAGATAATTCACCTAAAAAAAGAAAAAAAAAAAACTCCATTTAGGTGTGGTATTATTTTATTTTTTAAATTGTATGTATACTTTAAGTCATCCTACTAAGACAGTTCTCAGGGCTTTCAGCAAATTAGAATCAATTTGGGGCTTTAAAAAAAATAGTTGCTGAGCCTGACATCCTAAGATTGATTGACTTGATTAGAGGTAGGGCCAAACCCCCTGAGGAGATTCTAATGCATTCAAGAATGAGGACCACTGAATATCCTCGTCCTTGCACATTATTTTCCACAATTGAGTGATGAGCCCCTGTCGGCCTCCGTAAAGGGAGTCATTGATTCCTACCGGAAAGCCTTCACTAAGAGTGGTGCCTTCCACTGTCTCAGACATTGTCACTTCTTCCTTCCTCTCCTTCCTTCCTTCTTCATTTGAATAATTGAAGGAAAGAAAAAAAGACATGAATAAGAAATTTAGAAATATTTCCTTGAGACTTTTAGGCTTTATTTCTAACTTCTTTTAGAAATAGTACCACATTTCACTTCCTCTCTTGCCACACAATTGCATGGCTGTCATTAAAGATAGATTTGCCATCCCTATTCTCTGCTCTAGTTTCTGTGGAATATGTATGTATTTATATCCTGGTAACAGGAGATGGGAAAAAAAGATATTTTGTAAACCTTCGATTCAATTGGTTTCATTTGGGCACAAATTTCCTGCATTCTTCCTCTTTAATTTTTTGAAAGGTAATCTTAAATCTAAGCATCCTAATATGGCTGTAGAAAGAAAATAATTTAAAAGCATAAATATATATTTATCACGTTAAGTGAAAAATAAAACTGTGTTTTTGACACATAGGGACTTACAGATTCTGCCCCCATTCATCCCTTGATAATAAACAAAGAAAAAGGAAGACATGAGATTCAAAACTTGGGCCCATTAGAGTGAAGTAACGCAGAAGAAGTGAAAGAATTAAGAGATTGGAAAGAGAACTGATATCTTTAACTTACAAAGGGGTCATCAACAAATAGCATCTATACTTGATGAATGGAAAATTATACTATAGGTCCATCATTTAGTTTAAAAGCATAATCAGTAGAGGAAATAAACGTGATGATAACAATAATGATAAGACGAGTAGAAGGGAGGCAGATCCATGAAAGTGTGAGTCAAATATTCATAGTGTTCTGGTGATGGAAGAAATAGTGAAAAAAATATAGGTTAAAGACAGACATTTATCACACACGTTCAAAACAAGAACAGTTATGAAAGATAAAGTGATTTTAGCAGCAGTATGAATGCAGAACCTGATGGCTAGAGACCCTTTATTTTTATTCAAAGCAATCTTTTATTATTTTACTTTTTAATCTGTATATGTGTTACTTTTAAAAATCTACTGGTTTTACAATTGTTTGGTGTTTGGAATAATTTTATTGCTTTTTCTTTCTCCTTTCTGTATAAATCTTAATATTTTAGTTCACATTTTGGAACCAAGCATTACTGCTCTTGGCTTTTTTGCTTATGTTTTATGTTTTGTTACATGCAGCAGAATTGTGAATATTAGGAGGATATTTCCATAGTTACTTGTTTATATGGAATTTTGCATTATAAAAAATTAAGCTTCCCAAAGAAACTGTTTTTCTAAGGAAATGGCTTCTCTTTCTGATTTTTTTTGTTTACTTTTTAATTGTGAGGTATTTCATATATACAGAAGAGTATATAAAATATGTATTGATGTTTACTTAAAAAATAATTTTAAAATAAATAGCTGTGTAACCAACAACCAGATTAATCAATAAAGCACAGCCAATGATTTCAGCTGGTGATCTTATTTTTTTGGCATTTCTTTGATTAGTCATGAGGTTGGGCATGTTGTCCTGTAGCTATCAGCCATGTGTATATTCTTTTTTGGGAAACGCCTGGTTAAGTCTTAGGCCTCTGGTTCTATTTGACACCCGAAGCCGCCTCCAACTCACAAACTAAACATGCCCATATCATCGTTCCTTTGAAAGTTAAGCTTATAATTAAAACACAAACATATTGACTTGAATTACTCATCATGTTGTAAGTATTTTAGTCCAAATAAGATTTTCATAGTAGTTAACATTCTAGAAGAGAGAAAGGACATGAAAATTTAATGTCCATTGAGGTAGAGGAATACGTTTTGTTTATATCATAATTTTGCTCACAATTCAACTTTGCCCCATGATTCAAACTAAGAAATATATAGGTTTCAAGTGAAAATAGCTGGCCTTCTCAATATCTGTTAGTGTTTTCTGACACATCATGTTGCTAATATTTAGAAAACTTTGTGCTTTCTCATCACTCCTTCATTCAGTCCACGTGTCCTCTGTGTCAGGCACCATGGTGGATGCTATTCAGATGAGAAGGCAAACATTAACTTCCTCTAGACGAAGGATTACGTATTAAATAAGTCAGGGACAGAAAATGACTTTACAAGAAAAAAGGGCGTAAGAGCTTTCTTTATAAGACTTCAAAAATAATCCAAATATACGTCAATATCGTTGATTCTCGTTATCTATCGTAGTTGTGTTTTATAAAGTTACCGTAAACATTGAATTAGTGGATACCGAACCACGGCTCCTGAGGGATACAGAAATAGGTTCCCTAGAGCCTCTGGTCCCAACATTTTCTACAACCAATTAATATATAACCTTGTTTTATGTTTCTGTTTAAAAACATCTTATTTAACATATATTATTAATTTATTAACATTGAACTCATGCACAACAGGACTATAACTCACACCTGCCTGGAGCTTATCTGACACACTTAGTTCTCTGTAAGGCGCATCGCAGCCTTCTTGTGCTTTGGAACACTACACAGCACTTCAACTGTACACTTGTGGGCCATTTTAAATAATGAAATCCCCAACAAAAAGCACAAAAAACCTGGCACTAAACATGCGGTGGAAAGCACACTTGTTTACAGCATGAGGGCTGAAACGAGAATGCAGAGCATCTCGCTCCTACACCTCAGGTGGGAATGCGCACTTGGGGCCACTCAAATTTTTTCCCATTCTGCACATGTCTGCAAATGACTCTGAAAGTGGCACAAATGTTGTTGGGATTTACAAATAAATTTTGGCAAATAGGCAAACTTGCAAATCCTCAATCCATGAATAATGAGAATCAATTGTATTTTCATAGGTTTGAAAGCATAAATGTGTCCTTCTGCATAAAACTTCAAATAAATACAAGCTATTTTCTAAACTATTGGCCTTCATAGGTGTGTCAAAAATCCAGAAATAGCAAAATTAAAACCACTAGATTTATAAAATAGTATTTAGTAAGAGTTTATTGTGCATATAAGAACAGTTTTCATACTGGGAGCTTTCAAACCCAAAACTGATCAAAAGCTCAGAGGCAAGATGTCACAGGATGGCTTAGAGAGTGAAAATGAGGAAGTGTTTTAATGTTTACAATGCTTGATTATTATGATGGGTTTTTCCAGATGGCAGGGGATTGGTTAAAAGTGATTATCTTATACAGCTTTTGGTAGATGACTTAAGTTTCTTTTATGATTATCAGAAGCATTTACAAGAAAAAACCTATGATAAATTTTGCTTATGTTCATGAATTAAGCTAGATTTAGTTTTGCTTATGCAGCTTAAATGGTTTTGTCTGCTCAGGGAATTCTCAAGTTTGGTCTCCATTTTGTATTTTACTTTAACAGGTGAGACAACATGAAAAAAGTTGTATGGCAAGTGTGACAAATAGTAATGGAAGAATGTTATAATGGATGTTTTGTTATTGTTGTTTTATGTGGTGGGTTATCATTAGCAGCTGTGACTTTCAGAGCATATTAGTCAGATTTCCCGGCCGAGATGCAATTTCTGTGTGTGTTTTCTTTTGCTTTCCAACTATTCTTTAGTCAAAGAATGAATCTACTTTGATTTTTCATCCACTGTTCTCTTAATATTCCCCAGTACTATCTTATTGTTGAAGTACAGTCATAGATTTCTCACAAAGAAAAGAAAACTTTACTGAACAAAAGTGTATAAATTCACAGCATTAGGATGTGTCCCTAACTTATTCTTTACAAAAGTGATCACAGCACAGAACTGGCTAATAAAAGAATGAGAATTTGAGAAGTAGATAAGTATTTTGATCACCAGTCAGTCCAAAATTGAGTCCACACTTTTCCATCATGTTTTGGGAGCAAAGATGAGCCAAATCAAAACAGTGTAAGAAAACTTGGCACTTTCCAGAAACACTCCAGGTTTATCCTTTATGAAGTGGCATTTTATTCAATTTGAAGTTTTATGGTTTTTCAAAGGTTCATGCTCAAATTACAAAAAAGTAAAAACAAACTACTTAATTATGAGTGTCATATTTTTCTTTTCAACAGTACAAGAAGGAAGTTTAGATCAGGCATAAAAATTAATTTCAGAATATGTATATGCATTTTATTTTTGTTTTCATTATTAAATTGAGTGTAGATTAAAGAGTAAGACAGCTATTCCTTGACCTTCTAGACTGCTGTTTGCTAGAGCATTTCTTCATTTTCATTAATTTATTGATTCACGAGGATAGGCCAAATCCCAACTATTTGGAGTTACGTGTATGCTTGAAATGTCATTGTCATTATAAATTTCGTATTCTGTTCTGTGGAAGAAAATTTGCTGATTTGCTGATTAACACTCAATGTGTGTTGGTTTTTAATTGCTTAATTAGTTTCCCTCATCTTTCAAGTCATCAATGCATGTGCAGGACAACAGTGATCACTGTGTGATGTTGCTAATTTTTCCAAGTAACCTCAGTTACAGATTTGACTGAATAGATTTGTTATTTCCTATGATTATTTTTTACTTAATTGTTAATTATATGCAAAAAGAGTAATATTTAGCAATACACATTACTTTAGGGATGGCGTTCAATAATTTAAAAAAAAATAGTGTTTGCTTGTTGTCGAACTATCAGAGAACATGACATATATTGAGGATTTTAAGACCTTGTAGCTCTGTTGTAAAATCAGCTGGCAGCTATTCTGCCACGGAAATGAAAACTGAGATATTGCTGCCTTACTATTAAATGGTAGGTTTGGCCCTGGAGAGCAAAGAGTTTTTGTTTGTACAGGAAGATTACTTGGGAGTGACAGAGATTCATTTCAAACCTTTCATGAAGTTTTGTATGATTTCCCCAGAGATCTCTCCAGGGGTCAAAGCAGAATGGGGAACACAAACCTGGCCTTTCTATTCTCGCTGGAAGGGAAGAAAATTAATACAGGGGAATTTGAGCTATATCCATTTCGCTCACAAGAACGAGCTCTTGTAGTAGGAACTGTTTACTTTTGAGACCTTTTCATCTCCACCCACTCCTGTTGCCCAGTTTCACTGGTGTCACTCTGACAATGAATACTAACCAGGCCAATCATAATATGAATACGTCCCTGTCCCTCTGTGTTCTTCATATAACACCAATATGTGTTTGGTTAATCAAGGGGGTTAACACTGTTTCCAGTACCTAGTCAATGCTGGGCACCAAGCAAATAGATAATTTCTGGTAAAATTTTAATAATCTTTAATGTAAGCTAATGAACACATACAATAGTCTAATAATTGTCTAAAACAGAAAAGCCTAATACATAAAAATTATTAGCAAGGAGACTCATATTTTAATGGTGGGAGGACAACATAACAAAGTTTCAATGGGAAGGTAATTTGGAGAGATCTATCACAATTAAAATGCAAATGCTTTCACCTAGGAGTCACATTTCTAAGAATTTATTTTTAGGATATTTGTTGCAGCACTCTTTAAAATATTAAAAGATTATGAATCATAAAAATATCTAAATACCTCATAAAAAGTAGTTAAGTTAACTATGATGCTTTGATGTAATGAAATGCCATGCAGTTGTTAAAAATTATACGGTAGCTCTATGCATGTACTTTCATAGAATATCCAAAATATACTGATAATTGAACAAGATACAGAAAATTATGTAGAGTTTGCTATAATTTGTAAAAAAAATAACAGATGCCTTGTGTGTATATACATATTCATACAAATACATTTAGATTTGTGTGCACATAGAGTACTCAAGATACCCAAGAAAGGTTGCCCCTGGAAAGATAACTGAGTGGCCAAGTGGCTGTGGAAGGAGATGAGAAGACTTCCTTTTTAATTTTGCACTGTTGAAATGTATTGCTTTATCAAAAACAATTCCAATTTATAAAATTATTGCAAGGGCAAAAATATAATTGACAGTTGTAATGAGTGATGTTTACTTTTGTTGTGAAATGTATAGGAATCACTTTAGTGTTCATAATTTGTTCTATTTGATACATTTCAGAAATTTTCAGAACCTTTGTACCATTAATTTGGAAAACTCAAATTCAGAAAGTTCATTGTTGAAAATAATAGAATTAATTCAGTGGATGTGATGTCCCTATAAATATATCTAAAGAGAACGAGCAATTAAATTAACATTTTGAATTGTTTAAGTAATGTTTGTTCTTATTTTAACAGTTAAGCTCATGATTCATAACCATTTTAAAAGATCTGTTTCTCTGAGTAAGTTTGTTTAAAAGTTTCCCTTAAATTACTATATACAACCAATAAATTGTGATTTTTAAAAATTTACCTTTGAGTCATACTGTCAAGTGCCACATGGTCATTTTAGTGAGCCCACTTCAAGTAAAATCATTTAAATATTGGAAAACCTTATTCTTTATTCTAGAACAATAGAAAGTATGTTTATGTAGAGTGGAATATAGTTTAGGTTATTCGTGAAATTAATATAACATGAAAATAGAGAAGGGAGAAAAAGAAAGCAATTCTTTATAAAAAATAATTTCAGTTATTAAATATAGAAGTAATGATAGAATTAGAAAAATCATTTTGGAACCACCAGGATAACAATTGATTCAGGTGAAGATCGTCAACAGATACTAAACCGCAGGAAGAAAGATGTTGGAAGAAGTTATTCAAGTGGGTCCCCATGTCACCTCCAGAGGTTGGTCACTAATACCAAAGGGAAACATTTACCTGCATAATGGAAAGAACTGGGGGTCACCACCTTACCCAAGGGAAAAAGCTTAGCTTAGCCAAGCTTTCAAGATGATGTTCTTCCTAATGTGATAAAACAAAAAGAACAAACTGTCACCTTGTATTGCTGAAGAAGCATTGTTTATCTGAAATCTAATCCCGACGGAAATAGACAAACGCAGAATATGGAAGCAAAATCAACAGAAGAGTGTGGCCTTGACTTTCAAAATAATCAATGTCACAAAAAACAAACAGTGAGTGACTTTTGTAGATTAAAAGTTGCTAAATGGGCTTAACAACAAAATATACCATGCAAACCTTAATTAAATCCTGGATCAAATCAAAACAGTTATACAAATACATTGAGCCATGGAGAAAACATCAACATGGATTGATTGTAGATGATATTTTAAGATTATTGTTAATTGTCTCAGAGTGGTAATGGTACTGAAGTCATGTAGAAAAGGTCCTTATGCTTAAGAGAGGCATGCTGAAGTATGTATGTCTGCAAGTTACTTTCAAATAATTGTACACTGTATCAGGTTACATAGGCACACATATTCCTATGTTGTTTGACTCTACCTGTTTTTATTTATAAATATAATAAACTTGATCATAAACATGTATCTGTATCTATATATCACTACCATCTCTCTTTATACATACATAAATATATATAAAGGTATATAGACAAATATGTATATATCTACATACCTATATCTATATAAATCCCAAGATTGAATTTTCCAACCATATCTCTGTGTATACAAATTCCATGGCTGGTTTCTTCATGGATTAAAACGTCATCTACGTTTATTGCATTATTGGGGAAGAGAAAATGACCAGTGTGATAGTTGTTTCCCATTTTCCCTTCCCTAGCCTAGATTTATTCTCCAATCTTCCATGCCTTCATCTATGCCCCAGTATGCTGACCTCTAGATATACTGTGTCATTGGAATCCTTTGTTTTGAAATTTTTAAAAACTGGTTTTTATTATAATATGAAGCACAATTATATATTTTCTGGATATCACAGTGTTGATTATAATTATAACTGTGTCGGCATTATTGTGAGCATAGTGACGTGCCAAGCACTGGGTTAAGGGTTTTGCAGGTCTCTGATACACTGCGGTTCACTAGCGGTAGGTATCTATACACAACGAGAGCTACAGCTGTTCTGTGGCTACAAATTCTCTGCAGATCATCTAAGGGTTTGTTGAAAAGGAGTAAATTTCCATGACAAAACACCAGGCATATGCATTTTGCTTTTCATTAACTAACTCAGATATAAATATGTCTATTATAACTGGTATAGAGTAAGATTCTGAAATAAAGTGCTAGTTATCCCTTACCAGAGATAAGTCGGAGCCTTGTCCTATGTGGCCAAGTGTCTATGTTAACCGGCTCCAGACCCATCTCCTCTCTGATTTGACTGTAGGCACATTCTGTAGCTCACTGTTCATACTCCCACGCTGTTGTCCAGTTCCATCTGCTTGGATTGACTGCATTTTTAAATATAAGAATCCTAAAGCTAACTCTATGCTTAGACTTGCTCAAGTCTAACTGTCGTCATGAATTAGATTCTAAGGAGATTTTCTTATTTTAAAACATTCCTAATAATGTTGGGAATCTGCTTAACTCAGGAATAGCTGCTTTCAGCCATAAATCTGTGAAGAGTAATTAGGATGTTGATGAGAAAATACTACTGTGCAATTCCGAATAATATATCCTAAGCTCTAATGTGAGTCCTTCTGGCTGTTTGACTTGGGCAAGTGTTCACATACTCTGTACTTCAGTTTCTTTATCTATAACATGGGAAATAAAAAAATTCCTCCCTTGTAGTCTTGAGAAGATCGAATGGGCAAATACATGTAAAGAGTATAGAACAGTAAATGGAAGAAATGAATCACTTAATAACATTACCATTGTTACTACCAGTAGCAGTATTGTTAGTATCATTATCATTATTAGTCAAGGTGATTTCTGAATGGAACACAAGATGAAAGTGAATTTTATTATAGAAGAAATATATGGACCCAGTGATGTTGCAACTTTATTAAAAGGTCCCCCTCTACACCTCACTAAAACTATTTAGGGTGTTTCCCTACTTAAACATTTCATACTTTCATGATATCTCTACTATCACCCAGTGAATACTGCCTTACAAAAAGGTGAGGCTCTGTTCTGTACATGCGCAATGATTCAAACACGCATTCTTGTAAAAATGAGACAACTCCACCAAATACGTTAAAATATTAATACTTAGTATTGAGATAATTTTAAGAGAAAAATATTTTAATGAGTGCTTCATTAGACATCCTGATATCTGTATTTGAAATAATCTACTGGAAAGTGATTGCCATACAAATATGTTTTGAATAATGATGATCAAACACTGTTTTAAACAATTAATATAATTTAAAGAATTTACTGTTTTCTTGTAGAAAATAATGCACACCCTTGAGTTCATTTGCTACATGAAGTGAAACCATTTAAACTGTTAATTAACGAAAAGCTCAATGCACAATGAAGAAATCAGCTTCCCTCTCTGAAAGATGTTTCTCCATCCGTCTGTTGATATCAATCCTTTTGGGCCTTCAAATGGCTTTCCAAATGTTTCTTTTTAATCCGAGTGAAACATTTTAATAATTTCTAGAACGTGATGCCAAAAGGTTAAATCTGAATATCAAATAACTCTCTAATTCCTAACAGCTGAAATTTGTGCAGTTAATCATGCTTGGGAAAAATAAACCTCAAGACTATGATGTGTTCTATTTTGAACCCTAGCAAGAGCAAACCCAGCCTGTTGACATCCAGAGCAGATAATTTTGAATAGCTTCTGCTCTATGTGACAAAATTATTTTTAGTAATAATCATAAAATGTATATAAAATGTGTAATGTGTCAAAAGAGCTACAGGCATTGCTTTGTCTCCACTTTTGCCCTATTTATTAATTGATTGATTGATTAAGCTCCACTAGATCAATACTTTTTCAGGTCAGTAAAGGCACCTCACTTCAAATTCTTAGGGAATTCAGAATAATTAAGAGCTAGTGGCTGGTTTCATAAATATATTGAAAATACTGAAAATTCCTCTAAATTCCTGCAGGATAAAAAGCGTGACTCTATTCAACAGTTTCCATATCTGCCAAGAATTTTGAATTTTGATCCTTTGGTTTAAGTGAGCTATTACATTAGTTTACATAAATAATTGGCATGTAAATAATAGTTTTATTTAATAGAACCAATACATTTTCAAAACTTACAAGTTTGGCATCTAATTGATTGTGCCACCAATGTCATGTTTATCCTCTGGGTCATTCATTTGTTTTCAAACTAGCAACTCAAAATTAAAATAGAAAAATAAATTTCAAGTTTGAAAATATTCAGATTCAGCCACATATTTTATACAAATTATACCATTTACAAATTATTACACCTCACCAGTTCACACGTATTTTAAATTTTAAACTCAAAGAAAAAGTGGTCATAGAGATTTGATCTCCTACAGTCAACGAACCCCATTATTATCTACACCTGGTATCAGTTCCGCCTGACACTGTACCTATGATATGTCAAGAGAATTGGACATTTATGATACTGTGTCTTCGAGAGGAAGAGAAACATTTTAAATTAGTGATTTTTATTTCAGTATAGGAACTGGCTGACATTCTTCAGCGTAGTGCCTCCCAATTGCTTCCTATAATACATATGAAGAAAATTGAAATGAAGAAAATACACTATAATACCAAACATTACACTAGTAATTGGATGTTAGAATTTAAAGGATTTCATCTTAATTTTAAGGTACATGAGCCAGAATGAGAAAATCTACAAAGTTTTCAACTCAGTGAACTAAAATTTGGCTTCATAAAGAAGAAACTGAAAATAAACCTCCATTCCACTCATCAATACTTATGCTTTTAAGCTGAAATTCTAAATTCCTGTAAATAATAAGAGAGGGAGTTAGTAGTCCTTTCTTCTGTTCTTCTAATAAAACATTATGGGGGGGTGAAAAAGGGAAAATACTAGCTACAACTTGAGTTTTTTTCTTTTTAAGTAAATTATCAGTATCATTGAATAATTAGGCAGTGGAGACTTAAGCAAAAATCTCCTCTCAAAAGAATAAATGGGGTGCACTGGAGAAAAACACGGTAGTTGAGGAATAGTAAGGGGAGCTGCTTAAGAGAACTGCCTTTAGTTGTAGATCAGAGAGTAGACTAATACGAGCACAATGTGTAGGTACCAGGATATGGGAAAATCTCCTCACTCTGATGACTAACACCTTGTGAGGTCTAATTGCTACTTGGTAATAAATGAACAAATTGAGTCATAGATCTTTAACATTGCAGGGCAAGAGTCAAAGAATGCAAAGGGACAGTGACAGAAATAATAACAAATCTTCAACCAGTAATAGATTGGCACGTGGGGAGAAAGGAGAGGTTTGAAGCTCTGCAATGAATACTACACAAAGAATAAGTTTTATCTAATTTATGCATGAATATGAAACTTTTCCCACACGTGAAAAGTGAAAGACAATACATTGAGAACAAATATTCTTGATTATTGAACATGAGCCACTGACTTATTATGAGGAAAAAAAGATCATTAATAAAAAATCAAAAATATCTAATTAAATTCCTAAAAGCTGAAATTATAAACTTATGACTAGTAGAAAACAACAAAATTATATGTATTTGAACGCATATAATTAAGTCAAACACCTGAAAGTTAAAAATCACTCTTCTAAGAAACCCCTGCTTAGTGAACAATGACAATGTAAACTCTACCTATCAAAGTATGCAGAACAAGAAAAACCTGTACTTAGTAGTTAAATCATGCTTCATATTTTAAATCAAAGCATTACAAAAATATTGTACTTAGACAATAGAAGAAGTGTTGTAGCTAGCGCTGTCCTGAGGCAAAAGCCAATATAACATTCACAACATTTTGGGGCTGGTGAACTCAGAAATTGACAAAGATGTAGAGATAGTAATACATAGGTTTCTGTATAAAAGTTAATATTTACACCCAATTTGTGAACTTACAACAACAATAATGATAGAAGATATACTTGGGGGGAAATTGGAAGAAGATAATTTGAATATTCTTGTATTATTTAAAAGGGGAGCAGAAATAATGATTCATTTTAGGCTTCTATAACTTAAGCATGCATAGTAAAATTTTAAGGGTAACTACTTTAAGAATCAAGGTAGAGATTATAAGTTACAAGCACAATGGGGAAACATGAAATAAGAATGTAAAACATTGTAAACTCAATCAAAAAAGACCAGAAATGAAAAAAAAGAAAAATGAGAAAATAAACAAAATAATAAAAATAAAGGTATCAGTAACAAAAATACATAAAACTCTCATCATTTCTATAATAAGGGAGTGACAAATTTACCATTATGGTAGGTGATCTTGTTTAAAATTTTCCAAAAAGTATTTAGGTTATAGAAGAGTTAAATAACATACAAATTGAATTTGAACAAACATATATAGAAATGTATACTACCAAGTTAGAGAACATAAATTTTCCCAAAGTGTCAAACATTACAAAACTTGCACACATGATAGGTCACAAGTCTTAACAAATTTTAAAGAATGCGGATCATACAAGCAGATAGATTCTTTGATCAGAATGCAATTAGTCAGAAACCAATAACCAAAAGATAAATTACAATTGAACACCAAAAGAAAACCAAACTTTAAAGTGTTTCATGAATCAAATTAGAAATTCAGTCAAAATTACAAGGTATTATCTCAAACTCTGCCCAAACCCAAGCAAACACCAGGCTTGAAAGAATTGGCTTAAATTCATTCAACCTGGATCCTAAATCCTTGTAAATTTTCTGTCTTCATTTCCTCACTTACAGGCGCCATTAAGAGTCTGTCAAAGTAGTGTTCTCTCTTACTGCACTAAATCTAATGATGTTTGTTTTTCTTGATTGGCATGCTTTTCTGAAGTCTTCCAGGGCGTCAACATTTGACAGAAGGCATTTCATCTGGAATTACATTAAGGCACCTTAATAGATGAACATTAGCTAAGATGTGGATTTCTGTGTTTTCACTGAATTGGGATGAACAAGAGTCACATGGCTAATATATTTCCGCTTATACACAAGACAAGGAGTTCCAGTCTTTGTTCCACAAAACAGAACTGAAAGGTAATAAAAATGCTACATATCAAGAATTGAGTGATGTAGTTAAAGATCATATTATGGAAACTTAGAACTTTAGGTGCATACATTTAAATAAATGATAATTCAGGCTTAAAAATAATGGTGCAGGTGCTGGCTCGGTGGCATAGTGGCTAAGTTTGCACTCTCCACTTTGGCAGCCCAGGGTGGGTTTGGATCCCAGACACAGTACAGACCTACACATCACTCATAAAGCCTCGTTGTGGCGGCATCCCATGAACAAAATAGAGAAAGACTGGCACAGATGTTAGCTCAGGTACAGTCTGCCTCAAGCAAGAAGAGGAAGATTGGCAACAGATGTTAGCTCAGGGCCAATCTTCCTCACCAAAAACCAAACAAAAAATAATGATGGAAACATTCAAGTGAAGAAATTAGAGAAAGAAGCCAAAAATACAGAATACACTCATTGGACAAAGAAAAGTAAATGATAAAAAGAAGAAAGAAATGAATTAGAAATCAAAAGATATATGAGAGAATCAAAAGACAACCCTTTGCAAAGACTAAAATGTTTAAAAGTAGACAATTTTACTTTTAGAAATTGATAATCAAGCCACAAATTAAAAATATGATAAATAAAAATGTTGAAGCCAGTGAGCCTGATTGGGGGCCTTTTCGGGAATTTTACTCATCCTTCAATGGTGGCCTCTCTAAGACATTTTTCAAGCACACAGCTGAATTTCTCTTCTTAGAGAAGGGGGTCCGTCTCCACTGGTAGAAATAAGAGGATGGGAAAGAATATATTCCTCCCATTTACAATTTTTTTCTTTTTGTACTGAAAGGAAACACAAAATTCATTTTGGCAAATCTTCTTTGATGCCTTGTTTAATCATTAGATTTTTTCCTGATTCCAGCTGTTAATTCTCTGGAACAAAAAGTGGAAAGATATTGACTATTTTGTACAATTACGGTAGATTCCGGGTTTAATTCTATCACTCACAACAGGTTTGTGGGAGGGGTATATCTCTCTATCACCTATCTATCTATGTATCTGTCTGTCTATCTATCCATCCATTTTTGTTATTTAAGACCAAGGATGTACACACTGCAGAAATGAACAGCAAAATTCTCTCTTCAGTACCAGATGCTCAAAGCAACAAAAAAGCGGATGTTTTTAACCTCAATTGACAAGCAACCTACTCTTACTGTTAATGTACATTTATTTGCTACTGAAATCACAGCAGTTTTCTCTCTTGAGCAAACTCAGCTTTATTCTTTTCTATGCTTTCCATTTATTGCCACAGGGAACAAAACTCTGATCTCTTTTGGAGTCCCGCTCTTTGGAACTGGCTGAAATTTTTACTGGTGAAGATTTTCTCTTTTTTCTTCAATTATTTTATTGAAATCATAAAGGTTTATAACATTATATAATTTCAGGTGTACGTTATTATTCATCAATTGCTGTATAGACTGCATCATGCTCACCATCAGTAGTCTAGTTTTTATCCATCACCATGCATATGTGCCTCTTTACCCCTTTTGCCCACCCCCCTAGCCCCCTTCCCCATGTGTTTGTTTATCTTCCACATGAGTGAAATCATTCAGTATCTGTCTTTCTCTGTCTGGCTTATTTTGCTTCACATCATACCCTCGAGTTCCATCCATGTTGTTGCAAGTGGGGCAATTTTGTCTTTTTATGGCTAAGTAGCGTTCCATTGTATACATGTACTGCATCTTTTTTATCCATTCATCTATAGCAGTGCACTTGGGTTGCTTCCACATCTTGGCTATTGCGAATAACACTGCAATGAACAAAGGGGTGCATAAATCTCTTTGGACTATTGATTTCAAGATCTTTGGATAAATACCTAGTAGTGGGATAGCTGGGTATATGGTATTTCTATTTTTAAGTTTTTGAGAAATCTCCATACTGTTTTCCATAGTGGCTGCACCAGTTTGCATTCCCCCCAGCAGTGTAAGAGAGTCCCCTTTTCTCCACACCCCCTCCAACATTTGTTACTTTTTGTCTTGGTAATTATAGCCATTCTGACAGGTGTAAGATGATATCTCATTGTAGTTTTGATTTGCATTTCTCCAATAATTAGTGATGTTGAACATCTTTTCATGTGCCTGTTGCCCATCTGTATATTCTCTTTGAAGAAATGTCTGTTCTTATCCTCTGCTCATTTTTTGATCAGGTTATTTGTTTTTTTTGTTGTTGAGTTGTGTGAGTTCTTTATATATTTTGGAAATTAACCCTTTGTCAGATATATGATTTACAAATATTTTCTCCCAGTTAGTGGGTTGTCTTTTTGTTTTGTTCATAGTTTCCTTTGCTTTGTAGTCTGATGTAATTCCATTTGCTAATTTTTTCTTTTGTTTCCCTTGCCTGAGTAGACACGGTATTTGAAAAGATGCCGCTAAGACCCTGTCAAAGAGCATGCTGCCTATATTTTCTTCTAGGAGTTTTATGGTTTCAGGTCTTACATTCAAGTCTTTAATCCATTTTGAGTTCATTTTTTGTGCATGCTGCAAGATAATGTTCTGCTTTCATTCTTTTGCATGTGGCTGTACACTTTTTCCAGCACCATTTATTGAAGAGACTTTCTTTTCTCCATTGTATGTTCTTGGCTCCTTTGTTGATGATTAACTGGCCATAGGATGTGTGGTTTTATTTCTGTGCTTTCATTGATCTGTGTGTCTGTTTTTATTCCAGGACAATACTGTTTTGATTACCATAGCTTTGAGGTATATTTTTAAGTCCAGGATTGTGATGCATCAATCAATGTGATACACCATATTAACAAAATTAGGCATAAAAATCACATGATCATCTCAATAGATGCAGAGAAAGCAATTGACAAGATGTAACATCCATTAATGATAAAAACTCTCAATCAAATGGGTATAGACGGAAAGTACCTCAACACTAAAAGGCCATACATGACAAACCAACAGCCAACAGCACACTTAACAAGGAAAAACCAAAAGCTGTCCCTCTAAGAACAGAAACAAGACAAGGGTGCCCACTCTTGCCACTCCTATTCAACATAGTACTGGAGATTTTGGCCAGAGCAGTTAGGCAAGAAAAAGAAATAAAAGGAATTCCAATTGGGAAGGAAGAAATGAAACTCTTCCTGTTTGCACATGATGTGATTCTATCTATAGAAAACCCTAAAGAATCCACCAGAAACCATTAGAAATAATCAACAACTATGGCAAAATTGCAGGGTACAAAATCAACTTATAAAAATCAGTTGCATTTCTATACACTAACAACAAACTAGCAGAAAGGGAAGTTGAATACAATTCCACTTACAATTGCAACAAAAAGAATAACATATCTAGGAATATATTTAACCAAAGAGGTGAAAGACCCATACACTGAAAACTATAAGACATTATTGAAAGAAATCAAAGCAGCTATAAAGAAACGGAAAGACATTCCATGTTAATGGATTGGAAGAATAAACACAGTTAAAATGTCTACAGATTCAGTGCAATTCTAATCAGAATCCCAATGACGTTCTTCACAGAAAGAGAACAAAGAATCCTAAAATTTATATGGAACAATAAAAGATCTTGAAAAGAAAAAGCAATCCTGAGAAAAATGAACATTTTCGATACAGACACAGAAATATGGTTCTCAGACTATGCGTACAAGAATTATTTGACTTAAATATTCATGATCTCCTCTTCAAACATCTAAATAAAGCTTATATTTGTATATCAATATGGTGGCAATATTCAGTGTCCTTTTGTTGTGGCATAATATTTCAGCTAGGCAAAAGAGCATAGAAGAAAGGTCTTGGTAGTAGATAAATGCACTGGTATTATATAACAGCCCTGAAATTATTTCTGTTTTCTATATAATACGTGAATATATTTAAAAACATTTTTGCTGCCAAATGGAGCCTTTGATTTTGATACACATTTCTTAAATTATGAATGGTTTAAAATAGTTTCCCTGTATTTTTTGAAATTTCCATTTTTTTCCTACTTTCTACAAAGTAATTGTTCATATTCCTTATGAATTTTTCTACTGGGTATATTTTATTTTTAAATTTTTTCTATGAGGTTTTGGTAAATTAAGGGCATGAATCCTTAGTCTTATGTCTTTCAAATTTCTCTCAGTGTCTTGTTTCAGTTTTTTTAATTTTCTCTACCTGAGATTTAATTTCTGTGGAGACAATTTTAGTTTTTTTCTTTTATGAATTTCATATCTTGCTGGGAAACCCTTTGACATTCCAGAACTAAAAATAAATTTATCCCAGTTACTTGTAGTATTTTAAAGGTTTCATTTTTTTTTAATTTTACCTATTTGGTATTAACATTACTCTGCTGTAAGGTGTGAGTATCTTGCTTATATTTATATATAAATAGAGAGTTTCATATTTGTTCTTTCTGGAGTTAGAAACATCAGTTATTGAGTACCCACCTTTTTGCACTGATTTGAAATGTTACTGTAGTCTAGAATACATTTCTATGACAGACTTTATTTTGCAATAAAACCACACCAATATATATCCCTCTCTCCATGTCTTCTTTCTGTGTGATAATGACACTCCTCTGTTGAGAGGTGGGGTCTGTGTTCCCATCCCTTTAACCTGGGCAGACCTTTCAATCCACCTTGGCTGACGGATAATGACAGGAGTGATGCCATGTGACTTCTTAGGCTATGGCACCAAAGCACTAAAGCTTCTCGCTTGGCTAACACACCTTGGGAGTCCTGAACCTACAAGGTGAGTCCAACTTCCCTAAAACCACCAACTGAGAAGAGAGGCAGAGAGATCAGTAACCTGAGGGAGATGCCTGAGGGGACTCAGGTGTGCCAGGCCCCAGGAATTTGAACCTCCTCAGTCTGAGACCTAGACAGGTGAGTAACGACACCATCAGATGATTCCAGCCTCCTGGCTTCCAGTCATTGCTCACCAAGAAGAGCTGAGGGGGGCTGCCCCTTCTGAACCCTCTCCAAATGGCAAATTAGTTATCTCAAGTTTTAAGGTGGGGTGTTTTACAGCAATAAATAACTGGAGCAATTCCTATGCAGCTTTCATTTCATTTATTCTGCCATAACTCATCGATCTACTTTTTATTCCTTTCTAAGTACAAGCTTTTAAAAATTACTCTATCTTTAAAAAATAAAACATGGTAGAGAAAGACTCTCCACATTACTGAAAATTTCTTGTATTTTTTTGTCTTTTCTTGTTTTTTTCTTTCTTCCAGAAAAGCAAATTAATTTGATACCCTCAAGCAAAAACAACAAAACAAAAAACCTTGTTTAGTTAAGTTGTTATCCCAATGAATGTTAAGAACAATTAAGAGATAATTGTTATTTTCATTCCGTCAGCTCCAAGAGCAAGTTATGCTTTAAAATTTCTTTACATCTTATTTTTTATTTTATTTGGTGAGAAAGTTTAGCCCTGAGCTAACATCTGCTGCAAATCCTCCTCTTTTTGCTGAGGAAGATGGGCCCTGAGCTAACATCCATGCCCCTCTTCCTCTACTTTATATGTGGGATGCCTGCCACGGCATGGCTTGATAAATGGTGCATATGTCTACACCTGGGATCTGAACCACGATCCTGAGCTGCCACAGTGGAGCACTCGAACTTAACCGCTACACTACAGGGCGAGCCCCACACATCTTATTTTCTGATTCAAAGAAAAGATTTTAAAATCTTATTCGTGTAGGGGCCCGCCCAGTGGTGCAGCGGTTAAATTCGTACATTCCACTTCGGTGTCCCAGGGTTGGCCGCTTGGATCCCAGGTGTGGACCTACGCAGTGTTTGCACCGCTTATCACGCCATGGCTTCCCACATATGAAGAAGAGGAAGATGGGCATGGGTGTTAGCTCAGGACCAGTCTTCCCCAGCGAAAAAGAGGAGGATTGGTGGCAGATGTTAGCTCAGGGATAATCTTCCCCCTAAAAGAAAAATTTTATTTATGTAAGTTGTTTCAATATAGAATAGTTCCTGGCAATAAGAGTGCTCATTCAATAAATTTAGCTATTATTGTAGGCTTGTGGCTTTTTTTTCTTTTGCTTTCTTAATCCAATCTTTATTTTCAATGTGTTTCTTTACTGTTGTAAGTGGGATTTTTAATTCAATTATATTTTTAATGTTTATTTTATTTTTACTATTGATTTTTGCATATTAATTTTATAACTAGTCGCTTTGTAACTTTCTGTTTCCATTTATAATATTTTAGATGATTCTCTGGGTTTTCAGCTGTAAAATCAAGACATAAAACAATAAAGTATTCTTTTCTTTCAAAAAAAATACAAGTATCTATCTGTTCCTATCTTGCAATAATATTTTATTCTCACTATTGTCCCTAAATTCTTGGCAGTAACAAGGGGCAGACGGAGCATTCTAAGTAGCAGAGCTTGAATCACAAGAACGCCAACTTTCACAAGCCTCTTGAAAGAAAAGCTCCATTATTTTCCAGTCCAGGTCTCTTTGCTAACGATGCCAACGGTGATAACGGGTGAGGCAATCTGATGTGCACAGCATGTTGCTTTCATTGCCTCTGAAAATCTAGCAGGAGAAAAGGGCCTGCAAAGACCCAGGATGAGCCCCCGCACACAGGCCAGTGTACTTCTGCACCACGCGGTCAACTGCCTGCAGAGCTCTTCTCAGGCCACTGAAATCACCGTTCGTGGCTTTGCCAAGTCCTCCTGCAAGGCGGAATTAGAGAGGCCTGTCTAGCACAACACCGGCAAACCGCCCGATGGCCTCACCTGAGAGTGGCTCTTCTCATTACAGTGCTGCTAATCGGAGGAGAGGACCTCACAATCCCAGCGACTGGGAGCCGCGCCCCTGCAGTCCCATCGCGTCAGCGTCTGTCCAGTCTGGCTGAGGATGAGAGCATCTCACCTGCGGTCACAAGAGCGCAAACATAACGGGCTTTCTCCAGGCGTTGGGTTTTATTCAAGCTCTTCCTCCTTGCTGTTTGACACGGTACATATAATCCATCAAGCACGAATCTCCATTTAATTATCTTTTCTCTCTTTACAAAGTGTGAATCAAGTAAATGTATTGCTTATAAAATTGTGAACATACCTACATTTTATAATTTACCACTTGTTATTTTTATGTTCTTACAGTAAATGTCCTTGTGTGTTACTATAATGACCCCAATTTATTAGGTGCTTCTGTGGTCAGCACTTTCATTTGATTCATACAACAATCAAGAAGTAAATGCTATTATTAAACCCATTTTTCAGATGTGGGAAGTGAAGGATCCAGAGACTAATTAATTTGTACGGGATTACAGCTGATTAATGGCGAAGCCTGGATTCCCCTCAGGCAAAATGGCTTCAGAAGGCATCTACCCACCCGCGGACTCCACACCACCCACCCCAGATTTCCTTGTGGCTGTCGTGGTGGGACGTGAATTTTGCCAAATACGTTTTGGTAATTTATTGAATGATTGTTTTTTCTCTTAACCTATAATAATGTCTAGATATATATGCATGTGTTGAAGAGTCCCTGCATTCCAGAGATGAGCAAGAATTTGTCAGCTTTTAATATAATGCTGAATTCACTTTAACATATTTTAGTTACATTTTCTCACATGGCTATTTATAACTCTGATCTAGAGAATTAATTTTGTGATTATCAGGCTTAAGTACTTGAATTTTTCCGGCTTGGTAGAAATAATTAAGGTGCCTTTTTTTTTTTTTCCTCATCTTCTCACTTTTAAAAGAAATAACTGAGTTAGTTATTTCTGCCATAAGGCTGTGTCTTTAACAGCCCGCGAGAGCCCCTCAAGGGCAGCATTCTGTGCATATGCTCGTGCTGTGCATGATATCTGTGGTGATAATGGTTACTGGGATTTGAAAAAAAGTACTAAATTATCTCCCTGTGTATAGAATCATGCTTGTTTGGGGATGTGTGTGTGATGGTGGTGGGAGTGGTTACTTTAACTTAATTTCGAAATCCCCACTTTCCTGCGCTCTGGCTGTGGAATTAATTGAGGCCTCATGGGGGTGTTATGGGGGGCTGAGTACTTAGCACAGTGCCAGACGTGTAAGAAGCGGTAGGTGAATCTTAGCTATCATATAATAGAGTTATAATTAAGGGTGCAAACTTTAGCATTTTGGAAAAGGACTGATATCCACCGATATGCTTGCCTTTTGTTTTTCATTTTTGTATTTTATTTTGTTTTCTGATTGATCCGTTGATTGTGGTGGACTAAATTTAAAGTAGGATTATTTATTATCATTATTTATTTACCATTAAAATCTTTTTGTTATAGTGAGTTCACATTCAAAATCTTTTTTTTTAAGTTGTGTAATGCCCAGGATGGTTTCAAACTTTGACACACTGCAGATAATTTCTCTCTAATAAGGTAGAAGAATATTTCTTATGGATCATTTGTAAAGAGATGTGTTATTTTAAATTTCTATCACTTGTGTGAAATGATTTGTGGGTGTTTTCATATCAGGGAATAATATATTTAATAAATTCTGTGAAGCCCTGAAACATATTTTAAAAAGTATTAGCCAGTAATACTGGCTATTTTTTTTGTAGAATAATTTATCCCAGAAAAATGAAAATTTATGACATATCATTTGGTGTTGCACTCTTTTTCTAATTTAGCCATTCTGCTAGGTGGGCAATGATATCTCATCATCGTCCTAACTTGTGTTTTCCCACCGGCTAATGATTGTCAATATCTTTCACGTGTTTGTTCAACATCTGTATCTTCTGGGAAATGCCTGGTTGGGACTTTGGTCCATTTTCTAACTGAATTTTTTTCTACTGTTGAATTTTGTAAGTTTTTCCCCCTATATTCCAAATACTAGTACTCCATCATATATGCGGTTTGCAAATGTTTTCTGCAGGTCCTTGGGTTGTCTTTTTATCCTCTTCGCATGAGCTCTCACAGAGCAATGGTGATTAATTTTCATGAAGTGCAGTTTATCAATTATTCCTTTTATGGGTCATGCTTTTGGTGTCAGGTCTAAAAATTCTTTGCCTAAACCCGGATCCCAAAGATTGTCTGCTATGTCTTTTATAAAAGTTTTATGGTTTTATGTTTTTTTACATTCAAGGGCAAGATCCATTTGGAGTTCTTGTATAAGGTGTGAGGTCAAGGTCAAGGTTCTGTTTTTGCCTGTGGATATTTCTTTGCTGCAACAGCATTTATTGAAAAGGCTATCCTTCCTCCACTGAATTGCTTTTGCACTTTTGGAAAACATCAGTTGGGCATATTCGTGTGGGTCTGTTTCTGGGTTCTCTATTCCTTTCCATTGATCTATGCATTTATCTCTCCACCAATATTATTCAGTCTCAATTATTACTGTACTTATATTAGATCTTGAGATCAGGCGGACTGATCTGCTCCACTTCATTCTTCTTCCTCAAAATAGTTTTAGCCATTTCCTATATCCTTTGCCTTTCTATAAAATTTTAAAACAGCTCTGTCTATATCTACAAATAATCTTCCTAGGATTTTGATAGAAATTGTGTTAAGCCTGTATATCAACTTGGGGAGAACTGACATCTTTACTATGTTGAATCTTTCAACATGTGAACACAGTATGTCTCTTGATTTATTTAGATCTAGAATTTCTTTCATGAGCATTTTATAATTTTTAGCGTCTGAATCTGTACATCTTTCGCTAGATTATGCAAAATGAAGTATTTTGTTTTCTTTGTAGTGATCAAAAATGATATTGCATTTTTAATTTGAGCTTCTACGTCTTCATTGTTAGTGTATAGAAATGTGGATGATTTTTGAGTGTTGATTTTCTATCCTGTGCCCTTGTCTAATTTGTTCATTCTGGGTTTTTTTCCCCCCCAGATTTCTTGAGATTTTCTACATAAACAAGCATGACATCTGTAAATTGGGGAAATTTCATGTCTTCCTTTTCTCTGTGTATTCCTTTTATTTCCTTTTCATGGCTTTTTGTCCTGGCTAAAACTTCCAGTACTATGTTGAATAAGAGTGCTGAATAAGAATAATAAGAGTGCATGTCCATTTATATTTTTTTCCCTGATCTTAGAAGTAAGCATTGTCTTTCACTATTAAGCATGACGTTAGCTGTAGGTTTTTTGCAGATGACCTTTATCATTTGATGATGTTCCCTTTTATTCCTAGCTTGCTCAGAGTTTTTATCATGATGGATGTTGAATTTTATCAAGTACCTGTTCTGCATCAATTGATGTGATCATGTGATTTTTCTTCTCTAGCCTGTTAAGCGTGAGTTACATTGATTGATTTTCAGTAATTGAGCCAGCCTCGCATCACTAGAATACACTACATCTTTTCTTTGTGTATAATTCTTTTTTATATATTGCTGAATACTACTGCTGGCTTCTTCATCTCCAATTCTGAGATATATGACACAAAAAGAAAACCGAGGGAGCCCACTGCCATATAGAGCCTCAAATCCCGAGGTCCTTTGCCAATGCATCTTTTTCTCACATCTTTTAGAGTCTTCTCATGTTTGCTTTACGTATGATGTCCAGGGTTTTTAGTTCTGCTTAGTAGGAGGAATGGGGAGAAGTATGTCTACTCCATGTTTCTATTTAAAAAACATTTCATTATGGTATTATATTATTATAATAAAGTAAAAGTTCATTTTAGTACTATTTTAAAGGAATTTATTTAGAAGACGTTCCACTGATTTTAGATAGTCTTCACTTATTCCATGTTATTAAGTCTTTTGATTCTTCTGCATCTTAATATATATCATTTTATACATGTTCTACCTACTTCCTCATGTTAGGCTATTTCCTAAAATGGTATTTTGGTATTAGAGATAGTTAAATCCATTCAGAGACAGGATAGAAAAGATATTTCCACCTCTCTTACAGGAGATCTTTCTATGGAATGACAGAAAGATCAGAAGTTAAGAAGGCCCTTGTTTGAATGTGATTCTGCTGTTTATTCTTTGATTTTTGGAATTTTGCATTAACAATTTGAGTGTCTGATTCCTCAACTACTAAATGGAATAATAATGCTTATTATAGGAAGAAAAGATATTTCTGCCTATTTTTGCTAACAGACACTTCTATTACCCAATTGTGATTGCCCTCCAGTAGAGGATAAGATAAAATTCTAACCTGATTGTTTACAGCTCAGGACAATGTTTTTAGTTGCAATTATTGACAGTTGAAGTCGTTCTGTCTGAAAAAGCCCAAATTCATCTTCCTTTCTCTCTCTCTCTTTTTGAGGTAGTCTAGCACCTTGGGGAGGACCAAATACGTGAGCCCCTGCTTGTTACAGGGTCTCTGTAGCTGGGTTGAACAGTGGTCTTTACATGCCTCTTGGGGTCTGACATGCTCTCTCTCTTCTCTCTCTCACTGAGTATAGCAGGTAAGGCTCCCTGCTTACTGATGGGGAAAATGATGTTTACAAGAATGTTTTACTTAAATACAGTGATTGCTTATTGTAAAGGAAGATCTAAGGCAATATTGCTAATGTTCAGAGATGTACTATCAGAAACCAAGTTATCTTATACTTAACTCTATTAAATTATCTATTTTCTCTCTGCTACATGCAGACATCTAGAGCAAAGATTAGAAAATGCACAAAGTTAGATTTGGTTGCAGTGTAGAAATGTTATCATCCATGGGAAGACCTGTCTTAATATTCATGTTTATGGTTTTTTTTTTTTCTGATTATGTTTAGTGAATGGTGAAGTGTTTAGGTTGTTTTATTTGATTCTAGTATTGTTTCTGTATTTTGGTAGTGTAGGGGAGGAAGACATTTCCTCTCCCCTCTCTGGGTTCTTCTGGCTGGAGAACGAATTAAATTCACATGAGACAGAATAACAGGAGAAAACTAAACAAAGCTTTATAACATGTATACATGGGAGAGGCCCAGGCAAGCTGAGCAACTTGCCAAAATGGCTGAAGCCACCACCTTAAATATCCTCCTCACCTAATGACAAAGGAGAATGTCGGGGGTGGGGGGAGTCAGTTACAGGAGGTTACCAGACAAGCACAGTAAACAGGAATAAGATTATTACGCAGATTTAAGTCCTTGCCTTTTGCCTTGATTAAGAGTTTCTAGAGATAAGGTCCTTCCCCCTTCTTCCTGATACAGAGAGGGAGACACCATTACAGATGGAGATTTCCTTTACAATGTAAATGTCTCTTAACAAAGGGTAAGTAAATTCTACTCCTCAGTGCCTCCTTCCCGTCTGCAGTTTATTAAAGTAACCAGTCCCAAATAATCCTCATGCCAAAGATACTGATCTTGGGGTGGCCAATTCCAGTCCTCCACAGAAGTCTGAATTCCTTTTTCTATAAAAAGACAATTGAACTTGATTTTTAAGTCTTAAAGTAACACTAAGATATGTCTAAAATCTTTCTTTTAATTGCTGTCTTTTATTTATTAAAATATTTCCAAGTCACAAGGCAATGTATGTTACTTAATCCTGAAAATTCATGGTAGTATGAGTTTTAAGTGAAACCTCAAGCTTATATCATATAAAATTCAAAGCATTTTAAAATGGCAAAGAGTTGAATGTTTATTCTAATAATATCTATTTTTATTAGCCATACTGCATCTTGTGAGCATTTCCATACCCCATACTCCAGGACCAGATACATGGATATCACGTAAAGTAACCCAAGGGTTAAGAGTAACCCACTCGAGGTATACTTATTGACAGTGTGCCACCGATTTTTAATGCAAACACTAAAAACACAGGTGTGGGGCTGTCAACAGTTATGCATTTTTGATTGATTACTGCATTACAATGCTATTGGATAAGAAATATCTCTAGACAGGCAATTGCGTTGTGAGATGGATCTAGACTCACAGGTGAGTACAACTTTTTAAAATGTGGCGTGGCTGTAATTCTTTCCATGCCAGAATTGTCAATCTAATGATTTCTTCAATGATTATCAGCTACTACACAGTCTGTAGTTTGTATCCTGAAAAGCATATCAATATCCAATTACCATTCCCTCCCATGTTAACATAGAGTAGCTGCATCCTTGAAAATTGCACAATGATTCCCTCATTTTCCTCCTGCCCCTAAAGCACCCCGTCCCTGTGATTTGTCTATAGTGCTGTTTGCTTTGCTTAGAAACATGAATTTCATTTTGTGCATTTCCTAAAGCTCATCGATGGACTTGGAGATCTGCCACAATGTCTAATTGTCAGGTTTCATTCACCCACGAGCCATGCAGACTGCCAGTGTGATAATATTCTCACCACATACAACTTGACTCTGACCGTGGAGAAGCACGGAGGCCTCACCTACTTCCTGGCTGACTCCTCTCTGTGCCGTTTCTCATGCTCCACTCTTGTTAATACCCCCTTTCAATTTTATACTCCCCTACGTCCCTTCTTTACTGATTGGCTTTTTTGCAGGTGTATAGCAAATCCACATTATGAGACTAATATCTTACCTTTTCTCAAATTCTTATTTGCCAGCAAAAATCACTGAGATGTTCCTTTGACACATAGTTCTTACTAGGACAAAAATGCAAATGGTTTTTATTCAAATTTCCAATCTCTTATAAGCTTTGTAAGGAGTCTCTGTTCCTTTGAACCTCCCATTCTCGGTGCTCTGCAAACTTTCACATTCTGTGCGGTGCTCTCTATTCAATGCTTCAAAACACTGGCAATTTTTCCATTAAATTTTTTTCATATTTTCCACATTATCTTTAATCCTGTAAATTCCAAATTTACCAAAGTCTTTGAAACCCGGACTAGGATTATTTCAGCCATACATACATGATACTACGAAAGGTTTAGTCATATTGTGGTTATTAAAGCCCCGAATCTCAGCCCTTATGAGAACAGTTTATTTCTTGCTCCAGCTGCAAATCCACAGTGGTTGGCTGCACCTCTCCTTCGTCTTCGTCGTTCTGGGTCCATCATTACGTATTTTTCCCGTATTCATAGCTTTCCTTCTTTTATCCTTCTTCCTATAAAAAAAATACCCTCTTGCTTTCTCTTGCCTGAACAACATAGCCATTTCTAACTGTTTCATTAGCCCTTTTCCAGATGATGTTTTCTGGCTGTCTCTATTGACTTCATTCCTTCTGTTCTTTTAGCAATTCTTTTACGTTTCATCCTCCTTGAGAAGGTTCACATCATATTCTCCAGCTGTAACGTGTTTAAAAGCGTGTGTGAGTGTGAGTGTGTGTGTTTGAGTGTGTGTGTGTGTGTGTGTGAGTGTGTGTGTGTTCTACGGATTCTAAGAGTAGAGGATTTAACACCGAAACTTAGTTTGCTTTCCCTTAGAATCTAGAAAGGACTTTTGAACACACGATCTCAATGTGTGCTTTTTGAAGCATTGATAAGAAAGGTTTTGATTTCTTAGAGAAAAGAATTTAATATGATAAGATTCAATTACGTATATTTACCATAGTCAATGAGGCTGAGAAAAGTAAAAGAAAAAGTACAGATGATTTGACATAATATAGATTTTGAAAATAGAACATATTTACAAATTGCTAGCTATGTTTCTTGGGAATGTTTTGAGAACTTTTGTGTCTTTAAATGCTTTGATTGCTGCATTGGATATTTGTGTTTTGACAGTTTTCTGTCCTCAAAGGGAATGTTGCTGTGTTTCATTCTCCAGAGCAGTTATAATTAGGTTAGCTCTTGTGTGCGCTCATCAGGAAGTCAGCTTTTCCTGACTCCCATGATTAGATTAAATCCTCCTAAACATAGTTGCAGTTTTCCATTTATATATGAGGTTGTTTCATCAGATTTATCGCAGCTACTAAACTACGAAAGTTAAAAGAGTAAAGGACATATCAACATTTGACTATCAGTGTACTACCAGAGCTTAGACTACAGTGGCTTCTTGATAAAGATTTTTGAGAAAATGAATCAATAAAAAATATTTTTGAAGGTGTTATTTTGTAGATTTCAACCTTGTCAGGGGCAGATAATATATTTGTATGATTCAGACATGTTTAACCTCTGAGTGAAAGACCATTTCTAATAATCTGAGAATCAAAATAAATGCTTTTCTATTTAAGCTTTTCTAATTGTGCCCTTGTTGTGAGATTAATTTTGATCCAAATGTACATTAATAAAAGGAGTAGCATATACAATTATATGTTTGTATGTAGCCTTGCTGTAAAAACCAAGCCTTTTTATTGGCAAATGGCAAATCTTGCTCAAACAATAGAATGGGACATACTGACTCATGAAACCAAGAAGTGCAGTGATGAGGTTAACTCTGGAAAGATCTGTACACGTAGATCCAGGAGATGTGTAATATGATCAGAAATTTAATGTTTATCTATCGTCTATCTCTCTCTATCATCTATTCTCTCTGCTCTCTCTCTGCCTCTCTTCTCCTGCTCTCTCTCTCTCATTCCCATGCCCTCCTCCCCTTTTCTCTCCTCTCCCCTCTCCTTCCCTCCTCCGTCCTTTCTCTTTCTCTCTTTAGACTTCACTCCTAGTAACTGGCTTTATTCTCAGATAGTCTCCTTCAGAGTGATGTAAAAATGGCCACTGGCAATTCCCATCTTTCTTCCCTCTCACTAAGCAATGCAGGATTAATAAAGTATCTCTTTCTAAATAGCAGTTGCAAAATCCTCTGGTAAAATTCTCTTCAATCTATGATGCAAGTGCTGGTTCAACCATTGAAGTGATGGCACTCAGCCATGGACCAAGGCAGTGCAAACAACCCCACCTAAACAATGATCCAGAATGGGAGAGGAGGTGTTTCCAAAATGATTGCTAAGGAAGCAAAACTGTGTTGCTGCAATACATCTCGTAAGGATGGTGAGGAGCCCTTTCATTTCTGGCTTGGCCTGGTTTCATCCTAATTCTAAAGTGTGACATGACAGCTTGTCTTTCATACATTTAGTGGGAAAAATTGCTCCACTGAATGACTCATTTCACTTGTCAGTCTTCTGGAATGTTTTTATTTTCAAATATCTTTATTTATTTTTCAGCAGCAAAACTAAGATTCAGCTACATCGTATGCTTAAAATCCTCTGAGTCCAAATGTCAGGATTTGGAGAGTAGTTGTTATTAAACGCACAATTGATTTATAGCTTTGATCTCTGCTTGCTTTTGCACATCTCCCTGAAGTGCTTACTTACGTGTAGATCCTCTTCTTACCTAGAGTCGACATCAACTGAAACCAGCTTAGACTACTGATCGGCTCCACTGTCCAAATGCCACGTTATTCTACTGCTTCTTATAGAAATAGAGCATAACTTGGGACAGATTCTAATGTGTTTATGACTATTGCACTTCATTAATCACTGATTTACTTTTATTAATTTGTACGTGTATTAAAAAATCAAACATTGTGAACACAAGAGCTGTGGGGATACAAAGAAATCCGTGCAGTCTTCTTTGTCTTGTTAGGAACGTGTGATGCAGTCGAGGGGACGGACATAACGGCATTGTCAACAATCTTGCAAATCTAAACCAGCACGTGGTTGGGGGGATGCAGACCACGGCGTGTGCAAGAATTTAGATGAGTGTGGAAGGGTGTGTGCCTGGAGGTCCATGTGAGGAGACTTTTTGAACAGTGAACTGCAGTTTAGAAGTTAGTGGGAGGGAAGCAAGAGGACAAGGTCTACAGCTTTACGTGTTTCTTGCCAAAATGGGAAATTTCTTGCCACAGAGAAATTTATCTTGATGATAATAGGAAATAGTAATATGGTTGACTTTATGTCTTGCTTAGTTGATCTGATAGTGTTTTTTTTTGTTTTTTGGGTGTTTTTTTGCAGATCACTAAATGGGATCACAGAATGGGTTTAATGCCCAGGGTTGGGGAGCAATAACACACAAGAAGTTAAATAAACTACTACCTGTATATCAGGCCTATACAGAGTCAAACATAATGTTATTCTAATTTAATCATCCCTATGAAGTATAGTTAGCTTAGCTTATCACTGTGGGTAAAGATGATGATGATGATAAGAATAATAGATAATACTTATTGAATGTTTAATATGACAGACATTGGCTTTAGCCCTTTATTTATAGTACTTTACTTAGTTATTTAATCCTTACATAACTATTACTTTTACTTTAAAGACGTACAAATTGATAAAATTTTCATCAGATTATTGATTCTAATATGCTATTGCAACCTAGAATTTGTTTTTATTTTTATTGTAAACTTTGATCATTAAAATGTATTTCAAAATCAATTTTATAAAATTTTTCCATATTTTAGCTAGGACAGACACCCTGAAATTTCAAAATGCAAAAAAAAAAAAAAAAAAAAACAGATCTCTGTTTAAACCTTGACTTTTAAAGATTCCCTTTCATTTCCTAACTGACTTGGGGCAAATAATGAACTGCTAATTTTTTTTTTTTTTTGAGGAAGATTAGCCCTGAGATAACATCTGCCACCAATCCTCCTCTTTTTGCTGTGGAAGATGGGCCCTGACCTAACATCTGTGCCCATCTTCCACTCCTTTGCATGTGGGACGCCTGTAACAGCCTGGCTTGATGAGTGATGCATAGGTCCATGCTGGGGATCTGAACTGATGAACTCTGGGCCCCCAAAGCAGAGCCCACAAACTTAACCACTACACAGCCAGACCAGCCCCGAACCACTAATTTTTGGGTTGAATTTTCATTTGGTTTCATTGCATTTAATTATTTCACAAAAGGAGTAATATCACATTTCAAAGAGAATTTAAGGGGATTTTTCAAAAGAAAATGTATTACTTAAAACTTACAGAAACAGGGCGGCCCCCATGGCCGAGTGGTTAAGTTTGCACGCTCCACTTCGGCGGTGCAGGGTTTCACCGGTTTGGACCCGGGTGCCGACATTGCACCGTTCATCAGGCCACGGTGAGGTGGTGTCCCACATGCCACGCTAGAAGGATCCACAACTAAAATATACAACCATGTACTGGGGGGATCTGGGGAGTAAAAAAGCAGGAAAAAAAATTGGCAACAGGTGCCAAAGTTTAAAAAAAGAAAAAACTTACAGAAACATTAAAAATTTTTTTATAACTTCTTTAAAGATCTTGCCATAAAGTTTATCAGGTAAAATGCAGTTGTTTCACTGAACAATTTACAGTAAAAAATGCTCTGTATATTCTAACAAAATGTATCAATTTACAACCCTTTATTAAAGCTTCTAATTTCATAGTTTTCAAATAAAATACTTCTTCTTTTTGAGAACAGACAGAAGTTACAATATGTGTGTTCATAAGACAAATGTAATTGTAACCATTTGTTTGTATAAATGACTCATTTTCCTGAAAGTAATATGAGTGATTGTAATTACCCTACTGCTCTCATCACTTATTAGTATGATTTTGTACAAGTTGTGGCTTCTCACTGACTAAAATTTGTCATCTATGAAATGGGATTAATAACGACACATCATTTTTTATGGGGATTAAATGAAATTATACATCAGCGCATCGAGGAAAATGCTTGGTGCAGCACACACTCTATCTGCTTAGGTGTTATTTTTACAATAATAGTACATTTAGAAATTATCTTGTGTATTTTCACATACTTGTTTGATAGGGATTGTAATTAGACTATGAATAATTTTTATAAGGTCTCACATTTTCAGGTAATGAAAACAAGTTATAACTTCTTTATCTGTATTTGATTTGTAAACTAACGAATAACACCATCTGAATCTTGATTTCCAGGATTTTCTCTGGAAATTTATTATAAAAATATTGGATAAACCTCATACCATTTAGCATGTTAGAACCAGTGAGATCATAGCTAAAAGAAAAATAATGCCTTATTATCCATTTAAATAGTTTTTTGCATATATTTGCTAGATAATTTATAATGTTTTCCCTACAAATGCTTTTTAAAAATGTTCCCAACACCCTACCTCATAAATTTTATGCAGCTTTGTCCATTAAGGCCAAGAAATAAAATCTTTAACTACATTACCTCTGGACACGATGTTACAGGATAGTCCTTGAAGACAAATTCAAGGAGCATGACTACCAATTAAGATAAAATATGAAAATAAGGGAACCGCTGTCATCAATGCCCTAGCACAAGACATTCTCTTAATGCCCTGGAGCATTTCCAGTGCCATCTTCAACATGGACAAAGCTTGAGAAGTGGTTAGTGTGATCCTCAGTTTTCCCTGGGACAAGTATAAATATGGTCGGTCTGTCCGCTTAACTTCCCATCTCTCCACCAACACTCAACCCTCTGTGTTCCCCTCAGCCTAACTAAGTTTTAGACAGATTTCTTCCCGACTCTAGGACCCTCAGCTCCCTTTTCTGAGAGCATTTACTTTAGAGAACTTGTAATTGTAAATTCTTTCTCTGCTCCTTTGAGATAAAAATCGGTTGCCAGTTTTAAAACCCAGGGGATGTCTTTCTTGGTGACCTGGGAGCCATCCCTTTGAAATGTAATGATCAAGAAGGAAGATGATACCCCCATCTCAGTCTCTGTGGAAGGGTAGGTGCCTACCTTTGATGGCATCATATTCCAACCTGTAAAACTACCTTCTGTGATGGAGTATGAGAAAGTTTACTTTTCCTCTGTGTGGGAAACACAGATGACCTAAGATTCCCCCTACCCTTACTCTTAAAAACTCTCCAGTCCTTTTTGTCAGTAAAATTCAGCCCAGGCTGAGTTCTGGCCTCTCTCCTCTATTGCAACAGCTTTGAATAAAGCCTTCCTCGCCTCTTTAAATTTGCTCAGTGCAACTTTGGCTTTGACAATATTCATACACTATATAACTTCTCTCAGTCTCTTTTCCTCTTTCTTCCTGTTTCTCTAGCCATCTACACATCTATTTATATTGACACCAATCTTTAGGCATACAGAATGGCACTGATAAAAATATTTGCCTTCTGGGGCTGGCCCTGTGACCCAGTGGTTAAGTGTGCTCTGCTTTGGCAGCCCGGGGTTCACCGGTTCAGATCCTGGGCACGGACCCACACACTACTCATCAAGCTGTGCTGAGGTGGCGTCCCACATAGAAGAACTAGAATGACTTACAACTAGAATATACAGCTATGTGCTGGGGATTTGGGGAGAAAAAAAAAAGAGGAAGATTTGCAACAGATGTTAGCTCAGAGCCAATCTTCCTCACCGAAAAGTATACCTTAGAAAAACATATATATATACATATATATATAAATATATATATTTGCCTTCTGTGAAAATATTTGGTCAATGGAGCAATCTAAACAGACAGAGACTGGCCTATAATTTACATACTCAAAGGAACTCTGTCTATATTTCCTCATTACTGTTTTCACATAGTCTTTCTAGGAGATGAGAAAATAAGAGTCTAATTCTTCCTTTAAAAACATACTAATTTTAAGAGATTATAAATTTTCTTTTATACTCAAGTTGTTACATACATCTCTAGGGTTTTCATGTGAATTTATTTGCCTCCATATATGCAGTGTTCTTATGAAATGAATTGGACATTTACATAACCAGAAATTTTCATTTATTTATCATAAATTTTTGTCATATTTTAAAATTAATGTCAAATTAACAGAAAAATATAATGAAACAGAAATATCTGAACACTTTTTACCCAAATTCATCTATTGTTAGTATTTTGTCCCCTTACTTTATCATTTAATTTCTTTATACATATTTTTTCTTTGAGTTTTTCATTTGTCTTTTGACTTTGTTTATGATGTTTTCTTGCCCAGAAATTGTTTTTAATGTAAAGTATAGTAATACATTTTTCTATTTTGTTTTGATTTTATATCATATTTAAAATTCTTTTTCCACTGTCTAATAAAGAATTTATCTTTTTCTGCTCTTACTTGTGTCATTTTTCACATTTATAATATTGATGAATCTCAAAATTCATTTGTGTGTTTTGGGTGAAGAATGAGTCTTATCTTTTCTTTTTCCAGATGGCCATCTGGTTGTCTAACGACCACTTAATGAGAAGTTCCTATTTGCCCAATATTTTAAGATACCACCTTCATCACATACTTTACTTCTGTGTCTATTTCTGTAATTTTTAATCTAGTCTATTGGCCTGGTGTCTGTGCACCTGCACCAAGCTCTTTTTATTTACTTGTTTATTTGTTTATTTATTTATTTTTGGTGAGGAAGATGGGCCCTGAGCTAACATCTGTTGCCAATCTTTCTCTATTTTATGTGGGACACTGCCACAACATGGCTTGATGAGTGGTGTATAGGTCCACACTCAAGATACAAACCTGTGAACCCTGGGCCACTAAAGCAGAGGGCACAGACTTAACCACTATGCCATTGGTGCAGCCCCACCAAGCTCCTTTTAAGAGTCTTTGGAATATATTTTAATGTATGGTGAGGTTAACCACTTCTCAAGCTCTTCCTTTTTAGTGCTTTCTTTGAGATATACTTTTAATTTTGAAGGTTAAAGTTTATATGAGCTTAAAAATAAAGAGAAAGAGGAATTTTGAGCACAGAGTCAAGGACAGATAAGAAGAAGCTAAGATGTAATCAACTTGTGGAATAGATCTCCTAGAACACGTAATAGTTATTCATCATGAAATGGTTAGTAAGAGAAGGAATTTACTGGCATAATGATGAATGAGAAAAAATAACTTCTACTGCCGTGTAACCTGATTACAAGGGAAAACTCTAACTAGATAAGCTTGTATTCATTTCAGTCTGTCCCTATCTTGGTAAAGGAAGCCCGGATCACATATTTGTTCCAATGTGCATGCATATATACCTGTGTGTGTGTGTGTGCGTGCGTCTCTAGTTGGTGCCAGAGACCGCACTATGGACTATGCATGGAGGAAAAATGATACACAAAAGCTGAAAAAGAAACTCCTTTCAGGCAGCCTGCATTCTAGAATGTGAGGTATATATATATTGATCAAATGAGTATAAAATTGTGATTTTCTTAAGGAAGTGACTTTGAACTAAGATGTGATGCAGGAGTAGGAGATAAAACGGATGGCCAAAGCAAGGAAGAGAGTTCTGGTTAGTGTGAAGGCAAATGGAAATAGGGAGAATGGTGTCAGTAAGGAAGAAAATGAAGGCCAGGGTGTCTGGAGTGCAGAGGCCCATGGAGAGCAGGGATTGAGATGTGGTGAAAAAGAGCAGCAGCCAGATCATACAGATCTGTGTCTGACACGCTGGAGTCTTTCTTGGGGAAAGGAAGCCGTTAAATGGAATGGCTTCAGGTGAGGAGAGTCAACTGCAACCACAGAGTTAAATATTGACATAATTGTTTTGCCTTCACTGTAAAGAACTGTTTGGAAGAGGAAAATCTTGGTATGGAGAGTGTAGTTTGGTCATTACTGAAGTTGTCCAGAGAGAGGTGATAACTTGATATAGAATTATGGTGGAGGAAATGGTGTGAATTAAACTTGAGGATTTTTATTTGGTAAAGTGGACACGGCTTTGGTGAATTAGGAATTATGAGGGATGACCCAAGCTTAGCGTCATGGAATGAAAGGATTGTTGAGTCCATTATTGATACAGAGGACTCAAGGAGAAGCAGCTTTGGGTGGAGGGAGCAAAGACCATGGCTGGGGGCATTCAAAGGAGAGCTACTTCAAGTAGAAAGTTGGATGTATGAGTTTGGAACCCAGAGGTGATGTCTGGGTTGTTTTTAAAATAGACATATCTCCCATTCACACATTTATAGGTCTGTTTATTTTCATTGTTAATGGAGTTTCTAGAGGGACAGTGATTCTATTCACATGTACTTGGTCATAAATGATCTGTATCTTGAAGTCTGTGTTCTTAGGTCACTTATGCAAAAATGGGAACAATGTACACGGAGAGTCATAGGAGAATGTTTTTCAGTTAGTTTTACCCTATAGCCTAAAGATTTGGGATGTCTATAGCAGAATTAGAAGCATAAAAGTGTCTGTTGTTTTGGGAAAGAACAGGTGACTGGCTGGTTTGGCGGGTCTGGGCGCTCCTTCAGCTTTGGGAAGAAGCAGATATCCGACTTTTGACAAGTTAGTTAACCTAGGGACCCGCCAGGCTGTTAAGTAGAGTTTGGGAGATAAGATTAGATGAGAGAACGTCTGAGACTTCTTCAGATTTTAATATTCTAGAAATACATACCCCCCCAACATACACACTTTGTATCTTAATTTTAAACTTAAATAATAGCATAGTCTGGCATAGTAACTGATAGAGCAATCTTTCTTATGAGATTTTCTGTTACTCATTTGCATAAAATGAAAATTATTGATATTGCTTCAGAGCACCAGTTTTTCCCTTTATGGGTCCATGAGGAATTTTAAAATTCTCAAAAGTAAAATTTCCCCAGAGGATGGTGCCTCATTACTATTCTTTAAAAGCTGTTAGGCTCTCCAGAACCATAAAATGTAATTTAAGAAAAAAAAGACACTATTGCATTTCTTTGTAGGTAATAATTTGCTTTAAGTCACATAAAATTATTACTTTTGTTACTCATATTGGGTCATCTAGGTTAAATTAATAAAACATTTAATAAATTAAAATTGTGTTTATTATATTTCTGTAAGAGTGGCAGCAAAATTGATATACTAATGATACTAAAATATTGTAAAGCAATACCTCACACAAATACATATGAAACAACTGTGATTTTTAAGAAATTTTCTCAATTGGAAATCAGCTTAGTTTTTTCTCTAAGTATCACAGACATTATTTTTGAGTTAAGCATCATCAAGTGTCATCAATGTTTCGTTACTGTCCCCATATACATTTAGAAGTAGTGTTTGCTTTAATGTAACAGAAATTGAATGAGGAGAAATAAACCCCCTAAATATTTAGTTTACATAGCATTTTTGGTATGTACCATAAATTTTCCAGAACTATCATTATTTCTCTTCATGTATCACATTTACTAGATGGTCAACTGATCAGTAAATTGTGTTTTGCTTGGCTTTGTATAGCAGGGTACCTGGTATGTAGCAGGTGCATGGTGAATACTTATTGAGAGAAATAAACTGAGGCTGGGAGTATTTTCTGTTCTGTAAAACAGTCCTGGGCCTGGGAGAAACATTAGTTGCCTGCTCTAGGAAATGCTTTTCCTAGATGATAAGAATAGGAAGGAACCAACACAGCTTGCTCCCATGCCCCCTTCAGAAGTTTGCCTTCCTGTGCCCACCAATCCAAAGCTACTATAGCCTGAACTCTGTCTCATCCCCAACTGCTTTAAAATCATCCAGGGAAAACCTCAAACCCTGTAAATCCCTTCCCCTAGTTTTTCTTTTTTGAGATACTACTTGGACTCCAGCAAAGTGGTGTTCTTCCTCAGTGCACTCAATCTAGTAAAATTTGCTTGATCAACAGGTTATTCTGGTGATCTTTTGGAAGATTGGTGGTCAGTCATTCTGGATGTTTCACTGAGATCAGACAGAGATTTCTGCAGTGCCATGGCCCAGACCCTTTACTCAGAAACTTCTTGCTTCCCCGGGGTGCATGGAACCCCCTGGTGGATGTCTGTCTGACCACAGTGGTGATGTACGCCCTGCACTTTGTCTGAGCTCAAATTTCCCTTCTTCAAGCTCTGAAATGCAGATTCCCTTTTTAAGAAATCTTTTGATTATCTGAACTGGTGTAAAAACTCTTATCCTTGGGGAAAACTTGCTTTGTAACAAACGTCACTACAGAAATCAGTCCAATTTGTATTTTTGTTTCTTTGCATTGTTGCTTCGGCACTTCCCCTGTGAGGCTCTAAGAGAAATTTGACAAGGAAGAGGGTGTGTGGATCCAGCAAGTCCCTCTCTCCAGCCTGTCCATTGGGCTGGTGACTTTAGGTCTCATCCAATCACCTTCTTTATAATACTTCAGTCCTAGTGTCTCCGAGAACAGCTGTTTCTGGTTTTACCTGCCTCTTGATACCAGGGTATGTTCTGTCCAGTCCATAGGGACTGGTCCTTGGTCTTGATCTGAAGTTATGTGTTTTGCATAAGATCATTCTCATCAATAATTGCTATTTTCATCAGTGTTCACTATTTGTCCCCATAGTCCAAACACCTGCCCCCTTCATCTTTTAACTTATTTGCATATGACCCTGATAGAATGAATGCCAGCCAGGACAATAAGAAATCGCACTGGCCACTTTGGGGAACCTTGACATGAATACAGCGTAGTTAATTTGAGAAGCACATAAAAGAGAGGTCATTGCACTTAACATAAGTGAACTCAGATCAATTCTTCCCATTTTTCCCTCCATTTTCTTTATTTTTTTCTACCTTTGGGGACAGGACAGAGATTGTTTGTGATTTTGGGTAATGGCTTTGGCCTCTGTATAAGATGAAAATCTAGAAACTTAGAGCTTAAATTCAAGAGTCCTTGAACATTTTTTGATATATGAGCATAAAGATTTATTTATATGTAAAAGATTCATGCATATTTGCAAAAATAGGAAAATATTTGAGCAGATAAAAATGACTCGATTTTGGCATAGAAACAACTCTGTTTTATTCTCTCGTTTTATTACCATATAAAAATAATGTTGTCCCAGTATAAAATAAATTTGGTTTAGTTTATTGTGGTTTAAGCTCCTTAAAATTCATACTTTATTTCTATGGGTCTAATAAGTTACATTATTTCCACAAATTCTTCAAGATTACAAGAATTTAAAAATGTGCTTGACTGAATCAAGTTGGAAAATAAGAAATCTTCTAAAGAATTTTATCTTATAAATTTTTATAATCCTTCATATAAAAAGGACAAATGTATCAGATTAAATTATAATTTCTAGGTCTTTATTCAACTTTAAGACTATAAACTAATATTAAATTATGATAATTAATAAAACAAATATTTAGATGCATAGACAAATTATAAAAAGGAAAATGATACAAACATTGGTGATTAAACAATTATTAATGTCTTTGCTGCTTATTTTTATAAATACACAGAATGGTTATAGGTTAAGATGACGTGGAATTGTCTTTAAATGAAATGCTATTCTCCCACACACAGACATGCACATATGTTTATTTATAGTATTGAAATTTGTTACAGTGATATAAAATGTGTGCTCCTGGAAAAGCAGTTAGGTAAACAATTTCTATTTCTGTCTTCTAGTCTTCTTTTGTGTCCATATAAACAAAAATGATTTACTTTGGTTAAAGTTGGTAAAAATATAAATGGTTAGAACAGTACTAGATACAATGGTTACACACTATGAATATGTATAAAAGAAAATCAGTATGGTTGATTTCTTGAGGAAATTGTAACAGTTTATTAAAGGAGTAAATTCAATGAGAGTCACTCATATTTATTTAATATGCCAGGAAAAATTGTTTTAGGCTAAAGTTCAAAGTTAAATTCTCCTCTAGCTGATTATATTATTCTTGTGTATGTCTAAACACATGTACATGAAGTATATTAGGATTAAATTAAAAGAATTGGCTGCTTGCCACAAGAAACACTTGTTCCTGGAAGATAAGACTATGAACCAACTAAAAACACTTACTTAAGTGAGCTAAGAGTGTGTCATCGAGATCCCCTTCGAGACGCCATTCTGTGCCTAGTTAGCATGCAATATGCTCTGCCCAATTCTACGCAGTGCCCTACCCTGCAAGATCTGCCTCAAAATCACTCAGGCCAAGCCCCCAAACCACACGAATATTTCCTCCAACTTTTCTCGTATTGAGAAACTACTAAGACTATGAAGGTAGCATTCTCCCATATTGTAATAAGTCTAACAAACTTAGTTTCATTTGCTCAACAATTTTGTCTGGTAGTCTTTTGTGAATTCAAAAGTTAGCAGTATTGATAATAATTAAAACAAATAAAATTTAAATGATACTTATGCATGGGTAATGTTATTTGGAAGATATGAATTAAAATTCTCTAAAACATAATAGTATTTTGGAACTTAAGCTTAATCAGGTTTTAACCTCAATAATATCTTTATGATATTTTTAATATACATTAAAATAGTTTAGAGAGCCATCTCTCATGGAGACAATATGTCAATTATGTGAAAAAATAAAGGTTAGAGTTCTGCTTGAAGATATGCTTTTAAAAATATAGCGTGGCTTTTCTGTTATTGACAGATTAACTCTGAATGTAAGAATTTCTACTTTTTCTTCTTAAAAAGATTGAAGCGAAAGCTAGGTCATCCAGCAGTGCATCTGCCATATGTCGAGGGTGTGACAGAATGAGAACACTTATAGCCCAAATTAAAATGTCTCATGGTAGTCTCCCAGGTAATTCTGAAGTGGAAAAAATAAAAGCCAAGGTCATAAAAATGTCACCATTTGAACAAGCTGTCAGGCAGCCTCCAAGGAAACATGTCCAGGTGACTTCTATATACATTAAGTAAGTTACTTAAGGGAGAGGATGTAATTTAAATGTGCCTTCATTAAACCTACCAGGGATTGAAGAAAGACATCTTTGTCCATTTCCTCTGGGTAGAAATAGTTTACAGTTTTTGTCCCTCTCTCTAGTTCTCTCTACTCCTCCAAACTTCCGGGATAGGGATCAAGAGATTGTCTACATATTATGATTTCTGAAGGGGTTCATAATGCGGCATGGGGAAGAGGGTCGCCAACATGGCGGTGAACTCGCAGGTCTTCTGCAGCAGTAACCGCGAGACCACAAAGTCCGGGAAGTTCTTCCCCACATTGGCTTCCCTTACTGACAGACACGGCACCCCATCTGTTTGCTCATTTGTCAGTTTCCTACATCTGCGCAGATTTTGGTGTTAATTAATAGGTGTGTTAATATGAACTGTTGATTTCCAAAATTTGCAAGGATTGTGGTCACAAAATTTTCATATTTGTCTTCAATATGAGATTCAATAATCTTTAAGAGTTGATTGTTTAGACGTTTACAAGAAAATGAAGAAGAAAATACAGTTTTTACAGTAATGAAAGGAGCGGGTGATATAAATGATTTACTTATAAAGGATGAACAGAGTCCACCCTTATCTCTGGGGGATACATTCCAAGATGCCCATTGGATGACTGAAACCCAGAAAGTACCAAACCCTCTATAGACTATGTTTATTCCTATACATGCATACCTATGATAAAGTTTAATTTATAAATTAGGCACAGTGAGAGACTAACAACAATCACTAATAATAAAACAATTATAACAATATACTGTAATAAAAGTTACATGAATGTGGTCTTTCTCTCAAAATATCTTATCATGTTGGACTCACCCTTCTTCTTGTGATGATGTGAGACGGTATAACGCCTGGGTCATGAGATGAAGTGAGGTGAGTGAGGAAGGCTACCACTGACCTTCTGATTAAAGGATACATCAGAAGGAGGAGCACCTGCTTCCGGACCATGACTGACCGCTGGTAACTGAAACCGCGGAATGTGAACTGCAGATAAGCAGGGACTACTGTGGCACCTTAATACTACCTGTCCAAGTGGCCAAGACAGACACTGACAGGAGGTGACACACTGTAGGCAGAACAGAGACAATGAGAAACAGACAGATCTTAGCACATATTATCCATGGCTGTAAGTCCACTCAACTTTATCCCGACAGACAGTTAAAATCTCATGACTGGGCTACACTGGTTTAGTGCCTCCATAAAAGTGCCTTAATTGAGTTGCAGTGGAAAGCCGTGCCCTTGTCTTTTATCAAAGCTTATCATGAGAAACAGCCACATTAAGAGAATTTCACTTTCTTCAGCAAAATTGCAGATGTAGACATTACCCATTGTGCTTGTTAAGGTCTCTTTTAAGATTTTACACAATACATTTTTTAATATTTAATGACATATGTATCTACTTAACACGTTGTGTGTGTGTGTGTATACACAATCGCATAAACACACAGAGTCTGGCTTTCATGTTTGTTTTTTGAATGAAGCCCACTCACATAAAGCCATGTTTTGGATTTACCTTCTCTTATGAGAAAAGCAAAATTAAACTGAATTATTTTTTCTCTTGGGTTCCTGATGGTATTTTCCTATTCCTTTAATTAGTTTTATGTATTTCTATTTTATTGTTTTTACTTTTATTTGCTTAACTGTGTGGGTATTGTAAGCAAATGTAAATTTTTGGAAGTTATCAGGTAATCAATATGTTTTCAGAGAATCTTTTTAAATCTATAACAGAGACATATACACATCACAGATTTACTTGTAGGTGAAGAAACTGAGCATCAAAGATGTTAATTAACTTGTCACATTCTCTCAAGCAGTTAATAGTACAGGGAGAGTTTTAAGGTCTCTGTGTGAACAGACCTGGCATTCTTCAGTTTATGCCACACTTATTCCTAGAGAGGGATGCAGGTCAAGTGACCTGCTCTAAATGATCTCCCCACCGCCTCTCACGGTGCCTAAACTCAGCCTTGTTCCGTACAGTCGTTTGTGTCTTGAAGGCTTTCTCTGTCTTACATGTAGATCCCACAGTGTAGAGAACTCCTTCAACCTCCGTGGGCAGAGGTGGTGGTAGAAGCTTCAGCTTTTAGAGGGAAACCTGGGGAGGAAAGACATATGGAAAGACGTATGAATATAAGAAAGTAAATCCACTTAAATGAGAGTTTTTCTAGCGTTTGTCAGTGTTATGCAAACCACAAAATAAGATCAATATATTCTGGAAATTATTTTTGACATCTATGCTATTAATATCATCGTATTGAAACAGCACATAAAACATTGACCAGCTTAGACTAGTTTTGCTTCCTTAAAACAGGTTGTTGATTAACCAAACCTTGCTCAAGAACAGAGACGGCACTGCGCATGTGCCAGAAGGGAACCCATAGGCCGGGGATGACCATGACCTTCAATAAAGAAAATCTGGCTTCTAGCAGCCCAAGTAGCTTGATTACCATATGTTGATCGATTCGAGACTAGTCAATCAGCTTACATGGGCCCAGCTGAAGCTTAGAAGCCCCTAACTCCTTAAATTTCACCCCAAACCTTGGACTAAAGAGACAGATTTGAGAACTTTGCCTCCTGTCTCCTTGCCGGCCAACCTTACGATAAAGCTTTTTCTTTTCTCAAAAGCTGTGTGTGATAGTATTGGCTTCTATGAACACTGGGCTGTGAGCCCTTTGCTCGGTAGCAATATGATTTATTTTTAAAACACTTTTTATGAGAATAGCACAGAAAAAGTCTGGGTAGAAGCATCACTCTAGGAGAAGCATCAACTGCAAATGCAAAAAACTCTGTCAAAGATAAACATGTTAACAATGTTGAAGTGATTCTGAAGTAATTGCTAATGATGAGGATCATCTGATATTGAACCTTGTTATACAGTTATTAGATTTATAGAGATTTCACTCTGGTTTAATCTATTGTATACAAAACAGAATTGATTAAAAATACACACTTCCTCAAAGGTGAAAAATACAAAAAATTTAAGAAGGGACATCTGCCTTTTGGTTTTAGGCTTTTGTGAAATTTTGTGTTACTTGCAAAATTAGAGAAAGAAACTGCATTTCAGGGTTCGTGATAAAGGATTGCAGAGCTAACTGCCTGAGAAACGAAAGACAATTGGTGTGTATTATATCACCACCAAACAAAAGTCAAGTTCCCTTGTGATGGCAGTCACCAAAGCAATGACAATGTTTAAAAATGTGTAAAATTTGAGAAGGTAAAAGAAATAAGGACAGTAACAATAATGAAAATGTAAGATCATAAATACCAAGTGAAGTGATGTTCAGATCATCCCAGAAGAAATGAAAAGATGTTACCAGGTTGGATTTTCAATGAGCTAAGAGCTGCCTCTCACTACAACAAGCAAAGAGTGTGTTTTCTGCGTGATGCATGGAGTACACTACTAGATTTGGAATTGTGCATGGAGGACAGATGATGCTGTAAAATTCAAATGAATCAACTTTCGGAAGAAGTAAGCAAGGCTATTGAAAGTAGTCCAAATTCAAATTCATATATTTTTAATTTAGAAGAGAAAATCTGGGTATATACATATAAAAAAGTACACTTACATACAGGAAACTATTCATTTAAGAGAATCTATTGTTTCTTACAGTCTCATATTACCAAAACACAGTACTTGGAAAATAGGAGGATTAAAAATGGAAACCACGTTTTATTTCAGGTGGGAAAATGGAATCGGAAAATGTAAGTTTTTAATAAGAATTTGCATATAATATGTATATTAGTTTGCTATTGCTGCATGACAAATAACCGTAAATTTAGTTGCTTAAAACAACACCCAATTATTATCTCAGTTTATGGCTTGGCTTAGTCTACTCAGGATCTCACAAGGGGACAACGCTTTTTCCCCTCTGACACTCTCTATCGTTTCCCCTGCTCTATTTTCCTACTTAGCACTTTTCAGTGTCTAATATTCTGTATAGTTTACTTATATACCTTTTTATTATGTCTTCCTCCCTAGTTGCCTATACTTTCCATGAAACAAGGATTTTTGTCTGTTTTGTGTACTGCTATTCCTTTAACACCTAGCACAGTCCCTGGCATATAATAGGTACTCAATAAATACTTGTGGAATCAATGAATGAATTAATCAGTTGTTGGACTGGATGGGACTATGAGGAAGAGTTAGAAATATATATCTTTGTTCTTTAACTGCGAAGTCAAAGTAGCTCTACGAGCTGGGCAAAGCCTTTAATTATCTCTTGGTCTTTGCCTTACCGCACAAAACACAAGGGATTCATTAGGAGGGACTTCTGCTCTTTCTTTCTCTGTGCCAACCCCACCATTGCTAATTCCATTTCTACCCAACCTATCCAACCCCCTGACATACCAGGAGGCAGTTACTTATCTGAGTAGTCAGCATTTAGAACATCACTCAGATGATATTTACTACTCAATAGAATCCCAAACCTTAAAATAGTGATGACGCTGGCCGCTCACCTTTCCCCATACATTTGGGTAAACATTCTGGCCACTGGATTCATCCCCTGAGCCATGCCTGAAAATTGTGCAGGAAGAACATCAACATGTAGATATAGGGGGAGATGGAAGCCCTACTTGGATCTCCAGCTTCAGCCACATGTCGACCAGCTTTTACCAGTGTGATTATTTTTCTCTCCTCAGCAGCCCCTGAACTTACCTTGGGAGCATCACGAGAAGATGGTGTTTGCCAGAGTGAGACTAGGACACTCCAGGCCCCTGGCCTTTATATCATATAACACACTTGCAAAACCACACCCCAGTTGCTAACAGGGAGCTTTACAAAATATTTATGTCATTAACTATTCTCCTTTCGTTCAGTGTGCTCTCAATGTACATAATTCTACATCATAAGAAAGTGGACTAGCCAACACTGTTAGAAGGATTTGTTTCTCCTTCTTTTAAAATTCAAATGACCAAAGAAGTGTTTATAAATCTGATACTTTAATAAATCAGGGGTGCCTTCCTTTATAAAGTATAAAAAAATACAATACTTGCTTTAAAAAAATCAAGAGAATCAGGAAAACTACCAGAGCTAAAAGATATCAAATTGAAGTTTGTCCTGGGCTTTCCTTCAAGCATTGAATAATTGCAGCACAGTATGTAAAAGGGCCTCATGGTGGCCTCAAGCAGAAGACAATTTCAATGATGGCCTTTCTAAACATAAGCAACCATCCTTCTGTCCCTCTCACCCCTTCTCTCCCTAGTTAATAGCCTGGTCTGTTTATTTTGGGATGTGTCATACTGTGGCGATGATGGAGACTTACATGTTTGGGATAGGAGAAAATGCCACAATGTATGAAAAGTCCCCTCACCTACGTAAGTTTTGGGGAGCAAACAGTGTTCCTTTATATGTCACAAGTGAGATATCAAATAAACCAACCAGCACAACACTCTCCTCCAGAATAAAATCAATACAGATTAAGCTTCTCTGTTACAGAGAATAAAATAATCTCAAATGAGGAGAAAATGAAACGGATCACGTTTGCATGTTGATTTACTCAAATACATTCATGTAAATGAATAAGAATATTGCAATAATATTTATAACTGGGAAACACAGAAAACCATAATAGTATTTTATTGAGCACCTACTCTAAGTAACTTTGCTATATATTTGTATTTTTAAATGTACATACATCTTTCGCATGTTCAGTGAATCACTTCAGAGTGGAATGATGTATTCTTCAAAACCAGCGCATGAACACATAACAATGTTGAATAACTTATATTATACCAATTGTAACAAAAATAGTTAAAGAGAAGACACAGTTATAGCCTTAAGATTCTCCTCTCTTCTGCTAAACTCTTTATTTAAAATAGGAAAGAAAGGAAAGAGGTCGATTTACTTTATATCTTTGTTTGTTTATTATGTTTTTTATTCAGTCAGCTCACATATGCTTGCATTCATATTTTCACCAAATAAATTGAACTTACATTGAGTTTTACTCTGCCAGAGAGTGTTATGGGCATTGGAGATATTACAGCTGTGATTGAGATAGGAAGAATCTCTGTATAATAAAGCTTACATTCTACAAAAATTAATGATAAACAAGGAAAATAGCCCATAGTGGTAAGTGTTATGTGGGGAGTAACAGAAAGGCTATGCTCAGCCAGTGACTGTGTGAATACTTCAGGCTGGTGGTCAGGGGAGACTCTTTTAGCAGCTGGCATTTTAATAAAATCTGTAGGAGAAGCCAGCTGGGCAAATATTAATTGGGGCAGCGTGTCGAGTACAGGGAGGAGCTGCTGCAAGACTTATTGAGGGGAAGACTTGAGTCTTAAAGGAATAAGAAAGCATGTATGGCTGGAGTCTGTAGGACTATTGTGAGAATGGGACAATCTGAGTGTGGCCAGATGGCACGTGTAAGCCTAGAGACAGTCAGAACTGTACGTGTGGCGAGATGGGGAGCTATTGGATGTTGTTAGAAGAGGGAGTCATGTGATCGGGTTTAGAGATTCAAAACGATCATTGTGACTGCTTTGTGAACACTAGAGTGGGCGGAAGCGGACTGGAGGAGAGCTGTTATGAGAGAAATGCTCTTGCCTGTGGAGATGACGTGGCTTCACGAGGGTGGTGACAGTGAGGGGCGTGCCGGCGATGGAGTTTGGACACGATCTGGAGGGGAGCCCACAGAATTGGATGACGTTTGGATGTGAGCAATGAAGGAATGAGAAGAATAAAATATAACTCAGTGTGTGTGTATGTGTGTGTGTGTGTGTGTGTGTGTGTATTCTTACTGTAATGAAGGGTAAAGGTATTTTATACACCTGTTTTATTTTAGAACTTACATATAAAAGTCTTGTGTGCTTTAGAGTGAAAAAAACCCCCAGAACTTCTGATAATTGCCTGTAAACATTACCCCAAGCAAATCTGACAAATACAGCTCTTTTTCAAGTTAAATAGTTCAGTGGCTCTAAAGTATTGTGGCCACTGTTCCTGTCAAGTTCAGAAATTTACTTTAAAGGCATTTGAAAAAAATTTATGTTATAGTCACATCATTATATAGAAATATGAGAAAAATACATATATGTATCTATACATGTGTGTACATATATACATATATATATATATATATATATACGAAACCAACCTCAGAATATATAATATCAAAGAAGAGCATCATGTAAGCATGTGGCTTTCATATCTTTGTGTTCTTTCATTGATTTGATCAGCTATATTATTGGTAATGAATGACTCACAGTTGAGACTGAAATTTGGTGTTTGTCCCTCTAAAATGGAAAATATCATTATCTTAAAAATATGTTTGTGTGTGTCTATGTATGCGTGCATTTTCAAACTGACAGGTCCTTGGGGGAGAACGAGGAGACAGCCAGTAATTTGCTCTGCAGGATCATTCGTCTCAGTGAGTCACGGAGGGCAGGCAGTCCAGGGTGTGGGAGGGAATTTACCACACCAAACAACGCTAATGATAGCTCATCAGGTGGGACAACAGGGACAGTTCTTCAGCATTAGTGCGCCTAAGCCACAATGGCACTTTGCTAAAGGTTAAAACAACATATGAAGTAGGAAGGATGCGGCAGCCTTATATTAACGAAAATGCTCTGTGTTAAAATAAGTACTGGGCATTCCCAACGGATATTTTCAGTGACTGTGAGTAACTATTATCCACAACTGTGTTTACATAAACCAGTTCAACTTCACTTAAAATTTGAAGAGACTGAGTTGCTTCAGCAACTTTATTTTTCTTGTCAACTTTATTTTTTAGCATTTAGGAAAAAATATTTCAGAAATAGTGGCACAAACTGGAACAGTTGGAAACATGACTTTGTTTATGTCCCATAACTGTAAACATTTCTATTGTGCCTGTCACCAAAAAGGAATATCATAGTATTTACATGATATGCTAGCATGGATATGCTTATAGAATAGTTTTAACTCATTTTGAGTGATATTATTTTAAATTCTCTTAAATTTCATGTGATGATGACCTAAAATTCCAGTGCCCATGTTTCTCACAAAGGGAAAAAGATAAATCTCCTTAAGATTCATAAGGAAGTGTCTACAGATCCCATGGGTATTGGTTTGGAGAGACTGGCATCTTTTCATGGTAGAAAGCATGCAAAATTTAGAGTCTAACAAAATAGCATTTTGAATATTGCTCTTACTGTATCTTGTATATAGTAGGCATAAAAATGTATGAAAAAGTTGTTAATTAAGTTTATTGTGGGTCTACATAGATGCTGAGGTAATTGGAAGGAAAAAATTCTATTTTGAAGAAAAAGAGAACAGATTGCTTCTAAGGGAAAAGCATCTTCATTATAGAGTTGGGAAATTTACTGATAGAAGATGCCTTACTAAGTCTTTTTATTTGAGGATTTGAGAAGTTGAAGTCCTTCTTGGGTGTGGTTTAATGTTTTTTAATGGCAAAATTTACTATTATACGACATAAGGCTGTATGTGCACACCTGGATTTGAAGGTATAATTCTCCAAGGAGGAGATGAAGATGAGAGACTGAAACCAAAGATCTGATACAGAATGAGAGACCTTGTCAAATTGTGGCAGCTGGGTGTCCCGAAGACAAACTAAGCAAAGAGAAGTTCACATTGTCAACCATGACCAAGCAACTTTAGAAATCTGATATGTAGCATTGAAGTTTTTGTTTGCATAGACTTTTAGTTTTTAGAGCAGTTCTAGCTTCACAGCAAAATTGAATGCAAAGTGCAGAGATTTACTATGTGCCTCCTGCCCCTAACCATGCATAGCCTCCCCCATTATCAACATCCCCTACCACAGTGGTACATGTGTTACAATTGATGAACCTATGTTGACATATCATTATTACTGACTCCATAGTTTACATTAAGTTTCACTCCTGGTGTACACTCTTACATTCTATCATTTTGGGCATATAACGACATGAATGCACCATTATAGAATCATACAAAGTAGCTTCATTGCCCCCAAATTCCTCTGTCCTCCACCTATTCATCCTTCCTCCCCTGGGTCCCTGGTAACAACTGATCTTTTCATTGTCTCCATAGTTTTGCCTTTTCCAGGATGTCATATAGTTGATATCATACAGTAGCCTTTTCAGATTATCTTCTTCCACTTAGAAATATACATATACTGTTCCTCCATGTCTTTTCATGGCTTGATAGCTCATTTCCTTTAGCATTGAATAATATTCCACTGTCTGGATGAACCACAGTTTATTTATCCATTCACTTACTAAAGGACATTTTGATGCCTTCCATGTTTTCGCAATTATGAATAAAGTTGCTATAAACATTCATGTGCAGGTTTTTGTATAGACATAAATTTTCAACTTCTTTGGGTAAATACCAAGGAGCATGATTTTTGGATATGATAAGAGTATGTTTAGTTTTATAAGAAACTGCCAAACTGTGTTCCAAAGTTGCTTCCAAAGTGGCACTATTTTGCATAACCACCAGCAATGTAGCTTTCAGTTTTATCGTTCTTTCCTCTACTGGCTTGTGCTGTAAAACATCCCTATGAATTTAACTATCTGTAAACATCAGTTCCCTACTATAGCCTTGTGCTAGTGTTGCTACTGCAGATGCAGGAAGAGAGTGAGTGATTAGCATGAATCAAAGCAGTGCAGAAAGAAAATGGCATCCATCATGGAGCAAAGGAGACAAATATAAGAAGGAAGGAGTAGTTCACTGGAAGCAAGAAATAAGAGCTAATGAATCCAGGAAAACATAAAGCCCTTGGGAATCTGTGGAGATGTTGCATGGAAAGATGATCCTGGGATTCCCATATAATGCTGGGTGTGAGTTCAAACGATCTGAGTTGAATTTTGAAGGAAAATTAAAGACATGTAGAACTTTCCACATTCTGTATATTTATGAGTGTCTCTCCAATGTGAGATGCATGCACAGTGAGATTTGAGTAATTAGCAAAGGCTTTTCCACATGACTTACATTTATATGTTTTCTTTAGTTGCGAATTTCTCATATATCTCCAAAAGTACATGGGCAAAGTAAAGGCTTTCTCACATTCCTTACATTTATATGGTGTCTCCCTCTTGTGTGTTCTTATATGTAGAGCAAGTTTTGGAAACTCACTGAGAGATTTCCTACAGTTCCGACATTCATAAGGCTCCTCTCCAGTGTAAGTTCTAGTAGGTAGTCTAAGTTGGTAGGAACAACTAGAAGCTTCCCCACATCGCATGCTTTTGTAAGGTTTCTCTCCACTGTGAGTTCTTGTATGTTTTGTGAGGGATGAGGAACAAAGAAAGGCTTCTCCACCTTCTTTATGTATATATTGAACCTTTCCATTGTCACCTCTGACACATGCCCTAAAGGATGAAGGATGACCAAAGGTGTTCCCACAATCTTTATTTGTATAGTGCTCCTCTCCATCAAGAACTCTCCCAGGAGTCCTCAAAAAGTAGGGACACTTGTAGACTTGTCCACATTTCTTGTACTAATAGAAACTGTGTCCAGGTGAGATCTGCTATGACTCTATGGGATAAAGGATCCACAAGGGCATTTCACAGTATATTTGTAGGGTTTCATCCCATTTGGACTTCCTTTTAGCATAGTAAGATTTGAAATCTGGCTAATGGTTGTCCCACACTGATTATCTTCTTTGCTTTCATAAAGGTTAAATGGCTTCTCAAATGCCCCTTCTGGTTCGTATGATGAACTTTAATGCCATAGCATTCCAAGTTTCTCTTAAGTGGAGGACTAGGAATCATTTCTTGTGATTTTTTTCTGTTATCTGTTCGTTGGAATTTTTTCTCCATGAATTTGCAGTTGAACAACTTACTCATTGGTTGTAAGTTGAGTTTCACAATCTATTAGTGCCAGGTTCCTAGAATTTTCTAGCATTATATCTGGTAACGGTTACTTTGATCAGGATCCAGCAAAGCCTGCTCCTCCTGGGGAATGTTCACAGCCACATCCTCAAGGACCACAACATCCATAAACAAGGCAGATGTGGGACATCCTGAGCCTTCTTCAGGCAGTGCTGAGACTCAGTAGCAAGGATGTAAAAGTGTGGGCTGAGAGGAGACACTGACCAATAAACTCTCCAAAGGGAAAACTCAACCCAAAGAGGTACTGCTGGGCTATCTGTCCCTAGCGAAGGGACATTTCCTGGTTCAGACACATGGAGGTCTCTGGGTGCATCAGCGATTCTGTCCAAGAAGCAATTTAAAGACAAAGCGCTAAAAGGGGTGGAAGCAGGGCCACACTGAGAAAATTTGCAGGTGGATGAAAAGAGCTTGGGCCATAGAGCGTGGTATTTGTCTACCTTTACTTAGTGTTTACACTGAAGGGAGTATGGAAGTGGTATGACAGCTAGACTCTACCTTTTAACTTCCTAGCCTGGAAAGAAGCTAAAAGTGTGTCGCATCTTCCCAATCCCTCTTCACATTGGACACAACCCCAGGATAAAAGTGGCCCCAAGGCGAGACTCAGCTCTCTGGAGACCTGTCCCTTCTGGATCTTTACCAGATAGTTCTCACGCTATTGTTAACTCTGAAGTGCCTTCAAGGATTTTACTGTTAATATTTTGTCTAGGTTTTTTTCAACTTTCCTCAGTTTATGGTTAGTTGGAAATAACTAGCATCTCCTGACTAATTTTGGGTTGAATACTGAAGGAACAAATCAATAACGACCTGCTCATTGAAGAGCAGTTTTGTCAATTTGATATAATAAAAAAATAGCAGATTATTTAGGCTCAGACTTACAGGAGTGTTTGCTTATTTTTTCTCTATATATTATGTATCCTAATCCCAGAACACTTATTTTTATAGGCTTTGTGTTCACATTTCTAGTTTAATCTTTTTGATGATATCTATTTGCTACCTTGTGAAGACTTGCCTTATGTCAATTATTATCTTTTATTTCTCAAAGTTATTTAATTTTTTTACAACTGATACCTGACATTGTCTTAGATTTTTCATTTAACTCTTTTTCGTGTTACAGGTGAAAACAGGACAATAGGCTAATGAAAATAGAATTTGAAAAAGATGATACATATTTCTGAATAATAGACTAGAGAATCAGACAGAACCTTAAACAAGCAATTTGAATATATCAATAGCTGTACCATATAAAGGGCAGCTTTGAAGTGTCATAATATAAATGAATGCTTAAATTTTATCTTCTGTCTCCCAGAACAGAGTGACTGCTGATGCTGAAAGAAACTGAAGCTTACTGGAATCACATCTCTGAAGGAACAATGCATTTTCAGAGCATTTGTCATCATTTCCTGTTGCTTGGTTCCACAGTGACAACTTTAAGAAAAACTGTTTCTGATGTGGCAGAGTTCTCTTAAATCTCTGGAAAGAACATTCTTTGGAAAGGCTTTTCTGTGATTTTGTTTCTGTATAGCACATGGTCTAATAAGGATTAGAAATTGGAAACTACTGAGCTTGAATCACACTGGAGCCTTTTGTGGCCTTGAAGGAGTTTCTTTGTTCCTCTGTGAAATGATCACCACTTCATGTCTCCGCCCACTGTCATCTCCATCAACACCAAAGCATATTTGAAAGTCTTCTCCCTCATGGAACAAGTTCCCATTTGCCTCCCACCCACCCCCAAGTACCATGTCCATAATAAAACCTCAATATTCTTAGCTTCAGACATGGTTTAGAAAAATATTATTTTACCTCAAGACAGTTTTTTATTCACTATTATATTCCCTGTGTTTAGCAAGATGCTTGATTGGCAGCAATATATCAATAAGTTTTCTGAGTGAATGATGTAACTAAGTGTAATATTTTGTGCATATATGTAGGTGTGAATATACAAAGACATAAGATATCATATATGCACACATGCAATACTTACAGATTTGGTCTACACAGCTCCAGCAATGTGAATAAAACTTATAAATTTCAGATGAATAGAATTGCAAACAGTCATCAATTACAATTCTTAATATTTAATGAAAGAAAAATGTATGAGTGATTTCTAGTTTTGGTGTACTAGTTTCAGAGATTAAGTAAAGGAGGATCTAGGGATTGTTAAAGATATATTTAACTTGAAATATAGGTCTCAAGTTAATTTCTTAAATAAAAACAACTAATTTTCAGAAGTTTATGGTTATTTACACCTGTATACCTATAGGTACACCTATGATCTGTTTAGTCTGAGAAGTTAACAAGAAGTTGCAATGATTGGAAAAATGAGACAGCCTAAAAGCCTTTAGGAAACAACCTAAAGAATAAACACTTTTTTAAAGAATAACTTACCAGCACAGAAACTACGTTCTTGATTATTGTTTTCAATTATTGTATAAATTTTGTTATACTATATATTAGAGGTATTTAGAAAAAATGCTTTTTCATTAATGCAACTTTTTTCTTCCAGGAGCAGAAAAAGCAAGTGGAAAAAAACAGAGGTCAGAAGGCTATATTGGGAAGTGGTTTATATCCTGCCCACTTTTATTTGTTACTTCAATATGTCAAGGATTGGGAAAATGAATAAACTGACCTATGATCACCAGATAATGAAAGCACCCTATTGTTCTATCCAGAATATTGGAAGAGAGTCTCTGGAAATAAAATCTGTAGCGTGGTGTATTGCTGAAAATAAACTAGACTAGTGTGCAGATGTTTTTGAGTACTTCAAATTTTATAAAATAGAGATCGAGATTAAGAATTGTGTTATGCAATCTGAAAGGAATCATTATGGATTTAAGTGAAAAAAATAATTAATATAGTGAAAACCAGCAGGATTTCTAAAAGAAATGCGGAATCTTATTTTATTCCAAGTTAAATTTAACTTGTAGTATTTTGTTTTTCTTGTTGCTGTTAAAAATCATGACCGAATTTTCTGGGATGGTAGTTCTGTGTTTAGAAGCATATGTGTTCCATAAAAATGAGAAAGTAAATGCATTTTTTTTACAAAGTTGCAAAGTGGCAATGATATTTTTATGATCAATGTTCAGTGTAATTTTATACATAAAATGATTTCAGAAAAGATTTGTAAGACTTTAAATGATAATTTATACTGTTTAACATATTGTTAAGTGGCGTATGTAAGAATGACATAGTCTTACTTCAAACAATTTAAAATAGAATAATGTAAACATGAAAATAATATCTGTGGCATATTAACAAAGACATGTTTAAAACAATAGCACAAAGAAGGGAGAGTAATTGAAAATAAAATGTTCTAAGGTCTTAACGTTACTAAAAACAATTAAGTAAGAATTTACATTAGACTTGGCTGATTTAAGGATGCACTTTGTGGTAAATCAAGGATACAGCAGTGCTGGTTAAAAATAGGATACAAACTATAAGTTAATTTAATGAATGATAGAATAAGATATGCTTATGTGTATATGTTATATATACATAATGCAATAGAGAACATTAACAAATTAATAAAGTAATAAAATTGAGGTATACATATTAAATATGCAAGGAAAGAGTATTTAGAGTGTTTCTGTATAGCACCAGAGACGTGTAAAGCAACAGAATTTGGAAGGCAATATTATTTCAATGGATATTAAGTAACATTTTAATAACTGATAACTATATTAGAATGAATTTTATATTTTGCCGTACCAGGCAATGTAACAAATGTTGTAAAACCTTTAGGCAAATTAAAAATAAAAAGGATCCCAATAGAAGGGAAAAATGAAATGATAATTAGGAAAATCAGTCTCACAGAAAGCAAAAAGTAGAGATAAAGGGACATAGAATGTTTGATCAAACATTGTTTGATCAACATTGAAGTGTTTTTGATTCTTACTAATTCTTTTTTTACCCTGGATCCTTCACATCGTTTCAAACAGTAGCTATGGATTTCTGGAGCTAGCACATCAGGGAAGGGATGACAGGAAGAAGTTAAAAAGTCAACTCACTAATTGAAGATTTAAATATAGGTTATAAAACTCATGGAACAAACAAGATTTTGATTAAAAACAGTTATGGAGTTTGAGCTTTGAAGGATTCAGTGCATAGCATTTTTGCCACAAATAACAGGTATAGAAAATACAGGAGAGCCTAAGAATGATTCTTTTTTTCTCTTCCAAAGGCAATAATGTTTTTCCAAGGTTGGGGGAAGGAGAGAGTGACCTCATTTAGCTTCCACTGTACTCCTTTTAGAACCAGAATATCTACAACTGTTACCCCACGGCTGTCCCACAATTGTGTCTGGGAGTGTTGGGGGCAGGTCCTTTGCCTTTTCAGTTTCCCAGGTCCACAGCTGGAGAGAAAGTGTGCCCCCGAGGCTGTGCTGGATGGATTTTACACAGGAGTCTCATTTGCGCCAGGACTGCACTTATTTAGATTGTGGACTTTGAGTTGATGAGATTTACATAAAATTTGGACTTGAAATTGATGAGATGATTATATTTTGGTTTAGATGGTGAGATTTGGACTTTGAGTTGATGCTGTAACGGCTTGAAACTCTTGGGAGCGTTGGGAAGAGTTGAATGTTTGAGAATGATGTGAATTATTTGGGATCTGAGGGCAGGCTGGGATAGGCGAAGTGCGAACATGGCCTCCAGGACTCCGCCCCCTGGTGTACCCCTCCTGTAATCGCCTCCCCTCAAGTTTGTGTAGGATGTGTGAATAGGATGGAAATTCACTCCTGTGATTAGGTTACTAATCAATTGACTTTGAGATAAACAAAATGGGGACAATTCTTGGTGGATCTGCCCTTACAGGAGGAACTGTACCTTTTCTGGAATGAGAAATTCAAAGCCAGAGAGGCTCTTCAGCCGGCTGTGAAAAAGCAAACTTCGCTGTTATGGAGAGGGCAGCACATCAAAGAATGGCAAACGAATTCTGCCAATGGCCAAGGAGGTCAGAGGAGGACAGTGACACTTAGATGAGATCACGGCATGGCCAATGCTCGACCCATCATCCCAGAGAGAGCCTGACCGAGGTGCCAGCATCCTGACCCTTGGAAGCCATGATTGTAAGTTATGTGATTTGAATCCAGTAAGCTTGTAGTAATTTTCTATGGAGCAGTAGAAAATTAATACAATTGTGTTCAGAGATCTGTTTTTAAACTTACCTGTTATTGCAAACGGGCTACATTTGAGATATATGATACTCAGTAACGACAGAATTGTCGGTGTTGTTAGAATAGTTTTTATGTGTCTTTATTTATGTGTCTTTCTTGAATCTTCACATTAGTTAGTTCCTACCACACTTTACTGTTTACTTAAGTTTCTGATCACGTTCTTTCACTATCATATTTAGCTAATGATTTTTTACTACTTGCTTAATTTAGAATTCAGTGTGCAAGAGTTTCCTTAACTGCTCTTCTTTCAAATAAGTCTGTATCTTTAACCATATCTCTCTGTCTTATAAAATATATCACCATCTAATTGTTTCCTGACTCTTCCAAGATGATTTTATCAAATACCTCTCTTTTCCTCTCAAAGCAATCTCTGCTTCTTCGCAAAACCCTCTCTTAGGATAATTCACATTATCAAGTGCCACCATCTTAAAAGTAGATTTTTCCTTAACTCATCCTCTACGTGCCATTAAGGCAGTGGTTCTTGGCTGGTTTTCGGTATGCAATCCCTTTCAATATCTAGCAAATCTTTTGTTCTTCTCCCCAAATTTTACAAATAATTTAAAGGAATTCACAAACAATTTACTGCCCTTTTATGGACTCTAGTAGAAAAACTCTCACATATATGTATCATGCCATCTTTCCTATCTCTTAGGTCATAAAACTACTTTTAGAATAATTTATAATTTAGTTTTTCATTCCCTCTAGAAGCATGTACTTCTCAGTCTACTGAAATTTGTTTTTTGCCCTACTGCCAAGGGTTTTACTAATGACATTAATAACCTTCCAGGTTCAAAAGCATTCCCACTGTCATACATGAGTCCTCTACAATACAAAATTTTTCCAACACCTCAGTGAGCCTGCTGCCATCCCTTTTACACACTATTCTTTAATGGTCTGCCTTCAAATTCCCAGACAAGTCCTTATGCTTTTGGAGTATTCTCTCTCTTTGCATTATTCTTACACACTCGTCTATTACTGACCTTCTTTATCTCCTACATGAGTTTTTAGAAAACCTTTTCATCCAATCTTCCTGCCACCAATCTCCCCTCTTTCTAATTAATTTTTATTCTGCTGTCATACACATGCGTGTTGGAAAAAACATAGATATTACCAGAGCTGTTGACGGCTCCTCAATTGCTACAAGGGCATCTACATCCTTAACATGGCCTTTAACATCCTTCACAACCTGGCTCCACTTTTATCATTGCAATCTCGTTTCCTACCTCCCCTTCTTTCCTATGGGTTCCGTCCTTTAGCCACACAAGACTTTTACTCCAATCGGTCATCCACTTTTATTACTCTTCGCCTACACTTGTTGTATTGACTCTGACTAGAATATCCCCATCCTTAGCCCTTCTCTACCTATAACATCCTGCTTATTCATCCCAGCCAAGCTTAAGTGATACCGCCTTCAAGATCTTTTATGATACATATACTCCATTCCCAGGCACATCTTTCTCCTATGTACTAGTGATGTAATTTTTATCCCATTAATTTGTAATTGATTGTTGATGACTTAAAAACCACTTATATACCCCTTACCATGTACCAAGAACTTCACCTCACTTTGAACTGTAAGGATAAATAAAATGTGCTTATTTCCTTCCAGAATTTAATCTGAGTGATAATGTGATATAAATAAAAAATATAATTTATAACAGGGTCTTCTATGTGAGGTGTTATGAGAGGAAAGATGGAGAGGGGAAAAAGAGGAAAGAAAATGTGTAAAATTTGAGTCCAAGATTGATGAGTAAATAGAATTTTTCCAGGCAGACAACAGAGGGGTTTTTGAACCTAAGAAAAGACCAAGAAGCTAAGATATTCAAAGGAAGGAAATAATACTTTGCGTTTGAGGGACTGTAGTTTGGTATAATATAGTATTAAGTGTGTCAAGAATCAAGTTCATTAAGCAATTGAAAATAATATTAATTATAATAGCTATCATCGACTGAGGTTTTAGTATGTGCCGGGGACTTTTAGCTGTGTGTATGACATACGGTATTAAATTTATTCTTCATAACAAACTTCTATGATATATTATCTTCATTTTGCCAAGAAGTAATGAGTAATGAATAAATGAGGTCAAGGGAATAATTTGATATGCTTTTAAATAAACATACTGCATTTATTCAATCCTCATTTAGTGGGATCAGAGGAAAGATGCATTATTCATAACAACTATTATACATTTATCTCTTCACATTTGAAAAAATGGCTTACTAGGTATAATTTTCCCTCAAAATGCACCTCTTAGATCAGCATCTTTGTATTTTCCCTTTGCTTGTATTTGTTAGTGTGCTGGTAAATATTTAATACTGATTCTCTGGAGAAAACAAAAGGAAATAAAGAAAGAAAATCTCTGACACCTGAGGTTTGCTGGTTTCTGTTGTGCAAATATTCCCTCCATGGGTAAATTCAACCCACTGAGGATGTCACTGACACAGGGTTGGAAGTTGAATGCACACTCTTCACCAGCAACCTGGCTCAAATACCTGACCGCTCACACCTCTTCCTTCTTCTCATCCTTGAGGTTTCACTTCTCATACTGAAGCAGTGTACTCTTCTGAGCCAACTTTCTTTACAACATATTATGTCTTCCTAATAGAATTTTCCACACTGTCATGATCTTGTTTAATTACATGTATCAGTTTTCTGTCTTTTTCCCTCCCCACTAGAATGTACACCACAAAAGGGGAGGAGCCTTATCTATTTTGTTCATCAGTGAATTCCAAGAGAATCTCAGCATATGGTAAACTCCATAAATAGGTGTTAAATTCAAAAATAAGGCTCTAGTCAAGGAGAACATGAGAGGTTTTTTTCTCTGACCACTTATGTTAATAATTTAATAGGTTGTAATGTTAATGAGCAGAGGTGAAATTAGCCAGAGATGATATAATTTGGGGACCCACAACATCTTTATCAAGATTAGTTTAGTCAAGGGGCTGGACTGGTGGTGTAGTGGTTGAGTTTGCACATTCTACTTCAGTGGTCCAGGGTTCACCGGTTCAGATCTCAGGTGTGGACATCACTGCTTGTCAAGCCACATTGCAGCAACAGCATCCCACATGCAAAATAGAGGAAGATTGGCACAGAGGTTAGCTCAGGGACAATCTTCCTCAGGCAAAAAGAGGAAGATTGGTGACAGATGTTAGCTCAGGTCCAATTTTCCTCACCAAAAAAATATAAATAAATAAATATTAGCTTCTTTAAGACAAAGGAATAATATTGCACAGCTCTCTCATAGAGAGATGCAGATGGTCAGCATAGGACCATATTCTGCTAAGCCAAAATTCTGTCTTTTGTACTTTATTGCAGGAATGGGGTGGGAGGTGGAGAAAAGATCAGGGATAGGAAACAAGTGTAGGGTCGTATAACTTACTGCAATCTCGTTAATCACAAAGCCCGTTTAAATTTTGTGTTTCCAGTATAGGGTACAGGGGAGTCTGGACTGTGATAAACATTGTGTCAGTGTTTGCTGAATTTCTGAAATTAATAAGGATTAATTTAAAGGTGCAGGGTAATGTGATAAAAATAAATGATTTTCCAGATCCTCTTGAGTTAAAATTGATAAGGTAGATCTATCTTTTTGATTTACAACTTGATCTTCACAAATCAATAAATATAAGCATACTGAAATATCACTGTTTTCTTAGGGTCAAATACAAATTATTTGGGGACTGCTTTTTCTCGGGTGAGCTGTGTCATTCATTTGTTTAGTTAATTTAAGAAAAGCAGCCGACAAATTTTTATAATATGGTGTTGGGTATGTGTTGACAGTCTCATGTGCTCATATTCTTTAGTATATTCTGATGACTTCAGAGACAAATGTAACCAGCTTTACTGGTACCATTTCTCTTTGCTTCCAACTGGAAATGACTTCATGTGCCTTCGTGTAAATGCCAAGCTGTTTAACAGCACTCTATGTATAAAGTAGAAAGTCAAAGGCTTTCAAAGTAATCAAACTAAACTGCAAAGAAAGATAGAAGAAAATGAAATAGTAAAATCCTGTGTCTTTAAAATGATGAAGAAATTCACATGAAAAAACACTTTTTTCAAAAATACATGTTAATTAAGAAATAAATGGTGTTGGGGAAACTGGACAGCCACATGCAAAAGGATGAAAATAGACCATTCCCTTACACCATGCACAAAAATCAACTCAAAATGGATTAAAGACTTGAGTCTAACACCCTAAACCATGAAACTTCTAGAAGAAAACATAGGCAGTATGCTCTTTGACGTCGGTCTTAGCAGCATATTTTCAAGTACCATGTCTGACCAAGCAAGGGAAACAAAAGAAAAAATGAACAAATGGGACTGCATCAATCTAAAAAGCTTCTGCACAGCAAAGGAAACTATCAACAAAATGAAAAGACAACCTAACAACTGGGAGAAGATATTTGCAAGCCATATATCAGATAAGGGGTTAATATCCAAAATATACAAAGAACTCATACAACTCAACAACAAAAAATCCAACAACCCAATTAAAAAACAGAAAACAGGCAAAAGATCTGAACAGAGATTTCTCCAAAGAAGATAAACAGATGGCCAACAGGCATATGAAAAGATGCTCAACATCATTAGCTAGGAGGGAAATGCAAATCAAAACTACAATGAGGTATCACCTCATTCAGGTCAGAATGGCTATAATTAACAAGACAAGAAACAACAAGTGTTGGGGAAGATGTGGAGAGAAGGGAACCCTTGTCCGCTGCTGGTGGGAGTGCAAATTGGTGCAGCCAGTATGGAAAGCAGTATAGAGTAGCCTCAGAAAATTAAGAATATATCTACTATATGATCCAGCTATCCCACTGCTGGGTATTTATCCAAAGAACTTGAAAACACAAATGCATAAAGATACATGCACCCCTATGTTCATTGCAGCATTATTCGCAGTAGCCAAGACTCGGAAGCAACCTAGGTGCCCATCAAAGGATGAATGGATAAAGAAGATGTGGTACATATACACAATGGACTACTACTCAGCCATAAGAAATGATGAAATCTGGCCATTTGTGACAACATGGATGGAACTTGAGGGGATTATGCTAAGTGAAATAAGTCAGAGGGAGAAAGTCAAATACCGTATGATCTCACTCATTAGTAGAAGATGAAAACAACGACAAACAAACACATAGCAATGGAGATTGGATTGGTGGTTACCATAGGAGAAGAGGGGACGGGGGAGGGCAAAAGGGGTGATTAGGCTCACATGTGAGGTATGAACTATAGTTAGTTTTTGGGTGGTGAACATGATGTAATCTACACAGAATTCGAAATATATTACGATGTACATCTGAAAGCTGTACAATGTTATTATCCAATGTTAATGCAATAAAATAAAATTAAAAAAAGAAACTGAGTTAGGGGTAAATGATTAATGGGAACTCTGTATTATCTTTTAAACATTTTTGTAAATCTAAAATTATTCCAAAATTAAAAATTTATTTGAAAAAAGAAATAGACATTTTCAGTAAAAAAAAAAATGATGCTTATGTGTTCTGTTACTACCATGTGGCTGTTGTGAGGTTGTGTTTTGAGCAGTATGTTACACAAATGCGATGCAGTAATGAACAGCAAAATCATATTGATCACTACATTTTCTGGGATTTATTTTTAAAAAGTGCAACATAGGGAAGGACTGTTAGTGTCTAAACAGTCATTTAGACAATGTTAAATTCATCATCTTTTTTATGTGCATTTATTCTGTTGATCTCTGCTACCGTTTTGCCTCAAAACTATCCTTCCTTTCCTTGTTCCTGATTTCTAGTGTGCTATCACTGCACAGCTGAAAATTTTGCTAAATTTTATTTCACCTGAGTATTTCATTCAAAACCTAAGCATTTTCTTGGATATTGCACTATTTATCTCGACACTGTCATGCTTCCTGTTTGAATGGCAGCAAAGCCCCAATTCATGAAGCCTGATCTGGTCGGAACCGTATTGTCTTGCTCCATTTTGTCTAATCATGGCGCAGTTTTAAACATTTCCCTGTTTGTGCTCGCAGTTTGCACAAATCCATAAGCGAATTGGTACTGCTAATCGATGTTTATCCCTGTCAATGTTGAACCCAGGCTTTGCTCATGATTTTCACATTTCCAAGAGTCCTACACCCCATTCTTTGACTGGACCTCAATGCCCCAGAAAACAAAGGGCAAGTCCATTTCATAGCATTCGTATTTCTCCAATGCACAAGAAAAAATACATTCTTATGGATGATGATGACTATCCCACTTCATGTTTTTGGCCACCTCTCCATGTCTCATTCCTCAATTACATTATAGTGTTGCTCTCTCTTTCTCTTTCTCTCTGACCCATACTTTCTAAAATATTCTATTTAGCCTCTGCCTTTGTGAGCAGCTGGAAACAGAATGGAATCTAATTCACTCTATGAAGTGCTTTGAATTGTCTCTGTTTGGCTGGATTTTTAAATGTAACAGAGGGTGTCATGGAGGGAACTTATGTTGGAAATCCAGAACTCGTTTACATCCATATTGTGTTTTGTGTTAAGGGTTTAGGAAGGTCAGACACTCTCATGGAGTTCACATAATAGACAGAGGTCACTCTTCTCTGCAGACAAAAATCCTTGATGATATTTATTCATGAACCAGGACAATCTCAACAGTAAAATAATTCATTGCCCAAAATATCTTTGCTGAAAAATTCAAATAGCCAGATGGTGGTTGTGCAGCCTTATATCCTTCCGAAACATGCTGTAGTCAACAGATTATAAACCAATGAGAGAAAGAGGAGTTGATATTCAATGTAAATGTATTATGATCATAACCATATATCTCCTGCATGCAGAGTTAAAAGAGAAAAAGATGACAGAAAAAAATAGTATTTTCCTTAGTACAAGGCATGATATTTTGTGCTACAACAAATGTACTTGACTTTGACTCTTCCACAGCAATTCAGTTGTCTAAGAAAGGTTAGGGGATCTGGTCTCATTAGAAAGGTAATTGTTGGAACATACAAAAAGATATGATGAAGGTTCTCCTACATCATGAAATTCCGTAATTTAATTCATAATTGTTATTTAATATTAACAAATCTATCTTTTACATTATATTTTTAAGTAAGATTAAATGCTCCTTGCCATTTGAAGAACTCCAAATAGCCACTAGCTAACTAGCTGCTGATGCAGTCTGCATGTCTGCTCTATAAGGGGCTTCCCATGGTGCCATTTCTGCTGCTGGTGTCACAGAGTTGGGGCTTAGGAACATTCAGGCCTTAAAATTGGGACATATAATTGCTGTATACCAATTGTAGTTGTCTGAGATATACATTTACCCCTAGTAAGATGCATTTCTTCTTTAAATTTTTTAATATAGGGGACAGAGAACTTTCACATGTTTGAGAAATATGGCAAATGGGAATCATAATTTCAGCCAGATGTCTGGTTAGACGACACTTTAAGGAAGCAGTCTTATAAAAGATAAACATATTGTTTTATAGCAAATGTATTTTGTTCTACAAAAATACACATAAATTACAAGTAAACTGCTGGTCAAGATAGAATAATTCAGGGGCCAGCCCGGTAGTGCAGCGGTTAAGTTCACACGTTCCGTTTCTGGCCGGCCTGGGGTTCACTGGTTCAGATCCCGGGTGTGGACATGGCACCGCTTGGCAAAAGCCATGCTGTGGTAGGAGTCCCATATATAAAGTAGCGGAAGATAGGCATGGATGTTAGCTCAGGGCCAGTCTTCCTGGGTAAAAAGAGGAGGATTGGCAGCAGTTAGCTCAGGGCTAATCTTCCTGAAAAAAAAAAAAAAAAGAATAATTCAGGACAAGAATATTCATGTCTATGCTCCACCATGCCCCAGGACTTTTTCATATGTTTTTCTCTCCCTGGAATGTACTCCATTCTTACCCCAACCTCCTGTCTTCCATTCCCACATCTGTTAACTTTACCTCATCCTTCAGTTATCAACTCGAATGTCCATTTCTCTGGGGAGACTTCCTTACTCTGTCCACACCAGTTTACATCCCCTGCTTTTATTTGATCTTTCCTATTTAGCTCTTATAACAAATGCAATTTATAATTATTGATATAAACCTGATTTATGTCAAACTCCTATTTTAAATTAACTCCTCTGTAAAGGAAGGAATTGCCTGTTTTTGATTACTAGAATGTATCCGTAGTCTGGCATAAAAATATTTTTCAAAAGAATAAGGTTGAATTAAAGAAGACACATCGCTTGAGTGGCCATCTTAGTTATTAAGTGTAAACAAATTACCCTAGAAAAGGGGTTTGGGGAACTTCTCTGGGTAGCTTTACGAATATTGCTCTTTGTAACCTCGTGGGTTACAAAGTCTGTGCCTTGGGGGAAGATGGTTAAACTGCAATGGAACATGGAGCCCTCCTCAGAAGAAGTGTTTAGACCCATTTTTCTGTCTTGAGAAGTCCAATAGTACGGAATGCCGTTAAATAGATGCTCACCACAAGTAAAGGGAGAGTTTGGATCAGTTCAAAATCCAGACCCAAAGCTGTGGTCCTCAATTCTATCAGAATCAACGACACTTGATATAATAAATGTGCATATCCTGTTATGGAATTCGCAGCAAATACAACTGACCTACGCACATTAATTCAAGAAAATTTATTTTGAGGTCCTAAATAAAAATCATAATAAGTTATAATAAAATATTATACATTTAAACATAAAAAAGTATGAACTACAACTGGTGACAAAAACATGCTGTGCATTTTTCCGGCAGTGTTAGTGATTCAGTGGGAGCATGAGACAGCTTCTGAGGTTCTGGTAATGTCCTTGGCGTAAATGGTTATGGAAATCCATCAAGACATAGAGGAGATACTTTTTTAAACCACGAGAGAGTGAAATAGGTCCTAATGGTCAAAATAAGGATTGTTATACATAAAATTATTATTGCTCAATTAAAATCACTTTTGGCAATTTAATTTGGAATGACATGACTGGAAGCACACAGTGCTAAAAGATCCTCCACCAATTTAACATACCTTTTGGGATAAAGAAGTATCTCCAGAACTTGTCTAGAGAAAACGTATGGATGTTATTTCAGTAAGAACTAAATGAACACCTACTATGTATGAGATACTGTGCAAGATATAAAGATAAAGGCGATACGATGGAAGAGCTCGCAGTCTATCCGTGGAGAAAATGATACATTAACACATAGTTTAAATACTATAATGTTCTGATTCCCAGGGAAAAAGTACTCATAGTTGCTGTGAAAGCTCAAAGCTGAATGCCCTTTATAAGAATTTTAGATAGAGTATTAGACTTGTTCACAAGTCTGCTCTGGCCTCACTCTTTTTCTAGTAACTGCATCTACTTTTGTAGCTTTATTTATATCGATTAATAAGTCAATATCTTCTTCTTGTATCTCCTTCTTCAGCCTGGTAATTTTTTAGCCATCTGGCCATAGAACTTTTCCAGCTGGATATCACACATACCTCAAATTTTCCTCTTTCTCAACTCCATTTCAATACTTGCTCATCAAACAGAATGATCTTTAAAAAACAAATCTTATTATGATAACTTATTGAAACATATTGATGCTTTCTCATAGTCCTAAAATAAATTCCAACACCTTTACCACATTTTTCAAGCTCCATGTGAGTTAGCTACATCTGCTTCTCCTTGTCAAGAGCGCATCTTTTACGCCCAAGAATAAGCATGGGACCTTTTGCGCCACTGCTTCCATCTTCCAAGGCCCTTTACTATACAAGCATCCTTGAAAAGATAGTCTGGAAAAAATGGGATACTGTCAGCACAGGCCTGCAGACTCATGGGAACCCCCTGAAGAACTGACTCTCCACACCCCTTATATCAAGCAATTTACCCTCTTTTACTACCAGCTCATACGGTTTTAAAAAAATGTAAAATATTTCTAACTTTCTCATTTCTACCATGCTTTGTTTGGCTCTAAGATTTCAGTTCTACTATTCCTTCTGATTGGAACATCCTTCTCTCTCCTGCCTGGTTAACCCCTGTGCATTCCTGAATCTCAGCTTGAGTATCACCTACTCAAGGAGGATCTGCCTTTCCCCATCCCCATCTCCCAGCTCTCCAACTTTCCCTTTCCTGGTGTTCAACATTCTTGTATTGTGTATTACATCCATATTTGTATTTCCTGTTCTAAGTTCCATGGGTCAGCGTCAATGGCTCTTCTTTTTTCTAATTGTAGCCAAATTTCTGAAAGATAACTATTTAGTAAATTTTTATTAAGTGAATGAATGAAGCCCACCTTGATATTAACATAATGGGAAAACAGACAGCAGCAAGATGATAATCAGTGGAAGTGATGGTGGAGGGTCTCCTAGACAGAGGGGTCCCTATGAGCCGAGTAATGAAAGTCCTTCTCTGACAGCTCTATCTAAAATAAGCTTTTCTTACTGTCTATATCTTACTTCTTAATTTTTTATAGCTTTGCTCGCAATTTAATTACGCTTGTTTACCAACTTATCATGGCTCTTTCTCACCACAGTGTAACTTCGATGTGGGCAGAAACCATATTTAATTGACCTGCTTGCATCTCCAGGACTTAGCAGATGGTGGCACGTAATTCCTGCCCACCACATATTCTCTGAAGGATAATAGAATTGTTAGGCAGAAAGAAAGGAAAGAAGTGGAGAAGGAAGGAAAGCAGTAAAGGGGAGTAAAGGAAAGAAGGAAGAAGATGTCAAAAGTACTAAGACTAGAAAAAAGAAAGCAGAAAGAAAAAGATTATCAGCTTGTTTATTTGTCAGGTTAGCGAAGCAGGAAACAAGCATTTAAGGAAATGGATCTTGAAAGAACTGTAAAATGAACAGAAAATGGACTAAATGGACTAGGTAGTGTACTGCTGAGGAGGAGCTGTGCCACAAGGACAAAAGTCTTTGGGATCAGGTAGGGCTGGGAGTTAAAGGGCAGTGATAGGGTTCCAGGGACCCAGCTGCAAGTCTGTAAGAAGACTCGCAAAGGGGACACTGAAAAGAGTGAGCACAAGAAGAACAAAGGATGACTTGGCCAATTTTTTTAAACAAGAGTCAGCTGACCTTGAAATATCCAAATCTTTTGTCTGTGTTCCAGTTTTATAAATAAATTTCCCTGCCTTTTGCCTATGTGTGCGTGTTTGATTCAACCAACATTGCTCCCTCACTGGACACCATTGTTATCTTTGTTGTTTTTAGTTAAGGTTTGTTTGGGGAACCCCAGTAGAATGTTTAATATTCACTTCTGTAGGTTACTACTTATACTTTCAGTTAGCAATTTGCCAGATTCTCTAGTTTCAGAAATATCGAGAAATGAACTTGAGATGTAGCTCATTATTGCATCAAAGTTTGCATATTGATTATATTTAGAGTATGATTAGGAAAGGAACATAGATTTAGTTGTTTCGGAAAAAAATGCTAAAAATCACCTTAGGCTGAACAAAGAATATTTATTTTGACATTTTATTTAATTCTAGACCCATTTGACTATTTAGACAATCTGCTATATTATGTTTTTATCCAGATAACTAGGTTTCATTTCTAAACAAGTAGATTCCTAAGTACAGCTTATAATTTAGTTTTTAAAATTCATTGTAGTTATTTCAAATGTAGTAACTGGGGAAAGGACGTCACAATAAAAGCTGTCATTCTTGCTGTATATTTCAAAGCCATTAGAATCATATCAAGTAGATAAAGGTAATAACAGTAGCTTTGACAAAATTTCACTGGTGATCAATAAAATTTCACTGGCAATTTCTCACTTTCTCTGTTTATTCAGTCTTCTAAGATGAGCAGCCCTGGTGCCACTTTGGGTCATTTCCAGGGAATTAATGTTTTTTTCTTCAACTATGTTAAATTCATAGATAGAATTTTCATGACAGTTTAGTATTCCCCAGTGTTGTACATAAAGCTTTTATTTTTTAAAGCTTTTACTTTTTAAACTTTAAAGGTTACTGGTTCGTCATGTAAATACTGTGATTTATCCGTCCTGAAGTCTCACAGTAAGTGTGATTATTCATTTTTGCATGTGGCCTACTTACTCTCACTGATATCTTTAGATTACTTTTCTCATGAGTCCTAATTTAAATGGATTTGGTGACAAAAATTCATGGTGTTTCATACACTTTTTACGTCTATGCTCTTAAATTATTAGAAGCAGCAGGAAATTGATATCTGAGGCACGAGTATGTGGAAGAGGTGAATGGATTATCCTGGAATAGGTGTAGCTGATTGTTTGCTTACTATTTAGGGGAGCAGAATATGCCAACCCAAAACATGCCTCTTTGGCTAAGGATTATTTTGAGCTAGTTATTTTTAAGAAACAGCAGATATAGGAGAGGTTCTTAAAATAACTAAGGGTGTCTTCCCCTCTGTGTCAGGAAGAGGAAGATGACTAGCTCTCTAGAAACTTATCAGTGGAGACTACATGGACTTAAACATGCACAATCAGCTTACTTGTTTACTGTGTTTTACCTGGTAACCTCCCGTAACCGGCTCTCCCCAACCCTCACATCTCTCACATCTTTTGTCTTTACTCAAGATGGTATTTAAGGTGGTAGCTTGGGCCATTTCGTGGAGTCATTCAGTTTTCCTGGGTATCTTCCATATATACCATGTCATTAGACTTGTTTGTTTTTCTCCTGTGTTCTCCTGTCTTTCTTTTATTACTGGGGGTCTCAGCCAAGAACCTAGAAGGGTAGAAGGAAAATTATTTTTCCTTCTCTACACTGACATGATCATAGGTACATATTTCTTTCTTTTTCTCCTAAATATAAAGTCTAACAGTGCAATTTTCAGTGCTGAAATGTGGTTTACATAGTTGAAGACAAAGCAAGGGGATAAAAGTGTATTCCTCTCTTTCATCTCCATGCAAATCAAGTTTCATGCAAAGTGATTTAATTGAGTCCTTTATTCAACAAGCATCTATTGAACATTTATTATGAGTCAGGAATGGAGTTAGGACTTGCAAGTTGAGATATGAAAGAGGGGAGTCCCTTTCTAAGGGAGGTCAGCATAGGATGTGAGAGAGACTGACAACTATGGTTTAATTTGACAGATACTATGATAGAACATGGGTATTCTTGAATATACCCATGAAATATGTATGTGTGGGAGGGGGGTTGTCTTTGGGAAGGGGTGGTCATAGTTATAAGAGAAGGATTCCAAACAAAGGTGATGCCAAAACTGGGAATAAACCTTTTGGGGGAAAGATGTCCAAAGCAGAGGAGCAAACGTGTGCAAAGAGTAGTAAATGTTGAGACAGTCATGTTTTGAAAACTGAAAGCTGAGCGACCTGCTATTCTGTAGTGTTCTTATTGGCAGAAGATGAGACTAGAGATGTTAGCGGAGTTGTGTTCGTGAACACAACTGTAGCCTTGTACTCCATGCTGAGTTTGCATTAAGGTTAGGCCTAGGATACTTTGGAAATATCTTTAACAACAGAGTAAAATTGTCTGTTCCACTTGTTAGAGAGAAAATTCGAAAAGCTGTGTAGGGAAGGGATTGGCCATGAGGCAGGAGGCATAATTATAGGAAATCGTTGAGTCATTTCAAGATCGAACACTGCTTTCCAATTTAATCCTTTCCCCTTTTCCTTTCTTTCCATATCCCTTACCCTCTGATCTCAAGGATTCTGATGAAAGAAACTCCTCTTCCCAAACAGGAAAGAGGATTTGTGTAAGAAACACTGATGATTTTCAGTTTGGGCAATTGTGCCATATACACTGGGCAGTTCAGAGGCAGTAATATGTAATTGACCTTACCTTGAATAAAACCAATATGACATTTGTTTAAATACATTATGAACCAAAATAAACCTTGAGTGCTCTATTGAACCATTACTTTGCACATGAATATATGCCTTCATCATAGGAGTTTGTCATAGAAAACTAAAGAAAGAATCAGAATCAACACACAGCTCACTTGTAGCTATCTCTTAGGTCACAGAGAGAAATCACAACACCTGCTTGGGGGTATTTACTTGATCACAGGCACAGGACTTAATATTCACACATTCACAAACTATTCTCTTAAAAACATTCCAAGAAATAATAATCATTGCAAAACACACACTCTCTTAAATTATTTCTTAATTGCTATTCTTTGTAAAGAACAATTAGCTTGTCAGAAATTGTCACTACCTCCACCTCCACGCTAGCTAGTAAAAGACAAGAAAAGTACAAAAAAGGATCTCTATCTTGAGCAGCTAGTTATGTGTTTAATGAGATAGAATTAATGCCCATAAAATATTTTTCAAAGAATACAATACAGCATATAATCAAATGCTAAAATCTTTGTGAATCATATGTATGCACAGAAGTTTTGAGGAAGGAGAGAGCCTTATAAACTAAAATAATCAAGGAGGAATTCATTAGGAAGGTGGGAAATTTCTGGAGCTTGAAATAGGAGAAATTTTTTTTCAAATTACTATTTTTTGCTTAATGTCATGGTAGTTTATAACATTGTGAAATTTCAGTTGTACATTATTGTTTGTCAGTCGCCATACGTATATGTGCCCCTTTACCCCTTATGCTCATCCCTCCAACCCTCTTCCCCTCTGGTAGCCTCTAATCTGTTCTCTTTGTCCATGGATTTGTTTATCTTCCACACATGAGTGAAATCATATGGTGCTTGTCTTTCTCTGTCTGGCTTACCTCACTTAACATAATACCTTCAAGTTCCATCCATGTTGCAAATGGGAAAATTTTGCCTTTTTATGGCTAAGTAGTATTCCATTGTGTGTGGGGTGTGTGTGTGTGTGTGTATGTGTGTGTGTGTATACACACATATATACAACAGATCTTCTTTATCTACTCATCAGTCAGTGGACACTTGGGTTGCTTCCACATCTTGGCTATTGTGACTAAGGCTGCAATGAACATAACGGTGCGTAAGCCTCTTTGAATTGTTGATTTCAAGTTCTTGGGACAAATACCCAGTAGTGGAGTAGCTGGGTCATATAGTATTTCGATTTTTAATTCTTTGAGAAATCTCCAACCTATTTTCCATAGTGGCTGCACCAGTGTGCCTTTCCACCAGCAGTGTATGAGGGCTCCCTTTTCTCCACATCCTCTCCAACATTTGTGATTTTTTGTCTTGGTGATTATAGCCAAGACATTGATCATATATCTAACAGGTGTAAGGTGATATCTCATTGTAGTTTTGATTTGCATTTCCCTGATGATTAGTGATGTTAATCATCTTTTCTTGTGCCTGTTGGCCATCCATATATCTTCTTTGGAAAAAAATCTCTGTTCATATCCTCTTCCTGTTTTTTGATCGGGTTGTTTGTTTTTTTGTTGTTGAATTGTATGAGCTCTTTATATATTTTGGAAATTAATCCCTCGTTGGATATATGATTTGCAAATATTTTCTCCCAGTTGGTGGGTTGTCTTTTCATTTTGTTCATAGTTTCCTTTGCCTTGCAGAAGTTCTTTAGTCGTATGAAGTCCATTTGTTTATTTTTTCTTTTGTTTCCCTTGCCTGAGTAGATATAGTATTTGAAAAGATCTTTCTAAGACCAACATCAAAGCGTGTACTGCCTATGTTTTCTTCTAGGAGTTTTTTGGTTTCATGTCTTCCCTTTGAGTCTTTAATCCATTTTGAGTTAATTTTTATGTATAGTTTAAGATAATGGTCTACTTTCATTCTTTTGCATGTGGCTGTCCAGTTTGTCCAACAGCATTTATTGAAGAGACTTTCCTTTCTCCACTGTATGTTCTTAGCCCCTTTGTGAAAGATTAGCTGTCAGTAGATGTGTGGTTTTATTTCTGGGCTTTCAGTTCTGTTCCATTGATCTGTTTGTGTGTTTTTGTACCAGTACCATGCTGTTTTGATTACTATAGCTTTGTGGTATATTTTGAAGTCAGGTATTGTGATGCCTCCAGCTTTGTTCTTTTTTCTCAGGATTCCTTTAGCTATTTAGGTAGTATGGACATTTTAACTACGTTTGTTCTTCCAATCCATGTGCATGAAAAATCGTTGAAATGGAGAAATTTTCTAAAAATATTTATAATTGTCTTTTATTGAACAGTTAACAAGTGCCAGGCCTTGTTCTAAATATACTATGTGCATTCCATAATCAGTTCCTTACAAATATTATGTGAAGCTATTTTTCACCCATTTAATAAATGAAGGATCTGGAATACAGAAAAGCAAGATGTGGTGCCAGTTTCCACAGCTGGTAAAATCAGTTCTTATATTTGCATCCAGGGTCTTAACCTGGTGCTATTGGAGTCTCAGCAAAGAAAACCATGAGCTAAATGACATGGATAATGTGTCACTTAGCTCACTGCCACTAGGCTATTGGCTTGTACTTTGAACTATGTTTTAGAAGTAGTGGGGTTTTTTTGTTTGTTTTAGTTTTGTTTGGGCAGGCTGGTATTATAGGATGTTATTTCACTACGTAACGTGCCAATGAAATGTGCTTAACAAAAATTATCTCTATTCAGTAAACAAAATACAACTGCAGTGTAAGAAAGTGAGTCCATGCAACACTTCTTTTCTTAATTGTAATTACATTAGCTTGTTTCTAATGCAGGAGAATTTTTTATGTGTGTAATAGTCTCAAATTATGCTTTGAGTCTGTTTATAACCATAGGATAACTTGGGGAAAGATACTTGCAATGTCTAAAATTAGATGAGAACAAATGTCTAGAAAAAAAGAATCCTAGAAAACATTAAAATAAAAAGACAGGAACCTCTATGGAAAAATTGTCACAAGATGTAAAGAGGCAATTCATATAAAGGAAACCCCAGAAGAATAGAAAGAATATGCAATGATGCTCAAACTCACTAGTACTCAGAGAAATGCAAATTAAAAGAACAATGTAATATCACTTCACACTTATTACCCTGAGAAATACACTATAAATTAAGAGATGTGGGGAAAGTTGAAATCCACTGCCCTGCTGGTGGGAGAGCTCCCGCTGCAGCCTTCTGAAGAGAACTCTGGCATCTCACAGTTAAATTAAGTATTTGTATACCACTGAGCAGCACTCCTGCTCCTGGGTGCATCCCTCTGGAAACTCTAATGTAGGTTCCTAATGGGACATACAGGAGGCACTCCTTCCAGTGTTGCTTGTGGTGCAAGGAAACTGGAGGTCATTTGGAAGTCTGATGGAGCAGTGGATGGGCAAATGTGGAAGCTGCATTTCTGCAGCGCTAAACAGTGCTCAGGAGCGATGCTCTAGCCATGTGCACAGTTGCATGGATGGATTTTTAAGAAACACTGAGTGAAAACAGATAACAACCAAAATTTTGTACACAGTATAATGCACTGAAGGAAATTAAAATAATCTTCAAGTCTATGCACTCATGAGAAAACATACCAAAAAATATATACCTCTAAATTGATTGGAATGGCTGCCTCTGGGGAGCAAGGAGAGTCATTATTGAAGATTAGAAAGGGATCTTTTGAAAAGGTGCTTAATTGGTTCCGTTAATACTATCTTCCATAAGAGACAAATCCTGGAAATCTCAGTGGCTTAACTGATTAAAGGTTTATCTTTGATTCACATTACAGCGCAGTGAACTTTTTTATGGGCAGGCAGCCTACATGGTGATCCGGGGAATCTATCCGCTTACAATAAATGACTCATGATGTCACTTGCCAGTCGTTTCCATACCAGCCAGTGAGAAAGGAAGAAGAGGGATAGTTTTAATGGGTCATGCATGGAAGGTGCTGCCCACATCATAGCTCTCTTTCCTTGGCTATGTTCTGTCATGTTGCCAATGGTGAAAGAAAGGCTGGGAATGTTGAGTCAAGTTGTGAGCACAGCAAGAAGAGAAGTGAGTTCCATGAACAGCCAGCCAGTTCTGCCTGGGCAAGCTTTCTGTACATGTTGAAGGATAACATGCCCTGAATTGAGATGTCTGACCAACGCAACTCTGTGCACTGGGGTGCACCCGCCCTTAACTAAACATGCAAATACACAAGGTTTTATGTAAAGCAAACCCATGAATGATGAAGTAAAATTATGAATACAATAATATTTGTCTAGGCATTGCTGTGAAACATTATGATTATTTGTAATAAATGTAATCAGTAGAGAAATGTGGTTTAAAAATGGAGAAATCCTTGTATAGTCGGGAATTATTCTAAAATCACTATCACGAAACTTAAATTATGTACTAGAATAGTTGAATAATTATTCAGTACATATAACTGTATCTTGGAATGTAACAGTTAATATGATTTCTTTCTTAGAATTACAATTTGGAAAAATAGATACACTAGAGAAGACCACTGTGATTTGACTGAGGCGTTATGTTCAATAATTATGTGATATTAAGGTCGGAACAGTTGAACCTCGGTTTCATATAAGTAAGAGATAGGCTTAGTTTTCCAAAAGCCTTCACGATGTATTTATAAGCCATTAAGAGTTTATGAAAATGGATGTTTAGTTAAAGGACCATGATCAGAACGGGTTACAAAATTTAAAGTTGACTAACTGAAGGACAAAAAGGACTATTATTCTTAATTTTTTCTGCAAAATATGCTGTATTTATGACATGGAAAGTAGCATTTGAAAAATGAGATCATATTTTTATAATTCCCCAAATCTTAGCATAATGCTCTTATGATTACGAGTGTATTTTATTTTTCCCTTTCATTTCAGGTTAGCGTTAGTTCCAGCATGAGCTGGAAGGATATTTCAGCTTGGGTAAGATGTTAACTGAACTATTTTCTTTTCTCCTGATTATGATTCATGCCAGAAGATATGTGATTGACTCTGAGTGAAAATGGACAAGGACAAACACAAAGGTTTTCCACGTCTCTCATAAAAAGTGATTGATTCAATTCCAAAGAATAACATCATATACAATTGGGTAATCACACCTTAATATTCAAATGTGGACTGAAACTGATTCTGTATCATGCTGACGTAGCTTTTGTAGTTAGTTATAACCTAGTTAATCAGCACGTCATTGCTTCCCTCCATGCCTTTGTGGTTGAAGCTGAGAATTAGAATAGATCTACAATTAATTGAGGCCTAAAAAAAATTCAGCTGAAATATCCCCAAATATCAGCCAAAATAGAGAGATTAGACCCAGTTTTCCGTTCTTTCTTTTCCTTGTATTGACATTCATAAGCCATCCCTATACAACCATTTATAGCATTCAGTCAAATATGTCCATGTGCTTCATGTGAAATAATTTTGTTCTGGGGATTCTGTTTGTTGTTCATTGCATCTCAATTGTTAATGTAATTTTATGGTTTTATATAAATTGTGGTAATGTGCATGCTATTTATTTTTCTTCTGACTGTTTCTGTATAATAAATGGGGAGATTTTATCATACCGCTATTTTATTTTTCTGCATTTTCACTCTGTCTTTAATTCTGCCCCCTCTTTCCTGATTTAAATTGCCCTGGGAGAAGTTTTAATTAGCTTTCTAACCTGAGTGCAGATCACATTTGCAGAGAGTGGAGGACCCAGTGCTGCAGCATGTGGGTCTCCCACTTGCTTCCGGCATGGTGACTTCACCGTTTGCTGCCTATTCCACCTGTTTCGACTGTTTCTTTCAAGGTGCACACATCCAAAATGGAAACTTATAATACTGAGTCATATAAATATTTTGCTGGCTGAATGTCCGTTCAAATATGTATGATCGTAACAACTTTTACATTGCTGGTGTGTATGAAGATTTCTTGCATATTCTGAAAGATTGTTAAAGTTAACAAATTTAATTACTTGAAAAAAGCTCTGAGTAAATTAAGATGATCACCTATATTTCAGGGCAAAGCACACGTGGCTGGGCTGTTTCACACAGTGCAAGGTAATTTTACTGAGATTCTTGGGTTCCTACATCAATATTGACCAAGCATGGCATGCTTTGCCCTGGTGTGGTGTGTGGAATATACTGTGTGACATACGGATAAGCGTTTATATTTCAATATAATTTAATTAAATGCAATGTAAATTTTAACTTAATGTATATAATATTTTTGTGTTTCACCAACCAGTCATTTTGAAGATGTTATTTGCTAAGGCAGTGCTCAAATAAGCAGCCCTAGTGGCATTTATTTTCAGATGACATGAACAGTAGGTGTTGTGCTTCACATGCAAAAGAAATAAGTTTTAAACCTCAGAAACTGCAAGTATTTCCACTATATCTATAAAAAAGTATATGTCATACAGAATACATAAATTTCTACTGTGCATTGGTGTATTGATGACTTCATGATCAATGATGCCCTAAGCTTGGAGTGTCCACTGGGAGATGCTTGGATTACGCTAAAGTCATAGTTGTTCTAATAAGGACTTCTTCCTTCTTTTCAAAGATACTCACTGATGGGCACATAGGAAAGCACAAACCAATTGAGATATGCATTACCATCTAAGAAAATACTAATATACTAAGTGAACTGTTTAGGGAAACAATATTAAAGGCATGCCACTAAATTATTGAAATTTGTTTTCTCTGATTTCAAAGAAATTGGAAATGACTACAAAGTTACCCTGTACTTGGCTTTTATAGAAATGTGCTTATTTGTGTATTAAAAAGAGCTTCAGGCACCTCTGGGCCGAACATTCTATCTGTGATATTGCATTCATGATTGAGACAGGCTGTGCAACTGTTCCTCTTTTGCAGTTCTATTTGCTCATTTCAACAGCTTCGATATATCCTTACAAAGCAGGTCTCCATCATCATTCCCTTTGCAAAACACTGTGTATGATGATTGCAAACCTGGAATTATGAGAATAGCTTACTAATGGTGAGTTGAATTATTTTGGTGATCTGAACAACTGGCTTCAGCACACTGAAAATAACTTTAACATTAATAAGAAGTACTTGAAAGACTTGATAAAGTCTTCATACGTATTTTCCTGAGGAGGGTGGCCATTGCAATGGTACAATGAATCATTATTGCATCATTTTTCAGACATTACCAAATCCTTTTACATACTCAGAAGAATGTAGTCAACAGAATTTAGACATCACTTCATATGGCTTCCAAAAATGGAAAAAATGGAATAAATTACACTTACATCATTTTGTTTAGGAATTCATTCTCAACATCTAAACCTTTTAGAAAGGTGGTTAAATACATTTTTCTCTTTCTGCAACATGTGTATGTAAATCAAGAGTCCTAGGTTGATTAACATTGAAACAAAAGGAATCATTCTTTATGGAGAGATCTGTTTCATTAAAAAGAAAGTAATGGTAGACAAATTTTCCTTTATCTTTTCTTTTCCTACAGTTTCTTCTTTCCCAGTTATCTATACCTGCCTATGATGTATCTATGAAACTGGAGACACTGCAAATATCTTGCAATGTTGACATGATGATGAAATCCATATGCTAAAGCTACCAGAGCAAAATGCTAGAAGGAACAGTATGCTAGAAACGAGGCAGTAATGACTTTGAGGAGGAGACAGTTTATCATCCCTGAAAAACCTATCTCTAGATTCCTTATGTTAGAAAACCAAGGTTCAGTTAAGCTTAACAGGTCAAGTTTCTGTTACATGCAGCTAAATCCATCATAAATGTTTCAAGTGGTAGGAAGTTATGACGGAAATTCAGGATGATTGTATTCAAATCTGGCACATTGAGATAGATTAGTAACTTCTTAAGAATATTCCAGTAATAATGCCTCCTGTCACCAAGTGGAAATTATAATAAATAAACTATACAGAATACACCAAGGATCCTTTACTAGGAATGAAAAACTGAGAGATTGTACAAAGATCACAATCTAATCATAATTACTTTATTTAAATCATTTTGGTTATTTCTACATTTTTATGAAATAGAATAATATGTAAGATAAATATCATAAAAATACTACAAGGAATAGTAAAAGACTGAAGTGGAAGTAAATGATAAGCCAACAATGCCCTGAAATTTTGACAACTTTTATCTGAAATTTCAATCCAGGCTGAATTCTTATTAAATTTCCAAGTTTTCTGAGATTTTGTGCATCTTTATAAGCTGTTTCCGTAATTTATAATTATAAAGAAGAGATAAGCAAGCAGTTTAGAAAGAAACCAAATACAGCTATTAAATGGTTTTTAAATATAACAATTGAAATTAAAATTCAATGAAACGGTTAAACAGCAGCTTAGACTGAGCTGAAGAACCAGCTGGTGAACCTACAGGGTAACCTTATTTCCTCAACGGGGCCCAGTGGTAAAGAGAAGGAAACGTGGAAAGATGCAGTAAAAGATAAACATAAAAGCATGAGAAGTCTAAATATACGTTTAATCAGCGTTTCATATTGATATAACCAAAAATGAGGAAGATAAATATCTGCTGCAATAATGGCTAAACAATTTAGAATTTTTCGAAGATACCAAAGCTCAAATCTGTGAATGCCGAAGAGCCCCAGTGGGGTGAATTTAAAGAAATCTGTATCTGTACAAATGAACCTGGTAAGTAGCAAAGACAAATACAAATTCTTAAAGCCACCTGGAGAGCAAAGAGAAGGCATAGTCTTTAAAAAAAATGTCAGAAGTTTGGGCTGATTTTTCAATAGCAGCAATGGAAGTCAGAAGACAGTGGAATAACATCCTCGATGTACTCAGACAAAAAGTGCACAGTGAAACTGTCTTTCAAGAAGAAAGACAAAATAAAGGTGTTTTTAATAAAGCAAAAACTGACAGAGTTTATTATCAAGAATTGAGACAAGGAAATATTCTGGGATTATTTCAGGTGAGAGAAGATAATTTAGATGAGGGACTGACACACCAAAATGAATAATGAACAAAAATGCTAGTGTGAGTAAATTTAAAAAAAAAGGAATATAAAATAGTTTCTAATAATTGTGATTTCAAAAAGAGATGTTGGAAGTGGGTTTATTGAATATGGTAATTTTCTACCATAAAATGAAGAGTCAAGGTAGGGAAAAATATCTAGATAAAATTTTTCTGATAAAAAGATCAAAATCAAAAAAATAAACCTTTAAAGAAGATAACATCAGAAGAGAAAAAAGAGTCTCTCTTTAATGACAAAATGTTGGATTTATGAAATGACATCAGCTTCAATCTGAAACTCTATAAGAACAAAAGTGACAGAACAACATAGAAATTTTGCCATAAGCACAGTCATAGTAGGAAACTTACCATGGTTCTCTTAGTAACTAGTATATTGAGAAAAATATCGGTAGCAACATAAACGTTTTTAACAGCACAATTTACAAGCTCGGGGAAATGATTTATATACCTGATTGGAGAAAGGAGAGAGAAAGAAGATGAGGTGCAGAGAGATGTTCAAAGGTGACTCAGCTTTAAGTTTTATTTCATAAACGGCAAAGTGCAGCAGCAAGTATGGCAAAATGTCAACAGCTTTTAGTACTAGGTATTGGAAATATGTGTCATTGTTACAGAAATCTTTGTATTTTTAAATTAAAAAATCAAAAATACAAATATATGAAAAGATTGTGTCCCTGGAAGATATCTCAGTAATGGTTATAAAACGTTCATTCAATGTTTACGGCTCATTGCATATATCAATGCATTTCTTGTTTGAGGAAGATTAGCCCTGAGCTAGCATCCACCACCCATCCTCCTCTTTTTTGCTGAGGAAGACTGGCCCTGAGCTAACATCCGTGCCCACCTTCCTCTACTTTATACGTGGGATGCTGCCACAGCACGGCTTGATGAGTGGTGTAGGTCGGCACCTACATATAAGCATACATATAAGCTTTTCAAAGAGAGAGAAGGAAAAAGAGAACACACGTATAATAAATTTACATCAAAAGTGTGCAGGGATTAAGAGAAGGACTTGAAGTCCAGCTGCTCGAGTCTGAATTTTATCTATAACTTAGTGTGTGATATTGGGAAAATTTTCTCTTTTATTCTATTTTATCAATTGTTAAATGGAAAAAATAATAGTACTTGACTTACTATGAGGATTAAACAAATTACAGTCATAATGTAGAGAACAATTCCTGGTCTGTCCGACGTTCTCAATTGTTAGGTATTGCTGCTGCTGCTGATGTTATGTAAGAAAACCACTAAACCACTGCTTCCTATTACGTTGAGAAATAAATCAGATTCCACACTGAGGTTATTTCAGGAAGTGAATTTGCTCAGTTAGTCTATGAAAGCTCAGATTCTAGTTGCCACCTGGATTCTGTCTTGGGAATCAAAATCAACTGTCCTGGATTTATTAGACTCTAGCCTCATTCTGAAGGGATCCTAACAACACACCTTGAGAGCACATGGTTAATAAATGCTCGAAAAAAATGAGAGCTCCTTCAAGGGCCAGTGCCTCCTTCCTGCAGTCCCTACTCCTCTGCTTTCTGAACGGTTTACATTGATCGACTTCCGGACCTGATTTCATGCTTCACCTTACTAGATATGTCATTTAAATTTATGCCAATTTTCTTTTGAGGTGTTATGAGTTTAAGCTTCTCAGAACAATAATCTTTACAAAGAGTAAATTTTATATAAGGCTTTGGGGTGATTTTTACTGCAATCCACAATTAGATCACTTATTACTCTATTGAGAAATATGTTAGGAAAAATATAAGATGGTTTATAAATGTTCTGAGTTGTTCCTTCAATGAGTTAAACCTGATATTACTTAAATTTTATACAATATATAGACTCTCTTATTCACGCTATTAATATGATCTATTAATAATATCTTGAAAGTTAAGTTCTATGGCAAGAATTTCTGAACAGATAATAAAATTCAATCTGATGAAGAGGAACAGAATATGCCACCCTGAAATATGCCATTTCGGCTTATTAATTATTTAGAATTAAAGTTACTTAAGAAACAGGGGGTGCAAGAAGGACACTCTCACCATCCTTCGTTCCCTTGACAGCAGGAAGTAGATCTCCCATAGAAAGCTACCCTCCTTGTACCAGGAGGCTAGAAGGCATCCTTGTCACCAGAGAGGGAATTTAGGACCAAGAAGTCTGTATAAACAAACCTTGTTACTTGTTCACTTATTTACTCTTCTAAGCCCAGACTTCTTTGTCTTGTCAATCTTTCAAAAATTTATTGTTTCTTTGTCTAAAAAGTATGACAGTTTCCTGCTTTGGTCACTTCTTTGATTCTCATATTTTTGTGGGTCTCGCATATGTAAGAAATTAGTTTTTCTCATGTTAATCTGTCTTATGTCAATTTAATTATTAGACCAACCAAAAAACCTACAAGGGAAGAAGGAAAAAGTTTTCCGCCCCTACACTGGTTTCATCAGAGGTACCACTCATCCTCTCTACTTAACGTGTAATTACGTTCCCTTCCCCCACAAACACCCATATCACCAATGACACAGTATTATAGAATAGGACACTTAAACATTCTTCTGTATATGGGCAAATAGCTAACATACACCTGTCATTATTTCACATTTCTTGCCAAATAGACTAGCTTGAAATTAACTTTGAAAATTCAAAGTCATATTTCTATCTGTTAAGCCCAACACCAACAATTTGTGGTCAACAACCCTATAAAGCATGTCAACTTAGTTACAGATTAAGGGCATAGGACTGCTTACTAAAATGAAAAAGATAAAGCATTTTATTGCATTTATCAGGAAATGACATTAAGTATATTTCTTCTATCTGTATTTAATTAAGCTTTTTAAAAGTAACTGTGATAGTTACTTGGTAATAGTTCGACATTTTTTGGTCTCTAATTGGCCATTCTTTTATACCGGCGCAAACTCAAAAATTGAACTGATTTTGACATTAGTTTCTCACATTTTAAAAGGGATCTCAACAATTTTTTACTTCACTAGTAAAACATCTGACTTTTTACTTAAAGAGCAATATGATCTACCTACACAGGAGGAAGTTGATAAGAATAAATTCACTCCTTTGTTTCTAATTCTCATTATTCAGACCATATATGTATCATACCACTTAATGTGTTACATTGTGATTCTCTGTCATTGAACTCTCCTTTCCCATTAGAACATGTGCAAGATAGAGACAAGAATGCAGTTCATTTTACCTTTGTATTATCAGCATCTGTCAGAGTGTTGGCACATGGTAGGCACTCAATAGCTAATGAATTAATTGATGAATAAATGAATTAACTAACACATCTTTTGTTTAGAGCTAGAGCATATACATAAGTGATCACTTAGCCACAGGCACACTTTTAAAGGGGTCGGAAAGATTGCAGAGCAAACAAAAACCAAGACAGAGACAATGCAGTTGATGAAACAATTTTCATTAATGCGATTATTGGACATCAATTTTCACATAATTATTGTTCAGTAGGAGAATTGAATACAAATCACCAAATCAATGAGATGTCAATTTTATTGAAGAAGCCTTTCCAAAACTTGTAAAGTTGCTCCAGATTTTCAAATGTGAATCAATAAGCCTTATAATTATGACAGTAAACAATGCTTTAGTTTTAATGACCACTTTGCCATTTATCCCTAAGCAGTTTTGAAATCTTCATACATGTTATTCAGATACATTTTATTCAGTGGAGTTTGATTAACCTGCTTCATTAGCAAACATGTGAAATTAAAGATACCTATTGGCTCCACTGTCCTCTGCTCTCCTTCATTACAAACACCCAGTGGGTGCAGATTAAATGTTCACTGAGCGTGACACATGTTCTAATAGCACGTCACTGCTCTGTTGATTTTGCTAATGGAGTAAACAAAGCTATTTTTTCATAAGAGAGAAGTGGAAGGTATAAAAGTAGGTGTGTAGCTTATTCAGTGATTGAACATAAAAATCAAGTGTGTATTTGTGAGAAGCATGCTTTCCAGGGAGCAGCAGATTGTAGAGACGTTTCATGATGGGACGATTTGAGGAAATCATAAAGGCTCTTAAGTGATCTCAAAATAATGAAGTTCAGCACTTAGTGAAATTGTGTTCTGTGGTTTGAGTGAAAGTGTTAGTTTAAAAAGAATAGGGAATTCTGTGGACGCTTTAGAGACAGAAACTATTTATAAATCCCTAGTAGCCTCAAGCGCTTAATAAAGAACCAATACCTCAGTCTAATAGGTTAGCTAATGTTTACAAGTTATCACTATTTTTATCCTGGATCCACAAAGATAAAACTCTGCACCTTCTTTAGATTTATGGAAAAATAACCTAGCTTCCATCCTCTCTCCTTTTTTTCACCACCTACATCACCGGCCCTCTCTCGTTTATACCTTTTCTTTACTACTTCACCTGGCAGACCCTGTGAAGTTCTAATCTTTTAAATTCCTCACCCTCCTGCTTAAACTTTCACTTTATTTGCTTAACCCATTAGCTGCCAGATAACAGCTAAGTTCAACCTCTTCCTCACCAAGCTGTCCTCTGTTCATCAGATATACCCCAAGTTTCTTAAGTGACTGGCAAATTCAGAGCAGAAGTATGTATAAACAGCAATATTAATTTCCAACTATATATAAGTTAAGATATAATTATTTAAAAGTGTTATATTCATAAAGGTTAAAGTAGCTGAAAGTATTAAAATGTGAATGTTCATGGGTAAAATTACATAGTATTAAATTATAATATTAAAAATCAAATTATAGTAGGGACATTTTACATACTATGGCTCAATGTATATCAGATAAAAGAGAGGAAATGCAAGCCTGGCAAAAAAGCCTTTGAATTATTAAAATTCTAGAGACTACATTAACCAATCAATAATAGCAAAAGAACACAAAATATACAACTTCAACTTCCCCTGAAACATTTAAAAAATGATGGTGTATTCACATCTAAGTTTCTTCTAAATTTTCACTGAACATATTGTATAATTTGCATTTTCTGACCACAACGTAATATAAGTAAAATTTAATACCAGAAGTATAAAAATTTAAAATGGCTCAAAAAACTATTATTTAAATTGTGGTTTAGAGAAAAAATAAAAAGCATATAAAAATTGTTTGGACAAATAAGAACACAATTGTTTTAAATAAATGGCCACAAATTCTTTGGAAGTTCTCATTTGAATTTGTGTGAGCTTTTTACTGATTCAACCCATGGATGATGATGAGAATGATGTTATAGAACTTCTGAGACTAATTCATCAAGGACAGTGCAGTTTCCACGTTGTTCTTTCTCAGGCGAAGCTCACTGCCATGTACAGTTACATGTTCTGAGATGGGGGTGCTAGAGAGGACATGTATAGGTTGTGTCTGTGAAGCAGACACTAAGACAGGAGTAGATGGTCCTGAGATGTTTCGGATAAAGAGAGAGGGAGCGAGAGTAGGCAGGAGTGTCTTCAGACAGCAGTGCGTGTCTTACAACCACCAGCAGAGAGTGAGAAGGAAGTATTGAGTGCACACGTCTGCAGACCACCTTGAAGCTCTGAGAAGTTTGACCACACTCATGGGACTGCCCTGATCAAAGCTTGCACATTTGAAGACCCTGTAATGGTCAAGAATGAGCTGGCACTTGCACCTTGTCTATGCTCCCATATTGGCTGGGAGGAGCCTAGGGATGTGTGGCTTTGTGGGAAATTCAGAGGTGGGTCCGAAGACACAGCAGTTGTCAATCCACCATGCCGCTGGCAGCTGGTTCTTTTGAAGGACATCTGAGTGGTAGTTTCCATGATTGTGGCAAAGGCATCCAGTTGACAATCACAGTTGAGCCAGCCTTCCAGTCATCTCCAGCCAAATACCAAATCCGTGAGTTAAGAAGTCAACTTGGAAGTGGGTCCTTCAGCTCAGTTACTTTAGCCAGACAGTGGCATGTATGCAACTTTGCGGTAAAATGTGATAAGAGCAAATGCTGAAGGATCAGGGAACCACCTCTCTAGGGCACATGGCCCTTTAGGCAAGTAAAAAATGGATTTTCTGAAGGATGCAGTGTCAGAGCTGAGTATTAAATTAAAGGTGTTAGGTTGAGAAGTTAGTTGGGTTGGTCAGAGATTGGGGTTTGAAGGAGATTTCACACAGAAGGAAAATCATTAACAAAGGCAGAGCAATGGAGATGGGAAAAAAAAAAAAAAGCCCAAACAGCAACTGAAATTGGTGTCACTGCAGCTGTAAATTTCTGACCAAACATTTCTAGAAATGACATGGAGAGTAAGGCGTGGGCCAGATTATGGGGTCTTGTGACACGTTGGACATGTACTGTAAGCTCTGACCAACCACTGAAGAGTTATAAGCAGGGGAATAATATTTAAGAGGAATACTTCTAATTGCATTGAAGTTGCAGAACTAAGGTTGCCAGGCCAATGCAGGGAGGCTATTAAAGAGGCTGCTGCAATGTTCTTAGAAGAGGAGAGGATAGCATATCCTGAACCAGCATGGTGACTGGAGAGGAGTGTGACAAAGGAAGGAATGAACTGCATAAAGTTCGTGAAAGTAAATTCAGCAGGATCTGATGAATTGCTTGATGTGGGTGCTGAGGGGAAAAAGGGGAACTGAAGAATTTCGTCTCCATTGCTAGAATTCGATGACTCAAACTGTAGTCACCAATCTGAGATGAGGTTGGCTTTCCCACGATGATAGCACTGAGACCCTTGACCTTATGAATCTAACTACATTTCAGAGGGAGATCTAAGCCAGAAACGAAAGTAACGTGTGCAAGAGCAAGAGTGACCCAATGACTGCAGATGAATGGCTAACCCCTGAATCAGAGGGATAAAGGAAGCAGGAAGCAGAGGTAGGTCGGGATCACTCACAAGTGAAGGATGGGTAGGAGTCAGGCAGATAGTGAGCTTGCTGTTAGTATAACATCCAAGTCCAAATTTCCAGCTCTGGTTATTCTTTGCCCCTGCACTGCAACTTTGAATGCACTGCAATGAATGAGAATATCAACTAGGGACTTAGAGAATTGAATAGTCGTGTAGCTGCTGTAATACAGAGTAGAAAACACAGACCATGAGCCAGGTAGATGGACTCAATGCTGTTGGCGTTGGTATCTTCCTCTCAGTTCGAGTGTGTCTCTAGAGCAGCAGTAGATGGTGCTTGCCTTTGAATGGTAACCTCAAAATCTTAAAATATGAAATGATTACTTAAGCATCTTAATAATTCCCTTACAAATAATAACAGGATGTACTGCACATGAGAGAGAAAATCTGATTGTTAACTGATTGACTAAATACAACACAGAGCTTAAATGAAGCAATTTGTTAAATATTACAATGTTAATAGCTGATCAGTTTCTATTGTGGAGGTAAATATTTGTTTGGAACATAACTTGATAAGTCCTTGGGGACAGAGAATAAGAGGTGAAGGGAACCAAGTCCCAAAACAGGGAGAACATCAAGGATTCAGACATATGGAAGCAGATAGACACACATGGAAATACTCTGCAGGAATTCACAGTCATTAGAGGAAATTTTTGACTGATAGAAGATATGGAACTAGGATGCTTACCACTTGTAACCAGTTCTACGAGTAGAGCTGGTATCTGCAACATGGGTAGTTTCCAGTACCAATCTCACTTGGCAATACAGAATATCAATGTTTTTATTATTGACTCTGCAGTGGCCACAAACTGAACTAATCTTTTAAAACAACTAATATAACGTAAACATTATAAAAATGCATTGAAATTGGACTGTGAGAACATGCATTAAAATGTTAATAGTGTTTTCTTCTGGGTGGAATTCATGTTCTTGAATAATCTACAGCTTTGGAAATTTAAGAGGTCATTCCACCATTTCTGTTGTTTCAGAGCTCATTGCCTCTCCTCTTGAGATGGATTTTCCTATAGTTTTCTTTGACGCTGGATGTCAAGGTAAATAATTTTAATTTAAGTGCGTTGAGAGGGTTAACATATTTACTGTGAGTAAACCAATTCTCTTTCGATTGGTAGTTTAAGCTGCAAGTTTAAATTGACTTCCCAAAACAAATCGAGGAAGCAAACACGAAACTTTCTTAAAAGAAGAGAGAGAATTCATGAATAAGCACAATTCATATGTTGAAATGTTTCCAAAAGTGTTGAGAGTAATAGAAACTATTTGGGGCCAGTATAGCTATGAAGAGATCTTTCTTAAGTTATTGTCATGAAAGAGTTAATCAACCTCCAAAATAGTAAACAAATTTTTTGGTAGGTTTAAGCCTGTTAAGCATTATATAAATTAAAATTGCTGTTTCACGTTTTCTGTAGTCAAGCAAATGTATTACATGCCACTGCCAATAGGAAAGACACTCATGCACTTGCCCAAACAGCAATTCCACTCTTAAGGAACAATGAAAAATGTTCTTTCTTTAGAATTAGAATAAGAAATTCCTTGACTACAAACCATTCATTCTAGTATTATTAATTATGTAGAGAATGTCATGATTTAATGAAATTTAGATAGCCTTGCGGGAAGCAATGTAATACGGACAATTAGCTAAGGAATGTATCGTGTATATTTTATCCATATTTCTAGACATCAACCTCTGATACATTAGAAGCATGAAGAATGAAAACGTGTATCAGTCATTCTGGAATACGAAAAATTCTTCTTTAAAGAATAGGAAACATTCTGTCCAAAAAGATAAATTTTGTAATAAAATTGACTTTACAGCAAGACCAAAATATCTAAAAGTGCTTTGTGTGTGAGAAGTAAATTGAACTACTTCAAGGAGGAAAATTAATTAGAAAACGATTAGAAGTTAGTGGTTGATACTTGGGGGTAGACCTTTTTGTTTCTGAATTCCCACAACACTCTGTGCTTTTCTTGTGGCACGTACTAATTTATCCCTGTACTGCGGTTTCTTATTCTGGTGTCTGGACTCTTAAAAGAATATTTGCATTGAATAACATGTGACATCTGCTTTGAAGAGACCTAAGGGAAAATTCTTAGCTGATTTGCTTAGAATGTTGGACGTCAGTTTTCTCATTTGAAAAACAGGGAAAGAAAAACCTTGTAGAGTTTCTCTTGTCATAAGATAATTTAGATTAAAAAAAAGAAATACAGGAAGCACTCAATAAAAGTTATTTTACTGGAGTATAAGCAACCTCTATCTTTCTTCACATTTATCTATTATCAGTAGAATCTAGAAGAATGCCTATTACATAGTGGATTTATTAATCCTTGGCCAGAAAAATCTATACATAAATTAATAATATATATTATAATTATAAAATATATATAAAAAATAATAATATATTATAATATAATGTGAGAATTAGTGTATGTTATTTACAACCAATGGATTCGAACATCAATATATGAAATAAACAGAAATGATGTGTTTAAGAAATGATGATAAAATAATGTATTATTTAGGCTCAGCTGCAAATAATGGAAAACAAAAATAAAGCAGAAGTATCTTATTTCTGTCTTACAAAAAATTTCAGAGTTGGGTGATCCAGTGCTGGTATGGCACTGTATGGTGTCAAAGACTCACCCTCTCCATCTTGTTTATCTCTGTGCAGGCCTCCATTCCCAATGTCTCCTCATGGCCCAAGGTGGCTGCTCTAGATCCTGCCATTGCATCTGCACATTAACAAACAAAAAATAGAAAAGGAGTGCAGAAATGCACATCTTTGCATGTAGCATGACTTTATGACTTACAGAACATGATTATTGAAATCCCATTGGTCAGAATTTAGTTACATGTCCACACTTAACTAAAAGGAAGGCTGATAAATATTATCTTCCTCTTGAGCACCACATGTCCACTCAAAATCAGAATTCTATTACCAAATGGAATGGAAAAACGAATATTGGGGAACATTCAGCAGTCATTATAATATATATATGGTTGTATTCATAATCTACATAAATATTTTTTAATTAAATAAGAGGAATCACAGTGGCAGCTTGGCAGTGCCTATTTTTTGTAGGAAGAGGTGATCATGTTCAACAGCCTTTGGATTTTCAGGTGTCCTTATAATGCACATTAATTTAGTGATGGATCAGGAGTTCATACTGGTTAGGAATGTTTCCACTGGAAGTAACAGAAATGCAACCCTCTCCAGGCACTGTATCATTCTATATTAATTTACCTGCAGCACATATCATGGCCTGCAATTATTTTCGTCTTTAATTTGCTTATTCTTTTATTTTATGACTCCTTCCTCTAAGATGTAAGTTCCATGAGGGCAGAGAAATTGTCACTCATCTTCAGTCTGACGCCCTCCACATGCAAGACTGCCTGAAGAATAATAGCATGCACACATTTGTTGAATGAATTGCATTTCAATTATTTTTACAAGCCTTTCTTCCCAACTAGACCATGAGCGTTCTAATTTCAGAATCTCTGCTTCCGACTCAGTTCTCCCCTGCCGCTGCTAACAGGGGTCCAGGTACTCAGAAGTGGAGAGAGGAAGGCAGAGGCGGACCAAAGGCCTGGCCGCGTGTGAGGAGGACTTGACAGAGAAGAGTTATTTTAGCAGTCTAATAGTTAGTATGTCTTTGGATCCTTTAAATAGAGTCCTTCAAAAATCCTATATGGCCCAAAATTCACGCTAAATTTGTTGTCTAGAGGGCATATGTAAAATAAGCTAAAATAGGTAAACATATAGTTTTTCTGGCACATAGTAAGTATAAATGTTAATGCTTAGTACTGCTATTTTAAATGGCTGTCAAATTATTTCATATGAATTGCCTTTTCTCAAGTGTTAGGGACGCTTCAGACTTGCATCTAAAGCTTATGAAAGCACTTGGTGAGGATTCGAAAGAGGAGTCAAAATCAGGGGCCAGCCAAGGTACTGAGAATGCTGTAGCAGTAATCCACTGATCAGGGATTGCACACTAAGCTACAGAGACCAAGGCTTTAGTACCGTGCCGTGCACAATTTCTATTCCTTCAACAAGACTGAGTCAAAACAGGATGACTTGTCGTAAGAGTGCTAATGGTTACAGTTTGCTTTTTACAAACTTATCAGGATATTTTTGGACTTATCAGGATATTCTGTTTCATTCCCTTGTTTTTCATAACTACAGTTCAAGATGTCACAGGTACAAGTGCACACACACACACACACACACAAATTGTGTTAGAAACTTTCCCTTAGGTAATACATACTGATAAAATCAGCACTATCAGCTTTTAATACTTCTACTTTTTAAATCAACTTTTTAGCAATGTCTCCAATTTAATCATATCAGATTATATTAGAAGTTTTAAGTCATTCTTCTATTCATATACTTCCAAAGACCTAATACTACTTAATAAAGAAAAGCATTAATAAATTATATTTTGGCACTTTCTGCTTTAATATTGGTTTACCTCCACTAAGATCTCATCCGATTTTCAGGAAGTGTCACTCTAGTTCTTCTGAACAGCCTCAGCTCTCCGGGATTCTGTTTTCCCGTCACTACATGAGCACAGGTTCTGTGGCCGGTCAGCCTGCGTTCAGTGTCACTTTTCCGTTTCTTAGCTGTTTCACCGTGAGTTAATTTCTCAGCACCTTAGTGCCCTTACCTGCAAAAATATGTTTCATAATAATAATTAACTAATAAGGTTGTTAAGAGGATTAAAGGTGTATGAAGAGCTGATAAAAGTATGTGGTCCAAAGTGCTCAATAAATATTACTTTTTTTAAAATAATTTTTTTCTCCCCAAATCCCGCCAGTACACGGTTGTATATTTTAGCTGTGGGTCCTTCTAGTTGTGGCAATAAACACTATTTTTAATATTATGAAATTATACACCTCTTCTGCTATCTCAGAAGAAATTTTTGGGAGAAGATACTGTATAAATGCATTTAGAAGTGCTAAAAATACCAATGTGAAAGCATCTAGGTTATGACATTTAAGTAAATGTGTATCTGCAGCATTTGCATTATATGCAAAGACTATCTCTGTACAAGGGTACATTCATCTGAATGATCCAAAAATATTAGCATAGGACTGATTACCATAAAAATATAAGCATATTACCATAAAAATATATTTTATAAAATATAAAATATTTTACTTTGAAGCAGCCAATGCAGTGTTTCTAAGAATGTATTTCTATTACTAGGCAGTGAAAAGATAATAAAATATTCATGGTGAGGAGGGCGAAACAAAAGCAGTATGATAACATCGATCCCAATAATGCGGGCCCCTTCCCTTTTCCTCTTCCAGTTCATCCCCTCTGGCGTCATAATTTTTGTTTTGCTTTGCTTTTTCAGTTCTGTTTGGATCCTCACAAAAGAGCTGTGGGTTTTTAACAAGCAAATACAATTCTATATTTTTTTGGTGTTGTGCTGTTCTACTTTACTCACAATCAATGACTTCTTTCTATGAAAAGAAACAAAGACAGCTTCATTTACAAAAAAGCTCTTTTTCTCAATTTAAACAATGTAGCTTCACCCATATTTCTCCATGACTCATGTTGCCACTAAAAGAAGTTATTCCTTTCAAATTTGAAGATCTGACCTAAATTATTCAAGGAATAGCCAAATCAATAATAGCTACATTATGTTTTAAATTGTTATTTAACTTTTATTTTAATAAATGATTTAGGCATATTTTTTCAAAGTATGATAGCTCATCTGATAAAGGCACAGAATCCAGCTTAACTGTATAGTTATTCTAAAAAAATTATCTCAAAATAATTTTGAGGTGAATTAAAGAAATCTTGTATAACTTGATCTCCACGCTAGAAAATTTTCTTCCAAAAGACATGGTCCTTTCTGTCCTGTACCCTCTTATATTATATTCCCAAGATTATTTATAAGAAATTCTGTTGCCTAGAGTACCTGATTTCATAATGGCCTTAAGCCTCAGTGGCATTCTTCTGTAAAATGTTCTATACTTTGTAGTGTTATCACAAAACAAAATAAAATAATAAATACGAAGGATTTAGCACAATGCTTGCTATATATTTATCCCTCAGGAAATATTATTTGATGACATCAGTGGCCTTATTACTATTATTCTTTCCATTTCTATTAGCACTTATTACATCAGCTACACTGGAATGGTTTTCTAGGTTTCAGACACATAGGATTGTAGGATTAGAAAAAAGAAAATAGATTATTAAAAGTATGAGTGCAGTAGTTTATTTATGCAGACAATTAATCCATAAGATTAATTTTCTAATGCAAGCAGGAGAAAAGATGACTGTGGTCTTTTGCATTGACGAGTGTTGGGTGCAATTTCCCCTGTGAGGTTAGGTGTCTACTGTGGTTGTTATGCCTCCTCGTCAGACAGCAACCTCTCCTCTTTATTCCTTGCTAACAGAATCCTGACTTAGTTTAGGTTTCAGGAGACCATGTGCCTCTGGAGAGGCTAGGACCCTTCTTTAGTCCAGGGGGGTAAATCTTGAATAGTCTAAGCTACCCATGGCAGTTGAACTCACCTTGCCAGTGTAATTTGAAGAATGGCCTTGTGATGGAATTTTGACCAATGATACATGAAGAAAAATATGTCTGACTCTTGGAATTTGAGGGTTGATTCTGGAGCATTTTCCTCACTCTATACATAAGGGGTAAAAAGTAGTGCTATTCTCTTTTCTGGCTTTGGGGAGCTGTATGAGAATATGGTGTTTGGAGCTTTTGCAGCCATTTTGTGGCTGAGAGACAAAGACTCAAAGCCACAGCTAACCTACTGAGACTGGCAGAGCAGAGGGGTGGAAAGATTGCTTCCTTGCTGATATCATTAAGCAGCTGAGTTACCAGCCCTGGAACTGCTCTACCACAGGTATTCCCCAGTGAAGTGACCCTTCGTTATTTAATATCCTTACAGAGAAGTAAGCCTATGGGGGAAAAAGTCAAGATTGAATGAGAATCTCTTGGACCGTTAGAAGGAAGGAAGGTCTGCTCCTGAAAGTACTAAAGTGTAGCCATCTGTCTTCATCATGGTTATGCTCTGTGGTTGGTTCATATACTTGACTCTCTAGCATTTATATTATTTCTTAAATGACATTTATCTAGAAGTAAATATAAAGCATTCCTGATGCTGATAGATGCTTAAGGGGTGGTTGTGGAGAGACCATAGTCACATAAAGAGTGAAGAGTCACCACATTTCTGAAGTTTGTGGAATCCTTCCCTGTTACCAATTATTTTTAATGATATATTTCCTAGAGAGTTTCATTCACTGATTCTCAAACATTTTGGATCATTGCCTTAGGATGGGGAAAATGTCTAATCAGGAACATGTCCCACCTTAACATTTTAGTTATCCTTTTTAAATCCTTTTGTTACCTGAGGCATTACAAGACATACCTTATTAAATTTTTTTCATGACGATAGAGATGAAGATAATTTATGCGACATTGATTCTTGTTAGACAGTCCAAGCCTGCTACTGCGGTAAGAACTAGTAAGTCGTTCAGAAAACGGTTCCACTACTGGAAAAACAACTTGCCATATATCATAGGCAGGCTAAGAAAACAGTTAGGTATTTTCGTTTTGGAGTCAGACAGACTAGAGGGTAAATCCCAGCTCAGCTACTTGCTCTTGGTATGAAGATAGACAAATTATTTAGCGATTCTAAACTTACTCATCTGTAATTATGGGACAGGGATGGAATTCAGAATCTACCTTACAGAGTGTCTGCAAGGATAAAATAGTCAATATTTATAAAGTGCTTAGCCCAGAACCTTGCACATAACTTATGCTAAAATTCTCGGGCATTACCAATTAAATATCTTTTAAAATAAAGGATTCTATCATCTTAAAGCGCCACACAATCACACCATAAACCTTCAGAAGTTCCATCATCTAAACAACTAAATACCTACTCAATTAACTCAGGCAGTGTGCTGGCATGTGGGCAGGTTTTGTACCCCTTTTACAATAAAAGTTGCTCATGAAAAAGCTATTCAGATCTCCATGTGAAGAAGCAAGAGTATCTTTCAAATCTTTCTGAAAGGGGGGCCCTTACACTGAATCCTCAGAAGTTTTAACTCTCAAACTAGTCCGCGCTCAGCCTCCACCAATTTGCCAAGGTGACCCCTTAGGTGCTCCTACCAGTTACCTGTTCTTGTGGCTTCTGCTCTAGGTAAGCTCATCCGCAGTCTTTGAATTCTCCTGTTTCTCCAGTTTTGGTTTTATCCTATGACCTCAATTCTCTAATGGATATAAAAAAAGTGGTTGATTTTCAGTTTTTAAATTTTTTTTCCTGTTTTGAGGGCAGGAGTGACAATTTCCAAGCTCTTTGCATATCACAGTAGAAACATGAGTTTTAAGTTTAAAAAAAAGTATATCATCTTTCACTTAGTATTATGTAGTTAAGATTCTTCCATGTCTTTTGATGGCTTGATAGCTCATTTCTTCTTAACTTTGAATGATATTCCATTTACTCATCCATTCACCTATTGAAGGACATCTTGGTTGCTTAAAAGTTTGGGCAATTATAAATAAAGCTGCTATAAATATCTGTGTGCAGGTTTTTGAGTAGACATAAGTTTTCAACTCCTTTGGGCAAATACCATGGAGTGGGACTGCTGGATCATATTGGAAGGGCAGATTTAGTTTTGCCAGAAATAGGCAGACTCTCTCCCAAAGTGGCTGTACCATTGTGCATTCCCATGGGCAATGAATGAGATTTCCTGTTGCTCCACAACCTCACGAGCATTTAGTGGTGTCAGTGTTCTGGATCTTGACTGTTCTAATAGTGTGTAATGGTGTCTCATTGTTTTAATTTGCATTTCCCTGATGACATATGGCTTGGACATATTTTCATATGCTTACTTTCCACCTGTATATCTTCACTGGTGATATGTCTTTTAAGGTCTTTTGACCAGTTTTTAATCAGATTGTTTGTTTCCTTATTCTTGAGACGCCAATCTGGAGAGACTGCATACTGCATGATTTCAACCATACGGCATTCTAAAAGAGGCAATACTATGGACATAGTACAAAGATCAGTAACTTCCAGGGCTTGGAAGAGGGGAGGGAAGAATAAATAGAACACAGGATTTTTAGGGCAGTGAAAATACTCTGTATGATACTATAGTGGCAGAAACATGTCATTATACGTTTGTCTAAACCCACAGAATGTACAACACCAAGAGTAAACCCTAAGATAAACTAAGGACTTTCATTGACAATGATGTGTCAATGTAATTTCATCAATTATAATAAATGTACCACTCTGGTGGGGGATGTTGATAATAGGGGAGGTTATGCATGTGTGGGGGCAGGGGGCACGTGGGAAATCTCTGTACTTTCCTCTCAATTTTGATGTGAACCTAAAACTGTTCTAAAAAAATGTTTTTTAAAAAATTTGCATCATTTTTGAGATGGGCTGGTGGTGTAGTGATTAAGTTCACGCTCCCCGCTTAGAGGGCCCAGGGTTTGCAGGTTCAGATCCTGGGTGGGGACCTATGCACTGCTTATCAAACCATGCTGTGGCAAGCATCCCACATTTAAAATAGAGGAAGATGGGTGCAGATATTAGCTCAGAGTTAATCTTCCTCAGCAAAAAGAGGAGTATTGGTGGTAGATGTTAGCACAAGGCTAATCTTCCTCACCAAAAAAGTGCATCATTTATAAATAATATTTTTTCAACACATATTTGTTACTTTATGTTCTCTATTTTTTAAATTCACCAAAGCCTCCAGAGCAATTTAATAATTATATTAATATTAGGCAATATTTTTAGTTGTAAGCAGGAGAAGTACTCTGGTTAATTGGAAGAATGTTGAAAACCTCACTTAATCAGTAAGGGCCAATATCAATAGCTAATAGTCACCAAAGGAACCAATGCTTATGGACATAAGACTTCCCAAAATCATGCCATAGGAAGTGTTTTGTCAAGGTGTCATTTCTGATGACATTATTGCCACTGTCTTCTCATATCATTGTCAGCATTAGTGGATGTCATTTGAACTGTGGGACAATATTTCCAGTAACAGATTCTGAACATCCTCTTTTTCTTTGCATTGATTACTTAATATTCATGGTCTTGCATGGATCATGAATTAGTATCACATTATCAAAATGGTGGATTTCAGGTTTGGGTAAGCTCTAGGTGGGGAACATGGTCACATTGACTAGTCTGTAGCTTTGGTTTATTAGCACAGCACACCAGCACACTGAGTTCACCTCTTCCAGAATGCTTTACACAAAGTTCATGCATGCAGACTTTTGTTGATTAACACATTTACCTTAGGACACTAAGCTGAGGAAATACTTTTATAAGTAAAAAAGCTTTGATTTTGCAATTTAAGGATGCCAGTGTAAGAATAGTTAATATGAAAGTACCTGGATGGCAATACTAGGATCAATATTAGTAGGGTGAGTACATTCCACATTAAACTGCAAATAGAGGAACCGGGTAACATGTTGATAGTGTCAGTTATGGCACTGAAAAATAAATGTTAGTAATTAGGTACTGACGTTATTTCTATAAAAGCATTGAGCCAGGTCCAAGCCTGTGAGGCAAAGAGATTACAACTACTAACTAAAATGTTATTCAGTATTTTTAGAATTGGAGGAAATTGATCATTCTCTTTTCTGTATCATTTTTTCACACTTACATTCAACTTTTTCCTCAAACCACTTATACTCAAAACCTTCTTTTCATGTCCCATATATTTCTTCTGTATGTTGTTAGCTTCCCTTTATAAACTTTTTCTATAAGATACACACAAATGAAATTCTCCCTTTTTTTGTAGCAGGGTCTTCTGATTATTCAAGAAACAATTTAAAAAATTGTAAGAGAGCATCAAGAAAAAGCATAGCAGATAAAGCAGGACAATAAAAAGTTGAGTTACATTTCCAAGAATGTCAAAGAGTAATGTTAATCTTTGATTAGAAACCTGAATTGGGCTTTTCGTGGCACCTATGAAAGTGTTTTCTAATTAGAAATTCTCTTTAATAAGTTCAATTGACTTTTGATCATAGTTATTTAAAATAATTGAATAAATTACTGAAAATTACAATTCAAACTTTAAACATTTGTCATTCTGTTTGCATTGTGTAAATTATCTGTTTTTCCTTTTTATTAAAAATTCCACAAGAAGGAGGAAAATAATGAGGAGAAAGAGAAGGTTGTGTTTGCAGACTCTGACAAAGGAGAATGTTAAGGCATAGAAGTTACCATTAAAATCTCAGCGAACCATTTTGAAAGGTAAATTGGCAAAAATAATAGTTGGGCATACTCTTAGGCTTGTAATTGAACTCCTTTGTTCACAGTCTCTTTAATATCCAGCAATCATTTAACCACTCTGCTGTGTATCGGGAATGCAGGTTCAATGGAGACTGTGAGATTGCACAGTGGCTGAAAAATCAGAAGATTTAGACTCTACTTTTAAAGACTTTATAATCTTGAGATACAATGAACAAAGTACGCAGAAAATAAGTAGCTGATAAATATATTTTAATTTCTACATGATAAGTAAAAATGGAAAAAATGGACTATGGAAAAAGGAATGACAGGTAGACTGCAATCACATGGTGTCAGTAAGGAAGGACTTTCTTGAAGTTCTTTCTTTTCTTAAATCTAAACTTTGAAGGTAGAAAGAAGGTAAGAAACCTGAATTAGATAAAAGAACATTCCAGAAGAAGGGAATACATTTCGGCTAGGCTTAAATATGAGAATGAGATAATTGTGTCAGACAATGTTTGCCAAATTGAAATATTTGTGTGGTGTAGGAAAACAAATGACATGGGTGGGCAAATTTAAGGGGAAATCCTTTAAAACCCTAGGCTAGGCACTTGTGTTTACTGATATCCAATAGGGAGGCTCCATGCGGGTTTAATAAGAAAAGTGGCTAGGTCGAATGCAGTCTGGGTTGGAGACTTCCAGGAGGAAGAAGAAAATCCGTCATTCCCTAAGTGAGGCTCTCTTTCAAATTAGACATGATTAAGGCACGAGCAGTTCCCCGGAAAAGTTCCCTAAACATGAAATCCTTTAATCTCAGAACCTAATTTCTCTAATTATTACTTTTTGTTTCTCTTTTATATTTTGATTCCTTTCTTCATTTCTCAATCACAGGTAGTCAGCTTTGCTAGTTTAATTTTGCAGAAAGAGAGAAAACCTGACTTTCCCTCTGAAAAACCTAAAAACTTTTCTGTTATACAAAACCCATGTTCTTTTTATGAATTATTTGACTACCAGGCTGAAAATTTTATAAAACAAAACAGTTCAGTAACACGGAGCGTTTTCATTTCAATTATATCACTGCTTGTGCTTCTATGGATATGTCATTCATTAGCAACAAATGAAGAAATTAGGCAATCATTCACTCGTTATTTGGGCTGGTAATCTTGTAATTACGTAACCCTGGTGGGTCCTGAATGCAGCCTGGTAACCATCCGCAGTCCTATTGCTTCCATCTCGTTCTTTGCTTCTCTTCTCCACTCCAACATTCAATAACTTCTCATCCTTACTGTCAGCCACCTGTGATCCAGCTTCCTACTGCACTGAGCAAAGGAAGTAATCAGAGAGGTGCCTCCACGGTTTCCACCCCACATCGACCCATCCCCACCTCCGCAGGTAGAAGGGATGTTCCTTTTAACATGCTTGATTCCATCATGTAGAGAAAACCATAAAGGAAATTTAAAACTAAAAGTAAATAATGGAGGCGTATTATTTTATTTTTCTCTCATGGATTATACAAGGCAGAAAAACTCACTGTTTGCATGAATGTTGTTTGAGGGAAACTGGAATTTTGCTTAGGGATAATTCTGAGCGTGTTCCAATATGAAAACACCTGCTTGCTTGAATATCTGAAGATTTTTTTACCATACAGCAAGGCAGGACAGTCTTGAGCCTGGAAATTATCATAGCAGATGCCAAAATCCTCAGTAATTTTTCCATGAAACATCTAATCCAGATAACATGGTTCCCTGCAAACCTGCCAGGATAGATTACGACCAAAGTGTGCCCCACAGATACCTAAACAGGTTAACATGCCGCATGGAGGCATTTGATAGAAACTAATTATGTTTTGATATTTTTCTGCCAAAGATAATTTTAGTTTCAGAATAGTTCATATGGAGCCATTATTGAGACAATAATTAGATTCCAAGCCTTTGTCTATTAAGGACATATTTTGCTTATGGTGATATTATGAAATTATCAGTGTTTAGACCTATGAGGGGATTCTTCTAAATTTTTTCCTCACTCAAAGGCAGTTTTAATAAATTCCTTAAGGAAAAATGCTTACTTCCCAGCAAACACTGAATAAAACATATGATGAGTGACTGACTAATGCAACGATTAATGCGCATCAACAGGTAAAAATATATACTGAAGTCATCGTGTCATCTGTCTCTGTTCACAAAGTCAGATACAATCAATGAAAGAACTGTGTCTTCAGTCTTAGTACGTTCCAGTGTTAATATTCTACTACTCTCATAAAGCTTCTATGGTGGTTTACATTTAAGAAATGATTTTTAAAAGGGAAAAAGGAGAATTTTCCATAGATTTTGAAAAGTGGTGATTAGAGAGCTGGAGCTCTGGAGTCATCCAGATGTGGTTTGAATCCTGATTCCAGCACATAACAGCTGTTTGTCTTTGGGCAAGTTAATCAACCTCTCTGAAGCTGAGGGTCCTCATCTTTAAAATGAGAATAACATTAATATTTAATCTCAAAGTTCTCACTGGGATTAAATGAGATAATGCATGTAAATCACTTAGCTGTGCCTGGTGCAAATTAGATATTCAATCGAGTTTGGATATTAATTTTAGCGTTCTTCTTCTTCTTGTTCTTTGCAGTGCTTTATATTGGTGAAAGTTTTGTCATCATGACAAATGTATTTTGTTACACAGGATAAATTTAAATTTGTTTGGTTGTGAACACTGGTTTAACATACCATAAAAACTGAATAACATTTTGAGATATGATACATTAAAAAAGTATTTTTCTTCCCTCTTGCTTCAAACCATTGTCGAATTATTGTAAATTTAATTTGTTACTGCCTATTTGCCCATCTGGTGTTTTATTTCTCTCTCTTGCATTGTGTTGAAATGAATGGTCATATTAATCTGTGCTCTCAGGATTATGCATGCGAGTGTCTGACTTGTATTAGCAAAACTAATGATTTTGATTCCATATTGCTTTGATAATAAAACTAAACAAAAGCCCTAGCATTATTGTGGATAACTACTTTGGGAGAAACAAATGCAATGTTGTATCAGAATTGAAATGATGAGTAAAAACGCTTTAATGGCTATTACACTATCACAAAGCAAACCAAATGTAAATGTTTTATTAATAGAAACTATAATTAAGGCTATGTTTTTCAGCTCTCTAATTATATCTGATACAGCAGCAATCCTGTGATCATGTCGGCCTATGTTCAAAGCCCTGTTGCTTTGTTTTTCCCTAAGTCTTTGCCGAATTATGCTTTTTGCTAAATTATTAAATTATAAGATATAGAATCAAACTTCAGCTACCCAAATGCTATGGTCTGATTGTTTACGCCCCCAAATTCATAGTTGAAATCCTAACCCCCTGGGGTGATGGCATTTGGAGGTGGGCCTTTGGGGTGATTAGGTGATGAAGGCAGAGCCCTCGTGAATGAGATAAGTGCCCTGATAAAGAGGCTCCAGAGAGGCTCCTCCCCACCCTCCACTAAGAGTGAAATTAATAATAGTCACTTCTCAGTGGAGAACACCAGAACTTTGCAGATTGACCCATCCTCTCATTACAGTGGCTTAATTCCTACTTTTATGCTACTTACCAAAACTCTATCTCTAGGCTCAACAGTTCCCCTGAAGTCCACATCTACATATAGGGACGAATCAAATTTCCATCTGTGTATCCCACGGGCACTCCACCTCCATTTATCCAAAACTGAAATCTTTTTTTTTTTTTTTTTTGAGGAAGATTAGCCCTTAGCTAACATCTGCTACCAATCCTCCTCTTTTTGCTGAGGAAGACTGGCCCTGAACTAACATCCGTGCCCGTCTTCCTCTACTTTAAATGTGGGACACCTGCCACAGCATGGCTTGCTGAGCAGTGCCATGTCCGTACCCGGGATCCGAACCAGCGAACCCTGGGCCGCTGAAGTGGAACATGCGAACTTAACTGCTGCGCTACCGGGCTGGCCCCTGAAATCATTTTTATATTCTATCATCCGGAGCCTGATTTAGTTTTCCAGCCTAAACTGCTGTCAAGATCATACCACCGGTGACACAAGCTAGAAGCCTTGGAATCATCCTGGCTACTTATCTCGTGCGCATTCACACTTACAGTCATGCCCGTGTTTAACAGGTTTTTTCTCCAAAGGCATTTTTTCACCTCTCCTCTTTTCAGCCTCTATGGCGCTGCCTTAGTCTGGGCACCCATCACTGGATTATTCAATTTTCTTAACTGCTTGGTTCTGACTGTAATGGGCAACTCGAAGAGGAAGAAGAATGGCCAGCCCAAATCACTAGTTTTTGCTCAAGACACACAGAGAAAACAACAACATTTGGATGTTTGTGTTAAACAAACTGTCAACTCTAGAACACAGGTCCGATGGTAGATAATCAAATACAAATGTTGATCCTGTGGGTTGTCATATCACCATGTAAGGTCAAATCACATCTTTGCCTGGTCTCATGGGAATATAGCACACAGGTTTGGAAAGGGCAGGTACCTGAGAATTGGAACGGACATATGACAATTTGCTTCTCCAACCCTGAAAGCGCCACTGAACCTTGTTTAAAACTAAAACAGCTCCTAAATGATAGGGAAGTTTCTCGGTATCTCAGCTGACTTGAAATCCCTTTGGTCACTTTCGGGACTTACGGTCCTCTGGGTTTGCACAGTGGGGACGAGGACAGAAGGGAGTTGTCGAGTTCCCATTGCACGGGGACAAGGGGTCATTGGGTGTCAGCTGCTTGAACTCATATCTGATCACATGGACACCTGCATCCTACAGATGTTAGTCTCCAACACATTCAGCTCACTGGTCCTTCCTTTCTAGTTCCCTATAATAGGATTTTATCTTAATTATGTCTGCATCCTTCTTGGGTCACCAGGAAACATCTGACTGCTTTCCTGTGACACTTCATATCCAAGAGAAACTCAGGCCTTATGCCTACCGTGCAGGTGCATGCACAGGTAAGTTTCCTATAGCTCCCTGTACTTGCTGAAGAGTGCAAAAATATGTGAGTTGGTCCGATGACCTACAGCCTGGACAACCAGGTATGTGATTTTGTATATGTGTGTATATCTCCCGATCTCCTGTACCTATACTGGCACCTTGACTCTTAAATCTCCAAGCTCATCTGAGGCCTGCGCTACAGGCTTCCCTCTGGGATTTGGCATAGGGCGGCCAGGGAAAAGAAGCCATCAGGCATTTCTCATCTCCACTGCAGTGTGGCTCAGTGGGTGGCAAACTTTTTCTGTAAACGGCCAGCTGGTAAATATTTTCAGCTTTGTAGACCGTACAGTTCCTGTCACAATTAAAGAAGTCATGGACAATACATAAAAGAATAAATGTTTTCCAATAAAACTTTATTTACAAAAACAGTCTTCAGACTGGGTTTGCTCCTTGGGCTGTAGTTTGCTAGTTTGTGGACCTCCAGAAGGATCTAACCTCTCTGAGACACAGCAGGTTTTTGGTGTATTCTCCCATATCTTTATACCTTATATTCTAAGTCTTAGCTTTAAAAATTAAAAAGACACAACAACCAAGAATTTGTGTCTTACGTTCTTTTCTGCACGGTCATAACAACCTTCCCCAAGGCCCCGGGGTATATGGCTGACTAAAGGGCGGAAGGGCAAACGTGGCAGTTATAACCAGGGGAAAAGCCCACGGGCCAATCTAGCAAAGGTTCCCCATGTTCTATTTTCCTCTGCATGCAATTGTCCTCTCGCTGTTTCTTTCTTTGAAAATTTCTTTATGTGATAAACTCTCCTTTGCATTGGGGGCTCTGGATTTTTGGCTACTCTCCAGGCCCCTAAGGAAAACGTTTAGAGTCAATCTCATCCCTTCGATGCAGTGCTGAGTAACAATATGCCCCTGTCTGAGTGAGAGCCAACTGCGTAATTAACTCTTGTCCAGCTTATACCAAATATCTGGATATAGAATAATGGCGACAGCTTCATTTTCTCAGTGTTGCTTTATAAACTGAGGATGTGTTTTCTAAGGATGTGTCTCATTACTGCTAAAAATATCTCCATGCTAAATTCAAACGTTGTTTGCAAACGTTATTTTTAGAAGTTAAAACGCTTGTCTCCTCATCATTTAGTCAGTCTGTGGAGTAAATATCAAGTTATATTTACTGAGATTATATACTAATATTTTAGTAACAATTACAATTGATATGTAATGTCTCAATCATAGTTCTCCAAAAATCAGTGATTCCTCAAATTATGCCTAAACCATGAGACATTACTAAGCATTAATTTGCTATATGATAATTTACCAATTACACAAAACATATTGATGACTTATCTCCCTGAGGGTTTTTTTGTGTGTGTGTGAGGAAGATTGGCCCTGAGCTAACATCTGTTGCCAATCTTCCTCTTTTTGCTTGAGGAATATTGGCCTTGAGCTAACATGTGTGTCAATCTTTCTACACTTTGTATGTGGGACACTGCCTCAGCATGGCTTAATGAGTGGTGCATAGGTCTGAACCTGGGATCCGAACCTGTGAAGCTCTGGGGTGGTGAAGTGAAGCACACTAACCCAACCCCTATGCTACTGGGCAGCCCCATCTGAGGTTTGAACCAAAGAAAAAGAACAAAGGGAGTTTGTAGCATTTTCTATGAAGAACTAACAGTATATGAAATTGTCTATATTTCCAACTACACTTTGTGCTCTTTGATATCAGAAACTTTTTACTCTACATCATTGATTTTTCTGACACTCAGAAGAGTTCCTAGAACATAGTAGTCAATAACATCGTTGAAAATAAAAGATATATAAAGAAATGTGATATTGCATATCAAGTAATTTTTAAAAAGATAGGCTATATCAAGTTGATATTTTGGAGGTTTTGCAGTTACAAGTAAAGACAACTTCTAGATTGTTTTTTCTTTCCATAAGGAATATCAATACTGATTTCCGATTTCAGCTTATTCAAAGAGGCGTGAGAACTTGAGGGCTTTTGGGAAACAACCTGAATGCTTTACTTTTACTTTTTCACATTAAATTTAAAAACAAAATTATCAACTTAATTTCATTAAGATTTTCTAAACCAACTTTTTTTTCATAGAACAAATTTCCTTCACTTATATTTTATCACTACATATAATAATTACAATTGAAATAATAAGTACAACAGTCATAAACAGGTGGAGAACAAATAGAATGGCCATTAGCAAGCCAATGGATCTGCCATTTAGGAGCAAAGGCAGCGCAATGTTCTTGAAATAATCCTTCCAGTCCTGAGAGTTCCACGTATGGAAATGGAAGGCTGCTGTGTACTCAAAAAGAGATTGGCTCATTGAGGTTTTACTGTTTGTGAGGGAGGCCCTGATGATGATCTTGTGATCAAAACAAAGAATGAATAAAGTTTTGATTTAAAAACAAGAACTGGTTGATAAATATATATTTGGGGTTGGAAATTTTCAAAATGTTTAAGATATGAAATTTTAAATTCTTCTCACTCAAAATCTTGGCAGTGAACATGATCGTATTTAAAGCCACACACTGATTCTGAAATTATATTTCAGGTTGACATTAATTCTCTTTATATAGATCTCAGTATATGGAAAAGGAAAATACACGTCGGACTTTGAAACATTTTATGTAAAACTGGAATGTATACTTAGCATGGTGTCAACGATATCCCAGGCTTTGAACTTTTGGCCACAAAATCTATTTTTTCTCATACCAGTGACTGAAGTGGAAATAATTCAGCATTTCCAGCTGCAAATGCAATCAGAAAAGAATTGTTTTGCATTCTAATAAACACCAGGAATGTAGTTTATCAACTTCAAAAAAGTTGCTTTGAACTTCCCCCCAATAAAATAAATACTGACATGTTAAATTAGTTTTGTTGTTGTTTTAATATCTCTAGTACAATGTTCCCTTTGAAATCTCAATAATCATTCCTAGATTACCTTTCTGCTTGAAGGGCTGTAATTGCCACCCACAGGAACACGGCAAGACAATAGAAAAGCACAGAACTATGTAGACGATGATTTTTCAATCATTTTCTCCAATGGTTTCTTTTCCCCTCTTAATATGCACCCGAAATGAAAAGAGATACCACAATGTTGAATCCCTTCTTTCTTCAGATTTTAATTTCACTTTATTTACTTGGCAGATTAATTTTATAGGCTGGATTCAAATAAAATAATTTACATGTAATCAAGTTTGATTAAAATCTGTATTGCAATTGTGCTGTAGCTCCCAAACCGATACACATTATGAAAGCTTGATAAAACGGTTCTCATTTTGTTGTAGAATGTTTTAAATTTCTTCATTTATCACTTCATTGTCAATTTACCCCACATGGGAAGTTGTGGTGATGGGTTATTTTAGCTCGTTGATTGCTTTCTGGTCAATTGATCTAAATGCTTCAGTGTTCCTAATTGGCTTAACGTGTTTTGACCATTTGTTAGAGAAATTTCAAAAGCCCCAAAATATATTGGCCTGGGTTCCACAGTTCAGGAAATACTATTGTCTATCCCCACTTTAACAAATTAAAAAATATATATATATATTTGTAAACTTCCAGGTTATATTACATATACTATATTACAAGCATAATATAACTATATTACAAATTTATGACACAACCTCCTCAAAGAAGGTGGGCAGAAAGACACTGACCTAAGTAACTTTGGAAATGAGTGGAATCTATAAGATTAAAGGCAAAGGAACTACATAAACACTGTGTTCTCGTTGAAAAGTTATATCCCGTGAGGGTATGGGTTAACAATTCTGATACTGCTATATATGACTACTACAATTGAGCAATTAATTAAATGGATGGTAGACAGTGGCGGCTGGATTTCTTATGGTTGGAGTGGGAATTTATATATTAGCATGGTGAAGAAGCTTGAATGATCCATGTGATTGTGCATTATACACATTGGAGACATCATTATGAACTCAATGTTGGCTTAATATAGATACAAGTGGTTATATATAAAATATGTATAGATATGTGTGTATATGTGGATTAGTACACTCATGTGTACTTCCTTGTTCTGCCAGCTGAGAAGGCCTAGAGGTAATAAATTCGCAGTAGCAATAAGCACACCTACTGCTGAGATCTCAGTTTCCAATAATTTTTCAACAAAAGGAACCAGGGCTCCTAGGACACATGGTTGATTTAAGGACTAGGGCAGGAAATATAAAAAGATAAGCCTGGAGCTTCTCGCAGTAGCAGAAAGAAAAGAAATGCAAAAACTCCTCCACTGATAGAGGCATATCAAAGATGCACAGCAGCCAGCTGAAAGAGCTTCCAGGGGCCCAAACTGGAACAATCTGTACAACACGATAAATAATGCAGAGCTTGTATCTATACCCAAAGTATAAAATAAATATCTATGAGTCCATAATGATTATAAATGATTGGATGAATTAATAAATAGAGGAGAAGAGACAAATCTCCCTTGGAGAAGACTTCCAAGTAATTTATGTAGACATTTCGTCCTTAAGGAGTAGGAACATGTAAAGGGCAACGTTACGGTGGAGAAAACTAGCCAGGTGATCACGGCTAACGTCAACGGGGATAAGTCATACTCATGGTACATACCCTTGATATGATGAGTGGAGAAGGCCTCTGTGTCTTCCTCCCAAAAACCCATAACCATAGTTTCAAGACAAGGAAAACCTCAGACAAACTCCAATCGCGGGACATTCTGCAAAATATTGTCTAGTCCTCTTCAAGACTGCCTAGGACATTAAAAACAAGGAAAATCTGAGAATCTGCCTAAGAAGACACAATGACTGTGTACAATATTAAATCCTGCATGGGATCCTGGAACAGAAAAATACATTAAATAAATAGCTGTGACCAATGACCATATTAATGTAAGTTGTTGAGAATAAGGAAACTCAATGTGGCATATATTCCTTGTTCTCAACAACTCAATGTGGCATATATGGAAACTCTATGCTATATCTCAATTTTTCTGTAAATTAAAGAGTTTTTGAAAGTAAAGACTATTTAAACAAACAAACATAAAATATAAAATACCATCTCGTTATTAAATCAGAACAGAACATAATGAAATAGTATATTTGAAACAACTGTTAAGGTCTTGGCACTGTTTTAGGCAGTTAGCTAACAGCAGTGAGCAAAACAAATTCCTGTTCTCATTATCCTTAGATTTTTAAGCAATATACAAAAGAAACAAAACATTTAAATTATATAAGATATTTGAAGATGATAATTGCTATAAATAAAAACAAAGAATGAAAACGGATAAGTTGTGCTGGGGAATGGATTGGGCTGGATTTTTGAATAGTCAACAAAAGCAACTATATTCTTAAGAAACTGTGAAAATTAATTGTATCAAGTAGTCTTTGACATATGGAAATTTTTGTCAGTAATATATAGGACAAGACAGAACATTCTGGAAATGGAAGTAAACAAGAAGAAATGAGAAGATGAGAGAAATTGATGACACAAAAACATATGTTGTGTTCAATGCAACATAAATAGGTGTTGGTGCTGCATAAAATAGAACAAACAGGACAGGGAGAAACCATCAAAAATGTTAGCAAAAATGTTTTATTTTCTAACTATAGACTTTGAATCTGGTGTTTGAAGGAGCTAAAGTAAATTCAGTGGTAAATTGACTAAATAGAATTGATAGCATCTCTGAATTTAAACAGCGAAAGAGAAAATTTCAAGCCTCAAAACTGGAGTAAAAAGTCAAAATCAATCGTAAAAGAACAAAAATCAGATCAATCTCAGATTTGTCACCTTCAAAAGTATAAACACAGTATAGAAGTGAAAAGTTTCTGGCTCAAGAATAATAAATTTAGCTAAAGTGAAATTATTTTATAGCGAAAATATTTTTCATATATGAAACTATTCAAATTGTGCAACCAACATGAAAATCAATATTCAAGGATTAGTTCTAGTTCAATAAATGCTAAATCAAATTTAATAAATCAAGAATGGTGGTTGTAAAAACACTGATAATGAAAGTTGAAATCAATTAAACATGTAGGTCAATATACAGTGGAAAGGTAGCATTGAATTAAATATAAACAACCAAAATCTTTGTAAGAATATGTTTACATAGGTGAAAAAATATGATAAAGTTATAGTGCTTATTTTTATATTTTGCAGCAATAAAAACTAAAAGAAAAGTTGGGGAAAAAACATAAAAGTTCTCTATATATTTAGAGGCTTCTGGTTTTATTTCTCCACCTTCAAAATTTAAGTTACAGAATAGTACCCATAAACACATTATGAAGACGTGAGTAGTACAATGATAATACCAAGGCAGACTTATCTACTACTTTCATAAGACATGGCTGAAATTAAAGAGATCCATTGATTTTAAAATCAATATGCAAGAAGACAATGGCATACAAAAGAAAGAATAAATTAAAAGAAAACCAGAAAGAGGCAAAGCAGAGAGAAATGATGATGATGATGATGATGATGATGACGATGATAGATAGATAGAGATAGATAGAAAGATAGATAGATAGATAAGTAGCAGAAATAGAAAAAGAGTAGAAGGAAACCCAAAGTGCATGAATATTTTTTTGAGAGGTGGTTTATCACTGTGGATGAAAGTTTGGGTTTCATGCAGACTTAGGCAGACACTTACGTTCACATCTTAGTTCAGTCACATTCTCTGTGTGGGTCCTCAGACAGGTTACTAAACTTCTCTAAGCCCTGACATTCTCTTCTGGAAAACAGAGATTGTCAAGCACTAAATTTGTAAGGATTAAGTGAAATAATCTATATAGTAGTCCGTAGTGAGAAATAAACAATAAATATCAGCTAATAATACCAGGATATTATCAAAATCAAAAAGACTTCTCAGGTATTAGATAAAATTGATTTAAAAGAAGGAAAAACAATTAGACATTCCCCACACTTTTAAAGATAAAAGAAGAAAAAGTGTGTGTGTATGAAGACTGACTCATCCTTTTTCTCCTTAACGCCGTTGCTAGAAGACAGTTGACAGAGGCATCAAGGCAATACCAGGCTCCGAGGGTGCCGGTTCTGGTTTTAAACTTCTGCGAAGTAAACAGCTAACGTTTGTTGAGAACACAGTACGTGTTGGCCACACGTGAAAGCGCTCTGTGTACTTTGGTTTGTGTAGTCCTCACAAAAATCTCATGAGGTATGAACTGGGATTGATTATTTTTACCACTGGGGAAATTGAGGCACAGAGGTTGAATGGCTGTCCAAAGTGACACAGTTAGGAACAGCAGAGCTGGGTTTCAAATCCTATCTTTGCAGCTCTGCAGTCTGTTTTAAACCACTACACTGTATGACTGAACCATCATCAGGTTTTGCTCTTTCCTCCCACACTGCGTCCAGTCACGCTGATGTTCAGGAGTGAGAAAGACGTTTCAGCTGTGCAAGTTCACACACGTACCCTTCGCTGAAAGTGTGGTTCACAGCTGCCTGAGACGTGGATAAAAACCAAGAACTCAATAGAAACTCTTTCTTTCAAGAGAGGGTGTGTTGATCAAAACACACAGAGTGGCACATTTACATGGAAACCAAGTATTCAGAAAAAATGAAATGTACCCGATAAATGTTATTAAAAATAATATCTAAAATGAATTTTATCCAAGTTAAGAAAGAATGGAGGTGTGAGGCACATTTCTGAAAGGTAAAAATAGAAACAGACTTCATTGTTATAAAAAGTGAATTAAGCTGTTTTACCATTATGTGAACTTAATGCTTTGTATCGGAAAATACAAGCCATTCAATTAGGAACATCTAAAATTCCAAATAATAGAGCTCAATAAAATCATCAGGTATGAAACCAAATCTAGTCTTGTTTTCATCCTGGGGGCCAAGACCAGAACACTTGACAACATCTTTACGAAGCTTTTTCTCTAATGCAGAGTGGGTGCGTCCGTCAGGCTATACGGCTTACTTTCATTCATCATTTAAATTATTCCTTTCCTGCTGTTCTGAATTCCTGTTTATGAAGTCTATGATAGCTGTTTCTTTTTTTTATATATGGGGAAATTAGCACCAGATATTCTCATTATAAATTACATAATTGGCCTTGATCTCCCTGCGTCTGGTCACATAAGGGCCACGCCAATCCAATTGCCAAACTCTTGGTGTTAAACTCGCCTGGTAAAGGTGACTTCCCTATGACATGCCGTCGTGGGAGTCCATCTCTAGAGAAAAGATAAGCTTCTCACCTTTAGCAGATCCTCCTCAGATTCCTATAAATAGTAACAGGGTTACATATGGAACTCTATCCCCAGCCCCAATACCACTCCTAAATCCAATTCTAGAATATTCTACTTCATAATTAAATTATTTACCAGCATATTCCACCTCAAACGTTTTCCAAGCAAAATTCATACCTTTCCCCAAGTATGTGCTGTCTTCTTCTTCCCATCTTTCTATCGGTGGCATCAGTCTTCTAGCGATCCTGGTCCAAACTAGCGTATTACTGATACATTCCTCAACCTTACACAGACTCTTCGTTATCATTCTTCTCTATTTTGTGATTACAATATTTTTTTGCATCTCTCTTCTCACTTCTTAAAAATGTAGTTCAATATCTGACACTGTTAGTGATTAAATTCAATAAACTCCTGACTTGTTTCCTCACAATTTTTTTCTCTAATCTAGGTCTTCCCTCAATTCCACGCTTTATATCTGTATCTGACCCTATAAATGTTTCACCAACCATGCTAAGTGATAAGTTTTTGGAAGGCAAGAATCATGTCTTACCTTTATATCAAAAATCATGTCTTTCAGGGTAGAAAATATGTAAAAAGAAAGGACAGAAAGACAATGTCTTGAAAAAACTGAGTTAAAGTTTATTATGTTAAGGTATATTAAGTCAAAATGTATTATTATTCAAATTTTTATGAAAAATTACACACATCTTAGATGCTGAATCAGTCACATATTCCTATCAGGTTCTTAGAACTCCTCAGTCACAGGGTTTAACGACAACAGCGGCATTGATTCAGCTCAACTTATTTTATAAATATTTTATAATGATGACTGAATATTGTCATTTCCCATGTTGGTAACTTAAATATTCAATTGGAATTTATAGGTTAACACACAAACAAGATAAGCTGCTGCAAACCACAGTACATGTCTAAGCCTGTAACTGGTCAGATATTTATCCTGGCATCAGGGTTTAGTGCACTCCAGAAATGTGTCCACTACTGTCAACCAGCACTCTGTCACACAGGAGAAAAGAATAAAATAGCCGCTATTTGTAACAGAGGAAGCTTAAAGACAAACAGACAAAAATATGCTGAAAATAAGCAAAACCACCATAGACGTCTCATTGGTATAGTAAACCTTTCATGCAAGACAAAATTCAATTTGAAAAAAAAGCAAATACCCTCAAGGTCCATCCATGTTGTCACAAATGGCCAGATTTCATCATGTCTTATGGCTGAGCAGTATTCCATTGTGTATATTCCACACCTTCTTTATCCATTCATCCCTTGATGGGCACCTAGGTTGCTTCCAAGTCTGGGCTATTGTGAATAATGCTGCAGTGAACATAGGGGAGCAAGTATCTTTATGCCTTTGTGTTTTCAAGTTCTTTGGATAACATGATGTAATCTACACAGAATTCAAAATATATTATGATATACATCCGAAAATAAATAAATTTAAAAAAGTAAAAACATGCAAAGATTAAACTTTTAAAATGAAGGTAAACTTTTAAAAATTCTTCATGGAGAAGCAAGAAAGAAATACCTCAGTCTTTGAACCGCAGAGTCTATTCTGTTTTAATGTAAAGCATCAAAAGTCAATAACATTAAAAATTATACTCAGACATACAGAATAGGGGAATTTGTCAAATACAAGCCTTTAATTTCTAACTTATAGCTTAGAGTGGCTCTGTCTGATGAAAATACAATATGCGTCACAGATGTAATCTGAAATTTTCTAATTTCCTCTTTAGCAAAAGGAAACAAGTGAAATTAATTTTAATAATACATTTTATTTAATCCAATATATGAAAAATATTATCATTTAAAAGTTTAATTAATAGAATATATTAATAATGAGATATTTTACTTTTTTCATATTAAGTTTTTAAAATCTGATGTGCCTTTTACACTTACTGCACAAGTTAAATAGTCATTGGAAAGACTTGATCTGTACTTAGAATTAATAAGTTTATAGTCAAATTATTTGATTTATATACTCAACTTATTCTAAATATACTTAAAAGTTTTCTAAGCACTTAAACAAGTGTCAGGTTTTTTATTTATTTATTTTTTTGGCGAGGAAGATTGGCCTTGAGCTAATATCCATTGCCAGTCTTCCTTTTTTGCTTGAGGAAGCTTGTTGCTAGGATAACATCTGTGCCAATCTTCCTCTATTTTGCATGTGGGATGTTACGACAGCGTGGCTTGATGAGCAATGTGTAGGTCTGTACGCAGGATCCGAACCGGCGAACCCCTGACCATGGAAGCAGAGCACACAAAAGTAACTGCTATGCCACTAGGCCAGCCCCAAGCAAATGTCAACTTTTAAAAATTTAAGTGTAAATAAAATTAAAATATAAATTTCCTCAGTTGTCCCAGCCACATTTCAATTGGCCAACAGCCACTATGGGTAACCCAAGTTTAGTGTACATAAATAATGATAAGTTTCATAATATATTCCAACATGAGCATGAAAATAATGGCATTTGCAACAAATAGATGAATTTTTTTTTTTTTGAGGAAGATTAGCCCGGAGTTAGCATCTGCCACCAATGGTCCTCTTTTGGCTGAGGAAGACTGGCCCTGAGCTAACATCTGTGCCCATCTTCCTCTATTTTATATGTGGGACGCCTGCCACAGCGTGGCTTGACAAGTGATGTGTAGGTCTGCACCCAGGATCCGAAGTGGCGAACCCCAGGCCAACGAAATGGAATGTGCGAACTTAACCACTGCACCACCCGGCCAGCCCCATGAATATTTTATTTTTTACTTCTGTAAATATATGACTAAGTTCATAAGAAAAAGGGAAAATATCTAAGGACCAAAAATAAAGAGGAAGCTAAAAACCAGTGAAATAATGTGCTTTATAACTTGGGCTGCTGTGAGGGCTTTTGCCAGTCTTGGTAATTGTGGCAGTTTACAATTTGTCCACAAATTCTTTGATACTCCCTTCAAAAAGTGAGACAGACTCCTTTCCCCATGAGCATGGGCTGGACTGAGTGCTTCTTTTCTAATGAACAGTCTAAGGTGGAAGTGACCCAGCACCAAAAAGGCCTGGCACTTTTCCTTGCTCTCTCTTTGGCTCACCTGCCCTGGGAGAAGGGAGTTTCCATGTTGTGAGGACACGCAAGTAACCTTGTGGAGCAGTCTATGTGGTGAGGAAAGGGGGCTTCCAGATCCCCCAGCTCCAGTCAAACCTTCAGGTGCCTTTAGCCCTTTCTGATTTTGACTGCCACCTCATAGGAGACTCTGAGCCAAAAATATCCATCCAGATAAGCTGCTCCCAGATTCCTGATGCTCAGAAACTGTGAGATAATAAATGTTGATTGTTTTAAGCTGCTAAATCTTGCAGTAATTTGATATGCAAAGATCTATAACTAGAACAATAAGCAAGGGACATGATTGTAATGGCGTTGAGAGGACATGAGACAAGGTCTTGAGGCCATGTGTCGGTGAGATTTGGAGCTGATCCACTTTATAAAAAGCTCTGCCTTCTGTGAAAGGATTGAGTAGAAATACTGCCTGACAGAGAACATGTATTTCAACTCAGTTTTGTGTCAAGAGAGAAACATTGCCCCTGTAAAATTATAGTCTTTCCCTCATGCCAGTTTTGGGTTCAAATATACACTCCCAGCCTTTTCCAGGAAACCACAGATTATCTTTAGAAAATATCGATCAGCGCAAATTATTCTCCTCATCCTCCTAAGATGCTCCCATGGTAACTTTCCATTTCCCTTGGAACAAAAGCTAAATGCAGCATTGCTTATGTCACTCTTTTGTCATCACTCACAGGATGTTATGCCCACCGCCATCCTTCTTCCCGTTCCTGTAGCATAAACTCTGGCCCTGCTTTTTCCTCTGTGCAAAAACCTCTTTCCCCCATTCTCCCCCTGGCTCTTCATCTTTCAGTTCAAATGTCAACACATCAGGTAGGACTTTGCTCATCATCCTAGCTATCTTATTGCCCTGTTTAATGTGTCCTTATCAACCATCGCAATCTGAAGTCATCTGGATTATCTACTTATTTACAGTAAAAGACAAATTCTTTGAGGGCAGAACTTTTGTCTCATTTGCCATTGGATCCCCAGTGCTTAGAACATGCCTTGTCATATATTAGATGCATAAAAACATTGCCAAATAAATCTATTTATCATTTATTATTTATTACCATAGACACATACATTTATGCCTATGCATACACAATAAAAATTTAAAGATAAATGTATTTAAATATATATTTAACTGTAAGTAAAATTATATATATTCCATGAACCGTATTACAGGCAATGCTGCATTCAGATACTAGTGATGAATTTTATGAAAAAATAGGGGCCGGCCCGGTGGTGCAGCGGTTAAGTTTGCACGTTCTGCTTCTCAGTGGCCTGGGATTCGCCAGTTCGGATCCCGGGTGCGGACATGGCACTGCTTGGCACGCCATGCTGTGGTAACCGTCCCACATATAAAGTAGAGGAAGATGGGCACGGATGTTAGCTCAGGGCCAGGTTTCCTCAGCAAAAAAGAAGAGGACTGGCAGTAGTTAGCTCAGGGCTAATCTTCCTCAAAGAAAAAAAAAATTAATTAAATAAAAAAAGAAAAAATATGATAATTACAAAGGTTGGAATTGATCAGGAAAACTGAAAAAAAAAAAACCGTGAATAACATGAAAAAGACTATGCCAATATTTATACACTATTTTGCCAACTTAGCCCCATGATATCATTAAAGTAATACAGCTATTTCAATGGTATTCATAGTACCTAAGAGATTGTATCAAGGCAGGAAGGTGTGTGGAAAATGCCATCAGGTAGAGGGTAGTGTGCTGCTGCATTGCCTGTAGACTCCATAGGAGACGGCAATAATTGTGCCCAGAATTTCACTTTTCTTCCAGATTCACACTGCTATTATGCCAAGTCCTTTCCTGTTGTCTACATAACGAGTCTGCTGTGACGAGTCTCCTTTTTCAGCTGAGTCTGTAATGCATTTACTGGCTGCACCATGAAAGTTATTTTACTTTCACAACACTTTCTCTTATTAAAGTTCACATTTGTCTACGGAGCCTGCTGGGTCCCATGACTTATGAATATGATTCTGACAGATGACTATAGTGTATTTATATTTGAAAGTGAATTAGCAGTTAGAATAATTATAATGTTAGCATAATTGCAACTTATGTCTGTTTAATAAAATTTCGCCTTGAAAATAGCTGTTTGGGCTTCACCTCAAAGTGTCTACCTCAGCAAGGAGTCATTAGCAAATCACAGCATACATTACTTCGTTACTTTGGTGTCACTCCTGGAAGGCTTTGCAAACCTGCCAAGTTTTTCATGTTACAATATTTCCCTCCAGGACTTGCCACTGCCCTGCCGCTTGACTCCCAGAGCAGAGCTGGACGCTTGCGAGGAGAGGCCTTCCCCATCGCATGAACGTGGGGCGCCCCGCTTTGCATGGTGCTGTGGCCATTTGAGCAGTTTGTGCTTCCTCTTCAATAAAGAAAGAGCTAAAGATATATTTAGGGATGGCATCCAGGGAGTCTGAGAGCAGAATATTTCTAGAATCACAAGCGATGCTTCTCTGAACCATAAGATGAAGACTACTTACATTCCAGATAGAGTTCCAAAAATTTAAAAAAATTTAAAAAAAAATTGGGCAAATCAGCTCTATTTATCACATGATAATGCAAGGTTAGTAGAAGAAAACTGAGAAGTTAGTGTGTGAGAATGATGAGCAAATGTCGACTACCAAAATTGGAAGCAAACATAAGAATATCACTTTTAAAATAAAAGTCATATTCTGCCATATTTTATGGAGAAAAAGACTGTATTTAAAACAATTTTTTTCATTCTTAATGTATACTAAAGGTTTAATGATTAGTATAACTCATCAGCTTATCATGTTTGTTTTCTTTCCTCCTCATGCGTCCAGGATTATTACTGCGAAGGGACCAGGGCTTCATAAGAAGAAATGTTTTTTTTAAATTATCATCAGAAGAATCCCAAAGCCAAATAGACAGCTGAAACAGTTTTAAACTGTCGTTAGAACATTACCATAAAAAAAGGTCCTTTAAATGTTTAAGTGTTAAGGTATAACAGACGGCAAATGTAAAATAAATTAAAAAGAATGCATCTATTTGTTACTCTGCTCTTTATTCTGCTAAAAGAAAAAAAGAATGCCTAAACCAGAACCATAAACATCTCCAAATTCCATTTCTGAATATGCGCATGCCTGAGATTTGGAAACTTTCTTTCAAATAAGATGTAGCTGACTGTGATGAAACCCCCACTTTCATGGTTATTACTTCGAATTTTCAACATCTTTCCTCTCCTGTCTCCTTCTATGAAGTATATACTCTGCCACTAGATGGTGATAAAAAGTTATAACAGCCTTATTGTCCCTGTTAAGACAAAAACCGTAAATAAAATTGTGTAGCCAATGAAGCAATGTTTTGAAAAAAAGAATTGCATTTAATTTGCATTAACCTTTCCAAGTGCTAACTAACAATTAAGGTGCATTCAAAATTGTATATTTATTATGAGTTTATTTGGAACCAGGAATTCATTTTCCTAGCGTAATAACATTGTAGGAAACTACTTAGTTGACATGTCAACAAAAATATTTTCATAATATAGTTTAAGTATTATACCAACATACTGAGTAATACTCACATTCATGTAACACTGAGAAAGACGATTCTTCAATGTAAACCAGTTGTGATAACAAAAGGAAATGGATCCAATTTCACCTAGGGCAGAGAGTGGGCCAAAACAAGTGGAGACAGGCTCTGTATCACTGTCTTTCCTAAGCACAAATGTGGCCTAAAAACTATTTTATAACATCCTCAACTCTTTTCATGCCCAAGCTAGGTGATTAGAAGATAATATCAATCAATGAAAAAGAGTGGAGTAGAAAAGGATCTAACTACCTAAATATTAAAAATGTTTGAATTACAAATATTCAAAATTTAAAACGTCAGATCGTGAAAATGTTTTTCAGACAAAGTTTAACATCCTTAACTTATAAATAGTTTCCACAAATAAACATGGAAAAAGAAAAGCAACTAGAGGAAAACTGGATAAATTAAATGAAAAGGCAATTCACCAAATTCACAGTTGGCTAATAAACATATAAAATGATGTAACAACTCACTAGTAACTGGGAACACGGAAAAATTAAAAAGCCCCATGTTTTACCCCTCTGACTGGTAATGTAAAATGTTGGAAAAAATATGCCAAAAGGCAATATTCAAAAATTATTTTGGAAATGAACGTTGCAAAAGCCTTTTGGAAAAGCAATTGAATTACATTTATAAAAATTTGCTCAGCAATTACACATCTGTATAGGGCATCTTACCGAAGTACTAACTTATGTGCACACAGAGGTCATCCCAGGGATATTTGGGGCATTTTTAACAGTACAACATTAACAGCAAAAATATCCATCAGTAGAGCAAGAGTGACATATATTGTGGGTAAGACACTTTGCTGAAATTAAATAGAATGGAGTTAAGTGATATGCGAGACCAAAGTAAGATCTCCAAAATGTATTAAATGAAGAATGAAGGGTTTCAGAGGCATATTAAAGGTATGATTTTATTTATGTAAATGAAATAAAATTAACTCATCTAAATCATATTTTTGAACATACCATTTCTAAGTGTAAATGCACAATAGAAGATCTGGTGGGATACACACTGTTCCCAACAGAAGGAAAAGAAGTCGAGTGGGACGAACGCTGAAGATGGATTTTCACTATTCACTCTAGAGACATTTGTATTGTGGAAATATTCCTTTTTCCTCATTTGTTAATGCTTATTTTTTTAAATAGCATGAAATTAACTTTATCTTTTACAGAGTATTTTTAATATATTAACATACAACACAGAGGTAATTTTTCCCAAACTGAAAAATAATATTCTTTTTTTCATGGCTTTGGAATTGAACAGTCTATATTTTGTTGAATATTAATAAAATTTCTTAAAGATGACACCATAATAGGTGACAAAAAATCTGGTCAGCCACATTGACTAACTTATCCTTTTGATTCTCTATAAACTTCTATTAACACAACAATTTTACTATAAATGATATTTTTCTGAAACATAAACAAACATAAATTGTCTGAATTATAATCATTTCAGTTCTTAGGTACATTTATTTAAAAATTTGTTTTATGAAATGTTGGTTAGAAACAAAAGATTTTATAAAGCGAGTAAAATTTCTAAGGATTGACAGCTTAAGAATTTGATGATAACTTGAGTAGCAGTCGCGCAGACATCACTGCCATTAGCTTTGAAGCCCTTGGTCTCTGCCTCCTGTCCTAATACGTTGTTTTCCTTTGCTTGTTTGGAGCTTAAAATAATTTGAATCATACTAAAAGTATTCTACAGTGGCTCCGTTCCTTCCATCGAAATTGTACTAGGAAACTGTTGCTACATAGAGTCGTAGATCATTCATTTTCACTGCTGTATTGCAATTTTACAAACACGTAAAAGTTATGATATTCATTCTACCGTCACCAGTTTACATTGTTACCTGTTTCCATTGTTGTCAATTGTTTTGACAACCTGTGTGGTCATGAACATTCTCCTCCATGTCTCCTGGGGGTGTGGGGACACTGCTTCACTAGGCGGTGCAACTGCTGCCTTCCAGGATCTGTCCACCTTCAACTTTACTAGATCATGATAAATTGGTTTTCAATTTTTTGTGTGTGATTTAGATTCACAACAGCAATACGTAAAGAATTCTGATTGTTCCACATCCTTTCATACCTTTGATAGTTCAGAGACTGCAGTAGCTGCCAATCTAGTGAGCATCCAACGGAGTCTCAGGTGGTTCTAATTTGCATTTCCCTGACTACTACTGAGGCCATAGTTCGCTCCATCTGTTTATTGACTATTCTTGTTTCCTTTCCTGTAAAATTCAAGTCTTTTGCCCATTCTCCCATTGAATTGTGTGATTTTTTTTCTTATAGACTCATTGACCCTATTTATATATTAGGAATACTAAATCTTTGTCAGTTATATAAGATAGAAATATCTTTATTAGTGTGTGACTTCTATTTCCATTTGATTTGTAGTCGAGTTTAATGAACAGAATTTCTTAACATTAATATTCTCAAATTTATTATTCTCTTCCTTTGTGGTTTACACTTGTTGAAACTTGTTTTAGAAATGTTTTCCTGCCCAAACTAATAAGTATTCTTCCTTGTTGTCTTTTAAATATTTTATATTTTTGATATTTAAAACTAGATTTTTAATAAACCTGGAAATGAGTTTTGTCTGTGGTTTAAGATAGAGGTTTCATTGTTTTTCTATATGGATAGTCTATTAATACAGACCATTTTATTCAAAATCTATGTTTTCTTGAATTGATATGTGATGTCATATCTGTTAAATGTCATTTTCAATAGGAGTAGTACTTTTCGTGAGTTCATTTTTCCTTCCATTACTGAATTTATTCTATCCCCACACTATTACTGCTCTGTCTTAATTATTAGAAGTTTATGTAGATAATTATAAATAATAAGTAAAGTAATTGGTAATTTTATGTAACTGTATTAATTTCCTGGGGCTGCCATCACGAAGGACCACAGATTGGGTGGCTTAAACAACATAAATGTATTGTCTCACCATTCTGGAGGCCAGAAGTCCAAAATCAAGCTGGCAGCAGAGCTGGCTTCTTCTAAGGTCTGTCTCATTGGTGTGTAGATGGCCTCTCTCTGTGTCTTGACATGGTCTTCCCTTTGTGTGTGTCTGTGTTCTAATCTCCTCTTCTTATGAGAACACCAGGCATAAGGGATTAGGGCCCACCCTAACAATCTCAGTTTACCTTAATTACTTCTTTAAAGGTGCTGTCTCCAAACACAGTTACATGCTGAGATACCGGGGGGTTAGGATTTCAAAGTAGGAATTTGGGGAGAACACAGTTCATCCCATAACAGTAGTCAGCTGAAAAAGACACCTTTTTTCTTTTCTATTCCTATGTCTTTTATTTTGTTTTCTCAATTCCACCCCATCCCATGGTCACCACTCTTGTGACTTCTAAAATCAGTGGTTTTGTCTGTGTATTCTTTACTTGTTCTTGAACTTCACATATGTGGATACATACAGTATGTAATACTTGGTTTGTGGATGCTTTTGCTCATCACAATATACTTGAGAGTCATCCATGTTACTGTGCATGTCAACAGTTTATCCTTTTTATTTCTGTGGTGTATTCCATTGCCTGAATATGCCATAAAACATTTGAGTTACTTACCAATTCTGCCAGTAGACATTTGGATTAATTCTAGTTTTAGGGCATTATGGATAAAGCTGCTATGCACATTTTCATATTGATCTTTGATATGGACTGAATTGTGTCCCCCCAAAATTTATATGTTGGAGCCCAAACCTCCAGTATAATTATTTTTGGAGATAGGACCTATAAAGAGGTAACAGAGGTTAAATTAGGTCATAAAGGTTGGGCCCTTGTCTGATAGGATTAGCATCCTTGTAAGAACACCAGAGTGCTTGAGCTGCTCTCTCTCTCCTTCAGTTGAATTGATTTGAGATTAATAAAAAGAAAAACTATGCCCTTACCTTTTTTCTTTATTCTTTGGCTGTTGTCTCAATATATTGCCCTTCTTCTCTAGCTTTTTGAGATAAAATTTAAATATTTTATTTTAAATTATTCTTTTTATAATTTACACATTTAAAGCTATAAATTTTCCTCTAAATATCTGTTTACCTACATCCCTCAATTTTGATATGTTGTATTTTCATTATAATTTGTTGTAAGTTATTTCATTATCTTCATCATGATTTCATCTTTGGCTCATGAGTTATTTAGAAGTGTATTGTCTAGTATCCAAATATTGGCAAATTTTCCAGTTTCATTTTGTGGTTTATAATAAAGATTATAGTCTGTATGACTTTAGTTCTTTGAGATTTATTGAGACCTATTTTATGGCTCAGCACATGGGTTATTTGGTGAACGCTCCATGAGAACTTATAAAAATAAAAAATTAAATCTGAAATAGCTTTGGTTTTGTGTGTTCCAGATACTCAAAATCAATTACGGTAATTTTGCTTTGTCTTTCAAATATGTGTGCTTTGTTCTTCTCATTTTCTAGGTGATTTAAGGAAACAATAGTTTTACTCTCCTTATATAATATCCTCATAATTTAACATAGGTTTACTTGATCCCAAATTATTCTTTTTTTCTTTCATCTTTGTTTAGTCTGGGGTTATTTTCTGAGACAATAACCTTCAAATTTTGATATCATCTTTATACTCAAATTTGGAAAAATCGTTTAGATTTGACAAAACATTTAATTTAGATTCAAATTTTCATTTTACTTGTTCTTTTAAATTGGATTAATTTGGGGTTTTCTGAAAAATATATACTATGCTTTTCTTTAAGGCAGAGACTGCATGGCCTATGTTCTGTAAAAGTGTGAGAAGTGACCTCACTGTCACACTCCTGAAAACAGTGATTGTGCACAGGATTCTTCATTCATGCATACTTTTTTTAAGCTCCAAGCTCCATAGATTGCTTAGTTTGAATTTCATATTTCTTTGTATTAACAATCACCTTTATCTTATATTTTGTGGATACAGAATAGATGCGTATTAACAAAGAAAAATTAATATCTCTCCTGATTCTAAAGTGATTGAATTGCAGGGACTAAGTTTAAAACACAATGCTTGGGGGTTTACATACAGAAGTGCAATTATCTATAAATCTAATGCATCCATCCTATTTCAAAGTTCACTGGGGTAAACTCAGATTCCATGAGTGTATGTGTATCATTGAACACACTTCTAATTTGATGGAAGTTTCTTCTGTGCATTGTTCCAAAATATCTGCTAGAGCCTACCTTTTTTAACAAATGAGACATTTTCATAGCCCTGTAAGCATGAGCCTCCTTTTTTACCTTATTCATTGGCTGATACATACTTAAATGTATATTTTTCATTATCCTTTCAATTCTCTTTACCATAATGTGCAAAATCAAACTAAAAACAAAAATTATGCAATAATAAAATTAAAAGAGTGACTGACTCGATTTTCAGGTAAACTTTGAGTAGCTATGTGAATTGACTTATTTTTAATTCTTTATTTCTCACGTGTTAGTGGCTACCACGTGAGTACTAATCCTCTTGCCATGTGGATACCAGATCTGCTCATCTAATTAGCACCACTAAGTCTCTGCTTCTTGGGTTTCATTTCAGTATGGATCTGCGTTGTTCTGCAAACAGCAGCAGGAGGACACTCAAAGCAGGCTTCCAGCCCCTCTACCTCTCTGCTCCTGTGATCATTCTGAAATTATAAATGTGTGGGTAATTAATTTCAATTTAGGTGTTTTGATTTCATGAATCCCAGTTACTTTATTCAAGAAAATCAAAATTAATATTCATTGTCCTTTTACAAAGCAATTGACAATAGATGACTAGGTGATAAATAACAGCAGAAAGCTTGGAGGCATCAATTCTTTTTACTAAGAGCGCCCCTCCTTTCCAAGAAAGAAAAACATTTAAAAACCTTTCTTGTACAAGAATTTAATAGAGAGATATCAATTAGGATGACATTTAATGACATAGATATTGTGCCTTGTACTAGAAGATGATCATTTCAGTGGACCCCAGTAAGTGGTAAAACTGGGATAAAACTCCATATCTGTATGCAGGTTCCACTGTGTTCAGGACATTTAAACAAAAGGTTAGAACCATTTAAAATAAAACAAAATAAATCCCCCCAAACAAGAGCAACATAAATCAACTTAGAGTGCGAAAGAATGGTATTTTACGTATAGATGTGAGAAGAACCTATTGTGAGTAACTATTGACAGAAATATCTAAGCAAAATATCAATTTAAGAGAATTACTATGCATTTAATGGTTCATAGTTTTACAGTATGAACACAATCAGTTGATGAATGATTAATGTAGGATGAATACCAAACATATAAGCCGTGACATGTCAACAATACTAAGTATTTCAATTTTCCTAAATGCTTTTTTCTTCACTTACAAAAATCATGCAAAATTTAAATGTCAGTAAGAAAAATTGAACTTTCTTAGAAATGATGGCTAATTTTTTTCTCCATTTAGAATCACAAAATCAACTATTAAGATTGAACTGATCTGTGAACGGTTTGACGACTTAAAATATTAAATCTAAATTACTTGACTTAATTTAAATGATCAATCACCGCTTGGCACGGGACAGACACAGACTTGGTTTAAAATATTATTAGCGGAGATGTGAATTTCTAATTTACGGTTAGTAGTTATGTATCATTTGGTACTGAACAGAATTGCTATAATCCATTATCAACTCTTCCTCAAAAGTAATTTTATTCTCTATCATGAGAATCAGAAGATAACAATATCTCCCCCTCACTAATTAGTCATAAAAGTATAACTGCTAATTGTGTGAGTTAGAACAATGTTAAGACTTATGAACTTATGTAGGGATTTGGTGCTGAATTCAGTATATAAGGGCCCATAAAACTGCAAGAGCCTTTTGCTATGGGTTCTCTCCACAGTGAAAAGATGCTCCCCTCCCAGTGTCTGTACTGATACACTTGACCCTTGATTGGCGCATCATTCCAAGGGGAAGAATGGAACCAGAGTCAGCGCTGTCTCAGGTTTGGCCTCTTGCTTATCCCATTGTAATAAGTGACTAAAGGCTTATCTCTTTCACTTTTGGTTGGTTGCTTTAATGGGCTACTCTGACATGCGGCAGCTCAGCTCTTTCTCTGCAGCTCATCTGAATGCCTGACATGTGTCACGTCATTTAATTTTGACAATAACCTTGCAACATCTAAGCCATCTGTCCACACATTTTGATAGTGAATAAATTCTGAAGCTCCTAAGGAATATGGAAGCTGTGTACAAGCACGTTTAGTAGCATTACCAGAAAGAAAGCAAAGATTGCCTGATGCACTAGGCACGTGCCTTGTCCCCACACTGACCTGAGAGAACGACCAGTGGGGAAGAGTGAGAAATTGTGTGCATGTCTTGAAGGATATAAAGAAACACCAGAAAACAAAAGAAAGAGTGACATTCCCACTTGTTTTCTTCCATTACACGGAATTCTTTGTCTATTTGTTTCTGCATGTTTTGTGTGTCTGTACATATGTGTTTTTTGCCTATACAACCCTGAACTAAAAAAAGAACTAAGGGGGCCAGCCTGGTGGCACAGTGATTAAGTTTGCATGTTCTGCTTCAGCGGCCCAGAGTTTGCCAGTCCACATCCTGGGTGCAGATCTACACACTGCTTGTCAAGCTATGCTGTGGCAGGCATCTCACATATAAAGTAAAGGAAGATGGGCATGGATGTTAGCTCAGGGCCAGTCTTCCTCAGCAAAAAGAGGAGGATTGGTGGCAGATGTTAGCTCAGGGCTAATCTTGCTCAAAAAAAAAAAAAAAAGAAAAAGAACTAAGAAATGTCTAAATGTCAGTCTGTTTTTAAAACTTTTGCCCAAGTACTTGGTGAATCATTTGCATCTCAAAAGTAAAGTTGTTTTTCAGAGTATCTACTTTAATTTCCTTGTATTTTGCTTCCTTATTCTCCCGATGGATTTCACATTATATGCAAACTGAGTCTTGAGGATCTGTAATACATCTTCTATATTGTTTCTCTTTGTGTTTAATTAGTTCCCAGAAAATCCCTTGTACTGATCTTTCTATTACTAATCCAGTTTTCTTTAGTGGCTATTGGTTTTTCACTCTCTGCTGAATTTTATATTTTGATAATGGTGTTTTTCATTTGAAGATTACATTGTTTCTGTTTCATGCATTCAGTTTTCCCATTATTTTTTCCTTCAATTTTTTTATTGTGGTAAAATACACATAAAATTCACCATCTTAACCATTTTTAAATGTACAGTTCTCTGGTACACTCAAAATGTTGTACAACCATCATCACCATCCATCTCTACAACATTTTTCATCCTGCATAACTGAAACCCTATACCCATTAAATGGTAACTTATTCTCTCCTTCCGCCAGGCCATGACAACCATTATTCTACTTTCTGACTCTATGATTTTGACTAGTCGAAGTCCTTCGTATAAGTGGAATTATACTGTACTTGTCTTTTTATGACTGGCTTGTTTCACTTAGCATGTCCACAAGGTTCATACATGTTGTAGCATGTAAAAATTTCCTTTCTTTTAAGACTGAATAATATTTCATTCCAAAGACATTTTGTCTATCCATTCATCAGTTGATGGACATTTGGGTTGCGTCCATACTTTAGCTATTGTGAATATGCTGCTATGAACATGGAGGTACAAATATCTCTTTGAGATATTGCTTTCACTTTTTTTGAATATATTCCCACAAGTGGAATTGCTGGATCATATGGCAATTCTGTTTTTAATTTTTTGAGGAACTGCCATACTGTTTTCCACAGCAATTGCACAATTTTACATTACCACCAAGAGTTTCAATTTCTCCATATCCTCACCAACACTTGTTTTTTAATAGTAATTATCCTAATGGGTGTGAGGTGGTATCTTATTGTAGTTTTAATTTGCATTTCCCCAATGATTAGTGATGTTGAACATCTTTTCATGTGCTTATTGGCCATTTGTCCATCTTTGGGAAAGTGTCTATTCAAGTCCTTTGTCCATTTTTTAATCTGGTTGTTTGTTTTCTTGTTGAGTTCTAAGAGATCTCAATATATTCTGAATACTAATTCTTCATCTGATCCATAACTTACAAATATTTTCTTGAATTCTGTGGGTTGCTATTTTATTCTGTTCATATTGTCTTGTGATACAGACATTTTTAAATTTTTCATGAAGTCCAATTTATCCGTTTTTTTTCTTTTGTTGGCTGTGCTTTTGGTGTCATGTCTAAGAAATCATTGCCAAATCCAGTATCATTAAATTTTGCCTTACATTTTCTTCTAAGAGTTTTACAGCTTTAGGTCATAAAATTTAGCTCTTTGATCCATTTTATCTTAATTTTTACATTTGGTATAAGGTATAGGTCCAACTTCATTCTTTTGCATGTGGATATCCAGTGTTCCTAGCACCATTTGCTGAAAGGACTTTGCATTCTCTTGAATTGTCTGGTAACCTTGTCAAAAATCAATTGACCACATATGTAAGGGTTTATTCTTTGGCTCTCTATTCTATTCCATTGCTCTATATGTCTGTCTTTATGCCAGTACCATAGTGTTTTGATTACAATAGTTTTATATTAAGTTTTGAAGTCAAGAAGTGTGAGTACTCCAACTTTGTTCTTTTTTCTTTTTAATTTTTCAAATTTTGGTGAGGTCATAATAGTACATAACATTGTGCAATTTCAGTTGTAAATTACTATTTGTCAGTCACCACATATATGTTCCTGTTTACCCCTTCTTCTCACTTCCCAGCCCCCTTCCCCTCTGGTAACCACTAGTCTCTCTCTTTGTCCAACTATTTGTTTATCTTCCACATTTGAGTGAAATCATATAGTGTTTGTCTTTCTCTGCTTGGCTCATTTTACTTAACATAATACCCTCAAGTTTCATCCATGTTGTTGCAAATGGGACGGTTTTGTGTTTTTTATGACTGAGTTGTATTCCACTGTGTGTATATATCACAACTTCTTTATCCATTCATCAGTCTGTGGGCACTTGGCTTGCTTCCACGTCTTGGCTATTCTGAATATGCTGCAGTGAACACAGGGGTGCATAAGTTGCTTTGAATTGTTGATTTCAAATTCTTTAGATAAATACTCAGTAGTGGGATAGCTGCGTCATATGGTATTTCCATTGTAAATTATTTTTTTTAAAGATTTTTAAACTTTTTTTCCTTTTTCTCCCCAAAGCCCCCCAGTATATAGTTGCATATTCTTCATTGTGAGTCCTTCTAGTTGTGGCATGTGGGACGCTGCCTCAGAGTGGTTGGACGAGCAGTGCCATGTCTGCGCCCAGGATTCAAACCAACGAAATACTGGGCCGCCTGCAGCAGAGCGTGAGAACTTAACCACTCAGCCACGGAGCCAGCCCCTCCATTTTAAATTTTTTGAGAAATTTCCATACTGTTTTCCATTGTGGCTGCACCAGTTTGCATTACCACCAGCAGTGTTTGAGGGTTTCCTTTTCTCCACACACTCTCCAATTTGTTTCCTGTTTTTCTTTAGTAACCATAGCCCTTCTAACAGATGTAAGGTGATATCTCATTGTAGTTTTGTTTACATTTCCCTGATCATTAGCGGTGTCAAATGTCTTTTCATTTGCTTGTTGGCCATCTGTATATTTTCTTTGGAAAAATGTCTGTTCCTATCCTCTGCCCATTGTTTTATTAGGTTTTTTTTTGGTGTTGAGTTGTATGAGTTCCTCATATATTTTGGAGATTAACCACTTGTCGGATATATGATTCAGAAATATTTTCTACCAATTGGTGGGTTGTGTTTTTGTTTTCTTCATGGTTTCCCTTGCCTTGCAGAAGCTCTTTAGTCTGAAGTCCCATTTGTTTATTGTTTCTTTTGTTTCCCTTGCCCTAGTAGACATGATATTTGAAAAGATACTTCTGTGACCAATGTCAAGAAGTGTACTGCCTGTATTTTCTTCTAGGAGTTTTATGGTTTCACAACTTACCTTCAAGTCTTTAATTCATTTTGAGTTAATTTTTATGTATGGTGAAAGATAACGGTCTACTTTCTTTTGCGTATGACTGTCCAGTTTTCCCAACACCGTTTATTAAAGAGATTGTCATTTTTCCTATGTGTGTTCTATGTTCTTAGCTCCTCTGTTGAAGATTAGCTGTCTGTAGATGTGTGGTTTTATTTCTGGGGTTTCAGTTATGTTCCATTGATCTGTGTGTCTATTTTTGTACCAGGACCTTGCTGTTTTGATTACTATAGCTTTGTAGTATATTTGGAAGTCAGGGATGTGACAGATCCAGCTTTGCTCTTTTTTCTCAGGATTGCTTTAGCTATTTGGGGTCTTTTGTTGCCCAATATGAATTTTAGGATTCTTTGTTCTATTTCCATAAAGAATGTCATTTGGATTCTTATTGAGATTGTATTGAATCTGTAGATTGCTTTAGGTAGTATGGACATTGTTTTTTTTTTTTAGTAAGATTAGCCCTGAGCTGACATCTGCTACCAATCCTCCTCTTTTTTGCGTAGAAAGACTGGCCCTGAGCTAACATCTGTGCCCATCATACTCTGCTTTATATGTGGGACACAAGCCACAGCATGGCTTGACAAGTGGTGCGTAGGTCTGCACCCAGGATCCTAACCAGCAAAACCCAGGCCACTGAAGCAGAACATGTGATCTTAACTGCTGTGCTACTGGGCAGGCCCAACTATGGACATTTTAACTATGTTTATTCTTACAATCCATATACATGGAATATCTTTCCATTTATTTATGTTATTGTTGAAATTTTTCAATAATGTCTTATAGTTTTCATTGTATAGGTCTTTCACCTCCATGGTTAAATATAGTCCTAGATATTTTATTCTTTTTGTTGCAATTATAAATGGAGTAGTATTCTTGAGTTCTTTCTGTTAGTTCATTATTAAAGTATAGAAATGTAATAGATTTTTGTAAGTTGGTTTCATATCCTGCAACTTTGCTGTAGTTGTTGATTATTTCTAATACCTTTCCAATGGATTTTTCAGGATTTTCTCTATATAAAATCATGTCATCTGCAAACAGTGAGAGTTTCACTTTTTCCTTGCCAATTTGGGTACATTTTATTTTTTTTTCTTGCCTAATTGCTCTGGCTAAAATCTCCAGTACTATGCTGAGTAAGAGTGGTGAGATTTGGCACCCTTGTCTTGGTCCTCCTCTCATTGGGATGGCTTTCAGTTTTTCCCCATTATGATGTTAGCTGTTGCTTTGTCATATATAGTCTTTATTACGTTGAGTTACTTTCCTTCTACAGCCATTTTATTGAGAATTTTTATCAAAAATTGATGTTGCATCTCATCAAATGCTTTCTCTGCATTTACTGAGATGATCATGTGGTTTTTATTCCTCATTTTGTTAATGTGGTGTATCACATTGACTGATTTGTGGATGTTGAACCATCCCTGTGTCCCTGGTATTAATCCCAATTGATCATGGTGTATGATCCTTTTAATGTATTGCTGTATTTGGTTTGTCAATATTTTGTTGAGGATTTTTGTGTCTATGTTCATTAGATATTGGCCTGTAATTTTCCTTCTGTGTTGTACTTGTCTGGCTTTGGGATCAGGGTGATGTTGGCCTTATAAAATGTGTTAGGAAGTGCTCTGTCTTCTTCAATTTTTTGGAATAGTTTGAGAAGTATTGCTACTAAATCTTTTTTGAAAGTTTGGTAGAATTTTCCAGAGAAGCCACCTGGTCCTAGACTCTTATGTTTGTGGAGGATTTTGATTACCATTTCAATCTCTTTACTTGTGATGGTCTATTCAGATTCTCTATTTCTTCTTGATTCAGTTTTTGGAGGTTATATGAGGCTAAGAATTTATCCATTTCTTCCAGATTGTCCAATTTGTTGGCATATAGTTTTTCATAGTATTCTCTTATAATACCTTGTATTTCTGTGCTATCCATTGTAATTTCTCCTCTTTCATTTCTAATTTAATTTATTTGAGATTTCTTTCATTTTTTTTCGTGAGTCTGGCTAAGGGTTTGTCAATTTTATATTTCCTCTCAAAGAACCAGCTCTTAATTTCATTGGTCCTTTCTACTGGTTTTTGTGGTTTCAGTTTCATTGATTGCTGCTCTAATTTTTATTATTTCCCTCCTCCTGCTGACTCTGGGCTTTAATTGTTCTTTTTCTAGTTCTGTTAGGTGTAGTTTAAGATTGCTTATTTGAGATTTTTCCTGTTTGTTAAGCTGGGCTTGTATTGCTGTGAATTTCCCTCTTAGAACAGCTTTTGCTGTATCTTATATGAGTTGATATGGTGGATTTTCATTTTTATTTTTCTCTAGATGTTTTTTATTTCTCCTTTAATTTCTTCAATGATCCATTGGTTCTTCAGTAGCATGTTGTTTGGTCTCCACATATTTGTCACATTCCCAGCTTTTTTTTTGTAGTTGATTTCTAATTTCATAGCATTATGGTTGGAAAAGATGCTTGATATGATTTCAGTCTTCTTAAATTTATTGAAGCTTGCTTTGTTTCCCAACATGTCATCTATCTTTGAGAATGTTCCATGTGCACTTGTGAAGAATGTGTATTCTTTAGATTTTGGATGAAGTGTTCTATGTACATCTATTAAGTTCCTCTGGTCTGGTTTTTCATTTAGTTCCACTATTTCCTTGTTGACTTTCTGTCTGGATGATTTATCCATTGATGTAAGTGGGGTGTTAAGCTTCCCTACTATTATTGTGTTACTGTTAATATCTCCTTTTAGGTCAATTAATAGTTGCTTTATGTACTTTAGTGCTCCTGTGTTGGGTGAATAGATATTTACAAGTATTATGTCCTCTTGGTGGAGTGTCCCTTTTATCATTATATACTGCCCCTCTTTGTCCCTCATTACCTTTTTTATCTTGAAGTCCACTTTGTCTGATATAAGTATGGCAATACTTGCTTTCTTTTGTTTGCCATTAGCTTGGAGTATCATCTTCCATCCCTGCCTTCTAAGCCTGTGTTTGTCTTTAGACCTCAGATGTGTTTACTGGAGGCAACATAATGTTAGGTCTTGTTTTTTGAACCATCCAGACACTCTGTGTTGTTTGATGGGATAATTCAATCCATTTACATTTAGAGTGATTATTGATATATGATGGCTTAGTGCTGCCATTTTATCACTTGTTTTCCAGTTGTTCTCTATTTCTCTTGTTTCTCATGCCATGTATTTTGGACTGCCAATTCAGTTTGGAAGCTCTCTATGATGGTTTTCTCAGTTTTCTGTTTATTTATCATTTGTGTCTCTGTTCTGATTCTTTGTTTAGTGGTTACCATGAGGTTTGGATAGAAGCTCTCATAGATGAGATAGTCCATTTTCTGATAGCCTCTTGTTTACTTAGTCTAAGTAGTTTCCACCCCTTTCCTCTTCCCCATCTAAGTTATTGTTGCCACAGCTTATTCCATTTTGTGTTATGAGTTTGTGATTAAAATTAAGTGATTATATTTATTCTTGATGTTTTCTTTCCCTTTATCTTTAATGTTATAATTAAGTGTTTACTAATCTTTTCTGATAGAGAGTTGCAATATTCTGATTTTGTCTGCCTATTTATCTCTTTGCCGAAGTTTGTGAACAGTTTCTTTTTTTTTTCAGGTATGAGGGCCTTCTTGATCATTTCTTATGGGGGGAGGGTTCTTGTGGCAATGAACTCACTCAGCTTTTGTTTATCTGGAAAAGATTTTATTTCTCCATCATAGCTAAAGGATATTTTCATTGGATAATGTATTCTTGGCTGAAAGGTTTTGTCTTTCAGAATTTTGAATATATCATTGTACTCTCTCCTAGCCTGTAAATTTTCTGCTGAGAAGCAGAAAGCCTGATAGGGCTTCCTTTGTAAGTTATTTTCTTATGCCTTGCTGCCATTAATATTTTTTCTTTGTCGTTGACTTTTGCTAGTTTTACTAATATTGCCTTGGAGAAGGTCTTTCTAGATTGACTATAATTAGAAGTTCTATTAGCTTCTTTTACTTGTAATTCCAGCTTCTTCCTCAGGTTTGGGAAGTTCTCAGCTATTCTTTCTTTGAACAAGCTCTCTGCTCCTTTCTCCCTCACTTCTCTCTCTGGAATACCTATACTCCTTATGTTGCATTTCCTGATTGAGTCAGATATTTCTTGGAGAATTTCTTCATTTCTTTTTAGTCTTAGTTCTCTCTCCTCCAACTGAAGCATTTCTATGTTTCTGTCCTCTAAATTGTTAATTCTGTCCTCCATAACATCAGCTGTGTTATTGAAGGCCTCCAGATTTTTCTTTATCTCCTACATTGTGTATTTCATCTCCAAAATTTCTGATTGTTTTTTCTTTATAGTTTCAATCTCTTTTGTCAAGAATTCTCTCGTTTCATTAATTTTATTCCTGATTTCATTGAACTGTGTTTCTGAATTTTCTTGTAACTCACTGAGTTTTTTTATGACAGCTATTTTGAATTCTTTGTCATTTAGATTGTAGATTTCTGCAACTTATAATTCTTTGTCATTTAGATTGCAAATTTCAGGATTGATTTCTGGGTGTTTTATCTTTTCCCTTCTTGTCTGGAATATTAATATACCTCCTCATATAATTTGATGTGGTAGATTTGTGCTTTTGTGTAGTGACAGTATCTGTTCACAGGTTTCACCTGCCACCAATGGGGGCAGGAGCTGTGTATACTGAGCCAGCGGCAATCCCTGTCAGCTGTTCCTGTAAGAGCCTGGGCCACTTCTTAGGACCTCAGTGGCCCTCTGGGCTTTCCCACTGAATGGGATAGTGATCATGTGTGGACTCAGGGTTGCTGCTACCTGCCCCCACAGTCCCGCCAAGACATGCTATCCCCTTTGAGGCCATAGCAATACTATGGGTATTCACAGTAGCTTGGAATTCATTCACCTGGGCATGCAGATCCTCTGCCATCTTCTCTTAGGTCACACCAGCTGTTGTGATTGGTGGGTGCACTTCCCCACTGGGTCTGAGCCTTGTCAACTCCCTGGAGACCACAGAGGCACCATGGGCTCTCCCACTGGATGGGAAAGCAATCACATGGGGACTCTGGGCTGCCATCACCTCTTCCCACAGTCACACCAAGGCACACTCCCACCTTCAGGGCCACGACAGTGCTATGGGCACTCCAGCCAGGAAAGCAGTTGCATGCATTCACAGGGCTGCCAGGGAGCCATAGAGCACTCACCTATCTTTACCACCGACCTGGGGGGTAGGCCATCCATCTTCAGATGTATACCTGCATGGATCTCTCGGGGGGCCTGTTGTGCTGTGTGTGTATCCTCCACTAAACAGTGAATGTCCATTTAGTTGTAGTTTGAAGGGGGAGAGATAAAGGGAACAGCTCACTCCACCATGTTGCTGACCTCCAGATTTGTTCTTTTTTAAGATTGTTTTGGCTATTCAGGGTCCCTTGAGATGCCACATAAATTTTAGGGTGAGTCTTTATAATTCTCCAAAAAATGTCATTGGGATTTTGACATGATATTCACTGAGCCTGCAGATTACTTCAGGGAGTGTTGGCATCTTAACATTAAATCTTCCAGTACAAGAACATCAGACGTCTTTGCATTTATTTATGTCTTCCTTAATATCTTTCAACAACGTCTTACTCTTCTCATTGTGCAAGTCTTCCATCTCCTTGGTTAAGTTATTCCTAAATATTTTATCCTTTCTGATGTTATTGTGAATGGAGCTCGTTAGGTAAATTCCTTATCCCATAGTTCATTGCTAGTGTATAGAAATACAAATTATGTTTGTGTGTTGACTTTGTATCTTGCTACTTTGCTGAATTCATTTATTAGTTCTAACAATTCTTTTTGTGTATTCTTTAGGGTTTTCTACATATGAGATCATATCATCTGCAAAGAGAGATAAGTTTACTTCTTCCTTTTGAATTGGATGTCTTTTATTTCTTCTTGTCTAACTTCTCTGGCTAGAACTTCCACTACTATATTGACTAGATGTGGTGGAAGTGGTCATCCCTGTTTTGTTCCTGATCTTGGAGGAAAAGCTTTCAGGTTTTCACTGTGGATTATGATGTTAGCTGTGGGTGTTTCATATTGAGTTTATATTATGTTGAGGTAGTTTCCAGTTATTTCTAGCTTATTAAATATTTTTATCATGAAAACATGTCAAATACTCTTTCTGTATCAGTTGAGATGATCATGTGGTTTTTGTCCTTCATTTTATTATAACGTGGTGCATTGCATTGATTTATTTTCACATGTTGAAACATCCTTGCATTCCAGGAAGTATCCCTCTTGGTCATATGATACAATCCTTTTAATATGTTGTTGAATGCCATTTGCTAGTGTTTTGCTGAGGGTTTTTGGATCAATGTTTATAAGGGGTATTGGTCTGTAGTTTTCTTTTCTTGTAGTGTCTTTGTCTGGCTTTGGTATCATGGTGATGATGAACTCATAAAATGAATTAGGATGTGTTCCCTTCTCTTCAAATTTTGGAAAAGTTTGAGAAATATAGGTATTAATTCTTTAAATGTTTGTTAGAAGTCACCAGTGAAGCCACCAGGTTCAGGTTCTTTGTCAAGAGATTTTTGATCACTGATTTAATCTCTTTACTAGGTATAGATCTAGTCAGATTTTCTATTTTTCATGATATTTTTAACTATAGACCTAATATAAGACATAGTATTAAGTAACACACCTCACTGCAAATGAAAATGGCAAGCTGCACAGTCTGCCCTGCAGCACTCATTGCATTTGTCAACATTTGTTCCCTGACCACTTGTATTTATATCTGTCTCTACTTCCATCACTGTCATTTTGAATCTGTGGGATCCTGTGAGATTCTTTTGAATATTATGTCCATTTGAGTCACATGAAAACTTTTCTCCCATATGCACCTAATTGGATGACCAATCTTTTCCTCACTTAAGTCTCATCTGCAAAACTTTCTTAGATTTCTGGTCTTTGTATGTTTCCAATGATCTAAGACTTTTTACCTCCTGTTTTCATATTTATTTTGTCATTATAATGACAATTTAGGAGGCAAAGGGAATTTAACAGGTAAAGTCAAATGGCTATCTTGAAAATGAAAAAATAAAAGTATTTTCAAATCTTATATTCATCATGATTTAGGATGCCAATTAGGAAACATGTGTTTTATGGACTGGAAGACCTGACATAGTAAAAACGCCAATGCTCTCAAATTGATATGCAGATTTAACATAACTCCTATCAAAGTCCAAGCAAGTTTTTGTTGATATAGATAATTATTCAGAATTTATGTCGAGAGGATAAATGGATGGCAAATATGCTGGGAAAAACATGTTCAAAATCGCTAGCCATTAGTAACTTGCAAATTAAGATCACAATAAAATGTCACTGCAGATGTGCTGAAACACCTATAATAAAAAATCACGACAAAAAGTGCTGATGGTGATGTGGGGAATCTGGATCTCTCACACATTTCTGGTGGTGCTGTAAAATGATATAGCTGTCCTGAAAAATAATTTGGAAGTTTCTTTAAAAAATAGACATAGACTTATCGTATAATGCATTGTATTTCTGGACATGTGTCTCAAAGAAATGAAAACTTACGTTTGCACAAAAACCTGTATGTGAATGCTTATCAATATCTTTGTTTGTAATAGCCAAAAACTAGAAACAACAAAAACGTCCTTTAATAGGTAACTTGTTAAACAAACTCTGGTCCATCCACACCATGGAACAGTATTCAGCAATAAAAGAGAATAAACTATTGATACACAAACAACTTGGGTGAATCTCTAGGGCATGATGCTGTGTGAAAAAATCTCAGTCTCAGAAGATCACATACTGTATGATTCCATTGATATAAAATTTTCATAATGACAAAACTATAGACATTGAAAATAAATGTGCCATTGCTAAATGTTAGGTATGTTAGGTATGATGTGGGAGGGAGGATAGAGGAAGAAGGGAATGTGACCTGAAGGCCATAGTACAAGGGAGATCTTTGTGGTGATGGGATAGTTCTTAATCTTCACTGTGTGGTGGTTACACAAATCTACACATGTGGTAAAGTGGCATACAACTATACTCACACACTGTAACTATGTAAAATTTCTGGTTTTGATACTGTACTATATGATCATGTAAGATATAACCATTTGGGGAAATTTTGTCAAGGGCACAAAGGACCTTTCTATTATATTTGCAAATTTCTGTAAATCTATAATCATTTCAAAATAGTTGAAAGATTGATATGATAATTTAGGATGGCAAACATGAGGTGTATGACTTATTGTCATTTCAGGTGAAAGACTGAGGCACAGTGAAATAAAATAAATGATTTAATCAAAGTCACCCAGTGAAAGATCATATGCTATTATTTCATATATTCATAGTATTTTTTAAAATTATTATAACATGAAAATAATTTATTTCATTTAAATGGTATTTTATGTACTGTGTATCTCTTCTGTACCTGCAGAACCAAACTTCCATTATATAATAGCATTTATACACAATGTAGGAATTAAAAATCCTTTCAAGTTTGTTTACATGGAAATCTCTGCATCTTTAAAAAAAATTCACTTCATCTAAATTAAATCCTGAAACAAAATGTTTCTGTTTACATAAATTGTATTCAATTAGGGAAAATAAAACAATATTTATTATCTAAATATTGTATCTCAAAAGTAAAAAGCTTGAGGAAATTAGAATAACATTTATAATTGGCACTCTCCAAATGTTTTAGATATTTCCTTCAAAATACTAATGAAAAATATTAATCTCAATAATAACTAGAGAAATATATGTTATCCTCTTCCTGTTTTGGTATGTTTATTTATTAAATCTGTAGCAATCTCTTAAAGGAAAATAAATGCTTGTTGAATGGATTATGTCTAAAGTTAAATAGATTTAAAGGAAATATTTTATCAAAAGACAAAGTTAAAAAAATTATATTGTCATGGAAAATCTATTGTGGCTCTCTTTAAAATAACTCTAGAATTTAGCACTCTGTCTTGTGTATATTTCTTCCTTGAAATATTTGGGTTCTATTGAATTTTATTACTATATTGGTCATGGTTCAGTTAGGAAAGAGTTGACACATTCAAAAGGGTTTAAACAAAAGTAATTTTTAAAAGAGATTGTTTACAGAGTTATGGGTTGAGCTGAGAAAAACATCATGGAATAGTGAAGTATTAAAAAACTTGCAAAAGTGAAAAGCTGTTATGCCCACAGTTAGGAGCTGGCTCCTTATGTAGTGAGAACTTCAGCCAGGACGACATCAGCCAAAGGGCAGAGTATGGACCTCTGAACATCCACTCTTCCATGAAAGCAACAAAAAGACTGGCAAATATTGTCAATATCAAGTATTTCAGAACTCTGGAAATTAACTAAAGGCTGCCAGCAACCGAGGGAGCATTTATTTAAGAAAAATGGTTGAATATCAGTAAGAAAAGTGAAGTTTGTGGTATTTTAACATGTTCTAGCACCATGCCCCGACTCCTCAGTGGTCACTTTGAAGAGTAACAGCCTTCATTCTGGGTAGTGGAGAGAGCAGCATGGAGCTGCAGTTCTTTCAAAGCTTAATTCCCAAAGAATCATCATTATTTGACCCATAATATGTTCCTCCATCAGAGGCAATGTTGTATGGGATAGGATGTTTGTTGATGACATAATCATGTGTGGGACATTTGTGGAGCAGTAAATAAGAATTTTGGCTTTTTTTCTCAGGAAGAACTTGGGGAGAAAATAGAATGAAAGAGATTTTATAATTTTATATCATAAAAGAATAATTTTACATTTTTATTCGTAAAGAAAAAAATGATGACAAGAAATAGAAATGTAGTATTCTGACAATTTTAAGCTGCTGATTTTTTTATGTCTTTGTCAAAACACTTTACGTTTGTCTTCTTCTGTCTGTCAATGTGTGAATAACTTTTCATAACAGTGACCTCTAGTGTGATAGTTACTTTTGATTAGGAAGACAGCTCACTAGTATCTGTCAAGGAGAACAGTGCCTTCTTATGGGTCTCCATTAAACACATATCTACAATAGAGTTTGCAAAGTTGGAATATTGATTCTAACTGTTGCAAAACTCCTTATGTGGGCATTTGTGACTAAGTCTCCGTAGGCACCTTAAATCAGTGACTACCTCTAGAGAGGACTATGGGATATGATTGAGAGGATTGAACTAAGGAAAGAAAGTCTTCAAAGGTAACTACTCAAAATTGGGGGAAACATCTTTAGCTTTTGTATCATTTTAGCATCTTAGTTTAGCTTTATATAGATTCCAGGGTTAATAAAAAGACTGGTCCAGGGTATTGTTGGAGGGTTTTACCTCATAAGCCAAAACAGTTTCTTTAGTATAGGACGTGTGGCAACCATTTCTTTATGTGGGGGAAAGGATGATTTGATAAACATCCATGAGGAATTATGAGGTGTGAGTTGTGCCATTACCCAGAGAAAAAATATTTAAGTTACAAAAGCAAAGGGAGTAAAGGCATGAGCAACTTTGCAGAGACATTCAAAGTGTGCTTTGGCATAAAGAATTGTGTCATGCTAATTCATACCTTCATTAACCCTGTGAGGAAGGAGATTCTGTGCCCCTCAGGACCCCAATGAGCCAGGAATCATTGGAATTGGAAGACATCACTATCAATGCAATTGTTTTTAAAAGGAGACACTATCTTGCCTCCAATGGGAATGGCAACTACGTTGGATACCCAGGATTTGAATATGGATGAATTTTTTTTGTACCTCTTAAAATAGGCTTGGAGGAAAGTTGATGGGAATTTTTCCATGCTTGTACTTTTGACATGTTTCAAAGAACCTCAGAGGGCTGAGAAAGCTTTGCACTTAAGAGTTGATTAATATTTAATATTATCTTGAATAGAAAAGAAAAAGAGGATTTTATGAAAAACCTTTCTTAGTTGTCCATCTCATGGCGTTCAGAAGAACTCACTACCTCATAAACAGGACCAGTTAATCAGGGAGTAGAATCCTCCTCTGTGTCATACGGCAAATTCCCCTGAAAGAGTCACACCCCAAGCAGTCTTCCACATTATAATTGCATTTGTATAATACAGACTGGAAACAGCTTAAATCTGTGAATATTTTCCCACTATCAGGCAGACATAAGAGGATTGTAATTGCAGAATTATATACAAATGGGCTGCAGGCTTGAAGATAAATATATTTGGAGAAGAAATTCTAATAAATGCTCATTTTAAAGCAAGAAAATGTGCCTATGAGATATTTTAGGTAAAAGCAGGCAAAGTGGAGGTGACAGATATGAGTCCTGGCATTACTGAACTCTGTCTCAACATATTTTCTTTTCTTTTTTTGTTGTTGTTAGCATCTTGAATGGATTCTGACTCCTAGCGCCACTGTGTACAGCAGGGCGGAACTCTGCCTGGTCTTTCTGCGCCATCCTCTCATCTTCCGGTGCTCTATCAGATAATGCTCCACTGCTCTTCACAGCGTTTTCATGGCCAGTTTTTTTGGAAGTGAGTGGCCAGGTCCTTCTTCCTAGTCTGTCTGGGCTGGAAGCTCTGCTGACACCTGTCCACCATGGGTGACCCTGCTGGTGTTTGAAATATCGGCGGCACAGCTTTCAGCATCACAGGAACGTGCAGCTGCCACAGTCTAACACTCAACAGACAGGTGGTGTCATTCCCTGACAGGAAACGAACCCGGGACGCAGCAGTGAGACCCCAAGTTTTAACCACTAGACCACCGGGACTGCCTCTTTTTCTGTACAAAGACATGAAGCAAGATGGAACATCTCTCTAAAGCAACTTCATCTATATTGTTAGATCACTGTCAACATAATAGGTGCTTGCTCCTGTACGTTTATGCACTGACCATAGAATTCTATTGTTTCCAGAGCTTTTCAGTGACTGTTGAAATTGCTTTCCCCAAGCCTTTATTTAGATTTTGTAGATATGAAGACTTATAAACAGACTACAGCTTATTCTGGCTTTTTTCAGGATTTACTCATCCCTGACAAATGACACTCTAGGAGGCGCTGATTTTTATTTTACATTTTTTCATCATTCAGTCTGCTCTCTAAGAGTAATCTAAGCCTCTGGATTGAGCTGCTCATAGGACTGAACCCTGTAAATGCAAAGAGGTCCCATTGAACTCACAGACCCACACAGACACACACACGCATACACACACATGCACACATGCATACTGAACTCAAGGTGAACAACGTGATGAAGTCATATTTATATCTCAAAAATAATACCAAATCCTGATATACATTTTAGCAGTGAAAAGATACAGTAACATTATAATAAGAAGCCCTCCACCATCCCCAAAATTAAGCTGCATTAATGTGATTTTTTTCAGATAAATGCTGCACTGAAATTAAACAAAAAAAATTTATACAAATCAAATGTAGCACATTCTGAGATTTAAGATAAGGGAAGTATTATTAGAAATAACCTATGTCACAGTATATCATTGCTTCCACACTGTGTCAACTGACAAATAAATTCATGTGTATATAGTAAATCCCACATACGCATGCATCTCTGTGTATTTCTACATGCAACCATCTGTTATTTATACTAAGCTAAACAGGAGTCCATGCTGATGTTTCCCACTCTAGTTCCTCACCTCTGGGACATTCTAGCCTCTTTCCCTTGCTTATGTATAATTTTGACTCTAATAATGAGAAACCTGGCTCCCACCATGGCCATTCCTTTACTTAAGTGTTCAATTAATTGACACATGAGCAGTTGTCTCAGGATTAAGCTGTACCCCATGAGAAACATCTGTATCAACTGAAGTGCATTGCTTTTATGCAGTTCCTTTGGTCTTTAGTCTCAAGGAGTCCGCTCATTTCCAGTGTTAGGTCAGCACCTCTTTTCTTCACTCTCTTCACAGGGTTGTCCTTTTTGGCCAATACATTTCCCAAGATTCACCTCTCTCTCCTGTTATATTGTTTCATCTTCTTATTTTATATATAGTCCTTTCTCCATCTTTATTTTCCCCTCTTTTAGATATAGAAAATGCACAATAAATGATGACAAGTGGCAAATATTTCCCTCTTTTCTAAAATGAAATTCAAATCACTTTCTAGACCTTTAATTCGTTTCATTTTCTTCTTGTTATCAAAAGCAAAATCGAATATTTCAAATGAAAATAACACTAATTGGAGCAGCTACTTTCTTCCTAGTATTTTATTTATCACCTGTGGTTTCTACCTCATCTCATAAGATATTTTCCTGAAGCATAAAGATTTGCAAGTGAACCTGAATATGCATTTCAGCCTCTGATTCTCAGATATCATGTTGCAATAAAAAGAAAAAAATATATTTTAAAGAAAGCAGAGGGGCCGGCCCAGTGGCATAGCAGTTAAGTTCATGCACTTGCTTTGGTGGCCCAGGGTTTGCCAGTTATGATCCTGGGCACAGACCTAGCACTGCATATCAAGCCATGCTGTGGCAAGTGTCCCACATATAAAATAGAGGAAGATGAGCACAGATGTTAGCTCAGGGTTAATCTTCCTCAAACAAAAAGAAAATAAAGAAAGAGAAAAATTAAAATTATCAAGAACTATTTAAAGATTAATTGTCTCTTGATTCTCTATCTGAATTCAAACTGTGTAGTATTCAGAACCTGCTCTTCAAGTCCTTGTGCAGAAAGAGAACGGAAACAAATTTAACTAGAAAACAATGTGCAACTTAAACTGATTTAGCATTTTATGTACCCTCCTTTCCTCTCTTCCCATCTAACTCCTCCAAAGTAGACCTATTGTCATAGAGTTTGGCATACCTTGAACTTTAGAAAACTATACAATAATTTCCACCATGGGCTGAGGCAGTTATGTCAGTCCACTGAGAAATCTGAGTGAACTTTCTATATTGATCTTTTAAACAATATCAGAGTAGACTCAGAGAAATGTTAGAGTAACTATCATTCTTTTCTGTCAACATTGATTAACCAATGCCTGTGACAGTGCCAGGCACATAGCAAGAATCAAATAATCATCAAAGGAATAAATGAACAGATATGTGTAAAGTTTTTAACATAACACCTGCCGTGCTGTAAATATCAATATATATTAGCTAGTGTTAATATTTATAATAATTGTCATTTTCATTGTAACTTTTTAATTAGTTTTTTATTTTACTAGTTCTCATTAGTTACTGTTCTTTAGATTTAATTCTTTTTTATGAATGTGCTACCTACTGAAGCTCTTCTGATCTCTAAAAGCCCCCTTCCCTACTCTGAAGCTCTGCCTCAGGCACCCCACTAAATGGAGTGGAGATCCCCGCCTCTTTGTCAGGAATCACCACACTTTCCAGAGTGGCCCGCTACTTCTAATTGTACATTGACCACTTGAACAATTCTGTGATTTATCACAAGTTCATTGTCCAGACCATTTGCCTCAAATCTGCTCTGTTTATGGAGGTGGTCCCCGTGTGCAACCAATCCTCCTTTAGCTAAACTCCACAACGCTTTCCCTGCTGCATCCCATTTCATATGGAAGAACCCTTCAGTTAGACCTGGAAGGAAACGATTCTTATTCAATTTTAGGCCCTAAAGACCTATCTTAGTCAGCTTGGGCTGCTAGAACGAAATACCATAAACTGGGTGGCTTACGCGACAAACATTTATTTCTTGCAGCTCTGGATGCTGGGGAGGCCAAGATCAAGGTGCCAGCAGATGCGGTGTCTGGTGAGAGCCCTCCTCTTGGTTGCAGACAGCCGTGGCATTCTCATTATATCCTCACAGGCCTTCCCTTGGTGTGAGTATGCAGAGGAAGCGAAAGAGATCTTGTCTCACTTCCTTTCTTTATAATGGCATTAACCCCATCATGAGGGCCCGGCTTTCATGACCTCATCTAATCCAGACGACCTCCCAAAGGCCTCACCTCCAAATACCGTCACATTGGAGATAAAGGCTTCAGTGTATGAATTTGAGGGAGACACAAACACTCAATGCACAGCAGTACCCAATCTTAGGGTGGTAAATTCATGACCCATATGTTTCCACCCTTTCTTCCCTCCACCATGGATGATGCTACTAATCAATCATAGCAAGTTTTTCTTCCTGAACTGTATGGTGGTCACAGAAATCCTTCTCAAAGCAGCATTTGAGTAATCACTAATGATAGCTCAGTGCTGGCAGGCAGCTCAGGCCATCTTCTGTGTATGCTATAACTACCACGACTGGATCAATTCAGTTAAATGCTGACAATAGTCGGTACATTTGGTAGTGATGTTGGAGGAGCTAGGAGAAAAGGAAAAAAAAAAAAGTGTTCTAAAAGGTCTTCATTCTAAAAATAGGGCAATTAGAAGAATGATTTAAAAGCTTCAATTAAATTAATATACATAATAGTTCTATTTGCAGTAGGAAAAGATAATGTATAACTATTTAACACATTCAGAGGACACAGCTTCTGCTGACTTTATTAAGTTTTCTAAATTTTGTGATTCTTTTGTTTCCTGAATAATTACAAAAACTTTAAAAGTCAGGGATATTTTTATTTGTCTAAAAATAGTATTCAGAAATTAGAAGGATTTTCACGGGGGAAGTGCTTATATTTGATGTTGAGTTGAATGTTTGTGTAAGCCCGGGCCTGGCAGAGTAATCCCGTCTTTCTCATGGGGAGGCGTGTTGCACATGCCCAGTCTGAGATGCATTACTGTCTCTCTGACATCCTTGACTACTTATTCTCTCCACAGGGAAGTTTCTTCATTAGTTCTTTTCTACTTTCTTGGATGTCTCATTAGTCCTCAGCTCTTCTTTCTCTTTCTTTGGTGACTGTCCTATTCCTTTTATCTTAAATGTTGATGAGGTGTTGTCCTCCTTACTCTGGTCTGGGCTTTTCTTTCAATATATGTCCATATATATGTCCAGATTGATTTTCTGTGTTCAAAGTGTTTATTTTATGAGGAAGCATGTAGGAATGAAGACAACAAGGAAGTTACATCTAAAAAGACTAACTTTTAATCTTGACTTTCCTATGCGGAGATATGTTATTTTTGACGAATCATGAAACCACTATAATAATCACTCCAGCACCTTTATGACAAAAAGGCTGTTCAGCCCATAGTTGTGTGAAGAGGCTTTATAGGCTGGACTTGAATCTCGTGTGAAGTATTTACTAGTGGGGTGATCTTGGGCAAGAACTAAGATCTGTGTGCCTCAGTTTCCTCATCTGAAAAATGGAGATTACAATTAAACCTATCTCTGAAGTTTTCTCAAGTATTAGGTGAATTTATAAATATAAAATGCTTAGAATATTGTAACTTATAATTCACATTTTGTTGCTATTATCATTATTGGTATTACCTCTGAAAATGGGATAGTAGTAACCATCCCTACGGTCATTCTGAAAATAAACTTGAATAAAACAACTACAGTAATTAGCACAATATTTGGTGCTGAGTCATTCAGTGAAGTTTCTTTTCTTTGTGCAGTTGACTCAGATGTCTTTAATTCTAGTCATCTTTCCATTTAGTGTTACTTCATGACTTCAGATTCCATATATTTCTGTACGTATAAAATCAAATGCACTGTCTTCCTGTCAAGCCAGTCCCTCTTCTCAATTCCCTTGTTTTTGTCAATGGCATCTCATCTCTGTATCTTTTGGAAATACTGAATTCATATTTACTCTTATCTCTCCTCCACCTACTTTATCTACCTTGTCCCCGAGTCCTACAACTTCTTATTCCTTTCTTCATTTTTTGGATACGTTTTGAGATTTACTTTTTCCTCCTCAGTCTCACTGAGAATACCAGCAGCTAACATAAACACTGTACTAATTAGAAGTCTTTTTCTATTGAATATTGATAAAGTTTACATGTTCTATAAAGATTGAAATTGGTAGAAGTTTTGGAATGAAAGATAATAGAACATTAGATTGATGTCAGTGCCAAATGTGAGCCTTTAAGTTATACCACCTAATTCTTCGATGGAGTTGGAAAATATGTAGGGGAGACTTTCTGAGTTGCTTTTGAGAGGCAATGTAATATAAGAGAACAAAAAGCACAGGATCCTTTGTAGCCAAGGATTTGGGTTTTAATCCTAGCTTTGGCATTTTGGTATTTACTAGAAGTGTGATCTTGTACAATAAGCTCCCTCAGAGGGTTTTCTCATGGGTAAAGTGAAGGTATTTGCAAGACATGAGAATAAAATATGCAATTGACCTTATTGACTTGACTTGTGAGGATCAAATGTGTAATTGGAACCCTTGAAATATTGAATATAATTATACAGTTGGACTCTAAATTGCCATTGCAAAGAGGGTGTTTAATAGCCTTACATTAAAAGTGTCATAATTATGGATTAATACCTGATTTGTTACTTTCTTGTCCATGACTCAATAAGAAAGGGATTCTGTATGTTCATTTTATTGATAAAAATAACTTGCTTTTTCTCTTGTGGTCCCTACTTCCGGGAACAGCGCTACCCATCTGCCCAGACATATCCCTTTCTCCATCATTACCTCCTGCATGAATCACTGCAGTAGCTTCTTGTCTGGAAATTTTACTTTTGTCTATCAGTTTCTAATCTATTTTCCACCTGGTGATTTATGTTGATCTTATTAAGTAAAAATTGAAAGTGTTACTCCACTATTTAAAACATTTCAAATTTCCCCCATTTATCACAGAATAATATACAAAATTATATACATGGCTTAAAAGGATCAATCGTGACATGCAACTTCCATAACTCTTCTAGGTTCATCTATTGCTGGATACTTCCTTAAACCTTATGGCGCAGCCACACCTAAAATGAACAATTATTTGTTCCTTCTAGATTTTTCATCTTCCACTCACACTTCCTAGAGACCCATGCTTTTGTGAACAATGGTTGACCATATGAATGTGAGAAAAACAACTGTTGCTTGGAAACTAAGCATGTGATTCCTCTCTACCTGCACAAGGATGCACCCAGTCAAAGGCACAGCTGCAGAGTGGGAAGTTAGCTGCCTTGCTGTGGAACACTGCTTGTCAACAGTGACATATGGGCAGAATGGAGCAAAGGCAGCCTTAAACTGATTAGACTTTAATTTTTCTCTAAAAACACAGTTTGGAAATAAGTCTGTTATCCTTTTCATAGAATAAACCCCAAGAATTATTGGGCATTTGCTGTTTCAAAGAGCCAGTCAGGGGCATTGAAAAGTGAAATACTCAAGTTCCAAGAACAAAAGTGATGCATGTTAAAGTAATAAATTGGAAAAATGAAATAGATGCAACTGTTGGTTGCATATTTAGAGAAGCTGTCTATATTAAAAAGATATTATTGAGTCATATATTTATGTGTGTACTAAACATTGTAAAGTGTTTTCTAACTTATAAAGCATCTTTAAAATATTATCGTTAGTTTTTATATATTGTCATCTACAAGGGTATGTAACACAATACAAAATTCAAATGAACTTATTGAACAATACTGAGATGTGCTTTAGGAAATAGTCGCCTTGTATATCTTTCCAATAAAATTTTGCATCCTGGTAAACTAGAAACATATGCTCAATAACTAAAACGTTGAAGTAAAGTGGCTTGAAATAATTATCTCTTCATGTTAACACCCAAATCAACAGTAAACTCCCTTCCCTCTTCAATGCAGCATTTCACTTGATAATTAGCAGCTGTATGCTAATTACATTGGGAACTCTTGATTTCCTGAGTATGCTAATTTAAAGTTCTGTTGAGTGGTGACTTTGTTTCATGGAAGCCTGAAATATAAGCCATATAGAATACCCTATACAGCTAATCCTACCCTCAGTTCCTGGGGAACAACAAACTGAGTGCCTCTGCTAACCGTACCTCATACTGAAGAGGAAAACTGTTAAGACTGTGAATCACTTTAGCAGAGATTATAAGCAGAGAAACTGAACACTCTTCTGAGATTGGGATCCCTACTACATACTGAGAGCAACCTGAATGCCAAAGGAAAGATGGACGCCAGCAGCAGTCACCAGAATCAAATGAACACTTGGCTCAGTAATACTGAGATTTGAATCTACTAACGGAGCATTTTGTAAACAGCATTTAACTAATATAAATATGATGACAGGTAAATGCCCATGGACCTCCTAATGGAAAAAGAAAAGCATTAGGGACTTTTTCCAAACAAGTGGGAGCTGACCGCGGAAGAACTGGTGTCAAGAGGGGAGATGGAGTCGGTTGTGATTTGCTTCTTATTTGATCTTTATTCTACAACATTGTTTGATTTGGGTTTCCCTTTGCCGTTCTCCACCTGTCTTTTCTTCTGTGCAGGTTATGCACTTTGCTTAAACCAAAGGGAGGATGCCAGCTTGCAATAATATCCACTGTCTGATTCCCTCCGTTAGAAGTTTCAGTCATGACATAGAACTTCAGAACCGAGAGAATGCTTAAGGAAATAAGATGGAGAAGCCGTCGCTGCATTAACAGAAGAGGGAACAGAGAGCTAGTTGAGAAACTAAAAGAAATATTTATTTTATTTTTCTCTCTGTTTTCTTCTTCTTAATAAATATAGTCATTGTATGTTTTAATGATAAATAATATTTCTAATGTTTATTATGTGCTAACTGGGTATTGTTCTAGTATATACCTTATATGTATGTATGTGTACACACACACATATATGTCTAAGAAAAACATTGTTTTTATTTCCCCTTTAATTAATGAAAAAAACTGAGTCACAGAAAACAATTTAAAGTAAGTTTTATAAAGACAACCAGCAGGTGAGTGGTATAGCTCAGTTATGGACCCAAGCACTCTGGTCCTGGCATCTGTGTATTTAGACACTATTTCTCTTGATTACACCCACATACACATGCACACTATCAAGGTTGACTGACACTTTCTAACCAACTTCAATGTCATGTCGTATGACACGGATATTTGAAAAAAGGACAAAGAAGATGTGCCGCAGAGGCTGTGTGGAGCTGTGCCGATTCTATTATCCTTTACTTCAAGCAGCTCCTTACCTGAGTACATGAGGATTAAAATACAAAGCATGACTTTGGAATAAGGGATTTTTGATGGATTTATGAAGTCTTGCCAAATTAACATCAAAGTCATGTTTCACGGCTTGGAGATAGTGTTGCAGTGAATTTCTACAAGTTTTATTTAAAGCAGGCTTAATAGAAACTGCACCTACAGTTCTACTCCTCATCACACAAATTATAAGAGCTAAAGGAATATCTTTATAATAACTTGAGAAGAGAAGCTTCAGTGTTCTGCTAGACAGCATAGGATCTGAAAAAACAATAGAAAGAAAACAAATTCATGAGTCTTGTTTGCTTTATTTAATATTTAGTATTTCCTGGATTTCCTTCCCAGAGGTTGACAGCTTTGATTTGACTCATAGATTTAAAGAAATAAAAAGAACAATATTAACTGAGATAAAGTACTTTAGGAAAAGAAAGTGATTTCATTTTTAATGATGAAAACTCATGTGATATTGATGATTACATTTCAATACCAATATATTTGGGGCTAAATATATTCTAGTGTTGCATTTAAAGAGCCTCAGACTGGAGACTAAATAATACCACCAACATATGTTTAAATCAAAGCTATTCAATTTATTTTGTGTTACACTGACCATTTGAGTAGGTGTTTTTGTTACACAATCTCCATGCCTATGATTTATCTCCCCTCAAAGAAGGACAAACCAAGAGTCCTCTGCCCTAAGGGGAAATTTAAGATTCATCAAAAATTAAGTGCAGGGGTGATACGTGCACCTTCAATCAGCAAACTTTTATAAAGTGCTTACTATGACCAATAGAACATAAGGCACTAGGATACAAAGATTAGTGAAACATTTCTCCTGCCTTCAAGAAGATTAAAGTGAAGAAAATAGGCAAGTGACAAGACAGATGTAAACAGTGTGATAAGTAGTTTAAGAGTATTTGATGGACGCTCACTAGAAGTATACTTAACTAGCCTACAGATTCAGGGAAGATCCCCTAAGGAAGTGACATAGGAGCTGAAGTTTAATGTATAAGTAGGAATTAATTAAATAAAGAAGCAGACAGTAAGTTGGAAATGGGGAGGGAATTCTAAGCAGAAATAATCTCATATTCAAGCCATTTAGGGAGACAGTTTGATCTCTTGAAGGCTCAATTTCCTCATTAATTTTTTATGGCAATGACTCCTGACTGAGTTGTTATGAAAAATGCCTGAAATAAACTATGAAAAGAACTATAAGAGTCTATACACTCAATAAATATTAGTTGTTATTATTATTAGCCTGGCTTATTTAGGAAATTTCAAGCAGGTATGAATTACCTGTAATAATGGCTAAGAGATGAAGCTGGAAAACTAGTCATGGACCAGATCGTGAAGGTCATAAACACCATATCTCATGAAGAGACATTGACAGCTTTTGTCCCAAACTGTCTTTTCAATAATGTTTGCATAGCAAACAGCCTTGAATGATAGAGAGACTGTCTACTTCCAATGCAGAGGGTAGATTTTTTTCTTGACCAAAGAGGATATCCTAAGTTTGGGGTTCATCAGCAGTGACACAGACCAACTGAGCATAGGGTACCCAACTGAGCCTGCCTCTCTCTGCATCATCCTCTTGGATCTTGGGAGGCAGGGGGAACTGATGCAAACATGAAGCTCATGCTGTCTGTTTGCCGTGAATAAAAAACGAAGTGCTTTCTGTCTGACCCAGGAGTACCATGTCTTCTGCCAACATTCTTGAAACAGTTATAAACTAATCTGTTAGCTTTGAAGTACAATAAAATTACAGATACTTCATAGTTCTTGAAAGTCCTAAAATCCTCATGATATTAAGAATACATTGTATGCATTTAACATAGTATTATAACAGTTTCACTTTAAAATGACAATATATACAGTCCTCCAAAAATAATATTTACTCACACTATTTAAACCAAGAAAAAAAATGTTAGATGGCAACTTAAACAAAGATGAGAGGATTACATAGTTTTCAAAATTACTTCAGTGCGCATAAATAAGATAGTTTAAAGATCTTATATCATCTAAATAATTAAGATATTATGTAATTATCCATACTTTATTAGTTTCATCTGTCAGAAATTTCTTCTGCACAATTTAAACTTTAGTCACTTTAACCTGGACACACAGAGCTTTCTTCACCTCTATATTTTTCAAGGTCCTTATCTCACCCTCACTCTTTAATTATAATTTGGCTTGATATTGATTTCTAGATTGACAGTTATGTTTGCTCAGCATTTTAAATATGTATTCCATCCTCTTATTGCATATGCCACTGCAGATGAAATGTCCACTAGGCTAAATATTGTTCTCTTGGAGGTCATTTGTCCTTTCTTTCAGGTGCCTTTCAGACTTTGTGTTTGTTTTGTATGCTCTGAATTTTTACTAACGTGTGTCTGAGAGGAGTTTAGTTTTATTCTTCCTGCTATAGATTTAATGGAATTTTCAATCTGATAACTCATTCTTTCTTTAATTCTATTAAATTCCCAGACATTACTTTTTAAAATAATTTCCACTGACCACAATCTCTGCACTTCTCTTCTGGAACTTCTAATATAAAATAATGATACCAGTAGAATGTGGTAAGTTGTTCATATATAATGTGGTATTTAGGACAAACGCAAAATGAGATACACTAGAAGATCACTCAAATACCCTAGAGAAAAATTAAAATAGAATTCTAAAAATGGCTCAAGTAACCCACTGGAAAGCAGAAAAAAGAAAACAGCAAGCAAAAACCAGAGAGAACAAAAAGAAAATAAAATAGCAGACTTATGTATTAGCATATCAATAATTACATTAAATGTAAATGATCTAAATGTACTGATTAAATGACAAAGATTGGCAGAATAAAATAAGGAAAATAACCCAACTATATACTATATAAAAGAAATCACTTCAAATATAATAATATAGGTAGGGTGAAAGTAAAAGGATAGAAAAACATATTGTGCAAATATTAATCAATAAAAGAAGTGGCTATATTAATAACAGATAAAATAAACTTCAGAGCAAAGAAAAGTCATAAATAATGATAAAAAAGTTGATCCATCATGAAGACATAGTAATTCTAAATGTGTATGTGCCAATAAATTGATAAACCCATAACTATAGTTAACTGTGTAAACACCTATCTCTCAGCAGTTGATTGAATAACTAGACAGAAAGCCTGCAAGGATACAGGAGAACTCAACAACACCATCAACCAACAGGATCTAATCAACATTTATGGAATACTCCATCAAAAATCAGCAGAATGCACATTCTTTTTAAGTGCCCATGAAACATATACCAAGATAGACCATATCCTGGAATATAAACAAACCTCAGCAAATTTAAAAGAATTTAAATCATACAGTGTATTTTCTCTGATTACTATGGAATCAGCATAGAAATCAATAACAGAAAGATAACAGAAAAGATCAAATACTTGAAAACTAAACATCAAACTTCTAATTATACTATAGGTCAAAGAGAATGTCTCCAGGAACATAAAAACAAATAACACATTGAAGTGAATGGAAAAGAAAATACAGTATGTGAAAATTTGTAGAACACAGATAAAGTAGTGCTGATAAAGATATTTATAGCATTAAATGAGTACATCAGTAAAGTGCATAGCCTCAAATCAAAACCTAAGCTTTTACCTCAAGAAATTAAAATAAGAAGAGCAAAATAAACACAAAGTAAGCCAAGGGAAGGAAATAATAAAGACAAAAGTAGAATCAATGAAGTTGACAACAGAAAAATTTAATAGAGAAATTCAATAAATATAGAATGGGTTCTTTGAAAAGATCAATAAGATTGACAAGCCTCTAATAACACTGACAAAATAAAAAAGAAGAAAGAAGACACAATTTTCCAATATCAGAAATGAAACAAGTGGGATCACTACAGAGCCTGCAGACATCAAAAGAATGGAAAAATAATACTGCAAAAAATTCTACGCATATAAATTTGTCATCTCAGATTAAATGGACCAATTCCTTGAAAACTGCAAACTACCACAGCTCACCCAATATGAAATAGATAATCTTAAAAACTCTGTAACTGTGAAGGAAATTGAATTAATAATTTGAAAGTTCTCGAAAAGAGATCCTCAGGCCCAGATAGTTTCACTGTAGAATTCTACTAAATGTTTAAAGAAGGATTAACATCAATTTTACACAATATCTTCTCCCAAAATAAAAGAGATAGCATGCCCCAGTTTATTTTTTGAAGCTTAGTTTACTCAGGTACAAAAATTAGACAAAAGGTACAGAAAAATAAAACTACAGACCAATATCCCTTTTGAATTTAGATGGAAAAATACCTAGTCAAATATTAGCAAATAGAATACGTCAATATATAAAAAGCAGTACGGACCCTGACCAAGTAGATTTTACTCCAGATTTGCAAAGATGGTTCAATATTTGAAAATCAATCAGGGTTGTCCATCAAATTAACAGTGTAACTAAGAAAATCTGATCATATCAAATGTTCATATCAATTGATGCAGAAAAACTTTTGGCAAAAGTCAACACCCATTCAGGATAGAAATTCTCAGCCTAACAAGACTAGAGGGGTGCATCTGCAGCTTGATAAAGAGCATCCACAAAAAACTACAGTTAACATTATATTTAATGCTGAAAGACTAAATGCTTTTCCACTAAGATTGAGAAAATGACAAGAATATTTGTTTTCAGTACTCATTCAAAAGTGTTGGATATTCTGGCCAATGAAATAAAGCAAGAGAAGATAAAAGGGATACAGATCAGGGAGGAAAAAATAAATAAAATTGTCCCTGCTTACAGATGTCATGAATATCTCCAGAGAAAATCCTAAGAAACCTACAAAAAATACCCTTCTTGAACTAATAAATGAGTTCAGCAAGTTTGCATAATACAAGATAAATATACAAAAATCAAATGTATTTCTATAAACTAGTAATGAACACATGCACACTGAAATTAAAACTGCAATACCATTTTCGATCATTCAAAAATGAAATAGTTATAAATCCAGCAAAATTTATTTAGGACTTACATGCTGAAAACCACACAATGATGCTAATGAGTGGAATCAAAGAAGATCTAAATAAACGGAAAGATATGTCATGGTCACGGATTGGAGGCCTCAACTTAGTAAAGATGTTAATTCTCTCAAAATCAATATGTAAAATCTTTATCCAGCCCCTAGACCAGAAAGGACAGGCTCCCGTCTTTCTATATTTCTTTATGTCTTATTATGCCTTTCCCTAATTCTTTCTAGTTCCATAGCTAAAACTCTTACTGTATACCATCACAGGTTTCTTACCCACCACACAAGACGGCCAAATAAAAACTGACGTGGCAGGTTTAAGGCAAGGAAAGGGTTTTTACTGGGGAGACGTCAGCCAGGAGACAAGACTGAGCCTTCAAATTCATCTCCTCTCCCAGAAAGATGGAAGGTAAGTGGTTTTAAAAGTTGCAAGGAATGTGGCTGCTCGTAGGGAGGGGGAGCCTGTGGGCTCGCTGGTCAGTGCTTTCCCGCCAGCCTGCGTGTGGCCTTGTGAGCCTGTTTGCAGGGAGGAGGATGGTGAGAAAGGGACTCTGCAGCTGGGTGTTCTTGATTGTCTGCCTCCCTGGTGGATAGTGGATTCTGGTGCCAGGAAGCCTAGGAGTAAGTAGGGAAAGGGGATGAGAGCTTTGGTTTAACCCTATATATATGCTGGGTTTAATGTAGGGAGACTGATATCAGGACTGCTATCAAAGATTGACATTGTAGACCAACTAAAAGACTCCCAGAATCCTACACATGATTTGGGGCAGCCGTTCATTCTGATAGTGCTCTCCTTACTATGTAAGTGGACATTTATCTCATGGTTAAATCTTAGAAAGGGAAGATCTGGAATTGAGAGCTTTGTCCTCTGTCTCTTCTGCCTCCTTCTTTCTTCCCCTCCTCCCAACTCCGTAGGCTTCTGGCCAAAGTCTTTCCCTAGAACCGCCAGACCAGAAGGTGTGGGCTTCACGCTTTCTGTTTTTCTCTATGTCTTATTGCCCCTTTTCCTGAATCTGGTCTCATGGCTGAATATGGATGACCAAATGGATGCAGGATAAAGAGAGAGATACACGACAAATTGTTCCCAAGAACATTCATTTAATGGTTTTTCCCAACAGAAAGGAAGAGGGAGCAAAAGGGACAATTAAATCATTGCTAAGCTTTGGATTTCTTAGCTAAGTGACAGTGAATAGTGAGTTCTCCTTTAAAATATATTATGAAGTATTCGTGAAAAAAATTTCTATAGGTATACAAAAGAGTGTAACAAATTCCTGGTTACTCATCTGCCAACTGAAGCCTTCTGTTTCCCCTCTGAGATCACAGTCACCTCCACATTTGCCTCTGACACACTCAGAGGTAACTACTACCCTGTGGTTGGTACTTATCTTTCCAAAACATAGCACAGTATGTTTCTATCATATATGTATTAACCCATTTATACTTCATACATGTGACATCGCCTGGTTTTTATTCTCTGTCACTTGCTTTTAGTGTTTAACATGATTGTTATTTTTATCCCTGTTGACACAATTAGCCTGAATGCATTTCTTCTCAGTGCTGCGTAGTATTCCATTGTGTGACTCTACCAAAGCATATTTATCATTTTTTCTCTGGCTATAAATTTATATTGGTTCTATTCAAGCCACATATAAACAATTCTATTATAAATATTTCTATGCAGGTCTTTTTATGTTATATGTTGACATAATAAACTTAGAGAAACTCTAGGGTATATACTTAGGGCTACAATAAGTTATTTTTTAAAAATACTGATTACTTCTTATGGGAAATGCAGCTGTATATTGCACTGAGAAATATAAAAATGAAGGAGATTGTCCCTTTCCTCATGGAGCTTTCACACTCATACAGAAAAACATGAAAACAAATTAATGCAATCAAGTGGTAAATATGCTAAAATAGCAAAGAGTCAATTCTGTTGCCTTGGCAATTACCTGGGATGAGTTAAGGTCTTCCTGGAAATGACCTTTGGACTGAGTCTTGAAAGATGAGTAGCTATTTTCCAGATGGACAAAGCATAAAATGCATTCCTGGAAGAGGAAGAAGAAGGAATTAGTGCAGAGAGGTGTGAATTAACACAGTGCACTGAGAGAACTCCAAATGTTTTGATATGAATTCAGTTTAAAGGGCTTGGATTTGGTGTGATAAAAAATGAAATAGAAATTTTTTTACTTGTAAATATTCTGGAAAACAATTCATTTTAATGCTAAAAATGAGCAATCACATGTTTAATCTTTTAAATAGTTTCAATCATTACACAAATGTAACAACTTTCACTTTTTCAGCAGTGTTGGTTGATTTCCAAGTCCAGAAGAAAAATAATTTCTGGAAAAAAAATCCAATTATCTCTATTTTATTTAATGGTCCTTTGAGCAGTATCAAATCTTGACATCTTATTAGACTCTGAATTTCTCTAATAGCCTCCTGGCTCAATATAGGCAGCAAATGTGTCTTAGTCATCTTTGTATCCCCAGATATGCCATAGCTTCTGGAACTTTGGAGATGCTCAGTGAATTTCTGTTGTGTACACCAAGGAAGCATAACCATAAAAATGCCTAGAAAGCTGGTACATCATAATTATTAAAAGCATGGATGTTAAAGTCAAATATATCTGTCATTTGCTAGCTAAGTACTTTTGCTTTTATTTAATTTCAGTGAACTTTTTGTTCCTTACCTATAAAAGAAAGAAAACATCTAAGTTGCTTTTTCTTTCCATGGTACACATTTCTGAAAATATTACATGATTCAAAGTTCATGTAGGTCTCTACTAATCTTTTAGGAGGAATAAGTTTACTGTAAATACGAAAATTAACGAAGTGCATAAATCTATCAGCAAGCTGCATATCTTACTTTAATGTTGCTTTCTATTTTCTTGACATTATCTCTAATAGATTTTTCAAGTTCACTCTTATAATAGTAAAAAATCAAATGGAGGTTATTTGGCCATATTATTGCTCTTTTTCACATACAGTTTCTGTTCTAATGTTATCAACTTTGGAGTGCAAATTTTAACATGAATTATAAACAACGAAAATATTTGGATGGCATTTCATATAGATTAAAACAATTTAAATACTAGCAGTTACCATAAAAACCAAATCCTGACAAAAGATTTGATGTAAATAAACATCTGGTTCAAAAATAATTTGTGTTTAATAGTTAAAGAAGCACAATAATAACGGTAAAAATATAATCAGATTACAGCTTCCAATTTATAAATTATGACTTATTAAGATGTTACAATTTGGAGAATGATACTATGATTTAAAAAATTTTCTCATAAAAATAAGACCATTAATATCACACTATTTCAAACTAGAACTATGGATTTCTGCTTTAAGAGAGAATTGAATAGTTTATGACAGACTAATAGTCCCACTGACAAAAATATGAAGACTGGAATAAAACACAGAAATCACTTGCTTAAGGGCATCAGAGAGTAGCTAAAGTAACAAGAACAAGAAGATCTAAAAATCCAGAAGAAAGAGAACTTGTAGGATTAAGTTGACATTTTCCAACTGATTTGTCCTTGTATAATCTGACAATTCTGGGCATGAGCAAATGGCTGCAATTCTGGTCTTCCTCTAAGAAGAAAACGGCTGCTGGGGGACAGAGAAACCCACATAACATTTGCAAAATTTGGGTGTTGGAATGGCAAAAACAAGGCATCAAAAACATGCTCAGTTTTCCTTTCAAGACATTTACTGAATTCTGAAACTGTCTGAGGTGACAGACTAAAGAGCTTTGCTGAAAACTCGTGAACTATAGAGAAAAGTATTCATCAGTCTAATTATTGCAAGGAGAAAAAGATGAATGTTCACAGCTCTGCAGGGATAGAGACCATATTGATCACAACTGGTTCTGAGTTGAAAACCTTGGTGGGGTACACCTCTGACACACGGGCAATTTCAAGTTAGGCTAAAATTACCTAAACTGTCACTCAGGCTTAAATAAGGTAAATTATGTAATGCAAGCTTATGGGGGGAAAATAAAAACAACTAGCTATAACAAGACAAAGCAATCAACAAAACTAGACTGAAGATGACTCAGTTCTTGGAGAGATTGAAGATAACTAGGAATAGTATGTTAAACACTGTTGTGGAAAAGTGAACAACACACATTAACAGATTTCAGCAGAAGGACTGAAATTATAAAAAGGAATCACGTGGATAATCTAGGAGTAAAAGCAAATATGGTAACAGAAGTGAAAAATGTTTTCAAAATATTCACTGGACCCATGTAGTGAGCTATGTCCAACCCACTACACTAGGCACCACCGAGGAAAGGAGAAGTCTACAGAACTTACCCAAACTAAAGAACAGACTAAAAGGAGAAGAAGAGGAGAAAGGCTGAGCACTCATGAGCCATGGGACAATATCAAATGATCTAATATTCATGTCAATCGAAATCCTAGAAGGAGAAGAGAAAGAGAATGGAAAAGAAGAAATATTTGAAGAGATAAAGACCAATAATTTTCAAATATAATGTAAGACAGCAAACCACCATTAAAAGAAGCTTAGAGAAACCCAAGTTAGATTAATATATGTTATGTTCAAGATGTTGAAAACCAATGATAAAGAGGAAATCTTTGAGGCAACCAGCAAAAACGGAAAAAAGAAATAGTGTATTTGCCTATTTAATGGGCTTATAGCTAGTAGTTCTTGGAGTTGGCTCGTAGAGGAGATTTACAGGGCTATGCTGCCATTTGTTCCCTATAGAGCACTTCCTTATAGATTCCACAGAATCAGACCTTCGAAGAAAAAACAGAACACATGAGACAAGACAATATACTAAATAGACAGACATACAGGAGAAGAGAGCGAGCACAAAAGTGTCAATAGGATAATGGCAAGAGTCTCTACCATATGGTGCACCTTCAAATCAAGGAGTGCAACTAACAAATTCTCAGATAGCAAAATAAACTCAACAGCTAGAATTCAGTGAAATAAGGCATAGTGCACAGTGTTGTTGAGAGACTTTCCTGGCAACAGATGGTCAGGACATTTGAATTGTGGGAACAAGGCACCTGAAGAATGCCCCCATTGGTCTGTGGGTCCCAGCAAACGCTGCCAAATGAGTCTGCACAAAAAATCTTGGTGGGAGCTCCGTTTTCCAAAGAATCCATCGCTCGACATCTGAATCAAAAAGCTGAATTTATTATTTGCTAAAGCAAGAAGGAGCTGTGCATGGAAGACACAATACTTGAAAACAAGATGGAAAGTAGTGAGCATTTGGCGAGAGTGTGGAGTGTGTTGAAGTACCAAATACTGATGATGGGACTGTGAGTTGATATAGCCACTTTGATAGACTAGTTGTCAAAAGCTACTGAGTTGAACATGTATATACCATATAAGCCAGAAATTCTAACGCCTTGTACATACTCTGCACAACTGCTCTATGTCCACTAAAAAAATGTACAACTGTCTTCACAGCAGCATTTTCATAATAGCCCCAAACTAAAAACAATGAAATGGGGGCTGGCCCCATATCCGAGTGGTTAAGTTTGTGCACTCCACTTCTGTGGCCCAGAGTTTCGTTGGTTTGGATCCTGTGCATGGGCGTGGCACCGCTCATAAGGCCATGCTGAGGCAGTGTCCCACATAGCACAACCAGAAGAACCTACAACTAGAATATACAACTATGTACTGGGGGGCTTTGGGGAGAAGAAGAAGAAAGAAAAAAAGGAAGAAGATTGCCAACAGATGTTAGCTTAGGTGTCACTTCTTTTAAAAAAAAACAAAAGAAAAAACCCAACAAAATGGTTTATACATATTAGAATGAATAAATAAATTATAATAAATTCATACAATGGAATAGTCTGAGATAAACAGTGAACTATTGCTACCCGTAAAAATATGGATGAATCCCAGAAACTTCATGGTCAGCAAAATAAGTAATGTATGAGTATAGAAGATGATTCCATCGATACAAAATTCAAAAACAGGTAAAGCTCATCTGTAATGCTGAAAAACAGGGTAGTATTTACATTTAAAAGCAGGTGTTTAGTAAATGGGGCCACAAGATGGTCTAATAATACATAGTTTATGATCCCATTTTTTCATAAGGTTGCTGGTTACATGGGTGTATGCATTTTGTCAAAATTCTTTGAGATGTACATTACGGTTCGTGCTGTTGCATGCCATATAACTCAATGAGAAGTTTTTAAAAGCAAAGTTTGCATAAAATATGGCTTCAATGTAATAACTACCTCCTACGGTTTGGAGATGATTAAGTAATATAGTCTATAAAACACTTAGCTCAGTGTTCTATATATTATAAGTATCCAATAAAATGTAGCATACTTGTTTTTATCCTTTTAGTGGGCTTAAATTCCAAGCTTTATTGTACAACCTTTTGAGAATATAAAATATAAGAACTCCAAATATTTCACTACTCTTTTTCACAAACTATTATACTTCCCATGTAAAGAAAAGACTGTCTTGCTTACTGGAATTTTGTTACCTATGTAAGTGCATTTGCAGCTCATTGGGCCCTATTGGTTTTAAGGTATAAAATGGTTTCTTTAAATTGGCCATGGAAATTTAGTTTTCAGGCCTGTGATCCATCACTCTGCTATAAATTTTCTATTGAATAAATATAGGTTTTTTATATTGAATAATATAGAGCCATGGTTAAGCGCACAGAATCTGCAAATAGATTGCCTGGGTTCAGACCCCAACTCTGTCATATACTAGTTTTGAGACACTGTAAAAATGAAACCTGAATCCATCTTACAGTTTGCAGAGTTCATTCTCATGCTGAGAACAAAACTAGGCATTTAGGAAACATTAGATAGCATTATTTATTACAATGGATTTTAATAATTCACAGAAACATTAACAACCTCTAGCAATTTAAATATAAGAAATAAAATTCATTACTTTGACAGTCTTGAAACCTTTAGGTGTGGATAATTTTTCTTTGGAAGTTGTGGGTGTATTTTCTGTAAGAAAGAGTTGTTTTTTGCTTAATTCATCAACCATAAGGTGCTCACAGATGCCTAATTAGTGGCATGCCTCGTGAAGGACACGCTTGGTGAAATTTCTGTGAAAATACCACATTCTGCTTGGCAACCCAAACTTTTAAATTCAGTCACCTTCTGGACGAATGGCATTTATTTTTTTGATACCTCATCTAAAAGATCACTCACTTTGGTTTTTAAGAGATGAATTTTCTGTGACTATCTGGGTCACTCGAATAAGTAGAAATCTTCTCTCTCCCTGAAATACTGATAGCACATCATAAACTGTCCTTTGCGTAAAGGTGAGAGGAACTTCCGGGCATCTATAAGAAACATTCTTCTATACAATTTGTACTTACCAATAGCAAATTTCATATAACATCATATACATATAGTAATTCTTTTTAATGAAAAATTATGAGGCCCTAATGTAGTCAACATATTGTCCCACATTCAGGGAACGTAAGTAGATCTAAGACGCTCTCCAGACCTCCAGAATTTCACAATGCATATAGGGTAATGATGTATGGGCAATATAACAATACAACTAGTATAAAATGAAGAATAAAAAATTTCAGAGAAAATAGAGGCTTTCTAGTTTGAATATGATAGTGTGAAACTGAGTCTTGGAGACGGATAGAACAGGATGTAACGGAAAGAAGAATGAACTTGCCAAAACAATACAACAATTTAAGCAAAGAAACAAAGCTTGGTAGACATTAGACACGGTCAAGAAACAAAAATAAAATCAGTTTTGCTGAATTAAAATGACAGAAGGAAATGAAGAAAGGATGGGCTGGAATCAGATTTGGAATGGCCATAAGCATCGGACTAAGGATTTGGAAATTAATTCTGTAGTCAATGTAAAGCAATTGAAGATATGGATCTTGGGCGAGTTCATGGTGGTGGGAAAATTGGTTTGGTAGCAAAATGGGCCAATATAGTGGTAATATTTATCCAGAGGACCCCAGCAAGACCAGAATCTTGTCCTTAGTTCTTCGTTTATCTCTGAAAATTCTGAAAGTGAACTACATAAGCAGATTAGAAGATTCAGTCCGTAATACTCTTCTTTGCTGTTAGGGTCTGGTCTCCTTACAGAAACTCAGTGATCTTGGCTAGATTGTGTCACCAAACTCTTTAGTTCAAAGCAGAGGCAGCCTGGGCTCTCAGCCTGACACAGAAGAAAGAATTGTTGATGACACAACAGCCGCTGGAGCAGGAATATCTTTAGAGAAAATGTGTCTCTTGTCATCCTCCACCCAGGCTGGAACTTCTTGGCCAGAGGCAAAGTTCATGTCAACATCTACATCAAAGGAAACTGAATCAAACAAAAAGAAGGGAAGAGAAGAGAGCCGGAGATAAACTATTCTTCTTTCTTCCAAGAAAGAAATCCTATCACTATGATCTAAGAAGTATTGTCAAACGTGGCCAATCTAGAAGTCTTCCTCAGGAGAAGAGTAAAAGAGTTGATGGGAGTGGCGGGGGGGGGGGGGGGGGGGGCGGGTCTTTCCCCAAAAAACATCCCCCAGCAAACTTTTTGTTCTGTCTTTACTGTTTCACAGCCAGTCCCTCTGGGAAATTTGGGGTCTTTTTTATTTTTTTCCTCCCATGGGAGGATATGGAGTGAATATTTAAAAGGTCACACCCCTGCTTTCACGGGCTGCTTTATAAAGTTTATGCACGTTATTCTTTTCTTGCTTGCAGAATTTACTAGAAATTTACAAAGGAAGAGGAAACGAAATAAAGAGAATAAATAAGAGATTGGGCTCTGGAGCTAAATAACCTTTAGTTTTAATCCATTCTGCCACTTACTGTGTAACTTTGAGAAAATTAATTAGCCTCTTTAAGCCTGTCTCTTCATCTGTAAAATGTGGCCACTGCATAATAACTCTCTAATAGGCCTGTTGTCAACTCCACAGGGCTGTGATTTTTGTCTCTTTCTCACTGATGAATCTCTACTACTGACAACAGTGGGGCTCAGTGAATATTTGTTGGATGAATCTAAAGAAGTGTTTAGCATAATGTCTGTAAAATGGAAATTGCAAAGTGGATATTAATATCTGTTATTTTATTATTATTTATGAATAATAGCAGAAATAATAGCAGCAAAAATACTTGTTTTTTACTGTGAATAGAATGTTTCTAGCTTTTTACTACTAAGCACAATGCTGGCAGTTTGTTTCAGTTAGACGTGACCCACGATTTAAGCTAGTATACGTCTCTTCCTATTTCATTAATTTAAATCAGCAATATATATTGCATTCCATTAAATTCCATTTTAGAATAAAAATAGAGGTTTTCTTCTTTAAAGATTTCTGAAAATTCTATCATCATTGCATTCCTATATAAATCTTATGTATTCAAGGTGTCGTCAAAGGTAGACGTTCTTCTAAGCCAGTCTTGTATTTGATTTGATAGTAATATGTGAGATGGCTTAATATCTACTTTTAAAAATAGATTTGAAACCTACTAATTTTGCTAAGATTTTAAGGATTTTCTATCAAGGTCATATTAACAACAAATTTTGAAGCCATGGATATTTTCTATGCTCAAGGACAGTTTAAATATTATGGTATTATCTTCTCCTCAAAGATTGAAAGAACTTGTCTATAGAATTGTCTTTGTCTTACTTCTTGATGGGTGGTCATTATTTAACATTGTTTTCAGTTTCTCCTAAATTCATTGATTTATTTGGATTTTCTAACTCTCCTTATTTCAATTTTGAGTTTATAATTCCTAGAAAAATTAAAGGTGAATAAAATTGTCTCATATCTTTTAAGAAAATCACAATTACATTTATAATCTTTCATTACTTTAATAATCTTTTAAATTATATAAAAAATAGGATTCTTTTCTTGGAAAACTATTGGCAATTAAGGAATATGAATATCACGAGATAGGAGGGACTGGAGTGGATGTGGTGTGGTCCAGTCTGAATGTCAGCTTATGAGATGCTTCATATTTGAACATTCATTCCACCCACTTTGATCTGGTTTCCAATGCTCTCATGGAATCAATACATTTTAAGTGGTAAATTATTGATGATAATATACTTTCAGAATCTTTTTGATACTAACAGATCTAGTAAAATATACTTTGTCAAATTTTGTTCTGCATCAAAACAAAACATGTTGCAGCATATTTTTAACGTACATATTTGGATTGGATATTGAAGTCAACAAATACTCATTGGGTAATTATTGAGTGCAAGAAAAAATAATATATGACTCAGGAACAAAAAACGGTAAAGTACACTCTGTTGTCGTAGATCTTACATTTTAATCAAGGCAATAAGATAACTACACAGAGTGTAATGCAAAGCAGAAACTGATGCATCCTATGAAAGGAATGTTAACATTAATTTCCAATACTGAGCAAACTATTGAAAAAGCAGAGACAATAGAAGAAGAAATGTGAGAGGAAATCTAGACGAAAAGTGAGAGGATGACTGAAAATTGAGATCTGATGGGACAGCCTAAGAAGAATGTTTAGAGTCAGTGGGGGATAAAGAAAGAAGTGCTGTGGTGGACAATGGTACAAAAAAATTATGAATTTTAGGATTTTAAGTTAATAATGAGAATGACAAGTCTATTCAGTGGAATTGAGACTACGGAGGAAATCTGAGATTCCCCGTGTAATGACAATTTGGTTTAATGGGCAATGATTCTCGAGGGGACTGATTAGGATGGAAAGCAGGTAGGATTGCTAAGACTCCCCTTGTTTTAGAATGCAGGCAAAAGAGCCCTGAGAGCAGTTTCTCTGCTGAAGTGATTGATTCGGAACTCAAGTGAGTTCAGCAATAATAACTGAATCAATTGGTTAATACAATTTAATAATCAAGCCGTTGAATTAAACATGTTAAAATGAGTTTAACTTTTTTTTTCAATTAACAATGGCTGAAAATTGTGAGTGGAGGGTATTACCACTACCAATAACCAAAAAAAAAAACCTTTGACGTCTAAATAGGATTGTTTGGAAAATGTTTTTACTCTGAAATGTCAAGCATTTTAAGACAATGAAACATATACAAAAAAGGTAAATCAAAATTTTGTCTATTATTTGAAAAGAAAGTAAACTAGATTTTTAAAGAATATCTAGTACTTGGATAATAATGTGAGTCTATAAATGTTCTCTCTGAAGAGCAGGAAAGAGAGTTTGCAGCTTGTACCCGGCTGTTGACCTTTAATAACGTGTTTAATTGGTTCTCATATGTACAACCTAATGAACTATTGCACAAGCATTATGAGACATGACATGCTGACACCCACCTTCCTTCTGCTCCACAGCAAAAGAAATATCTAAGTTCTTTTTTTTTAATCAGTAAACTAAGTATTATGGCATTCTGAAAGCATTTGGAAACTTTCTTGCTTTTGTATCTCAATATCCCATGGGAAGATCATTGTTTTCTAGAAATAGTACTAATCTTCTAGATTAATTTTTGAAAATAAGATGAGCCATATAAAGTTTTCATAAAACATTTAAATACATAGATATAAATAAGTAAAAGTCACTGGAAAATTGAAAAATGTAGTCAATCAGTTGTATTTGTCTAGAAAATATCTTACGAACTGTTCGATAGTTTTCTTCTGGGGAATTTCACTTTTGAGTGAACTGTCTAAATTGACTATTTCTGTTACTCTTTTAGCAGCAGTTTTCAGAAATGGGTCCTGGGGATCCCTTGAGGGGTCCCTGAGACACCTTCAGGGGTTCATGAGGTGAAAGTTATCTTTATAATAAGACTTCAGTTGCCTTTTTCCTGATTCTCTCGTGTGTACAGTGGCATTTTCTAGAGGCCAATAACATGTAACATCACAATGATTGGGTACAGAAGCTGATAGAAGATCACAGCTATCTTCTGTTAAGCAGACATTAAGCTTATTTGCAAAAACTATGAAACAATGTCAATTTTCTTGCTAATTTCTTTGTTTTGGGAAATGTAGCTATTTTTTCATAAAATATTATTTATATTCACATATAATCTTTTAATACCCCTTTTAAAGGAATTAATAACAATTTGCCCAAAGGTGCAGAGCTAGAAAGGGGCAGAGTCGGGATACGAATTAAGCCACTAGACAGACGAACTCGTGTGTCCACCATCTTGCCACCATCCTCTGCTGCCCTAACAGGAAAAAGAAAGGACAGAAAAGATGGTGTAACGGTTTAGAGGAGACTTCATTTAATTTTTTTCCTAAATAGTAGTTACTTATCTATCTGTTCAGTTTACTTATGAAAATAGTGATATTAACACTGTTCAACTCAGAGGACATTGTTAGTATTAAATGCATTGTCTATGTAAAGATCTTAGAACAGCACAGATGAAGCGTCCTGTTGGTGTTGGCTAGTATTAGTTCTATTGTTGTAATTACTATTGTCTCTTGAAGAATCCGTCTACTTTTTGCTGCTATGATTCTTTATTGAGGTGTGATTATTACAAAATTTCACTGAATTGAATTCTACCAATATTTTATAAATACTTTAATTAATATAATTAATTGTAACTAATCACACTGATTAATAAATATTTTAATAAATGAATATTTTAATACATATTAGGAAAGGTTAAATTATCTAGAGATGATTTACACATGAGAAGGAAAGATTTTAGCTAGAAAATCTGAATATTGAGTGCCTTTCAAGCAAAATAATATACCAGTCCCTAGAGGGTGATAAAAACAATTACACAGTCATTTGTAAGTATCCAATTGATATCTGTTTATGGAATAAATGAGACATAATTACATTCGCCAGGGAGCTTAATACGTTTACTGGACCACGTTTATGCCCTCGGTTACTCGCTGCTGCCACACCCTCAGCTGTCGGCAGGCGGAATCTGGCCTCGGCCGCAGTGCACAGCTCCTGCTTTCGGCCCTAGGTCTTCTCTCCTTGCGCTGTGTTGGGTGGGGGGTGTGGGGGAGCACGTCCGCCACGCCGCCTCGTGCCCACGGCCGGGAGCCCAGGCGCTGGCTCCCGGGGCTGACAGAGCCGCTCCCCCGCCTCCAAGGGGGCCTGCCCGGCGCCCTCCTCCGCCTTCGCTCCTCTCCTGCCCCTAATAACACACCTGTCTCAGGTTCTGCTGTGTGGGAAGACCAAGCTAAGAAAACGTCAAATGGAGAAATTATCCGTCTAAACCATCTCGAAGAGTAAACAAAGTCGTTTTCTGAAGGCTACATCCAGAAACCAAGGTCCAGATAGGAAGAGGAGCGTTTGGCGCGGAGGGTCTGCTCTGTAATTTCCCTCAGGGGGGTGACTGATGGGCTGCCATCCTTCCTAACGGTGGACGTGGCGGCAGATGGAAAGCGGGAAAAAGGCGACAGATTTAAATGAAGTCAAGACGGATCCAGCAGCTGCCATCCTCCAGGAAGCAGGAAAGCCTCAGTTTCTGTCGAGGTCCTCGTGAAGCTGAAGAGGCTCGGCTCGCCCCTGCTCGGGTGGCGTAGATGTTCAGTGAGGGGCATCTCCAGCGCTTGAATTTCACATGATTTCCTCTTTTGCTGCTTTAAATTAATTTAAAAAATTAAACTATAAACTATTTTAACATCATAGAAAATGACGTAAATAAAAGGGAGAAAAGGGCATGAGGTAACTTTTGCAGTTGACGTAAATGTTCGTTTTCCTGGTTGTGGTGACAGTTTCACAAGAGCATCGTCAGTCGAAGCTCGTCCAGTTTACTTTAAACAGGTGCGCTTATGTCAATGAACTCTAACGCTGCTTAAGGACAATTAAAGTGAGACTCTCAAAAAAACAAAGAAAGAAAATGATATATGAAATAACCAGGTATCTAAACATAAAAGATATTAGTATGTTCACATTTTTCCATATTTCATTTGCGTACTTTAATAAATTGAAATATTAGCTTTGAAAATTGAAATTTTTCAATAAATTGGAAATAGTAACAGACACCGCTAAAGCTCCATCTCCCTAAGTCCTTTCTTCTCCCATCTTGCATGGAGGTATAGGCTGATTGAGATTCATACAAGTTGGAACCTTATAAAGGAAAAAAAACCTGTTTTAATCACCAAGTTGAAGCAGGCTGTAAAGTGGCCACTGGCAGTAGGAGATGTGAGTTTGCCTACTGGCAACATTCACATTGAGGGTATTGCCTTTCCATCCAAACCCATTGTTTTAATAATGCATTGGTAACAAGCATTACTCTGTGTGTGTGTGTGAGAGAGAGAGAGACAACACAGCACGGAAGCCAAGTTAAAAACTTGAGTGTTTAGGTCTGGTTAAACTCTTTTGTTACTATTAATGGTACCTGAAATTGGCTGAAACCAATCAGATCCAAAGCGTGCTAAATTCTGAAGGAGTTTTGTCAAAGCAAACCCAAACCTGACTTGCTACTGTTTAGGGCTCTTAATCCCCTAAAATAATCCCCGTGTCCCTAAACCTGCATCAGGAGAAGTCAAAGGCATTCAAGTCCCCAAAACAACGTTCAGGAGTGCCCTTGAATGCCATGCCTGAGCCAAGAGATGGTAAAGAAGGATTACCTGGGGGGAACGGCCTGAGCCACAGTAGGCATGACAAGGAGCACAGTCAGGGGCTCAAAGATGGGCCAATGGGGCAGGGAGTCTTCCCTTTATCAGTCCAGGGGGATTTCACTGATGCTGTAGACTGATGTGTGATTGACATATTCCATCTTCTAGAAGGAAGTTTTTATTATGGTTATCCTGGCTTTTCTGCCATGTCCATTAGGTGTTTGAAGGCCAGAATTACTTGTCTTCTAGACTATAGGCTGTCAGACAAAGAGAAGCCACATTCATACTTGAACAAGAGGATTGCACAGGACCCAGAGATGCAATTTGAGCTGAAACATATTAGAAGAGTAGGTCATGAAAAGATTTGGGGAAAAGGAAGGCCAACAGCAGCATGGCAAAATCTCAGAGGAATAAAAATGTTAATTCTTTGAGGAATGAAAAACTATCCAGTGTGGTGAGAGCACAGGAAACAATGAGGAAAGAACAAAATGATGACACCAGACGGAGGAGGAGTTTGCATGCTGTGCAAAGGGGTTTCGATTTCATTCTGGCAAAGGAAAGCCATAGAAACTTTAAGCAGAAAAGTCTACTTGGTGTGATATGGGGACTTGTTTATAATGGGCAAGAATGGAGGCAGGCAGACCAGTTGCAAAGGTCATGTAACAGTCTGTGAGAAAGACCGTGGTAACTTTGACTACAGTGGTAGCAGAGAAAATGGAGAGAAATGAGATAAAATTTGTTACTTGATTGCCTATGAGGGATGTGGGAAAGAAAAGCATGTGGGAAAGAAAACCCATTCATGAGTTTTAGCTTGAGCAAAATGGTGCTGACACTTATTAAAATGGGGAATGGCTAAAACAGTAAGGGGTGCAGGGATTAGGAGGGTGGAAACCGAGAGTTCTGTTTTGGATAGATTAAATGTAAAACTCCTCTTAAACACTGAAGTGGAAATGTCAAGTAGATATTTTGGGAATATTTAGCACGTAGGCTCATAGTCTTTAAAGCTGTGCATCTTGATGCTATCACTTGTATGTAAAAAAATATGTAAGTAGGAAAGAGGAAAAACCTCAAAAAAAAAGTATGGGATAATATTTAGAGTTTGATAAGAATAGTTTGATAAAAATCTCCAAAAAGACTAAAAGGAGTGTATAGGAGAAAATTCAAAAAGGAAAGAAATATAGTAAAATGTAATCTCTCAGAAGCGAAGACATGTTAAAAAGGAAGGACTGGTCCAGTAGGAGATGCTGAGAGTCTGAAAACAGGAGAACCACCAACAGGCCTTTGCATGGACAGCAGGGAGAGAACTGCTGAGTTTGATGAGAGGGTTTCTGTGAAATGCCAAGTCAGGAACCAGATCAGAGACGGCTGAAGGGAGAATGGAAAGAAGGACATGAATGCAGCCTGTGTGGACACATTTTCCGTAAGAGGAGAAGATAAATGGACTGATATTGTCTATGCAAACAATCCATAATCAATCTGTAACTTGAATTTGGGTGAGTTTATTGTATGAGCCAACTTTGAGGACGATAGCCCAGGAGCTTCCTTCCCCAAGGAGGGAAACACTCCAAAGAAGCCAAAGAAGCGGGGTGTACGTTGTGGTTGTACACCATCTTGGAACAGAGAACATACATCACATACGGCAGGAGTATCTCTTTTACGGTAGTCCTGAGATGCTTTGCAAGCACAGCAGGTCGGCAGTCACAAGGTGAGCACAGCAAGTTGTAATTAAGCCTTAGTTTCAGGGAAGAAATGCTTATCCTTTAAGAAATGCTGATATGGGGGTGAAACAGCCCTATTTTTAAGGGCATCATTCTTGGCTTTGAGACTTTGTAAATGTTTAAAGCAGATGTACAGTGCATGCTTGATAGGCCACGTCAGGCCCTTGAGGAAAAAAAATGTCAGGCTGAATTAGTTTTAAACCAAATGGCTTCCTCATATACTCCAATATATCTTATTGCTTTTCACTTGTTCATCAATAGTTGTGAGGGATGTGGGGTCAAGGGTAGTTTTAACATAGTAGATGTTAGAGCATGTTTTATATGCGAGATAGCATGGAATTCAGATCTCAGAGAGAGAGGTTTGCTTAAGATGAGAGCAGGAGTCATTCTGTCGTATCAGCAAGAAGGAAGACAGTACAGATCCTGAGGCAGGTAGGATATTAGGTTTGGAGGTGGGAGGATAAGGGCTTTCCTGTCCTTGGAACATATCAACTTTAGATGGTATTCAAGTCATCTTTTTATTCATCTTTAGCCTTTTGGGTAATAAACATGCATATGTGCATGCACAAAACACAGGCACAAACACACACACGCATGCGTCGGTATTCATTGCCACTAAAATTTTGATTGATTTCTTCCATGTTTTATAATTACCTTGGCCAAAATTGATTGATTATTTTTATTACAAAGGTTTGGACAAATCTCTCCAGGGTAAAAATTTCAGAAAGCCAAGAAAGTGAAAAGAGCCTGGACATGCTCTGGGTAATCGACTATGTAGTATAAATGGAACACATTTAGAAGAAAGGTTTTTAAGTTACCTAAACAGTATTGTAACATTTTAAGAATCTATCTATTACTATTGAAGGTTTACATATTTTCATTGAAATGACAATCTGTTTTTATTTCACGTGGCTTGATATTTCACCTTTTACTCAAGCAATGTTTTCTGTCTCAATAAGTGTTTGCACAATGTGTGCTACACAAACGCCTGAGCGATGAAGCCCTCACACTGTCGTCAGCTGGTATGTGGACAGGGCATGGGCTTGACACAGTGAAAGACCCCAGAACAGGGTTCAGTCTGCTTCCAGCCAGATTTGACTGTCCCAGTTTGCAGATTCCAAAGCCCCCAAAGGGAGAAAATGCTCCATTTGCCTTTCTAGTTTGGGATTTTGTGAGTTTTTTAACAGCTGCTTAAATCTCTGGAAGCCTCGCTGGCAAATGTGCATTTAATCATTGAGTCAAATAATTAGTCTGAGCATTAAAATAAAGGATTCCACTCTTCCTTTTGTTTTTTTTAATTAACTGAAAGTGTAAGTAAACACAGCCAAGTATCAGGTTTATTTTCCCCAGTGCCTGGGGCACTGAAGGGTTCGGTTCCTACTGTATCACAGTCTGTGTGAGAGAGAGGAAAACAACAGTCAGGAGCAATGCGAGTTTTCAAAAAACAAAACCCAGTGCCTGATGTTGGTAGGAATAGCAACCATTTAGCAACATCAAACTGCTTACCAAGCCCTTCCTTGTAGCTGTTTCAAGATCCAAACAAGTTATAAAGCGCAGTGGGATTGAATGGGAACGAATCCAAGACGTGGTATTATGAATTATGTAGGTGCATCTGGGGTGCCTCCCCGACCTGTCAGCAGTCGTTTCTGTACGTTTTATGTATGCTTTTCTTTGAGGATTTGCAGAAGGAACATAGCACATTTATAACTGCATATATTCTCCTGAAGGAGAGAAGTTTGAAATCTTAGTTAGCCTAAATCGTATTTAAAAATTTGAATAACAAAATAATTTTTTTGGAGCCAGCCCTGATTGGCTAGTGGTTAAAGTTCGGTACTCACCACTTTGGTGGTGCAGGTTTAGTTCCTGGGCGCGGAACCACACCACCCATCTGTCAGTTGCCATGCTGTGGCTGAGGCTCACCAGAAGAACTAGAAGGATTTACAACTAGGATATAAAACCATGCACTGGGGCTTTGGGGAGGAAAAAACAAAAAAGAGGAAGATTTGCCACAGTTGTTAGCTTAGAGTTAATCTTTCTCTGCAAAAAAAGAAAAAAACAATTAAATAAATTGTTTGGTCTTGGAACCAGTTTACAATATTAGGGAAATTTAGCACTTCTTACAAGACTAACCAGCTTGCTAGTAGAATCCATTTTTCATGTAGAAACATTATATTAAGGCTTTTTACTTTATTTGTTGTTGTTGTTGTTGTTGTGTTTTGGTGAGAAAGATTGGCCCTGAGCTAACATCTGTTGCCAATCTTTTTTTTCTTAAGGAAGATTGTCACTGAGCTGACATCTGTGCCAATCTTCCTCTATTATTTTGTATGTGAAGATGCTGCCGGAGCATGGCTTGATGAGCAGCGATGTGTAGGTCTGCACCCAGGATCCAAAACTGCGAACCCGTAGCCACCAAAGTGGAGCACACAAACTTAACCACTACACCACCAGGCCAGCTCCTAGATTCAGTTGCTATATGGCAGTATTGTAAGACTGGCATTGGCATGGGGGAAATATTAAAAGAACTCCAAATTCTCTGAAACCATTTATGGATTTAACCCTTGATGCAAGTTCTATTTTTTCACTCTTAAATTTTGTGGGTCTTTCAAGCTGGCATTCTGTTATCAGGATTGCAAAGGGTATGTTACACAGCAGCTAAACTTTTAGGCTAGTTTTGGGGAGTCAGTCATTTTCTTTAACAACATTTCAGTAGAAAAATAAAACCTAAGAGATAAATAACAATTAGCTATTTAAATCACAATGTAGGTCTAAGTGGGATTGCGTACTGGAGGTAGGCTACATGTATTTTATTTTAAGCTAATTAATTTTAAAACATATTACTCATTCTGTACTGCCTTTCATATGGCTTGAAGTCAGTTAATATCACTGCATTACTCATGATAAAATTTTGCATATCAGCACTGCCATCAGTTAGTATTCCCTTCATCATATTGACTCATCATTCAACCCAAATTAAAAGTGTGGACTCAATTTAGGTTTGGGAGTTGTGGGAGGCTGAATAATGGCCCCCAAATAAGTCCACTTCCTGATCCGTTGAACACTGGAATATGTTACCTTATGCAGCAAAAGGGACTTTGCAGATGTGTTTAAATTAAGGATTTTCAGATGGGGAGATTATACTGGGCTATCTAGGTGGACCTGTTGTATTCATAAGGGTCCTTATAAGAAGGAGGCATAAGATTATAGTCAACAAAAGATATGTTATGATGTTATGCTGGCTTTGAAGAAGGAGGAAGGTGAGATAAACCGAGAAATGCAGGTGGTCCCTGGAAGCTGGAAAAGGCAAGGAAGCAGATGCTTTTGAGGGCCCCCAGAAGGAACAAGCCCTGCTGATGCTGACTTTAGCCCAGTGAGACTGATGTTGGACTTTTGACCTCCGGAACCGTAAGAGAGTAAACTGCATTGTGTTAAGCCTCTATATCTGTGGTAATTTGTAACAGCAGGGATAGGAAGCTAGTGCAGTTGCCATGATGAATTCCCACCACAAATATCATAACCCAGTCTCTCATACTGATTCTCAAAATGATGCTGGTTATATTTCTCTGTAGTTTTCTACCATAGGTGAGGATATTGGGCTTATCATGAATTTTTTACATCAGCAATACTTCATGGATGTTTAGGAAAGGCTTTCAAAATCTGTAGCAGATATATTCTCTCATCATATCCCTGCAAAACAAGATGAACTTTTAGTTCATTTCATTAGATGATTGTACTAATAACATTTATAAGATCAATACAATTTTTTAAAAGACTACTTTTTTAGACAGTTTTAGGTTGACAACAAAATTAAGGGGAAGATTTCCCATATACCTCCTGCCTCTACACACGCATAGCCTCTCCCATTATCAACATCATCCACCAGAATGGCATGTTTGTTATAATTGATGAACCTACATTGATACATCATAATTACTCAAAGTCTGTAGTTTTCATTAGGGTTCACTCTGGGTGTTGTAAATTCTATGGGTTTGGACAAATGTGTAATGACATATATCCATCATTATAGTATCATAAAGAATCATTTCACTGCCCTAAAAATCCTTTGTGCTCTACCTATCCATTGTCCCTCTCTTCCCAAACTCTGGCAACCACTGATCTTTTTTTTTTTTTTTTTTTTTTGCTGAGGAAGATTGGCCCTGAGCTAACATCTGTTGCCAGTCTTCCTCTTTTTACTTGAGGAAGATTCACCCTAAGCTAACATCTGTGCCAGTCTTCCTCTATTTTGTATGTGGGTCTCTGCCATGGCATGGCTGATGAATAGTGTAGGTCCATGCCTGAGAGCTGAACCCTGACTGCCAAAGAGGAGCATGCTGAACTTAACTGCTAGGCCACAGGACGGGCCCCACCCATTGATCTTTTTACTACAGTTTTGCCACTTCCAGAATGTCGTATCATTGGAATCATACAACATGTACCCTTTTCAGATTGGCTTCTTTCATTTGGTAGCATGCATTTTAGTTTCCTCCATGTCTTTCTGTGGCTTGATAGCTCATATTTTTAATATTGACTAGTATTCCATTGTTTGGATATACCACATTTTATTTATGCATTTACTGAAAGACATCTTGGTTGCCTCCAAGTTTTGGCAACAATGAATAAAGCTGCTATAAACATCTGTGTGCAGATGTTTGGGTTGACATAAGTTTTTAAGCTTTTTAGCACTAAGGAGCATGATTGCTGAGTCATACAAGAGGAGTAATTTAGTTTTAGAAGAAACCGTCATACTGTCTTCCGAAGTGGCTGTACCATTTTACATTCCCATCAGCAATGAAGGAGAGTCCCTGTTGTTTCACATCCTCACCAGCATTGGAATTGTCAGTGTTCCAGATTTTGGCCATTCTAATAGCTCTGTAGTGGTATCTCATTGTTGCTTTAACTTGCATTTCCCTGATGAGGTGTAATGTGGAGCATCTTTTCATATGCTTACTTTCCATCTGCCTATCTTCTTTGCTCAAGTGTCTATTGAGGTCTTTGGCCCACTTTTTAATCTGGTTCTTTGTCTTCTTGTTGTTGAGTTTTAAGAATTCTTTGTATATTTTTGGATAACAATTCTTTATCATATGTGTGTTTTGCAAATATTTCCTGCCAGTCTGTTGCCTTTCTACTCATTTTCTTTCTCAAAAGTTTTTAATTTTAATGAAGTAAACTTATCAATTATTTGTTACATAGATGGTGTCTTTAGTGGCATATCTAAAAAGTTATCACCATACCAAGGTCATTGAGGTTTTCTCCTATGTTATCTTCCAAGAGTTTTATAGTTTTGTGTTTTACACATTTATGACCCATTTTGAGTTAATTTTGGTGAAGGGTATAAGATCTAGGCCTACATTTAATTTTTTTCCTATAGATGTCCAATTGTCCCAGAACCAATTGTTGGAAAGATTATCTTTGTTGCATTTATTGCATTTGCTCCTTTGTCAGAGATCAGTTGACTATATTTATGGGAGTCTGTTTCTGGGCTTTCTATTCTATTCCATTGATCTGTTTGTCTTCTTCCACCAATACCAACCACACTGTCTTGATTACTGTGTCTTTATAGTTAAAGTTGAATAGCGTAAGTCCTCTAACTTTGTTCTTCTCCTTTAATATTGTGTTGCCAATTGTGGATCTTTGGCCTTTCCAGATAAACTTTAGAATTAATTTGTTTATATCCACAAAATAACTGGCTGGGATTTTGATTGGGATTCCATTGAATTTATAGATCAATTTGGGAAGAATTGAAATATTGACAATATTGAATCTTGCTATCCATGAACATGGATTATCTCTCTATTTGTTTAATTCTTCTTTGATTTTGTGTAGCGGATTTTTATAATTCCTCATATAGATCATATACATATTTGATTAGATTTATACCTAAGGATTTCTTTTTATTTTGGTGCTAATATAGATGTTATTGTGTTTTTAATTTCAATTTTCAATATTAATATATAGAAAAGCACTTGATTTTTGCATATTAACCTAGTTTCTGCAACCTTGCTATAATTTCTTATTAGTTCCAAGAGCTTTTTTTTCTATTCTTTTGGATTTTCTATGTAGAACATACATCATCTGTGAGCAAAGACAACTTTATTTCTTCCTTTCCAACGTATATATCTTTTATTTCTTTTTCTTGCCTTATTGCATTGGCAAGGATTTCTAGTATGATGTTGAAAAAGAGTGTTGAGATGAGCTATCCTTGCCTTGTACCTGATCTTAGCAGGAAAGTTTCTCAGCATTAAGTCTGATGCTAGCTGTAGGTGGGTTTTTTAATATATATAGATATATTCTTTATTGAGTTGGGGAAGTTCCTCTATATTTCTAGCTTACTTAGAATTTTTATCATGAATGGGTTTTGGATTTTTCAAATGTTTTTTCACATTTTTGATGTGATCATGAGATTTTTATTTTTTAGCCTGTTCATATGATGAATTATATTAACTGATTTTCAAATATTAAACCAGCCTTGTATACCTGGAGTAAATCCCACTTGGTCATGGTGTATAATTCTTTATACATTGTTGGATTCCACTTGCTAATATTATGTTGAGGATTTACATCTATGTTCATAAGAGATATTGGTCTGTAATTTTCCTCTCTTGTACTGTCTTTGGGGTGGTATTAGGGCAATGCTGACCTCATGGAATGAATTAGGAGGTATTCTGTCTGCTTCTATACTTCAAAAGAGATTGTAGAGAATTGACATAATTTTTTTATTAAATATTTCATAGAATTCACCAGTGAAGTCATCTTGGAGTGGTGCTTTCTGTTATGGAAGGTTACTAATTGCTGCTTCAATTTATTTAATAGATGTGGGCCTCTTTACGTCATTAGTTCTTCTTTTGTGAGTTTTAGCAGATTGTGTGTTTCAAGGAATTGGTCCATTTTATTTAAGTTATCAAAATTGTGAGCATAGAGTTGTCCTTAGTATTATTTCATCATCCTTTTAATGTCCACAGGATCTGTATTGATGTTCCCTCTTTCATTTTGTTTATTAGTAATTTGTGTCCTCACTCTTTTCTCACTTAGCCTAGCTAGAGATTTATTTATTTTATTGTGGTTTTCAAAGAAACAGGGTTTATTTTTCTTGATTTTTCTCTATTGATTTCTTGTTTTCAATTTCAATGATTTCTGCTCCAATTTTTGTGGGGGCTTTTTGTGAGGAAGATTGGCCCTGAGCTATCACCTGTGCCAATCTTCCTCTCTTTTGTATGTGGGGTGCCACCACAGCATGGCTGGATGAACAGTGTGTAGGTCTGTGCCCAGGATCTGAATTCATGAACACTGGACCACCAAAGCAGAGCATGTGAACTTAGCCACTACACCACTGTGTCAGCCCCCTGCTCCAATTTTTATGACTTATTTTCTTCTACTTACTTTGGATTTAATTTGCTCTTATTTTCCTAGTTCCCTAAGATGGAAATTTAGATTGGCTTTAGATCTTTTTTTTCCTTATATATTCATTCAATGCTATAAATTTCTCTGTAGTCTCTGCTTTTGCTGCATCCTACAAATTTTGATAAATTGTTTTCATTTTCATTTAGTTTAAAATATTTTTTAATTTCTCTTGAAATTTATCTTTGACCTATGTTATTTAGAAGTATGTTGTTTAGTCTACATACATTTTAGGATTTTCCAGTTATCTTTCTGTTTTTGATTTCTAGTTTAATTCTATTTTGATCAGAGAGCAGACATTGTATGATCTTTATTCTTTAAATTTGTTAAGTTGTGTCTTATGGGCCTGAATGTAGTCTATCTTTGTGAATGTTGTATGAGCTTGAGAAGAATGTGTATTTGCTGTTCTTGAATGAAGCAGTCTAAAGATGTCAATTATATCTAGATGATTAATAGTGTTGTTAAGTTCAACTATACCCTTACTAATATTCTGCCAGCTGGATCTGTCCATTTCTGACAGAAGAGTATTGAATTCTCCAACTATGATAGTGGATCCAACTATATCTCCTTGCAGTGTTATTGGCTTTTAGCTCTTGTGGTTTGATGTTCTGCTGTTAGGCATGTTTATGTTAAAGATTGTTAAGTCGTTTTGGAGAATTCTCCCCTTTATCTTTATGCAATGCCTTTCCTTGTCCCTGATCACTTTCCTTGCTTTGAAGTCAGCTGTGTCTGAAATTGATGTAGGTACTGTTGTTTTCTTTTGATTGGTGTTAGTATGGTATATTTTTTCCATCTCTTTACTTTTAATATATATATGTGTCTTTATATATTTAAATTGATGTTTTGGTAGAGAACATATAGTTGGGTCTTGTGGTTTGATCCATTCTGACAATCTCTGTCCTCTAATTAGTGCACTTAGACCATTGACATTCTTAGTGATTAGATCTCAGACTTTCATGAGCTTATGCCTCTAGACTGGAGACTTTACAACAGTTTCTCAGGTTTTTCTCCCCCCTCTGGTGGGACAGGATGACTAGAGAGGGCTGGAATTGGGTATTCTGATAATATCTGCAGTTGGGTTAGGCTCTGATGATATCCCAGCAGGTTAGGCTCTGGTTAACTAATTTCTCCTGAGGTCGGGTCTTTGTTAAGCAGAAGAGCACTCTGCTGTGTTTCACTATGGTTCCTTTTCCTCTTTCCTGTTGGAAGCATGAGGGGACTTTTCTCTGAGGTTTACAGTGGAAACCTGGTCAAGTTCTTGGAGGTAGATCTTACAATATTTTCACAGCGCCATTATGACGGGGTCCTCCTGGAATATTTGACTCTCAGAGTTGTCTGCACTGAGCCTCCAGCAATTGGTGAATTACAGTTCAGTTTTCCCTCCCCCACCACTGGTTCCCACGGAGGTTTCTGCTTGTGAATCTCTGCTCAGGTAAGCCTTGATTTCCTGTATTTGCCTGTCTATCTCTCCAATATTGGGGATAGAAGTTTGCCCTGTGTCCTCCCCTCTCACAGATCCAGAAAGAGTTGCCTTTTCAGTCTGTTGGTTTTTAACATGTTGTTAGGATGGAATGATGACTTCCAAGCTCCTTACATGCAGAACTGGAAGCCAGAAGTCCAAAGATCAATATCACTTTTGAACCTAAAACTCTTTACCTCTTTAATTTTCCTTAACGAAAGAAACTTTATCTTAAGAAAAAAGATCAAGAGGTAGCCAATAACCCACTCAACTATGGAGAGAAGAGCCAAAAAATTTTATATCACAAAGTTTTTTGCGGAAATTAAGGATACCATGATTCACCCATTTTCTTCAGTGCTGACATGTGTGCTAATCGTATTAGTTATCCAAATGTTGATATAAACTGTATTATGTTTTGGATAAAAAGTCATTTAACTGAGTGGATACTTCAGAGACTGGTAAATTTGATTCTGGGTAATATTCAAATCATTTTTTTATGACAAGAGCAATGAAAAGAATGTAATATTATGCAAACACTGGAGAGAAAAGTGTTATTTTATACATTTCTTGTATAATTAGATTAAAGGGTACAAAAGATGATGGCATCTGCAGTATAGTGTACATTCCTTCTCCCTCCTAAAGTAGCCTCTCAAAATAAAATGATCTCTGTCTATTTTAAACACCGCTCTGGTGTGGAAGATTTGTTCCTGTGCATGAAAGCAGCATTTTTTCTCCCTTCACTGTCTGCACTTGAAGAGAACATGCAAAGAAAGAGAAAGCATCAAAATGTTCTTCCTAAAAATAGTACTTGAAAGAGAACTGATTACTTGTTAGATTATATGCATGATGTGTTTCTCCTGAGTAAATACTCAGTAAATAAATAGATAATAAATAAAGTAAAAATCACATAGACCTACGTGGGGGAACAATTCAAAGATCTCACAGCCAGAGCTCCTAATAAGCCTAATAAGTGAAATTAACTGGAGGTATATTCCATCTTTGAACAGTTTTGTCTAATAAACTGTTACAGGTTATGGTTATATTATTCTGGACAAAGGAGTTTCACAGGTAAAGATATGTATAAAGAAAAAGCACATGTTTTAATATATTAATTTAAGATACTCAAATAAAGAAATTAGTAATTTGGGTGGATGTGTCACCATAGGAATGGGATATTTCGAAATAGTAAGAAGCACTCCTTTCCACAATATCCTTTGCTGCCCCAACTCCCCCCAACACCTGCGTGTGGCTGATCACACTTGCAATTTGTTTTGTCTCAGAGGAGCAATGTCAGGGGACAAATTACTGGCCTCTGAAGAAATTATGGTATAAACATTTTTTTCCATGAATGATACAGATTTGAAAGGATGCTTAATTAGTCCAAAGTCAAAGGCACGATTCTATGGATTGGCAAAAAACGTGGAGAGTACAGGAGGAAGAGGTATAAAATGTGATGGTACCTTTAGGGACACTGTATCCTGTTGCCATTCCCAGGCCCATTTCTGGGAAAAGTGAGAATGGTGGGCCACAGAATCCCAAGCCATTGTGGAGAATTTAAATGTTTTAGAATACACAATTATTCTTGTTTTCCTGGGTACAGCCTAGGAAAATTCCCATAGGTTTTTTGTTTGTTCGTTTGTTTGTTTTTTGGTGTTGAAGCAGAATAAAAGGAGAGTCTAGGCAAACAGACTTATTATACGTCCCCAGACCAGCTCATGTGCAGACCCCAGATTGGGACAGTGTCAGGGTGTTGTCTTTTCTTAGGGGCTTAATGGGACACGGTTGCAGCATCAACAACCTGAAGAGTTGAGAAGAGGAGGATGTGGCTTTATAGGGATGGAATGTGAATTGTGTATGCCTACACTCTGCTTTTGTGTGTGTGTTGTTGTTGTTTTTAAGAGTTACGTTGAAGTATAATTCATATACAAAAAAACAGCACATATTTAATGTGTATAACTTGATGAGTTTGGACATATGAACACACTCTTGAAACCATGACCTCAATCAAGGTAATAGACATAGCCATCACCACCAAAAGTTTCCTTCTGTCTTTTTGTCTTTTTGTTTGTTTATTATTATTATTTTTTTGTGGTAAGAATACTTAACATGAGATCTAACCTCTTCCCAAAATTTTAAGTGCACAATACAGTATTTTTTACTGAAAGTGCTGTGCTACACAGCAGATCTCTAGAACTAATTCATCTTGCGTAACTGAGACTTTATACCCATTGAATAATAACTCCCCACTTCCCCAACCCCTCACCCCCTGGTAACAACCACCGTTCTAGTCTCAGCTTCTATGAGTCTGGTTATTTTAGATACCTTATATAACTGGAATCATGCAGTGTTAGTCTTTCTGTGACTGGCTTATTTCACTTAGTGAAGTCTTCTCCGTGTTATCACAAATGGCAGAATTTCTTTCTTTTCAGAGGCGGAATAATATTCCATTGAATGTATACACCATATTTTCTTTATCTATTCATTTGTCAATAGACATTTGGTTTAATTCCATAACTTGGCTACCATGAATACTGCTGCAATGAACATGGGAGTGCACATATCTCTTCAAGATTTTTATCTCAATTTTTTGTGTGCGTATACCCAAAAGGGGGACTGCTCAATCACATGGCAGTGGTACTTTTAATTTTTTGAGGAACCTCAATACTGTTTTCCATAGCAGCTGTACCATTTTACATTTCCACCAACAATGTAGAAGGAATCCAATTTCTCTGCATCCTCGCCAATGTTTTTTATCTTTTGTCTTTTTTATAAGAGTCATCCTAACAGGTTAGAGGTGATATATTACTGTAGTTTAGATTTGCATTTTCTGATGATTAGTGATGTTGATTATCTTTTCATATACCTGTTGGCCATGTGTACTGCTTCTTTGGAGAAATGTCTATTCAACTACTTGGCTCATCTTTTAATGGGGTTATTTGCTTTTTTGCTATTGAGTTGTAGGTGTTCCTTATATATTTTGGATATTAACCCCTTATCTGATATATGGTTTGCAAATATTTTCTCCCATTCCGTAGGTTGTCTTTCACTTTATTAATTTCTGTTAATTCCTCTGCTGTACAGAAGCTTTTTAGTTTGATGCAGTCCCACTTGTCTATTTTTGCTTTCCTTGCTTGTGCTTTTGGTGTCATATCCAAGATATCATTGCTACGATCATTGTCAGAAAACTTTTCCCCTATGTTTTCCTCTAGGATTTTCACAATTTCGGGTCTTACATTTAAGTCTTTAATCCATCCAGTCTGCTTTAAGACTCAAGCTGCTTGGTTTGAGTCTGGCAGAGAGGTAAGAGAAAACTTTTCTTGAAAGATCAGCCTGGTGTGAGTTTTACTTTATGATGATTTTTTTTTTAATTAAAAAAAAGTATTACAGTATTGCTAATCTTGCACATTTTGAAAAGGACATCTTTAAGTGTTTTAAACTTACAGAATTCCTTGTGAATTACAATGAGCAGAAAATTATATTGTAAAGAAACCCTATTGCTGAAGGAGAAGTACAATTTCATCAGGCTCAGCAGATATCAACGCTGCAGTTGTGAGCTTTATAGACAAAGGCAGACTAAGAAAGGTGGGTAAGTTCTGAGATGAGACTGAAGAAAGTCTTATCTCAGAATCACACCTATGAAGAAGAATTAAAAAAAAGTAGAACTATTCAGCCCAGATAAGAAACAGAAGAAACACAAATTTTAAAGTATTAAATACAATTTCTTATTTGTGTGTAGTGGTATTAACACTAATAATAGTATTTGAGAGGATAAGAGAAAATTGGTTTAAATTGAAGTCTAAAAACTGCAGAAAATGAACTTCATTAAACACTAGAAGGGGTTTTAAAGTGTTTCTTTAGCCATTTAAAAACATTAAAGTTTATTCTTGGAATAATTAAAAGTATATTTATACAGAATGACTGGAGCAGATGGAAACAGAATCTTTTTCTTCTTTTTATAAAAACATTTCCACATAAATCAGAACTTCCAATGACCAATTATACAAATAAAAAGTAATATATATATAAAATATGTTTATACAAATATATGTGTGTATACATCCGTAATAAATACATACATATGTTGCATATGTGTGTTAACATAACATAGAATGCTAATTAGTAATGAAATGGAACATATTATATGAAAAAACACAAGTGAATGAAGTCAAACACAAAAGACTCCATACTCTGTAATTCAATTTTCGTGAAATTCTGAAAAGGGAAAAACTATGGTGATAGAAAGAAATCAGTGATTGCCTATGGCCTGCCGTAAGAAGAGGGGATTAAGCAACACAGAGGGGAATGAGGAGACTTTTTAGGTTTATGGGACTGCTGATGGGGTGATGGCTTCATAACTATATATAATTATCTAAATTTATCAAAATATAGGAATTTTATTACATATAAATATATGTCAATAAAGGTAACAAAAAGGAAACTAACATATATAAATATATAGTATGTTTAATTGTATTATATATTTTTAAATTTTAAAAATAATGTATGTAATCTTCTGCTCTGCGTCATAATTGTCACTCTAATAACAAACTCTCCTTGAAAGTAGAGACTACTTTTTACTTTTCATTGAAAGGCAAATGTTTTACACAAAGGTGCTAAATCAATGGTGCTAAATTGATGTGGAGAGATCAAAGTGTGGGTAATTATATCTTACATGAATTAAGCATGGTATATCCCCTTTCTCTAAGACTGCACTAAACTTTGATTATACACACATGCACTTCTCTTCTTAAGAACTTCTTTGACTTATAAAATAACTTTATTATTATTATTCTTGATATCAGAGATATGAAAGTGTTCTATTCTCCATTTCACATATAATTTTATTGAATAATAGGAAGAGTCATAAATTTAAGAAAATGGAATCACTAATCATGGCACAAAATGTATACAGGGTAGATATAAGATGGAGACACTTCGCTCTGCCCAGATTAGAAAGAACAGAAAGACTGGACATCCCTGAGTTACAGGAGTAATCAGTGATGGGAGCCAATGAGTTTGGCGAATCTGTATGTCTTACTTCATATTGTTATAAGGAGACACCATAGACTTGGTGGCTTAAAGAGTGAACATTTATGTCTCAGGGTTCTGGAGGCTGAGAAGTCCAAGATCAAGGTGTCGAGGCCTCCTGTTTCTAGTGAGATCTGCGTCCTGGTTTGCAGATGGCCGTCATCTTGTTGTGTTCTCACATGGAGGAGAGAGAGGATTAGTTCTCTTCCTCTTCTTATAGGGACATGAATCCCATCATGGGGGCTCCACTATCATGACGAAACTAACTACCAAAGACCCTACCTCCTAATACCATCACATCAGACCTTCAACATAGGAATCCAGGGGGCCACAAACATTCAGTTCATAGCACCGTGGTAACTTTTCCAGTGATCATGTCTGTCAGGAGTGAGAAGAGTTCATGTGTCAACAATGCTGAGGTGTTTGGAAGCTCTGAATTGTTTTTGTTATTATTTATTCTCATCCATTGTCAACACTTTCTGTGGACATCCAGAGTCAAATCATGGTTGTGAAAGTGCAAAATTTTTGCCTACTGACCAAATTCCCTTTATGTTTTGCCCAGACTCCTTTTATGTGATACAACAGTGAGTGAATGGTTTGGTGTTTTCATCTTTGGACTTAAGGTTATTTGATTTGGGAAGCTTATAGGCCAATCTCACTTTTTGAGCATTTCTCTGAAATCTTAAAGTGTAAGTTAAAACATTCACTTAATCTTTTGTATTTTTTTAAGTATAAGCTCTAATTAATTCCTTTAAATAGGGCTTAGTGCTTCCCAGAAAATAACAAAATTTAGCAACTGGAGAAATGTTACTTGGAACATATAATTTCTTTCCTTAAAGTATTTGTAAATTGTCTGTTGTATTTTAAGAAGGCAGTTAACAAAGAATTGAGATATTTTTGGTAGCTGAGAATTTTTAGGTTGATTTTTTGCATGCTCCAGTACAGGATCTACATAAAAAGACTCATTGAAAAATAATTCAATTATTTCAAAATTCTTACAGTATATTATTGTAGCCAAGTATAAGTGCTGAATTATATAAAGATTTATTTTTCTTTATTTGCTTCATTCGAAGTATTGCTTCTTTATAAAGACTGCCAAACTTTAGTGAAATAAAGAATCTTTGCCATTTTACAACTAAGATGTTCAGATTTTTCTTAAATCTGATATTTTCTCACTCGTATCAGAAACTATTGAGGTTTTTTTTCCTCAACCCCCTAAGGAATTTTATGGACAATGTTGATTCTTGTCTGTTAAACTGAAGCTGTTAGTGATTGCTTTTACTTGTACGAACCATGGTATCCACTTCATTTTGCGTACTCCTAAGCATTTAATTTCATACTAAGTAACTCAGATACAGTAGCCCGAATAAAGAAAGACAAAAATTAAATAATGTTTTGGTATAATCTGTGTCTATGTCTCGGTCTCTTGTATAATGTCATGATTCCTGGAACAACTTGGACCCTGAACAAATATTTTGTGAATGAATGATGATTTTAGGAACTTATTTAGATCTGAATGATCAATATTCAGTGTCCTCAGAAGATTCTGAAGTTCCCCAGACTCTGCTGTTACCTGAGCCTAAGTTGACAGACTGAATTCAATATTATCAAAACATAATATTACATTGGCTCTGAACATTTTCCACCCTGTGCATTTTACTTATTTGAGTAGATAATTTTATAAGAGTAGATGGCAAATCTAAATAATGCTCTGATTTCCAGGAATCTCCAATCTATCAGAAGCTCTAGGGATTACGATTGCCAGAAAGAACTAAAAAGAAGAGGTGACTTCTGTAAGCTGGAAGACTAAGAACACTTTACCCTGCCTCTTAGGGGACCTAGTCAGCAGAAATGATAAAATGAAAAAGTACACATTTATTTTGGTTATGTTGAAATAACTTTTAAAATTCATGTCATTTAATAATAATATATTTTTTTATTTATGAATCGGACTAATAACAGTATTAACATTCATATAATGTTTTTAGATACTTCTATGTCAATTAACATATGTGCTGAGAAAACTGGTATATGCATTTGATTAACCATACACCAAACTGGAAGAGGACTCATTCTGAAAGCCAAGTTGAGATTTCAGAGTTGAGCAGTGACATAAGGGTGGCCCAACCACATGTGAGCTGAGACAAATAACCATATATATTTTTTCATTCTCCTAGAGTCTTTCTAAAACTTCAATATAATACAAGGAAATTTTTACAGAATCAACTAACACATAGAAAAAGACTTAAAAAGTTAGAATTACAAATAGGCATAGCATCTAAAAGTTAATGACAGGAAGTTGAGTTTGTTATAATAATACTCATTTGACAGAATATTTTCTAGAGTTAACATCTCCTTAACCCTATTGAAGAAGCCAGGAAGTGACGGAAGCCTTGCTTTGAATTTGGTTAGTGGCTTCAAGTGGAAATGATTGGGGCATTGCTTACGTTATTTTTCCGTTAAATAACTAACTTTGCTTTTAATGTTCAGCATGAATACTTGCAGACGTCACGTCTCATTCTCACTGTTCTTAATGAATCATGCCACACAGTGTTTGGATAGAACATAATAAATTATAGGGTATGGCTTCTGGCCAAAAAAATTGCCTTTACTTATTTTAAGACACCATCATTAGTAGATCCTTCTGGATGTTATTTATCCACCGCCCACTGCTGAGTCCTTAATCACAGCATTTTTACTTTCCCTGTTTTTGGAATGACACAAAAAAAGTCAGTTCGAGGTTTACAAAGAATGTTCTCCTGTCATGAGGCATTTAGCACCTTCTCCTTTCGTGCACATTTTATTATCTCTGCATAACACGAACAGAGCTGTTTTCCTTTCATTTTCACTTATTATTTGCTAAGTTCCATTGTATACTTGACTGCTCAAAACGTAAGAAAGATGATATTTTGCCCAAGAGTTTACAGTCCAAGTGCGAGGAAAGCATTTTCTACATCATTGCCAGATCTCATGTGGCAAAAGGTAAAAATAAGATTGCGTTCTTCTTTCTCAGACAGATGTGGGAGCGTTTGTTCTCCTCTAAACTCCGCACCTACATTGAGGCTATTCCACACTGGATCCAGTGTTCGTTCCTCTTGGCCATAGGGCCCCAAGGACCAATGCCAACTAGCTTGTGGCACCCAAAGCTAATTTAAAGGACAATAGGAAAACTAAGCGTCTGCTGTATATTCCCTTATGCATAAAAACCCTTTCCACACATGACCCTCATGCTCAGAAAAGACATAGCTGGTTTCACTCTGAGCTGCATCAAACTATTTCCAAGTTGTTTTAATCCCCCTTCCCCAGTGGCTGTCTCTCTTTTGTGGTTGCCTGGTATCTGCTTGGGTATTTAAGTTTTGGGTGCTTCCATTAGTCCTTTATACAGAAGCTCTTCCTGTTCAAATGAGGTTTACCTTGCCTTGTGGCGTTATTCTGACTTCTATGGTTACCTTTACAAATATTGTGGTAAAAAATTAAAATGTCTTTACAAGAATAATATTTTATATTTTTTTAGCTCTTTTAAGTATTTTCAAGTCCTTTTAACATGTATCACACCATTAACCTCTCAATGCCACCCTCTGAGGTAACTTCCTAGACCTCTTCAGGGTAGATTTGTAAATGAAATAAACAACAAACAAGATGACGATACCCTTATTTTAAATAGCTCTATTACATAAGAAGTGTTCTCATGATGAACAGAAATGGGTGAGAGCAGGAGACGGGGTTTAATGGAAATGCTCTATGGTGATCTTGCTTCAGACAAATTTGACTTCTCCCTGATGTGCTTTACATTGAATCATAGGACAACACATCCTTGCACAAAATGATCTATTGCCTTGTTAGAAGAATGGTGGTTTGAAAGCTGTGCTGATTTTTGTAAATTAATAAATTGATGAGACACTAAGATTAGCTTATAGTTCCAGAAAAGGTGACCTTGGGACATAGGGTAGCAAGAATTGTCATGGGGACTAGAGAAAATATTCGTAAATGAAAGACAGTAATGTTAAAAATACAAAGGAAAAGCAAAGAGGAGTACAAAATATATTACTGAAAACTGTGTATTGTCTATACATTGCTTATATATTGATTTTAAACACATAAGCTTGTTTCTTCTAATTTTTTCCTCTTACTATTTTTGGCACCTCCCTCACTTGCAACTTCCTTGAGATGAACAAGATATGGGTAAAAGGTGAAACGCAAATCAACATTTGTTCCTTGATATGAAGTCGTGATCTGCATCTTCAGTGGCTTTTGTTGAAACTGTGATTGCAATTTATCTGTAGCTATAAACCTACTTTGATAGACGAATACTGTAGATAATTGAGTGTGGACTGCAAGATGGGAAAATCACATAGACACGAATATAACACATCAACCAACGTCAGATTATCAGAAAATAAGAACAGAATGATCCTTAGTTTTAAAAAAGCACTTAAAACCTAAATAATATTTCAAGAATGTTATGTATTTCTCTCTTCCTCATCTCAGGCTGGGACTCAAGCCTTGTCGTGGGACTTGGGTTTTCCTGTGGTAAGCATGAAGGCCATTGTCATTCTCAATACCCAAAGGCAGCCTGTAAAGGATGGATGTACCTCTCTTTCATTGCCCCTGTGGTGGGAGATGCTTCAGATTCTGACTCTCCAGAATCTTCAGGCATGGAGAGGTCAAGAGGTCCAAGCAGGAAACCCTCAAGAATGATTTCCATTTATGCTTCATTCTCCCGACCAGCTACTTGGTCAGATTTTAACAGTTCAAAGTGCTTTTAGAATAATCATCTTCTTTGCCCTTCACTCTTTCAAAGAATGGTAATAAACTCAGAGATTTGTGGAAACATCTAAGATTATTTATATTTGCCATTTGGCTGTGTATTGTAAATATATGTGCTATGGACTAAATCTTTGTCTCCCCCTCAAATTCATATGGAGAAGCCTAAACCCCCAATGTGATGGTATTCGGAGCTGGGGCCTTTGGGAGGTAATTAGGTCACAAGGGTGGAGCCCCCATGAATGAGGTTAGTGCCCTTATAAAACAGCCACAGGAGAGATGAATGCTGTCTGCTCTCCACCACATGAGGGCACAAGGAGGCCATGGTTGTCTGCACACAGGGAGAAAGCCTTCACCAAACAGTGGATCTGCCGGCACCTCCATCTTAGACTTCTAGCCTCCAGACCTGTAAGAAATAAATGTTTGTTGCTTAAGCCATCCAGTCTATGGTAACTTGTTATAGAAGCCCAAATTGCCTAAGACAGTATGGGAAAATATTTTTTGAGCATCTCCCACATGTGTCACACTTAAGACATGACAGTAACAAAGAAACACTAAAATCTATCAAAAATCTTACAAATTAGGGAGAAGATAAAAGGTATTAGACAAATAACCATTCCACAAGTACTATAATCTCAAAAATTGGGTAAGTGCTTTGGAAAAAAAATGTACTGAGTGTTGTGAGAAATGTAAATTGGTCTGGTGATGGGGAGATGGAGTAGTGAGGGTGGGGTATGAGACAGCCCGCGGTGGGCAAAGTAGAGAAGCAAAGAGCAGATGAAGGCATTTATCTGAGATCTACAAAAGGAAAAGGAGTCACCTGTGAGGGTGGGCAGGGGCTCAGTGATTCTGGCGGATGGAACAGCATGTGCAAAAACTTGCAGTGGGAAAGAACGAGGCATTTTTGAGAAGCTAAAAAAAAAATAAAATAGACCTGTATTTTGGGGAGGACAGGAAACTGGGAGCAGGTGGCCTGAGATGAGGTTGGGAAAGGCTGTAGCAGGCAGGCACACAAGGCCTGATAGCCACATTAGGTGTGCCTAATCTGTTGTTTAAACAATTCTGGGACCCTGGTCATTTGATACATTAGGGAGAGAATATTTAGGAGGAAGCATTGCTCAAACATTTCTTCTACAATTTTAAATACCTAAGAAGTCTTTTCAATAGTTATATATAAAAAGAAATGGTATTTTACGACTTTTATAAGTAGCATATGTGGTTTTTGCATTACATAGTGGTTTGGATACAAGTTTAAAGAACCAAAGGTACATTTGGAGGACAGAAGACCATTCCCACCGTATCTACAATGCAACCACAATAATTTGGCTCTGTAACAGATGGAATTCTCTTTTAAAGTCTACAAAGTAGCCGTTTTAATAAACTGTCTGATTGATGTGGGTTTAGCTGGCTTGGGTTTGTGTGTATAAAAATAACCTTGCTGCTTAATAGTTGCAAGTTTATAAATGGTATTGCCTCTGTTTGTGGGCTGCCTGCTAAATAATTAAGACCAAATATTAGTATTGGAACAATTCCTCAATCCAATTTTACTCTCACAGTTTTGCTGTACGAGTAATTAACGACTCCAATCCTTCCTTTAAACGAGAGCTGTGTTACTTTTCACCGATGAGAAATTATCAAAGCAGCCACGTGAGTCTCAGTAGGGATGAAACCCAGTCTGCGGTGACTTCACACTGGCAGTGCTCTGGGTGAACACCCCTCCCACATGCATGGGGCAAACTGTGTGCAGCTCCCGATGAGTCAGTCAAGAAAAAGGAGTTTGAGAGACTGGTGTGACGATGGGCTGACACATAGTTCTCAAATTCTTGGTCCTGATAACTTCAGCATTGTCTTTAGTTTGGTTTCATGGTTTAGGTCCAACCATTTATTTCGTTTTGTTTTTTTCTTTCCCTTGGGCAGACAGAAAGGATTTTGTCTTATTTTTCCTTCACTGTTGTAGTAGTAACTCCCTTCTCCACTCAACCTGCAGGACTGTTACATCCCATAATTTTCTGCTCGTTGATCCATGGAGTCTGTGTCTACCTTCTTCGAGGTCCCAAGGGCTCTGGCTGAGCCACTCCTGCGTCCCTTTTGGATTCTTTCTGGCAGTAGACAGTGATGCCTCTTGAATTCCGCTGCTGCTGCAAGATGCTGGTATCACATGAAGGACAGTCAGCTACTCCTCCTTTCAAATCTCAGCAAAGAAGAATGCTCGGTCTTCAGTGACCCCACATCACCCAATTCGTCGCATAGATTTATCATTCCCTCTCAGCTCATCCTGGCCCATGACACCTAGGACTCAAGGTCCCTTATCAGAGGGGCGAACTCCTTGGCTTTCTCAATAGCTATTCACATTTTTTCTTCCCCAGCAAAGAGAGGGTTTGATCCCTTATCCCTGTTGGGTAGGAAGGGGCCAAGGGGAGAGACAGGGAGAGTCTAAAGAAGGTGGCTCTCAGATCTCTTGTTTAGGTCCTTGACTTTTGAAAACTCAGAAGGAGCACCAACTTCTTTTGTTTCCCTTTCCATTTATGTCACAGCCTCCCTTTCCTGAGTCAGGGGATTTCAAAGTCTAGGTGAAAAGGGAAAAATGTGTGATGAGCAAAGCAAATAGGCTGCAGAAACAACAGACGCTCTGTCCATTAATTCTTCCCATTGCCTTTGCACTGCACTAGCAAGCAAGGAGCGGAAAGTGAAGTCACTTACTGTCTAGACTTCGGCTCAAGGGGAAGAGCTGGAATTGCTTGTTGCCATTGCAAAGCTCACAGGAATTGCAAACACAACAGAGAGGCAACGATTTAAGGTAACACAAGTTAAAATGTTTTCAAGATGTTTTTTGCTTTTGCTGAAACATTTCCTCAACTTTTCTTTGAAAAAATAAGCAGAACAATTTCTTTGATACCAAAGGCAACAAGAATGCATCAGATAGTTAGAATGACAGATGTCTACCATATATGACATATATATATATACATATGTTATATATAAGCTTTATATATATATGACATATATATATTGGCAGCCTTATTCAAATGCTTAAATCATATATATGTTAAAACTGAAGGCTTTTGGTGAACCTGGATATCTACATTTTAAGGGTGTAGATGAAATAGTTAAATGTCTAATTTTAAGGTTCATTTATTTTATGTATTTAATTAACATATTATATAAATGACATATTAATTTAGATATATAACATATGTCCACTCTTACATAAAATAATTTTATTCAAGGTATTCACATGCATCTATGGCATCAGTGTGAGTAATTTAACACATTTTTTTCAGAGTACATTTTCTTCCATTACATCTAAGTTGGTTGATTTATAGCACTTTTTAAATTTGTGTATGGCGTTGTCACTGGATATTTTAACATCCGAACACAATACCCATCAGCACAGTAGGAACTGACACAATATTGCCACTTATTATTCTATTGAAATTAATCTTTAAAATTTTACAATTGGTATGTCATACCAAGAATAAAAAATAGATAAATCTAGATTTAGTTTTTTTGTTTCCTTTTAATCCATTCACTCAGGAGCCCTATTTGAGCATCTATTGATGCCATTTCAAATCGTGTCTTCTTCAAATAGTACTTTGGTCTTCTCCAAAATAAATGATATATATTCAAATTTGAAAAAAATTTAAAACATTTTAAGAACTTTTTATTCTGCAGGATAATTTGGAAATGGTAGTCATTATATTAGTTTTCCAGGGCTGTCATAACAAAGTGCCACAGACAACGAGGTTTAAACAATGGAAATTTATTTTCTCACAGTAATGGAGGACAGCAGTTCAAGATCAAAGTGTTGCCAGGGTTGGTTTCTTCTGAGGCCTCTCTCCTTGGATGCTAGACGGCCCCCTTCTCTCTGTGTCTTTACACCGTCTTGCCACCGTGTGTGTCTGTGTCCTCAAGTCCTCTTCTTATAAGAACACCGGTCAGATTTGAGACCAACTTAATGACTTCATTTTATCTTACTTCTTTAAAGACTCTCCCTGCAAATATAGTCACATTCTGAAGTACTTGATGTTAGAACTTTAACATATGAATTTGCAAGAGGGACATAGTTCAGCCCATAATATATGGTAATTGCTATAAATTTCTCATATTCCAATATTGTGTGAAAAGAATAGCTTAAACATCTAGAAGAATATAAACTAATGAATAATATTAAAATAGACATAGTGTCAATTTAAGGTTGCAAAAGATTGACAATCTTAAAATGTGTTGCTGTAAGACCTCTCTCTGTTTTTTAAAGTGATCTAGATATATTTAAATTTGGAAGATTTGAAGTTGTAAATTCTAGAGCTTCTAATAAGGAGAATTTGAATATCAAGAAAAAAGGAAGAAAAGGGGGCAATAGTTTACCCAAATTGTAAGTAAATGATTCCAATTGTTTTAAATGTATATCAACATTATTGCCAAAAATGTTTAAATCACTATTTTGATTACTAAAGTTACATAAATATTTTAGTAAGTCATATTTGAATAAATGCATTTATCAAAGGCCATTGTAGAATCTATTATTTACTTCATATGGAAAACATGAGCAAAATTATTATAATAAAGAGGCAAATTATATTAGAGGTCAATACAGGAATAACGGTCGTATATATGATTATAAGAAAATATACAATGGATTTATTTATCTAGGAAAAATTGCTTTAAAATATGACTTACTAAAATAAATCTTGCTGGAATCCATGAACACCCATGAACAAGAGATTGATAGTCAATGGAAAATAAATTGTAGGCTAGTTTTATTTGAATATATTAATGGAAATTTGGCCAAACGTAAAATTATAACTCCATATAATTTTTCTATAAATTTACCATGATGCATTAACATTCCCTCAAAAGTATAGTTTAGAAACAAAATTATAATGGCAAATATCATTATCCTGACTATGATGTTTATAATTCCCATTTATTTTTCTTTCAATATTTTATTATGAACATTTCCAAACATACATAAACGTTAAAATAATTTTACAGTGAATGCCTGTGTCCCAATCTTCTAGATTTTGCAACTACAATTTTTTAAAACTTTTCTTTATCATGTATGTAACCATCATCCATCTTTTTATCATTTATTAACGTATTTTCTGATGCACTAAAACTAAGTTTCATATATCAATACACCCCCTAAATATTTTTGGCAAACATATAATCTAGGGCTCAATATGTGCTTACACTGTTTTTCCCTTCTGAGGTAAAATTCACACACAATAAAATGCACAAAATTTACATTTATCTTCTGATGAATTTTGATAATGTATATACCAGTGTACCTCAAACCCCTATACACATGCAGAACATCTCTACCCCCCCAGAAAGCTCCCTGATGCCACTTTTTAGCCAAATTCCACACCCACCTACCCAGATGCAACCTCTATTCTCATCTTTTTCTATCATAAATTAGTGATACTTGTTCTAGAACTTTACATAAACAAAAACATGTGGGATACATGCCATATTTTTACAAGGCTTCTATTACTTATTAAAATGTTTCTGGCATTCATCCATGCTGTAATGTAGGTCTTTTTGCTGTATAGTGCAATTCCATAGTATGCACATGTCATATTTTGTTTTCTCATTCGCCTCTTGATGGACTCTTGAGCTGCTTCTAGTTTGAGGCTTTTAGGAATAAATATGCCAAATATATTATTATACAAGTTTTTTGGATATATGTTTTCATTTTTATTTTTTTAAATTCCTAGAAGTGAAGTTTCTAGGTTTTATCCTGCACTTTAAAAAATAGTTTTAACATATTTAAATACTTACTGTTTTATATTTTTAAACTTTAAATAATTGGTAGCATATTGTATCATTTTGAGAATTGATTTCATTTGTTTAATAGCATGGCTTGAGGGCCAAACTGGACCCCCATCCTGTTTTGTGGAACGTGGTCACTCCCATTCATTCCGTATTGTCTGATGCTACCACAGCAAAACAGAGTTGAGTAGTTGTGACAGAGACTTTATGCCTACAAAGTCTGTAATATTTACTGTTTTTCCCTTATAGGGAAAAGTTTCTGTCTGCGTTGTATTCTGTCATATGACTATGACAAATAGTAGTCATGTATACATCTCTATTAGCAATACCTCCTTATATAATCCAGATATTTAACTTTATTCAATTATATGATGTTTCAAATATCTTCTCCCACTTCAAAACTGGCTTTCATTTTATCCATGATGCTGGTCAGGGGCGTGAAAAGAAAAGGACTGGAAGATCCTAGACAAGGAAGTCTGGAGTAAAGGCATGTTGGCGGACATATGAGAGTGGGCACCAAGTTTGAGGACTTTTGTATCACAGGCCCTATCTAAATGCCCTCCAGAGAGCATCCCATCGAAGAGTCAGGAAAGGCTAAGCAGATGCAATGACTCAGCCGTTTGACAGCATCCAGACTTCCTCATCAACTACCCTAGAAATGGCAAATGGAACAGACTGGCCTTGGTAACAGAGGTGAAGGGTTGCAACAGACACAGCAGTCTGAAGCTCTTCCCAATTTTCCTTCCTTCACTGTTTCCATTCATAGGTGTCTGAACTGCTTTCAACCCTGAGTCTCTACCCACCTATACCTGCTACCTCTCCCATTGTCTGGTGTTACCAGAGCTAACCCAGTTTCTCTTGATCAGTATTTTCCAGATTATCTATGTCTTTAAATTGGAGACATCTCTTTTAAACAACATATAATTTGGTTTAAAAAAATCCAATATGAAAAATCTTTATTTTTGTATATTTAATAGGAGTTTAACCAGTTTACTAATTTTCCTGACATAATTTATTTCTGGTATATACTTTAATTTTTGCTTTTTGTTTAGCAAGATTTTTCTCCTTTCTTCTTATTCCCCTTTCCTGTTTTCTATTTGATTATTCAAGTTTTTGTATTTACTTTACCTTCTATTGATATGAAAGGTTTTCTATATTTATTTCATATTACCTTTTTACTTATATTGATTATCTTTTGATGGAATTTTTATTTCAGACTAAATTTCTTCAGCTGTAGATATTATATTTCTTTCATTTTGAGCCCACAGATTCTATTTTGATGCATCTTATAGATGTCTTACATGGTTTGTTTTTTACAATTTACCCTCTTGGATGGCGCTTTTCGGCTGTCTCCATGTAAAAGGTTCTGTTATCCGAAGTCCTTTGAGTTTGCAACCCCTTTTAGTGTGCCTGCTGCTCTTAGTTCTTGGGCATAGTCTCGTTATGTGAATTATAATTTAGACTGTGGTTTCGTCTTCAGCAGAGTTTATCCATGAAACACTTGGCAGCCTAGATTGAAGGCATGCAATTCCAAGTTGGTTTTGTCAAGTTACTACTGTCAATGTGAGCTGGATGTTTGTGTTAATGTTTCAGCTTACGCTTTCCTCGATCACATTGGTAATGCATTTCAAAAATAGAAAATTTAAAAAAATTCAGACTTAATGGGATAGAAAATTTGTGGTATTTAATAGGATAACTAGCTCAAGCCTCAAATATGCATGTCCTCCATGTCCTTGGTTAAACACTCCCAGAGAACACCCTCTCCCTTGTTCGAGCCCAGTCTGTACTCACCAGCTTTCTTATCACACGTGCGACCCATCACAGCCCTGGTTTTCTAATAAATACTTTCACTAAAGACAAAAGTCTGACTGTTTTATTTCAACTCCTCATCTCATGTGTTTTTACTACATCACGCTCTTCACTGAGAAAACCAAAACTGAATAGTTTTTATTCTTTTTATTGAACTTATTTATGTCATTCCCCTCTCTGAAAAGGATTTCAGGTGATTTAGAGCAAAGCTTATGTGCATGAACAACATGTGACAAATTAAATGAAAATAGAAATTACAATCAAAGAAAGAAGGAGAAACTAAATATACTTCAAGTAAAGGTTAATATGGTTGCCCTGGTAAACATGAAATGTGACTCTAAGATTCCCAATAGATAGATCAGAATGAAAGGCTACAAAAGGTGCCCAAACCTCATCAAAAAGGAAACAGTACCCTTGCTTTTTCAGAAACGCAGCCCTTTTTCCGGCTGCACTTGGTGTTATCATAGAAGTCATTAGGTGATACAATGGGCAGGGTACCAAACTACTATTTACAGATAATGAATTAGCAGAGTAATCTAGCAAAAAAGAGTGTAGAACTTTGACCCAGATAGATGTGGCTCCAAATCCAGACAATGACCCTTACTTACTTTTAAAATTTAGGTAAGCTTCTTGAACATTCAGACTCCCAATTTTTTCACCAGTAAACTGTGAATAATACTGCCTACATTTGGTGAATACTTGAGAGTTAGAGTTAAGGTAGTGTACAAATGGTATTTCACTTTCTATATAATTCTCTTTTACTTGGGCACATGGACCAGAGACTCTCTGTGAGCTGTGGGCAGAGAGGTTTATGGAGCATCAGAATCACAATGTACAGATGGCTGTGGGATATTGAAGCTGATGCCCAGATACATCCTAGGTTTTCTTGAGGTCCGGGAGCATTCTTAAGCATGAATACTTAAGCCAGACCTAAAATTGGAGTTCAGGATGCACAGCTCTATTTGAACAGTAGGACGCAAAAATACCGTGTTGCACAGAAATATAAACTGGATAAAACCATCATGAATCCTTAAAGAGTGAAGACGACCTTGTTTTCCATGTAGCTATGGGGGCAACTATGGCAATGGTGACGCAACTCCTCAGAGATGGTAAAAAGAAACAAAATGAAGTAGAGAAGTCTGATTTATAGCTCCTCCCTCGCTATAGAATGTTATCTGTATTCACTGACGCTACCTTTATGTGTTCTAAAATTTTATTGATACAGTCATACTCTTCAGAAGAAGACATATAATAAAGTTATGCCGTTGGTAATTCTTATGTGCATACAAAGATGAACAAAATAGATCGCTTCTTGGTATGTACCAATGGAAAAGATACACTCAAGATATTGTTTAAAAGCTACATTGTGTCTAGGATATACCATATTAATAGAAGGGCTGTGCTTCAGATTCCCTTGTTTTACTAATGTTGTTTTGACAATATGAATACAAAAACTCAAATGTTATTACCAATTAAACTTCTCAGAATCTAAAGAAATACAAGCTGCAAAGATACATGCATATGGACACAAGTTATGTAAAATATAAAACAACTGCAAACAAATCAAATGCCCAATATTAAGGGTTGTTTGAAAATATTGCCTATCCTAAATTCATATATTAAAAAATTCAGCTCTCATTCAAATCCTAAAGATTAATATTTCTATCAATGTGGTGATTGTTTTAGTTATTGTCTTTGAACCAGAAAAAAATTGCAAAGTTCACCTTGAAGAAATATGCAAGAACAGTCAATAAAGTTTTGAAAAAGAGAAGAATACTGCAGGGAGGTTTCCCACACTATCTAGCAAAAGCTATTACAATCTCCTCTTTTTAAACGAGAGTATCCTAGTATAGAAATGGTACAAGGTCAGACACACGTCTCCAGTAGAGAATCTAGGGAAATTAGCACCAAGAAGTAATCATAGAACCCACTGTGCCAGGTAATGTGCTAGTTTCGGGGATTAAAGGATGAGCAAAAGCAGACACAACGTTTGTGTGCATGGGATTTGAGTGAGGGAGACCAGATAGTAATCAAATAATTTCCACAGCAAATATAAATATGTAATTTTGCCAGGTGTGATGTAAGAGATGTACACACTAATAAAATTAACTCTAATAGAGTATTTGATTAATCAGAGAGATGTGGGAAGTCTTGATTTAGTAAGTGATGCATATCACAGGACTGCAATGATGAACGAAGGCGAGCAAGAGCTTTCAAGGAAGAGGAAACAGGTGAAAACAAGTTGGGGTGGAGGGGAGCACGCAGTAGGAAGACTGGAAGAAGGCCAGTTGAAAGTTTGTATGAACAGTGAGACTGAACACAGTTCAAGGTGAGGCAGGAAGTGAAGTAGAAAGACGGATCACACAGCATCATGTAGACGCTTTCACAGAGTTGGTCTTTATAGGAAAAGAAATGGGTGGTTATTCATTGGAAGTTTTCAGCAAAGCTGAGAATGACAATATGAGCTTTGCACATGGGAAAGATCCCTATGGCTGCAGAGGGGTCCATTAGAGCCTTTTGAGATGAAAGTCATTTGCAGTAGGACACATGAAAAGGAGCCCAAGCTTTGAGGAAGGGTATAAAGGAGAGTGGAGGTGATTTAGCATAAGATAAAAGGCGACTTGCTAAATAATTGGTGCAACTCATCAGTGTCCAGGCACGAAAATAGAAGCCACTTTAGGTATTTGAAACACATATTTAATATAATGAACTGATCAACAATAATAGCACTGGTAAGGCGGTTTGGGGAAAGAGAGGTCCTAGATGAGCAGAAAGGATCGGGAAGGTGCTGCACTCCTGGGGTGGAGCCTGTCCACCCCCACAAACCTAGAATCTTCTGGGGGAGCAGCTGCCACTGTTGGGACCTGCCCAGCCTTGAAGCCAGCACCCAGGGGCAGTCCAGCTGCTTCTGCTGCTCAAACAGGACCCACGCTGCCTAGTCTGCAGCCTCTGCACGGCCACTGCTGCTCTGGGGAAGGACCAGAGGAGGAAAAGAAATGGCTTCTTCCTTCCTCTGCCTTCCAAGCACCTGCCAGTGCCTCCCATGGACAGAGTCTATCCAGAAGCCATCTGACAAGGGGCCTGGGGAGCATGGTGTGCAGGCTTCCCCACCTCCAGGCCTGGAGAGGATGCTGAAGAACAGGGTCAAAGTTGAGAAGCCCCAGAGACATCACCAACACAGGAAACTATGTGTTTTAAGGTGTTAATTTACAAAATCCAAATCCAAATGTTGCATCATATTACAAAGGAAATCCAAATGGCTCAAGACCTAAATACGAATATAATTTGAAAGAAATATTTAAAAATACAAAAGAATATGTATTTATATAATCTTGAGATGGAGGGCAGGATTTCTGAACATAACTCAAAACATTAAAGCTATAAATAAATACATTTTGAGCAGACAATAATTTAAAAACCAAGCATAGAAAATCAGATTAAGCACACTCACAATTAGAATATATAAAGAATACTATCTGTAATACGCAAGTAGTACTTGAGAAATCAAAAGGAAATAAATAAACAACACTTTTGAAAATTTGCAAAGGAGATGAGCAGGGCATTCAGAAGTGAACAAATATAGATTCTCTATAGGCATATTGACTTGCCTAAAACTCAAAATATAGATTATAAAAATGAAGTGCATTTCCCATTGATTAATAACAGTCAAAAATATTTACACAGGAGTAGGAAATTAAGTAGGAGTGAAAATCTTCAACTTGGCACAGTTTATTACAATAAAAAGTGTATATCTATATAATTAAAATACAAACTACACAAACTTAAAATAATAAATAAGTAGTAATATAATAAAAATAATAATGAAGAGAGGAATGACGCATCTCACCCATCCTAAAGGATAACGCTTGGTTGTATATACACTGAGCTTGTATGCTTGAGGGCATTTGGGTCCTAATGCGAACCTTGCTACCTTTTCTCCCCCGACTTAGCCAAGTAAACAAAGTGTGTGTCTGCAAAGCCATATTTCCTTTCTTGTCCCTTGAATTGACACAGCTTCATGAAAGGAAATCCTGCCGTGGACACCACAGGGGAACTGCTTATCTAGGTAGTGGGTCCTTGTGTGCCCAGGAAAGTTCGACCTTACTCTCAGTCCAGCATAATTATTAACAGCACCCTTTTCTCAGTATTGACTCGGCTTCAATGGCTAACTGTATGTATGTTTATATATATCATCGAAGTAGGAAGTAAGTTACAAAATAACATGTATTTTTGACAAAATCATAAGGATATTATTTTTAAATATTTGGATTTTCCTACTCTAAACTCACTGATGGGATCTCTTCTGCTTCATTAAATCCCGTACCCCTACAATGGGCTGCAAGTGGTAGAGGAGTGATAACTGACTGCTTCTGGACTCCCTCTCGCCTTTTCTCCCCTCTCACAGAATTCCAGGCACACCAACCCTTCTGCGCCTGAAATACCCCAAGCATGCACATAGCCTTCTTCACCTCCAGTTTCCTCCGCCTACGGAATTACTCCCCTAGATGTCCTGAAGGTGCTCCCTCTCACTTCATTCTGGTCTCTATTCCAGTGTCACCACAGAAAACATTTCCCTGACCACTCTTTCTAAAACAACATTGTTCACCCACTATTCACTTAATAGGCATTTTTCTCTGTGGCATTCTTCCCTTACTTATTTTACGTGTGTATGTATGTATGTATGTATTCATTCATTCATGCATGCATGTATGTATTAAACAGTCTTTTGTGTCTATTAAAATATAAAATCTTTGAAGGCAGCGTATTTGCTTGCTTTATTTACTAGAACATCATGTACAACAATGCATAGATAAGCCCCCCCAAAATATCTATCAAATCAATGAAAGCATACAGAGGCAGTGAAAAACAGCAGCGATATTATATACCAATGTGTATTTTGGTTGGTGGGAATTAGGGTGATCTTATTTTCTCTTTACTCACGTATTTTAAAAGGTTTTTGCAATGATTGCTATTTGCCTATTAAAATGTAAAGGAAGGAGCGAGAAAAAAAGTGTCATTGTAGAACCAAGTGGCTAGAGACAACAATAGCTATGGTTACAGAGTGCCAAAATGCGCCAGACACCGTTCTAAGTGCTACAGCTCCAGTAACTCGTTTCATCTCCACAACCTGATGAGATACCAGCTGTTACTCAGCCTCCTAAATAGATGAGGAAACTGAAGGGTAAGTAAGTTGTTTGTTCAGTTACTAAGGAGGCAATCAGGCTTTGCCCCTCGGCAGGCTGCATTTAGAGCCTGGGTTACTAGCCCCATGCACGGCCCCCAAACGAGCAGAGTTTGAAAGACAAGTCCCTGCCCCATGTGTTTCCACATTAACATAGAGTATTAAACACAAACCAGCTTTCAGTCAGACTTTTCCTCTCATTACGCACAGACCCTGTGCCACGGCGTTCTCTCACTGTAAAAGGAGAGTTTCAGATTCTTGCTGCGAGCAGCATGTGAACATTTTGCAGTCTTTTTATGGGTGTAGAACCTTTCCCAGGTGCAATTTTCAGCATTTTCAATGGTAATTACATGAAATATGTTAATCTTCAGCTGCTCCTTTATTCATGGGCATGGATTGTTCTTCCAGGCTTAAGAGAAAAGGCCAAGGAGACTGGTCCACCTGAGTGAAAGCGAACTTGATTACCCATCCTCTGCGGAGTCTGAAAGTGCATTGTTAATTTCAACTGTTTTGTTTAGAAAATGTTTCATCTTCAGAATTGGAAAAATAATGTCATTACTCTATTCTGAGCAATGAGTTTGGCCTGACCCGCGCTATCATCAGACACCTTGTCCTCATCACAGCCAGGCCAGTTTGGAATATCTTTAGTTTCAAGTTTCAAGACCTCATATTAATTCCCTCTTTACAGCTCACATAATTTGAGTTCCTGGGCCCAGATGCCCCAGTAAAGGTTTTTTGTTTTTTGTGTTTTTTTTAGTGGATTCGCTTCTTTCAGAAATGAAAAGAAATAAACTCAGCACACACTTCCAGATTGCCAGTGCCCACTGACTGGTTAATATTCATGTGGCACAGTGGCAAGTCCATCTTCATTTGCAGTAAAGGGAATTGAATATGTTCTCTCTGGAGTGCTCTGTGCACGGCCAGAGGACGAGGTTAAAGAAACGAGGTAGCATCGGTAACAAAGAGGGCTCTAATAATTTTTTTAAAGACTTGTCTAATGTTGGTTTTGAATGAAGATGTGAGACCTCTCTGTTCAGCCCTTTTAATGAACAGCGTGGCGCTTTAGATAGTCTCAGGAGAAAGATTCCTTTTTGTCCATTATAAAGAACGACTTTAGCAGAATGTTTGATAATGAGATGCAAAAGCCCTTCTACAGAGTCTCTTTTATTACATTTCCCAAATGAAAGTGGCTGCTAGCTGTATTACCCTGAGTCCTTCCCCTTAGAATGGGAACAATTGTCTGACCATATTATAAATAGATTTAGCGAAATCCCGTCTGCTGCACAAAATTGGCCCTGGAACCCCACACACACCCCTGACTAAACATATAGATTGGGGGTAAAATAAAGTAGCTACTCTAAGAAAGTTCTGGAAAGAAGTAGGAAGAAAAGGAGAGAAAAAATGGATCATTTCCTATTTTACTTAGCAAATTCCTCTCAAATGGAGCTTCTGTTATTTTTTTTTTTACGTTAAAATAGAAATTGCAATGTATCTCCTTCTAAAGCTGTAAAGGGTAGTTATCCCTGTCAAGATGGGTTTGGAAAGCTAATTTAAATAAAACTGCCTGCCAGGTGTGATCTGGTGATTTGGCATTCATAAAAGATTCCCAAATGATAAACAGAAACTTTCTAAGCAAACTTTTTACTTTATTTCTGAATGTGTGTGTGTCCGTGTGTGATCCTTTTAACACATTAAAAATATGAGACATACGTGAAAAGAATTGCTTTGGTGTGGGTATGTTGACTTAGAGAATTGAATCATTTCATTTCTTGCCCTGTAGTTCAACTCAATCCCATTAAGATATTTCATTTCTAAAAATACGAAGTTGTGATCCATCTAGTGTTGTTCTCACTATGTTATTACCATGCTATTCTGGAACACAATTCAGCCTGATTTTGTATGTACTCAAGAATCTGGGAAAACTAAAGAGCTTTGGTGTTGTCTTTATCCAAGAGAAATACAAGCTTCCAAATTTAAGGAAACCTTTGCTTTAATCTTCTTAAAATGACCTTATGAATCATGAAAGCAAAAACATTCCTTTAGGGTCAGGCAGAGATAAAAGCCCTCTGTGTTACGCTTTTTAAACCTGTGAAGGATCTCCTTTGTCAAAGGGAAATCAATCGTCCCCGGCAAGTTAAATGGCGAGGACGATTTTATTCAAGACTACTGCAACAGGGGAGAGAGGGAGAACTCAACTGCTCTGAAACAAAAGGTGAGAGAGTACAAAGTGCAAGTGGGAGCTAGTGGGGAAGTCCTGGAGGACTTAGAGGGAGGTTGGTCAGTGTTATTAGTCGTCTCTGTTTGTTGATAGCTACTTAACAAAATTAGGCTCCTGCCCTACCACAGAGACTGGGAGATAAGGGAGTTATCGTTCCAGGTGGTTACATTTCAAAAGGATCCCTCCCAGGTCCTTGAGAATGACATTCCTGGACTGTAAAACTGGCAAGAGGCTGGGAGAAGGTTTACATCTCAAGGGGCAGAGGAAGAATTTACAATTGCAAGATTCTCAAAGGATATGCTCTAAGAAGGGGGAGGTCAGGGCCTGTGTGAAGTTTGCTTAAGCCAAGGGGAACATTAAGGACCTCTTAGTCACCTCACATGCAGTGCCATGTCGCAGCCTCTGAGTGGTATGTTAGAAAAAAGGTGTGAAGCCTCTGAAATCTACAATCATTAAACAAGTCCGTAGCTTTATTATATTTTTTCACTGTCTTCTTATTCATTTAAAATAGAAAAATCAATTAATATAGTAAAAACAACTGATGGCATTTCCATAAGCTTGGAAATAAGTAATCCCAAAAGCCCCAAAATGTGAATGACTGGTAGTTTTGAGTTTTCCCACATGGCTTAGTTGGAATCACACAGTATGTAGCCTTTTCAGATTGGCTTCTTTCATTTAGTAATTGCATTTAAGGCTCCTCCATGTCTTTTTATAGCTTGGTAGCCCTTTTCTTTTCAGTACTGAATCATGCCCATTGTCTGTATACCACAGTTTATTTATCCATTCACCTATTGAAGGACATCTTGGTTGCTTCTAAGTTTTGGCAATTATTAATAAAGCTGCTATAACACCTTTGTGCAGGTTTTTGTGTGGACATAAGTTTTTAATTCATTTGGGTAAATATCAAAGAGCATGATTGCTAGATCATATGGCAAGAGTGTGTTCATTTTGATGAGAAACCACCAAACTGTCTTCCAAAGTGGTTATACCATTCTGCATTCCCGCCAGCAATGAATGTTGCTCCACTTTCTGGCCAGCATTTGCTGTTGTCAGTATTCCAGATTTTGGTAGTTCTAGAAGGTTACACGGATACTTCGTTGTTTTAATTTGGAGTTCCATGATAATATATGATATTGAACATCTTTTCATATACTTGCGTCCCATCTATATATCTTCTTTTTAAAGATTTTATTTTTCCTTTTTCTCTCCGAAGTGCCCCCAGTACATAGTTGTATATTTTCAGTTGTGGGTCCTTCTAGTTGTGGCATGTGGGACGCTGCCTCAGCATGGCTTGACGAGCAGTGCCATGTCCGCGCCCAGGATCCGAACAGGTAAAACCGTGGGCCTCTGAAGTGGAGCACGTGAACTTAACCACTCGGCCACGAGGCCGGCCCCTATATATCTTCTTTTATGAAGTATCTATTCAGGCCTTTTGTTTAATTTTTAATCAGGTTGTATGTTTTCTTATTGTTGAGTTTTAATAGTTATTTGTATTTTTTTGGATAACAATCTTTTATTAAACGTGTCTTTTGCAAATTTTTCTCCCATTAGCGGGTTGTCTTCCCATTCTCTTAAGTGCGTTTTATCATTTGTTTCTTTCGTGGGTTGTCTGTGTTGTATTTGAAATGTCATCATTATACCTAACATCATTTAAGTTTACTTCTGTCTTCTAGGAGTTTTATATTTTTGTGTTTTACATCTAGGTCTGTGATCCCTTTGATTTAATTTTTGTGAAGAGTGTAAGGTCTGTGTTTACATTCTTCTTTCTTCTTTTCTTTCATGTGGATGTCCAGTTGTTCTAGCACCATTTGTTAAAAAGATCTTCTTTGAGCCATTGTGTTGCCTTTTTTCCTTTGTCAAAGATCAGTTGACTTTACCCCTGGGGATCTATTTCTGGGCACTTATTCTGTTCCATTGATCTGTTTTCCATTCTTTCACAATACCACAATGCCTCGATTGCTGTAGCTTTATGGGGAGTCTTGAGTTTGAGTAGTGTCAGTCGTCCAACTTCATTCTTCTCCTTTAATATTGTTTGGACTGTTCTGGGTCTTTGGCCCCTCCATATAAATTTTAGAAGTGGTTTGTCAATACTCACACAATAATTTACTGGGATTTTTATAGGGATTGTATTGAATCTATAGATCAGGTTGGGAAGAACTGACACCATGACAATATTGAGTCTTCCTAGCCATGAATATGGAATATCTCTACATTTATTTAGTCTTTCTTTGATACCTTTCATCAGAGTTTTATAGTTTTCCTCATATAGATCTCATCCATATTATGTTAGGTTTATACCTAAGTATTTCATTTTTAGGATGCTAATGTAAATGGTAATGCATTTTTAATTTCAAATTTCACTTGTTCATTACTGATATATAGGAAAATGATTAATTTTTGCATATTAACATTGTATCCTGAACCTTGCTATAATCACTCCTTAGTTCCAAGAGTTTTTTCGTCAATTATTTCAGAATTTCTACATAGAGAATCACGTCATCTGCAAACAAGGATGATTTTATTTCTTCCTTTCTAATCTGTGTACCTTCTACTTCATTTACTTGCCTTATTGCATTAGCAAGGACTTCCAGTACAATGTTGAAAGGAGTGATGAAAGGGGACATCTTCACCTTGTTCCTGATTTTAGGATCATGCCTTGCAACAATGCAGGAGGAAAATAATTGGGTGAGACCTGAGTGAGACCGTGTGGCAGGAACAGCTCTGCCCATGACTTTGGGGCTCCAAAGTGGGCGAGAAGTCAAAATTAAAATTTGTTTATATAGTCATCAGGAAGAGGTGCCCAGTGGAGGCCAGTGGAGGTTTTGAGAAGCTAATTCCTTTGCTACTATTTCTATTCCTTTATACTTTCCGTGGGGTGGTCTCTGATTCTCTAGGACTCAGAAAACACAGCCCGAACATAGAGCATAGGCAACATAGATAAAATTCACTCTGCCATCTCTCAATCGATATCCCAAGAAAATAATAAATGTTTTCTCTTAAAATAACACGTATTTTAGGGAAACTTCAGGCCAGGAACAGATAACACAAATCTCGGGAGAAAGCAGCAGCAAGTATGCTAAAAAAAAGGATAGTGGCTGACCTGGTAGCATAGTGGTTAAGTTTGTGAGCTTTGCTTCAGTGGCCTGGGGTTCGTGGGTTTGGATCTCAGGTGCAGACCTACACACCACTCATCAAGCCATGCTGTGGTGGCATCCCACATACAAAAAATAGAGGAAGATTGGCACAGATGCTAGCTCAAGTCCAATCCTCCCCAAGTAGGAAAAAAGAAAAAAAAGAGGACAAATTTAGATCAAGGTTTGTTTGAAGCTGCCACTGTAAGTGAGAAGCTAGCTGGATCTCCCAGTAAAACAATGTACTGATGGCCATAACTTGACAGGTGTAATACTTCTGTAATTATAGGTCAAGGGGTCTAATCTAGTCTTATGAAAATGAGCAAGCTCCTCACAGGCACTTTTCTGGATTCTTCTTCAACTGCCATTAATTTCTGTTTAGACTATCTGGAACAAAGTTTTGAGGGAGATCTTGAGTATTTATAATCAAGTATCATGAATAAAACACCCAATATTCTCGTTTGTGCTTTGTCTTAAAATGCAATTTGTTTTCCTGAAACACATAAAAACAATTTTTCCAGCTTTTTGTTACACAACAAATATTCCAGTAAAGTAGTTGAAAGAAATGAGATCTCCTAAGTTCCACCTAAGAAATTGTTGATGCCTGAATTCTTATAAAGAAAATATTTGCTTTCTTTCCTATCTAAGTACAATTTTTCTGATTCTTGTTTCTCTCTTCCAGACTATTGCTCTTTACTATGCAAAGAAATAAAATGAATGAGATTTCTATCCCCTCATTGTCACCTTATCTGGTCAAATAGCCCTTCACTTCTTGTCTCCAAAGCCATTTTTGGGGGCCTAACCTAACTAGTATATACTACCTCTTTGCCATTTGATTCTGAATTTTCACACTTAGTGCTCCTTGCTTATGGTGAATGATTTGTTCATTTTATAACATAAATTTATAAATTTTGCTGAGCTTGCTTTTCTTCTAAATATTTTAATGCCACCAAATACACAACATATCACAAACAGTTATACAGGATTAATTTCAGGGGGTTTGGGGCCCAAAGTTCAAGCTCCAGGGATGCTCAAGCTATTTATCCAAACCAGAAATCTCATAAGCTTTTACTGAATTTTGAGAAGTTTGAATAATACAAATATCTCATTGTAGAGCTGCTATAGACTGAACTGTGTCTCTCCCAAATTCAATTGTTTAAGCTCCAACTCCAAAGGTAAGTGTATTTAGAGTTGGGCCTTGAAGGAGGTAATTAAAATTAAATGAGATCATAGGTGGGTCCCTAATCCCATAGAATTGGTTTCCTTGTAAGAAGAGGAAGCCAGACCTCTCTCTCCGCACATGGGCACAGAGGAAATGCCCTGTGGGGACTTGGGGGAAGGTGGCCATCTGCAAGCCAGGAAGAGAGTGCTCATCAGAAACAGAATGTGCTGGCTCCTTGATCTTGGACTTCTAGGCCTCCAGAACTGTGAAAAAATAAGTTTCCATTGTTGAAGCTACTCAGTCTGCAGCACTTTGCTGTGGTAGCCTCAGCAGACTAATATAAGACCAGTAAATACTCACGAATTATGAAAACGGGAAAGAGACCATTCTTTCTTACTTCCTAGTATTGTTTATATTGTGAAAGCACGTGCGTCAACCACCCAGGGAAACTGACACATAAAATAAACAAATTGGTAAAGATAGCATCAAAACAAGCCTGACCTGAGATTCTGAAAGACTCATATATTATTTTTAATTTTCAGCTATCAAACCAAAAGTTAATTAAAAAGTAAAGACCAGTAACAATATTTCTGAAATCATAAGCAGAGATGGCAGCAGTGATTATGACAAATGTGTTTCTCTCTGAAGTATTCAATTTACAATTAAATTAAAAATATAATCCTTCACCCTTGGTTATGTTTAACAAATGTCAGTGTCCACGGCCCTCTGATTCCCACATGGCGTACTCACATGGGTGCATGTGCCCTTGCGCAAGAACACCTGCTTTGCGTCCTCTTAGCGGTGGTTGTAGTGGCAGGAGTGTTCCTGGTATTTCGTTTTAATGAGTTGGATTAGGCTATCATATGATAACCTGCCTGTACTCTTGCCTCTGGATCCGTTATCTTTACAGCTGAAATTATTTACTCTTATCTTTTAGTTCAGCCTTCATACCTTCCTCCGACCCTGATTCTTTAAGTTGGATTAACAACAAAAAACATGTAACATGTAAATGATCAGCTAAGAATCTATAGCTTTATTGATGGTTTTAGTCTGATTCTAGAAATTGGGCTTATTTTCTGGATTCCTCCTTTTATACATTTTGAGTCAAATAATCTGTTAAAAGCAAGTAAGATAAGTCATGCTACTGTAAAATACTAGAGATGGAAGGAATCTTAAGAGATGAAAGGACATCGATAGCATTTTATGCGTGAGGTCAGAGAAACACAAATGGGGGTCATGACACATTTGCTATCCAGACTGGAATGCCAGCTTCCCAATTTTCCCTTAAGTCGTCTCCTCCTCCACTTCCATCCATTCTTCAGATCCATATCGGGGTCCATATCGGGGTCACTATGACAGGGACTCCCGGACTCACGTCTATGGGCTGGGTTGTGGTTATGACAGTGCATTCATCAGCTGAGTCCAAAAGACAAAAATTAGAACAATAGAGTAGCGTTTTCACAAGGTATATTTATACAATTTGGAGGATCACCCTGTAGCCCGTGATTCTTGCCAATTTTGAAGTAAAATATTATTTCTTGTGTGCTTTGAAGTAATAATAGAGTGCAGGGTGGGTTTTTTTAATTACCTCTGGTAAAATTCAAAATGAAGTGAAAATTTTGTGATGATAGCTAATGTTTGTCTAAATTTTCCCGGACATGCAGTGCACACATTCAGGACTCGCCACCCTGCGGCAGCTGGTTTCACATTTCTTTTCTGCCCCAGCAAACCTAAGGGGAACCACATCCCCCACTCCTGAGAATGACCACCGTGACCCTGACCTCTGGGAGCCCTCCTAGGTCTACTCCCAGAGGCTGTGCTCCCAGCCATCCGTGCACTCACCTGAGTCCATCAGTGCATTGATTTCTATGGCTATTCAATGAACAACTATTTGATGGTGGCTTTTTTTACTGTCTTCACCTCACCATATTATGCATGTCCCTCCATATTAGTAACTATGTCTAACTAGTAGCTTCTGACAGCATACATGTCTGTGATAACCACATCATACATATGAAGTATATTTTTCAGTCATTTCACTCTTTATGAACATGTATGTTGTTCCCACTTCTTGTTATTTGAAACCTTTTGAAGCAAACATATCTGCACACACATATGATCTATTGGTGCTTTTATTTCCACAGGTTATCTTCCTTAAAGTTGAATTTTTCAACTGGATGTGCAAATTTTTAATTCAAGCAGAAGTGCCAGATTAACTTCAAGGAGAAAAAGTGTTTTCCATACAGGAGTTAAGAAAACTGAAGTTGAGATGAATTAAGTATTATTCCCCAGAAACATCCAATAAGAGGTAGAGACAGAAAAGTGACATAGAGTAAAGTGTCTCTAGCTCCAAAGCGGTTGCTCTTTTCAATAAGCTAAAGTGACCTTCTCTGAAAGATAAAAGGATGTACAAAGTTTGCATAGACTCATGAGACACCAAACACTTAACAGAGAAAGAACAGAAAATATTAAAGCCTGATTGGAAAAATAGAATGAAGGACTATGCTAAAAAGTGTACTGATTTAAGATTTCAAAACAAGAGAATGACTAGTATCTACATAAAATTTAGAAATCCAGCCTGAAAATGAGCCGTAAATGCGTGTATTTAAACACAACAAAATACAAAGTGTATTTGCATCTATAGTCTAAATCAAAGTCAAGTTTAAATGATTGTAAGTAAAAACTACGAGTAACACACAATAAACATAAAATATACGATAAAATAGATGACGAAAAATAACATAAATGGTTATGTGTATATAGAATTTGATCATTTTATGTCACAGAATAACTGTGTCTAGTGAGGAAATTATATTACTTTACACAACTTAAATAGCATTTCCTTGTAGGGTGAACATAGCTTATTTCATTACATTGAAAAAAATTCCATTCAACATTTTCTAATAAGGTAAACTTTCCAGTTTAACTGTTGCACCTGATCATATTATGTTCCTTAAATTATTTTGTCTCTTTATATGGACTTCCTGTACTTAGGAAAACAGATTGCTTTTCACTTTGCCATTTAGATTACACGTTGTTACTTTATATGGATGTGCAATTATTTTCTCAGAGCAATCTTTATGAGTCTCCTTTTCCTACCTGGCATTATTTTGCCTTAAACACACTCTTCTTATCCCAGATCCCTTCCTTGAATAATTTCAACATGTCCTTTAAATGTCCTTAGATGTCACTTCTTTCAAGAAGTTTTTAATTTCCCCAAGACTGGGTTGAATATTGGACCACGTCATACTGCAACGCGACTCTGTATTCATCAACACACACAGCCCACCACCTCCCACAACCCCAGGCCCTGGAGGCAAGGGCTGTTCCTTCATGGAGTGTGGCCCCCAGCTTCACACAAAGCAGACACTCAGCAGCAGCGGCTCCAAAATTGCTACATAAGAGGGACTAAAATAGATCGTGTTTTTGAAAGCAAAAGGCTATCAGCTTGTCTAGAAAAGACACTAGAATATCAAACACATTGTTTTAAAAACTCTGGCATCAAGTAGGGTTGTCTTTGAGGGACCACAGTCTATCTGGATATTTCACCAGCTCTCAGTAAACGCCTGTTAAATGAGTGCTTTACCCATTCTCTCCTCATCTCCTTCTGTCTTTGTGGGCCCCTGGCTTTATTTCTCTCTTCTTGTATTGGTCTTTTCTCTCCAGTGCTTCCTTCTCTAGGCCTGCAAGCATAATCATGTCTTCTTCATGCTTGAAAACAAACAAATAACTCCTTGGGCCACAATTCTCTTTCCTTTCTTTACCAAAATATATCTTAAGAGTAACACATTTTTTCCTTCATTTACACATAATCTATTTACTCCTCAAAAATGGAAAGGCAGGATCAATTCTTACCCGGGTGTCTGCACCCTGATCTGGTCAGCCTCTCCTGAGCACGTGGATACGCAAGGGCAGAGGGCGAGCAGGAAGGCTCTGCCTGGGCCCCATGGGTATCTCTCCCTCCCTGTTCTTCTGCCTCTAACTTTAGTTTAGGACAGAGAATTCATTTTTCTATTTGACAAGTTTCCATATCTGACTCTCAGGAATCTTAGATCATTGACTTTAGGGAGGAATTCCTAACTTTAATTTTCTTATTTGTCATCAGACTAGCCAGCTTCTATTGAATCTTGTTTCTTTGCTGTTGGACCTTTCTGAAGCTGCAATAATTAGCCAACAAAGTTCAATAAGCTGAATTTTTATAATTAAGATCCTGGTAGGAGGAGAGCCTCTTAATGTACAAAAGGCAGCAGCTGACTTTCAGATCAGCATAGAACCATCCTCATCTCTTTCTTACCCACCTCGACTCAGACATTTTAGCATCTTTGTTCTGTTATGTATCAGCCCTTACTTATATTAACTTCTATATAACTTAGAATTGTGTAACTACAGGCAACAGAAACTAAATCTGACAAACTTAAGCAAAGAGGAATTTACTGGAAGAAAATGAGATAGCTGACCGTACAGATGGGGCATGCCCCGGAAAAGATGGAAAAGAGATAGCTTTGGGGCTAAGTAGCAACAATTCAGAGACAGTTCTCCACTTGGGATCTTTCTAAGGATGAATCTGTTCCAATCATTTTCAATGCCTTTCACTCAAGAATCACATTTCAGAAAGGTCTTGATTGGTCAACTTTTGGTATGTCTCTAGCATTTAACACCTCCATCAGCAGTACCAGCAATAGTTACATCAAAGAAAGCTTAGTCATCCAAAGGAACATCAGCAAGCAGTACCTGAAGAAAGGGGACTGGATTCTGAGTAGGAAAAACTATCAATATTTATCATAGTCATAGAACTTCAAATGAAATAAGTCAGACAGAGAAAGACAAATACTGTATGATCTCACTTATATTTAGAATCTGAAAAAGTCGAACTTAAAGAAACAGAGGGTAGAATGGTGGTACCAGAGGCTCGGGGATGGGAGAAATGGGGAGATGTTGGTCAAAGGGTGCAAACTTCCAGTTGTCAGATAAATAAGTTCTGGGATCTAATGCACAGTGTGCTGACTGTAGTTAACAATACTGCCTTGTATGCTTGAAAGTTGCTATGAGAGTAGATTTTAAATGTTCTCACCATAACAACCAAACGGTGATTATAGCCAGTGAGGGATGTTTTAGCTAACCTTATTGTGTAAACATTTTGCAGTGCATACACGCAGCAAATCATCACATCGTACACCTTAAACTTACAGAGGTTATGTTATTACATCTCAGTAAAGCTGGAAAAAGAAAGCCCTCCACTTACTTCCTATTTACCAAATCCTGTGGCTTCTTACTCTTCATTCCATTAAATTTTTTCATAACGCTCTTCACTATTATCATCCTTTCTCTGTGTATGCAAGTACACACTTCTGAAGACCCTCTGTGACTTTTCTCAGTTTCCTTCATTGTTTCATCTTGCATTTTAATAAATATGATATCCAAACTTTTATCTCTAGTCTTCATCTCTCTTGAACTTCTAACCAACACAGCTTTTTTTTGCCACACACCTCCATGTGAATACCTTGTGAGTACTGGATACATAAAATGCTCAAATCTGAATTTATCATTCTGTCTTGCACATCTATCTCTTAGTGGACTTAATGCAATAATCCAAAGTCACAGGCTATAAAGTTCAAATCATAAACTCTTTCCTACCCCTCATCCTGTCAACCATTCCTGATATTCTTCTAGGAATCTCTCGTAAAATGTCCACGTACAGTGCCTTTAAACAAATTCCAGCTCTCACAGGATTCAGTAGAACCACTGAAAATTCACGCCAGCTCTCTGCAATGTCTCTCCTTCTCCTATCCATTGTTGACATTATCATTACTGTGATGTTGCTGAAACACAGCCCTGTCACAGGTACTCAATGTGCCGGAGTCTTTAATGGCTCCACACTGCCTTAGATTCAAAATACCTGGGTGTGGCCTTATAAACCTTTTACCTTTTTATTATCTATTTATTTTCTATGTAAATACCTCCACTTTTTTCTACATTTTGTCATAAGTATTTATTATTGGCCATCTTGCAAAAAGGTTTTTCAATTTATTTTCACAGCTCTATCTCATCCTGTTATGGCTGATTTTTGGTTTTTAACAGTTTACTTGCATCTTAATGTCTACTTTTCCATTAAATTTCAGCAGACCTTGGGTATTACAAAAGAAATCCGTATTTTTGATAAACTGTCCAGCTGGTTCTTGTGATCAGCTCATTTGGAAACCGCTTCAGTAAATATCATTTTGTAGGAAAAACACAATATACATAATCAGGATTTTTGTTATTATCTCTCCTTCTGATAAGTTTGTAAGTTTCTTCAGGACTAAAATAGTATATGGTTACCTATTGTTTTATTCCCAACATGTTGAAAGCACATATAGTGGGTGGTAAATGGTTACTCAGTAGAATCAGTTAGACCGTGTGACATACGTACATAACCGAGTTCAGGAACAGCTGTTGGATCTCAGACGTTCAAATATTTCAATAAAAGGTACAATGGAGTCTGAAATATCTGGGGATTAATTTACAAGGATTTACCTAATCTGCAGATTTTCATCATTTTCAGGATTTGTTTTCTCCCTCCTTTAGCAATATTCTTAACCTTAGTCTGTAGAAATAATGTCTTTGATCCACATCCTCACAGTGACCTACTTCTTTAATCATTCCTTGTAAGCTCAGACTTCTGTTACTTCTCAGTTTTCTTTTAACACCTCTTTCTAGTCAACTCTCACTTTATCTCCTCATCACAACTGTTTGCCCAGCTGTTACCAAACCATTCAATCTGAGTAGTTTAATTTGTGAAGACTTTTTTTTAATCATCTAGAGTGACCCGCCTCAATGTTGCTTCCAAAATTCATACAAAATATAATAAAAGGCAGTGCACAGTGGAAGAGGGTAATTAAAAGTACTATGCTAATTAAGTTATGAAACTAATTAAATATATTTTGGATAAACCACAAATCATATAGCTGAATATAATTAAATTAAGTAGATTGGAAATTAAATAGATGTTACTTTCAGGCTGATTTTCCCGCTTGACGGGGATTCACACTGCTGTGCTTTCATAGGCGCAGGCAATGGGCATCTGTGCATACAAAGAAGGATGACTTTCTTTTCTTAGGGTATCTTTAGTCACTCCAAGTAGAGCTAGCATTACAGAGCAGTGGATAGAAATGTTAGCTAAATGATCTACTTTAGAATACAACATTCTGCTTTAGTTTTCTTTCTCTATAGTCCTGGGTACATCTGTTACTCAACAAATATTTATTACCTACTGCATGTCACATACTGTCACAATGTTAGAGAAACAAAATCTTTGCCCTTGCAAAGTTCTCAAAATAACAGGGGATATATTAGTGAAAATACTAATTAAAATACAGTGGTATTATTGATGAAAGAGTATACCTAAAGGATTGTGCCCGAAAAAAATTCTGACTTTAATATAGTGAATCATTTTATAAAGAATTTTCACAAAAATTATCTTATTTAAGGTCACAGTAACTCTTTGAGGTGGACATTGCTCCCATCACTTGTTTGTAAAAGAAGAAATGAACATTTAGAGCAGTTGGGTGGCTTCCTCAAGGTGATATACCCTCTGAGTGAAAAACTGGCATATTTCCCTAACTGTTGACTCCAAGTCCAATATGCTTTTTCTGTGCACATCAGAGTTGTGTCTGGATTTTCTAGACTCCTGTGGAAGTAACAGGAAAGAGTTACTTTGGTACACACATGCATGTGCAAGCATACACATACATACACACACGTGCCACACCCTCAGGAGTATGACTTCTAATAAAGTAGAAAAATCTCAAAATGTTAAGAAAATGTAGGATTAAAAGGAAATGATTAAGTTTTGTTCAGCAAAAACACATATGCTCATCAATTCAAAAAATCATTTACCCTGCTAAGCTGCAAAGTTTATTCCACCAGCACTTGTACAACAAGCTTGCAAGGGAAAGTCCTTGTCTAAAAGAGGACGCAGGCAGATTCATTGCATTATATTGTGATAAATTTGATTAACAGGTAGGCTCCCTACAAGGAGATAGAGGATGAGGGGAGCTGTCTTATTCTGTAGTCATTGTGGGAGGGGGGGCGCGGGAGGTAGGAGAGAGTCAGGCAAGGTTTTGCAGAGGAGATGATACTTTAAGAGTCTTGAGATTTTACAGTGAGTAAGAGTTACCTATCACACTAGTGAGAAATATTATCCTTAGCAAAACAAGGATTTCAGCTCACATGTTAAAAATCTAATTTATTGAGCATATTTGCAGTCACTCTTAAGTGATCACTAATCAATTTTTAAGAATCTTAGAAAGCTCCAAATAACTTCTATGATATTTACTGTGCTCAAGTAATTCATGGAAATTATCTGCACCTTGTCACTTCAGATGACACGAAGAAAATTGTCAATTGCCATGTTCCCCTCCCTCTGCCAGTGAGATCACTAGTTATGGAATAGTTGGTAAGAGCACATTCATCACACCTGCACAGAAGTGAAAAGCTGGATCCAGCAGACTCCTCACTGTCATACCTATTATTTATTCTTCCTCTTTTTCTTAGAAGTCCCTGGCCGTGGTCACCATTGTACAGTAGCGTCTCAAAGTGGGGAGCACTCAGTAATCTGATAATAAAATCATCCTAATTTCTTATAGATAAAACATTTAGCTAGTTAACACATTTTTCACTTTCAATTCGTTGTTCAGGTGCCATTTTCACACAATGTATTTTTGGCTTGATTAACACATCTTATGGAACCAGGAGTTGGGCGCCCAAGAACATTATTTTTCTTTCTGAGTAGGTTTTCCTGGCTGGCATCCTCTTATTCACTGGGGAAGAAATAATTACTCATCTACCAGCTCCTTCGATGAGTTCACAGGACGTACATTGTAACCGCAGTTTCTATTATAGATCTAGACAACTCTTATTTATTACTTTTGTAGGTCAAGGCACAGTTCTGCATGATGTGGAAGTTAAGTCGCTACTTAAACTACTTCCTGTAAATAAGGCTCCTTAACCATGGTGACCTGAGAACACTTTCAATTTAAGATGCTGCCCAGTGAGGAGAGTCCTTATATTAATCTTGCTCCTGCTATGGATCCAGCTTCTTTTTGCTTTTCACTCAATGAGACTAACTTTTGGCTCCCATAGCTAAAAGAGGAACTCTGTCACCTTCTTCCACATTTACTCATCTTTTATATCTGAAACTCAATATTTGATATTTATATGAAAATAGGAAAGAGGAAATCATCAAGACTTTGATTTTGGTGTTCTGAGGAACCATGTGAATAGGCTATAGAAACTAACTTCACTTTTTCAAAAAATCGACAATGAGGTAAATTTTGGGAACAATTCAGGAAAACATCTCAGTAACACGCTTCTGAAATACATACTGTAATTTTAAACTTCTTGTAGAGTAAATATGATTCAATTTTTTAAATGGCTTGAAAAGAATATCTAACTGTGTATGTTTCCTTCCATAACTCTCAAATTCATTTTATATAAATCATGCATTTTAATTAGATAAAATGATGTATTTTAAGAGCAAAGCAGTATTATAAATTCTTTGTGAAAGAGAAAAAGTGACATCTTTATCTTTATAAACCCTATCAACACTGATGTTCTTTTTGTATATTATAACAAAATGCATGTAATAGGAAATTGAATTTGATCTGGAAGTCAAAATCCTTGAGACTGATGCAAAAGAATACTGTAAGTGAAAACAGAAACTACACTAACACCAATTCTTAACTGCCGCTGTCACTTCTAATCTTTTCCTGAGAATAACAGGTACAACCCAGTGTGATTCTTACAGACAGAAAAAAATGCAAGTATACCTGTTTGTTTATGTTAGGACCAATTTTATAGAATCGTAAATCTCTTTCTTTCCCAGTTCTCCAAAAGTTATCATTCGTCTGAGGTTAAAAGAATGCCCTAGACATACGTATGTGTCCAAATGCAATGTTCATTTGTTACCTTTGGAAACATACTGCAATGGAACCAAGCACTAGTTATGAATGAGTCACACGGCTCTGGAATTTCTGATGTAACTCCTGGCTTGGCTAGGGGAAGAGGAGGTGCTGCCAAGACGACAGTGAGAGTTCTTCCTAGGAGTGGTGTTGCTGTGATTAGCCTTGTTGAAGGGCAAAAATACACGTCTAAAGTAAGCATGAGCAGAAGAATATTAAATAGAAGAGGTGGATGGGATATGCTGCATCTTTAGAAACACTGTAAACCCCAGGTTACCAACCAACATGAAATTCTCCCTGTAATGGCTTCTCCTTGGACAGAGTCATTACCCTTGGTGTCTGGGAAGATCAAAGGCTCATCCAGGAGGAATTTATAGACTAGCTATTATATTCTAGGTATCTGATAAATATAAAAGTGCTCTTCCATGTGGCTCCATCCTTTGTCGGGTTGACAGTCTAGTACAGGAGGCAGAACTAAGACATACGAAATAATTGAAGAACAGTTAAAAGTTAAACAGCGTGAAACTCCCTGCTGGAAAGAGTGAAGATGCATAGAATACCATCCCACGCTACAGCAGGCGTAGAGGATTACATTCTTAAATAATATTTAGTATTTACACAATCCAAAAAGACTAAGAATGGAATTCCAGGAATGGGGGGGAAAATGATGAAATAAACACAGACTGTATAAAAGAAAGTGGCAGATCTGCCTAATCAGTATGAAGTTTAAGAGTTAAAAATCCTGTTAAAAAATCAGGAGTTATGTTCCAAGTTGATGGTGGAGAACTCTTACGTAGACCCCTTGGATGACTTTAGGTTTTGAAACAAGAGTGTTTTTTAAAGATTGTGTAGCAGAGACGTGGGAGAAGGATAGGAAGGAGGGAATGACCCAGAGTCAAGGTAACAAGTGAGCCACTTTACAGTAATTCAGGGACCTGAGCCTTATTTTCATTGTCTGGAAACTAGAACAGTGTCTGCTTCATAATAGGTTCTTAATAACTTTTTTCTTTTGAATTAATGTTGAATGCACTTGTCTTTCCTGACTCACTGGAATTTTGAAAAGAGCAAATTGAAAGTGCTTTCAAATCATAGAGCACAATCCAAATATGAAGTGTTATTGTATTAAAGGAAGAACAAGGGTACCAGACATGGAGGATAACATTAAAGACATCTCCAAGATTTCAATACTGGGAGTAGAGAAAAAGCACACGTCCTTGGCAGAGCAGTACAAAGAGGAATTTGCGGGTGGAGGATCATGAGGAGTACATTCCTGAATTATTCAAACCTCACGTGAGACGAGAGCATGTCTCAGTGAAGCTGCTTTACAGGGTGAGGTTCACATGAGAAATCAGAATATGAATGTAGATATCGATAATAGCTAATATTCATTGTCTGAGATATGCCAAGTATTATGGCCGTCATTTATGTTTATTACCTCATATAGTTCCCCCACGACTCGACTCTAAAAGGTAGATATTATTATTTACTATTAGCATCTCCCTTAAGGTCACAACAGCCCTAAGGGGTTCATAGGAAGATTCATAACTAGCCAGTCAGATTGGGAACTTACACATGTGTGACTCTGTGCAAAATAAGTGGTGGTTAAGAGAGTAGGAGATTCAGCCTACCAAGTTAGTTTGGTGCAGAACTGTAGACATGGTCTCTGTATTTATCCATTATTTATGTTCCTGGAAGATGAAAAATCAAAAGTTAGAGCAGAGATGCTCAGAGAGGGGAGGGAAAATAAGGAAAATACAATGCCTTGAGACCCAAAATGTATTTATGGTAATTATAACCTGCTTATGTATAAGCTTATTGACTGATACATAGATCAGCTCTTCATTTGGAAAGTAAATATAGACTTGGGGAATGGGGAAACTAGACAAGTAGATTCTGGTGAGTATGTGGCTTGTATAGATAAGTGGTTTTCGATTATGGCAATTTTGCCACCCGTGAAATACTGTCAATACCTGGAGACGCTTTTGGTTTTCACAAATGGATTAAGGGGGCTACTAGCAGCTAACGGGTAGAGACCAGGGATACTGCTAAACATTCTACGATGCACAGGACTGCCCCCTACAATAAAGAATTATCGGGCCGAATGTCAGTCTGAGAAACCCTGCTATGGATACATCTAAAGTCCAGATCACAGAGCAAACCACACAGCAAAAGTGGAATATAGCACTGGAGTGTCCTGAACATTTAGGAAAAAGATATGGAATGTGGGAATCATGAAGCACCAAATCTAATATGATATGTGTATCAGAGGCATCTTCGGTACCTCTAGAGCTTCTCTTGGTCACACCTCTCTTCCTGACCCCCAGCCACCTTGCTCATCCCTAGCTGATGCTGAAGCTGACCAACTCTGTTCAGCCCAGTGAAGCTCCACTGCCTGAGGCTGGCCAGCTTCTTTGTCAAGTCCATGGCTCATCTTCCCACATCTGCATTGGATGAAGACCCACCTTAGAGGGCAGTGTCTCCATTCTCAAGACGCTGCTGTAGGCAGCATAGGTGTACTTGCTGGGCACACAGCAGAGTGCTCTGTAGCATCTCATGAAGTACCCAGCACAGTGACGTGTGACCCTGCAAATGCCTACCCGCCTGCCCTCCTATCTCTCACTCTTGCTACCCTAGGGTTCCTTGTCCCTTAAAAACCTTGCCTGGGATTCTATTTTCTAGGAATCCAGGCTAAGAAAATTGTCTTCAAATTTACCAAGGAATTTGCAGGTCATAGAACATATTCTATCTTACAAGGTTAGAATTTGTTGGCAGTTATTTAATATATGCTGACTCACTCTTCACATTTTAATGGTTAAGTGAACTAAAAAAGGCAAAATTAATCATTTGAAAAGCTATGAAACCCAGAGAACATGTAGATGTGTTGTATTAGAACCCCGGAAAGGGGTGTTTGAAATAATGGGGAAAATGGTGGCACTTATCTGTTCCAATGAGCAACTAAAGGAGACGTAAAATGTTTGAATAATATAGACTACCAAAAGACCCTCTATATTACTGTCTTAAACAGATTTTTAAAACCTTACCCCCAAAAAGTATTTTTCGAACCCACTAAATGAGCTAGAGCAAGGTTATATGAAATAATATTATAGCTCTACCATATGGACCAGTTATGATAGTTTATTACCAGAAATACAGAAAACCGCTGTATTAAAATATTTGCAGTATCTATTTTCTCTTGTACATAAGTGGGGAAATACCCTAGGGTTTTCAAATAGTAGTTATTGAGTCACCTACCAGCCTAGTGTCTTTGACGTTGTTGCCATTTTTCGTTTATCATTCTGCTGTTTGGATTAAGATAGCTGCTGCTTAAACTACAGACATGGTTCTTTCATTCAGCTGTACCTTAGAGAAGACATGGCTCAATCAACTTAGCTCTGATGTGTAAGCGTACTCTCTGAAATTATTGAAGAATAATATATTTTCCAACTACAGAATAAATATATATATATATTTTCTCCAAATATTGATGAAGACAACATGGAGCCTTTGCACTGCAAGAACAAGGTGGTTGTTACGTAAAATGTCATATATAAAGATTCATACACTAAATGTTGAGTATTCATTCAAGTCACCTGAGAAAACCTGTATTTTCCTGAGAAATATATTATTCATCTTTATTGTTACCCTACATCTAACATAAAGGGAACGTAGCTACTGATATTATAGGACAAAATAGTAAGTGATGTTCAATCCAACAGGGGTGTGGATATGCAGACAAAGTCGCTCCTTTAAATTAATTTTGGCCAATTACTACAGAGAGTGTTTTTTAAAAAAAGATGCAAGTTAGTCCTAACTTTAGAACATCATTGGGTTTCTGTATAGAATTATGCACTGATACCCGAAATATTATATATGACCTCTTCTATTACCATTTATTGCCAAGAATATTAAAGAACATTGGGTTCTAGAAATGCTTTCTTTTACCCTGATTGGAACACTGAAAATGCCTAACATGAACTTATTTGCATTTTAACATTCTGCTAATTCAGGTGGAGAAAGCAGAAAGTTCTTCGCTAGAGGTAAGGAAATGCTTCTCCTTGTATCTGATTGTGATATTGAATCTGCACAACTTATAGAGCTAATCCTTTACCTGAGAGATGTGTAATTAACCAATTCAAACTTTCATGCATTCTACCCCAAAATCTGTAGTAGTGATAGTAATATTAATGATAATAATAATGCTTGCCACTTCTAAAATATCGATGAGGATTACCATGTTATTATGTATCACGTTCCTTAAAACTTCAGAGCATAAAACTGGATAAACCTGAAATACTGCTGTTAGGAATTTTTTAATGGAATATTCAAGAAGTTGATGGTAACTGAGGAGACTCTGTGTATTGTGCTGTTGTCTCCTTGACAGGACAGATAAGCATAGACTTATAAACAAATGATGATTATGTCTTTTGTTCTTTTTCTACCTAAATTATTACTCGTCAGTGTGGCTTTTGACCTGCCAGAATCATTCTAAATATTATTTTTAGTTTTCTACATTATTTATGAGACTGATGAGATAGAATATTTTTATGATTCTTTTCCATTATAAACAAGTTTAGATATATATTGATACATATCATGAAATTTACATTTTTCTTTCATTTTTCAATGATCAATAATGAGGCGTTGTAAATGCTTTAGGAAATACAAACAACTTTCGGTTTATATGTGGATCCCTTTTATTTTATATACAGACTTGTATGATTTTTTGAGACAAGCTTTTTCTGTGTAAGTCTCATATAATTTTAGATGTACTTTATATGACTTTTGATTAAAAATACTGACAAATTTTTTCATCTCACACCACGTTCATAGAACCATTATTTTTCAGCACTAAGTCTCCTTTTCATAGAGTAACGCAAAGCAAAAATCTACCAATCAAAAAAAATTTAACCATTTAATCATGGAAAACTCAAGAAATCAAAATACTCAGCGACTCCAGGCTAATATTAGGAAGAACTGCACATTAAGGAGTATTTGTCTTTAAGACCTTGATTTCTCAATTCTACTTTCTTTTTATTTTGCTCTGAGGCTAAAATGTTTGTTATTCAATACAATATTCCTCTCTCACAACCTTGCTAGGAAATAATCACAACTCTTGTGCCAAAGTCTCTCCATGACCCACAATTACAATAAGATAGACATTATGGTCAATACTATCACCATGGTAGTTCCATTGTCACAGATCCCAAAGTCTTAAGTTGAAGACAACTTTGAGAAATCACATGGAGAAAGAAAAATTATTTATTTTTGCTATTATTGTTGTTTTTTATTTTGTTGAATTATAGCTCTTCCAATTTCTCTATGCAAGCAGATAAATTGGCCCTGAATCAATTTAGGACTTTCTACAGAGGAAAACATGCTTAATTAAAAAAGAATAATAGTGATTAAACTTGAAAACTTAGGAAAAATGCAATAAAAATATTCTAATATGAGATATTCAACAAAAACAGGAAGCAAAAGAATTCAAAACAGCAATTATTTTAGTACATTAGAATATAATATTATCTGTATTTTCCAGTTTTTCTCTCAAGTTGATCTTGCAAACATGGATTTTCTATTTATTCAAATAAATAAAACTTTGGGTAGAAGACAATATCCTTATAAAGTCTTAAACAATGTTTAAATGAACTCATTAAAAAGAAAATGTCAATATACGACTCACCATATTTCTTGGCTTTGAAAACATCATTAAAAGTGTACTGATTCTATTTTGATTATTTATTATTAAAAAAATCAAAGCAGGAATTCCCGTCTAAATATTAGAAATACCTAGTCACATGTGTACTGTAATTAAAGAAGTGGAAGACGTAGACTCTATCAATCATGAATTATGTCATGGCCTTATAATATTTTTTATTAATTGCCATATTTTAATAAGGTTATTAAAAGACCACTTTTGATTTATAGGAGTTGTCAACAAAATCATGTCAACTCTGAGAGCTAAGCACCCCTTGTTGCATTCAACAATATCTTTTCAACTTCAAATTAATTTTTTCTTGATCTTTCTGGTTTATGTAGCAAGATAAAAATATTTTAAATAAATATGACAAATAATTACTTTTTGAATGAGATCAAGATATCGGTATAGCTATGTTTCTTCACTGTAAAGTGAAATGTAAGTTTGGCTATAAAGAGAATAATTTTCCTACATAAATTGAACATGTTTTATTGTGATGAAACATCACTTGCCTTCCAATATCTCCTTTTTATCCAAAAACGTTTCCTATTAAATTTATCAGGAGATCTGTTTCATGATTTACTTTGTTGAGTATTAAAATATTTAAAAGTTAAGTCTTATTCAATATTTGGAATTTAACATTACCATAAAACTACAAATCAGTTCATTCCAAAATTGCTATGGCCAAACAAGAATGTAAATGTTCAAGTAATTTGTCTCATTTACATGATGCCACACACCGAATTTCATTAAATGTTCTGAGACAAGAACTAGCCTAACCAGGTGGGTCATCCACAAGGCCCCTGGCCTAACAAGATAAGGCCCCTAAGCAATTGGCAACTAGGAGAATCAGATAGAGACCACCAAGATCCACAGTCTGCACCCTTGGGCCTTTCCCAAGCTTATGCATGCGCCTTAACACCCAGGAGTGGACGAAAGGTGACACTAGCCCCATTACCATAGTAAAAATCACACCCAGGGGTGGAGAGCTACATGTAGTAGTGTATGCTAAGTGACAGTGCAAGCACAAGCACAACCCCTCCTCTACATGCCACGACAGAAGACACATTCCCTGCCCCAGCCTGATACAAACACCTGCAGTATGGCTATTTGGGGAGCCACTCAGTTCTCTCTCTCTCCCTTCTCCTCTCTCTTCATCATTGGCTCCATAGTGCGCACGCTAATAAATTTTCTAACACTTGACTCTTGCTCGTTATATCTCTTGACCTCTATGCTAGGGGATGACAAAGAACCCAGGGCACCGCCAACAGTTCCATTGCCCTGACAGACTAAGGAGGGTATGTCTGGTTGTATATGGATTTGCATGCATGGCCCAATTCTCCAGCAGCCCAGCCTGAGCAGAGCTGGGATATGCTCTGTGTACATGTGAGTGTATGTATGGAAGCAGGTGTTTGTACAAGTGTGCTTTCATTACTTCATATAATTTCTTTAGGTATTAAAACCACTATTTCAGTTAAAATTAAACAGGATATTAATATCCACAAACTGCTCATTGAAAGAGACAATGGTGTTTAGATTGAATGTTCCCAAAACAATGAATGTTGATAATGTGATTTTACCCAAGGAGATACTGAATTCAAAGGCATGAGTTTGAGACTAGAAATAAGAAACCTGATAAAAAATGTGGAACATGTAAATTAAAGCCCACTTATATAAGATATATGTTCTGGAGTTATTTACATGTTGTAGATTCTGGTCTGGTAGCTTGACTTTTAAGTTCTTGAAGTTACTATTCAAAAGTTGCTGCTTCTTCCTAGTGTAGGAGAATCTATCCATGGTCTTTGTTAATCAGATGCTTTATTTATTACTAAACAAGAATGCTTCAATTCCTTCTTCAGCTGGGTAAATATGAGGAAAGTAGTGCCCTTTACAAGGCCGTTGGTGTGGCAGGATCACTTTGTGTGGGACTACTTGGGCTGTGTCTCACACCCCCTTGACATAGAGTTCAGAGATTTCTGAGGGGTGTGGGGGTGTTTGAAATGAGCCCTTCCTGATCACCCAGCCATCCTGGGCTAGTGTGTTTTCTTGTGGAAGAAACAGATGAGGGTTAAATCCAGAGCCCAAACTCAGAATACTCATAACCAAGTGGAATGCTGAGCCAGAGATCATGTGCTCTCTCCAAGAACCACAACACTTTCTCCAGAGACCTGTGCTGGCACTTAGGCAACAACCACCGTAACGTCAGGGAGCTCGCCCTGTCTGGGCGCAGGGCAATCAAGCCGAGCCTGAGACATCCTCACAAACCTTCGCTTAATTTCACAATTTCCTGGGAAACACTGTAGACAAAGTCTAGAGGCTGGGGGCAGAACCCAGTGACCATCTCTAATGTTTCCAATGGTGATGCCATGGGAAACAGTAGAAGCAGACGTTAGGAACCTACTTGCTACAGATTAAATGTCTGTGTCCCATCGAATTCACATGCCGAAAACCTAATCCCTAATGGGATGGTGTCCGGAGGTGGGGCCTTCGGGATGTATTTAGCCGTGAGGGTGGAGCCCTCATCTATAGGATTAGGGTTTTCATAAAAGAGGCTCAGGGCTCCCCTGCCCTGTGAGGACACAGCAAGAGACCGCTGTCTATGAACGAGGACCCAACCACACTGGCACCCTGATCTTGGCCTTCCAGCCTCTAGAACTGTGAGAAATAAATTTCTGCTGTGTAAACCCGCCCAGTTGGTGGTGTTTTGTTAGAGCAGCCTGAGAGAGCTAAGACATGGCTCTTGCTTGAACTATGCCCTGTCCTTTTGGACTGAGCAAGTCCCCAGTTTTCTGGACAATTCAGTGCAGCAGTTAGAAAAGACATTGAGGAAGAAAGTGTGGACTTTCTGCTTACTGTGAGCATCATACAGAGGATGAGATATTAATCTGAATATTAAAAAGAGGTAAATTTGTGTGGTTCTCCTTCCAAAAATGTAGGACATTCCATCTATATTTATGGATAACTCAAAATAATTGATGCTTAAAATTATTATATTCAACTAAATTATTTGTCTTTTTCAGCTACTGAAGAAAGATCAAGAGCAATGTACATATATTGAGCCCACATTATTTTTACCACGCTGCAGTGTGCTTGTATTCTTCTTCAATACATGGATAATTTATTTTAATATGTACACAGTATCTACTTTAAATATTAGCCTGTACATTAGACTTAGCCAAATGATTACAGGGGTTTATTCTGTCATTTTGTCACAGACACCATTCAAAATGAGGTCAGAAGAGATTGCAAGCTCTCCGTGATGATCACGTTGCATCATTATGGTTGCTTAGTAGACAACTGTTGATATTATTTTCACTTACTACAGCAGAACACTCTTATTTATCTGCATCACAGACACATTGATGCAGCTATAGAGCTTGCTTTCAAAAGGACTTTCTTTAAGATGTAGGGAGGTAGCGATTTGGGGAAAACATAAAGGATGTGTATAAGATAAGAAAAATTAAACTAATCCTGTGATGAGGAGGCTGCAAATTTATCACTGAAATGAGCCTTAAAAGACGATATGTTTCTCATGGCATACTTTGGCTGAACGCTGTTTCATCAATGCCATGTATATTTGTTCCTACCCAGCCAATCACTCATTGAATCCTGTTCCATTTAGGTTGCTAATGGGTTTCTCATGGAAAGTCAGTAGAGCCTGACATTATTCCCACTAAAAAAATCACAGAATGTAACTATCTGAAAGCATTTGTCAGTGCTTTTTAAATCAGTTATATTTTATAATGGAGGCATCTGTCCATTAGTTTGGATTTCAGATAATTACTTTTAAAAAATGTCCTTCCATCTTATTTGCAGAGATCAAGGTTTACACATTTAATTGAAACAGTAGTACAAGTAGTTTCTTCTAAAAATCCACCCTGAAAAGATGGAGGGGTGGCTGCAGGAAGAAATTTTTAAAATCAGCTACAAAGTAAGAGAGTCGAGAGAGCTAAAACAACGGAAATCTTTTGTTTCCTAAATAAAAGTGAGATTTGGAATGTGAAGTTTGTGCAGATGATTCTCAATATGTGACCTGTAAAGGTTAACATCTGTTCTTAAATCTTTCAATAATTAATTTTTATTAAAGATAAGGAAGGTTTTATGTGGAGGTTCTCGTCGGAGGCAAGGTGGCCACTAGATTCTTGACCTTTTGGGGCAGTTAACATACTGTTTAGTGACTTTCACTTTTTCAAATAGCAGTCCTGTGGCTTCTATATTTATTCACGCTAGTTTGGGAATTGACTTTGTTGGAGACTTAAGCTAATTCACAAGGTCACCTATATTGAATTTTGGTGCTTATACTTTCATAAAGGAAACATTTTGAATTAAAATATATTGCTAAAAAATACATCCAGTTGTTCAATAATGTTATCCTAAATCATTAATAGCTTCCAATACCTCCATGTGTATTTGCACTCAGATAAAAAAATTGTAGGGCGCAGGCCCGGTGGCACAGTGGTTAAGTTCACACGTTCCGCTTCTGCGGCCTAGAATTTGCTGGTTCGGGTCCTGGGTGCAGACATATGCACCGATTGTCAATCCATGGTGTGGTAGGCACCCCACATATCAAGTAGAGGAAGATGGGCACAGATGTTAGCTAAGGGCTAGTCTTCCTCAGCGAAAAGAGGACGATTGGCAACAGATGTTAGCTCAGGGGTAATCTTCCTCAAAAAAATAAAGTTGTAGGACTATCCTTAAAATCACATTAGGATTAGTTTATGAACGAGTGTGTACTTATTATAAAGGTCATTGTTAATCTGTGTGTGCTTGTTAGTGTTTGCATTCTCTTAAGTTATGATTATACCTGATGTCAGCTGAGTATGTTGGTAATATGATGCTGGGGAGCAAAGGTGAGGATTGAGTCCTGATCAAAAATGTCCAAATGCCCATGAAAAAGGGAAAATTTGGTTTAATAGCAAGTAAGGGCATATCGGTAAGAGGCTCCATGATACAGGGTCATGGAAGAAAACCCCAGAAAGATAGATAGATGGAAGTTAGAAAGATAGATAGATGGACCGGCCACTTAAACTAGTATTACTAAGAATGTAAGCAT